>NC_140591.1:59226638-59836638 GCF_964204655.1 Triturus cristatus | reverse complement strand
TGTCACAGGGAGATGTAACTACCTATCCAGTCTGGAAAGGGGGCAAGACAGATGCATGCTCGAACCACCTCTTGTCCAAAGTCTGTTAAGCTCTGCTACTTGGGGTAAAAGTCGAGGAAAATCTGCTAACCTGCCCAGCGTCCTGCTGCCATTCCTGTCTTCCCTCCCGCTGCCGCAACTGGATACACAGCGGCCGCCGAGCGGAGGGAGACTACATCCTCCAGCCTGCCCTGCTCCACGTGACGCTGTTCCCGCGCCCAGAGGCCAAATAAAAGACCGCAAAGCCCCGCGTCGCGGGATCACGCGCGGGTCGAGCCGGGCGAAGCCCGGGCAAAGGGCGGGCCGTCTGTGGCCGTCAGGGGCTGGAGGAGGCTGGGCTGGGCCACACCACCAAATCATTTCTCACCGTACTAGTGGAGAGGCTCCCTGCGACCCAGTTGTCCTGGGAATACTTCTGTACTTCCTGCTTACAGGTGATCTGTTAAAAATTGGACATACTGTCTTTAACACTCACTACTACTGTTATTCTGTACTGTAATATTCTAAAATTTCGCTTCTGTGACACCATTGTTACTGTGCCCAGGGATCATGACACCACATCCTACCAAGCCCAGAAAATCATTGGTGGGTGGTTCAGTGAGGGGGACCTTGGATCTCTTTATAACTAGAGCAGCCTCAGCGCTGGAGCACGAAATAGCTATCACAGAACAACGTTTATCCTCTGAACCTCTGTACAAGAAGCGTTCTTCATTGGGTCACATTCAAAGGGCTACTAGACCTCCCCCTAATAAAAGGAACAAAATAGATCAAATATATGTTCATACTACATCCATGGACCCACAAGATTCAACTATCCTAAATCATACGGATATAGAAGAATTGCATTCTACTGCTACTCCCGATGATATTAGCGCCGATCACCTCTCAATTACACCTATAGACGACCCTAAAGGCCCAACCCCCCCTAAAACACGGGTGTATCCCCCACTGAAAAATAAAAAGAATAGATCCGAGATCACTCAGTCCAGGCGGTCTCTTAAAGTTCCCAAGAGGAAAAACATCCCTCTAGCCAAATAGTGGATATAGAAAGTTCCTCCACCTCGTCTAAATCACTAAAGGAACTATTAGGCTCTATGGAACTATTAGTAAAAGCATTGATACTGCCACTTATCGAGAGAGTAAAAAGAATGTCTACTCAATTGGAATCCATGGAACTAACTATTAAAACTAATACAGAAGCATTTAGGGCCCTCACTACGGTTACAGATCCAAACATTATGGGCCCTAAAAAACCTTCCCAAGAACAAACGGGCGATAAATCATCTATTCAACATTCTTTAATAGGGAACGAAGCTCCAACAACGACACCCCGGACCCATAATAACCTCAGTATCAGACCAAGTGTAAATCAAGAGGCGGATAATGACAAAATCCCTGACAATCAGGAGAAAGAATATAAACTCACGAGTAAACTTCTCCCTATTGATGACATAATAAGGGGTAAATAACAAATAATAGATCTCCCCCCGGACGCAGCCCCCTATGTGGTAGTTTTGACAGGGATTCCGGAATTAAAGGGACCAAGGATTGAAGGGCAGCAGGAACTAAAAAACAAAGTGATCCATTGGTTAAGATGTAATAGACCCCTTCCGGCACATATTGATGGAGAAATTCTTAATGTAAGGAGACTATGGTGGTTGGGACCCAGACCTAAGGATATCAGAGGTGACCTCATCATCATTAATTTTAGAGATAGAAATGTGGTTAGACACATGGGAGATTGGCCGAGGGAGTATGAAGATGATACAATCTCTTCTCGAGATTTAACCTATTTTTATCCCCAATTTATGTTGCCCAAACTCCCCAGAGCCTGTCCCCGACTTGGGTACACTAGAGAATGTCCCAGCTATAATGTCCCCATCTTCAATCGATACGCCGCGCTTTCGGCAATGGAAGCAGTGGACTGACGCCTGAACCTTGGGAAAACACAAGCTGGAAAACTACAACCACAAAAAACAGCAACATGCCCTCACATTATAGACACAACTCCCATAGTTCAGTTGGACAGTAATTATCAAATGTTATTAACACCCCTAAAAGATTTGCCAATTGGTCCCGATTCCTCTTCTAAAAACCTAGACTTAAGGGAATCGACAACGCCCATTATCCTTGTGAATAATTCCATCTCGTCTGGACTCATGGAACCTCTAGAATTAAAACAGCCCAAAATATATCCGGAGACATTTTTTTACAAACAAGGTCTACCTTTAACGCTGCTCTTTTGGAATATAGCAGGTCTATTTCCTAAAATTGAAAATGGTCAGGGCCCTTCTCTTTTTGTAAATTCACATATTATCTGCCTACAGGAGACATGTTCCACAGATGTAATACATATAGCAGGCTACAAAACCTACTTTTCATCCGCGGTCCCCACATCCTCTGGCAGAGCAAAGGGCGGTCTAACTACTTATATTACTAACTTGCTAGGAAATGTTTATATCACTCCAGTTACCTTAGACGTCCATTTTCAAATATTGAGTATACGCTTTGCTAAAGGAGATCTGGTTCTCCTCGTTAATTTCTATAACAACTTAAAGGACCATGACGCACGGGCAGTTCTTTTACGTATCTCCTCGCATCTAATAACACTGACAAAAGCTTCCCATTTGGGTGCAACTATTATCTGGGGAGGCGATTTTAACTTACATTTGTGTAACATTAACAAAGGTATTCTGTGTGGCCTAACGGACGAACAAGGGGATCCAACTCTCCATTTCTCCCATATCGGAGCAGGTCCCACTTTAAATGAAATAATAATTGATATGGACCTTCTAATTGCCAATACTAGGAATTCTGAAACTGACTGGCCGGATTCGACCTTTATAGGTAGAGAAAGCCACTCGACCATAGATTTTATCTTAATCTCAAATTCAGTGGGAAATCGGATGAAGGACTTCGATACACACATCACCGTAGTAAGTGACCACTGTGCGTTGTCCATAACATTTTTTCCCCTATACGAATCCCGAGCCCAAACTGCATCAAGTTTATTGACACAAAATTCCCTTTACCTGAACAAGCTTAACGGTTACGCTCTGAAATGGGAAAAGGTGGACCCAGTAGAAACATCAGAAAGAATAATGAAAGAGGTCTCCAATGACATTGTAAAATGTCTAGATCTACAGACTACGGATCCCGAACTCTTGGTCCATTTTGGGGAGATCTTGAAAGCAACCAATAAAGCTTTGTTTGTAAAATCAAAAAAACCAACCCACTCGAAAAAACTGGGCTGGTTTAATCATAGATGTACTACTGCCCACACCAAACTAAAAAAAGCCCTGCAAAAACAAGATAGGGCCTCCCAGGAAATAATACTCCTGAGAAGAGAATACAACTTAGCCCTAAAAGACAGAAAAAATGAACTTAAGTTGGATTTATGGGCCCAACTTCAGAAAAGGACCAAAACTAAAAATAGCTCAGCGTTCTGGGCCATAGTTAAATCTCCGTTCTTAAATAATATTAACGATTCTCCAACTATTGAGGTGGCAATCGACGCAGGGGCCTGGGTAGAGCATTTTTCAAAGATTTTTTCTAACAATCACACGGAAGGGGACCCCCAAGATCAGGCAGTGTCAATTTCCCCAGGAACGTCCTATCCCCTGAATATTGACATAACCATGGACAAAGTAATACTAGCACTAAAAGCGAGCAAAAATGGTAAAGCCCCGGGCCCAGATGGGGTTCCTATAGACCTATTCAAATTAAATCTAGAACTCTAGGCCCCCATTTTAACAAGGGTCCTTAATGCAGCTTGCAGGGTTGGTCTACCAGCTTCATGGTCTAAAACAATCATGATCCCAATCTTTAAGAAAGGAGATCGTCAAGATGTCACTTGCTACCGACCAATTTCACTACTAGATTCGGTGGGCAAAATGGCGGGGAGGATTATACTAGAACGCCTCCAGGACTGGACCGAAGATTTCAAAATCCTATCAGATATCCAGTTTGGATTTCGGGAGGGGCTAGGGACTGTTGATCAGGCTCTAAATCTCTCACTAATACTGGGAAAATACATATCTGCGAAAAAAGGTAATATTTATATGGTCTATGTAGACCTCTCTGCGGCCTTCGATTGTGTTAGTCATTCAAAATTATGGTCAATACTCCGGTATATGGGAGTAGATATAGCATTATTAAATTTTCTACGCAAACTTTACTCTAATGCTTCAGCCAGGGTAAGGTTTTGGATAAATGGCAAATTAACTGCCCCATTTAATGTGGAGAGAGGGGTGAGACAGGGGTGTGTGCTGGCTCCCTTTCTTTTTACCCTTTACACTAATGGCTTGGAGAGAGCCATGCTGAAGGGGAGTCAGGACCTCCCACGTGTTAAGGATCGTCAGATTCCAGCCTTATTATACGCCGACGATGCGGTGATCCTGGCAAGAACTCCAATGGAGCTACAAAGGGCTTTAAATAGATATTCCGATTTTATGGGTTCCTTAGACTTACGAATAAATATAAAAAAATCTTTTGTTATGTCTTCTGGTCCCAGAACAAAAACCAAGAAGTTAATTTATTTGAACCAAGAGAAAATTGCCATAACATCCCAATATCCCTATCTGGGAATTATTATCGATCATAAACTACAGTGGAAAGCAGCACTTGAATCTAGAAAGCTTCACTTTGTACGCACAACAAAGGCCATTGTCAACTTTGCTGAAAAACCGGGCAAAAGCCCCCAGGGGAATTATTAAAAATCTATACTGCTAAATGTCAATCTGTAGCATTATATGGGGCAGGCCTGCGGGGCTATCTAGACACATATCCACTTCAGGTAATTGAGAATGCTTTTCTGAAATACCTTTTATCTCTTCCCACGAGTGCATCGACTTTTGCTTGTCATACTGAACTTGGCATACCCCACATTTCTGATCTAGCTAGAATCCAACCCCTCTTACTCTGGCACCGTATCTGGTCTTCGGATAAGAATATTTTTACACAATCAATAATCCGAGACTGTATGGAGCTGGACTCTGTAACTAAAATTCGATGGTTAACTTACATAAGATCCTTTTTTACTGATTTAGGCATGGAAAAGTACTATCTAGTCCCAACATCAATCACAGCGGTATCTAGAAAAACATTGAAAAAGGAGTCTCTTAGCCTTCTTGAAGAACTTCGGATAGCTAAGGAAGGGTCAAAACCAATAGTACAACAAAGTATTGCCCTCCAATCTACTCCTAATATTCAGCCCCTTTGATCTTACCACCTTTGAAAGATTTCTTTTGGTCAGATTCAGGCTGAATTTGTTTCACCGTTTGGTTGCCTTCCCAACAAATAACAACTGGGATAAAATTGTACCTTGCTGTCCCTATGACAATATTTCTAAACAGGCAACAATTCACACTGTTTTTTTCTGCCAATTCTATAGAGAGTATCGGAAAAAATGGTTATTACCGCTTTTAAGACTTATTGGAATTAGAAGATGTCGTCCAGCACTATTGGCCTTACAGCAATTGGATCATGTATGGACAGCAAGGTTAATAGTGAAGTTTCTGAAACATATTTTCCGACATCGAATGCATTTATAAGAATTACATGGTGTTCTAGGATTACTGAAATTTCCTTCTTTTAAACTCAAATTTTATTCTTTTAAATGTCTTTTTATGAAACATCTGTCTTATTAACATATACTCTTGTATAATTATGTGACGTGTTCTTATGTGACTGCTTTTATGGTTTTTTACAATGACAAAAGCCGAATTAAGTAATTATGACTAACTACCTCCCAGACAGGCTTATGTGTATTTGGGCTGGGTGGGAGCACTCTCTGAGTGCTTTGAAGTCCTGCACTGGGGGCACATTTGGTGTCCCTGTGCATAGTCCAGCTCAAACCGGTTCTGGGGCTTCCAGCCCCTGCTCTGGCATGAAACTGGACAAAGGAAATGGGTGTAGCCACCCCTCTTTCCAAACCCTCCCATAGGTGGGTCCCCAGAGCTAGTCCAACCCCTTCTTTAGGTATAAGTAAGGAACCTCTGTAACCAGAACTTTAGATATCCCTGGACGAAACTCTGAAGCTGAATCCTGGAACTTCGATGCTCTAGTCAAGACTAGGGGACTGAAGAAATCTCCCTTGGGGTCAAGGAGTGACTCCCCTTCTTGGCAGGCACCAACAAAGCAATTTGCCAGTCTGCATTTCTGAAGCTCCCGCCGGACTCCGAAGTATTTGCAGCCCAGGAAGAGGATTTCCAGTAATTTCAGAGGCCGACCCGAATCCCCAGCAAAACTGAGACCCGCAGCCCTCGTGAGTAGAGTGGAACCGGAACTCCTGGTCACCGTGCACTTTTGCATGTGCATTGACTTTTCGACGTCTCCTGAAGTCGTGCTTGAGCTGACTTGTAGCCCCCATCTCGAGCACAGAATCCACCAAAGATTGTTGGCCTAGTCATCCCGAGTGACCCGTGGGCCGCCATTTTGTGTTTCATCTCAAGGTCCCTTCGCGATCCCTGGTCCATCGACTTGTGGGTCCCTGAGGGGGTAATTTTGAATTTCCTTGGGCTTCCCTGGTTGCTCCAGATGTGCCCCGACTCCCAACCAAGTGGTGAGTCCCACAGACCTTGCTGGTCTGCACCAAAGAATCTTTCTCGTTTTTGCGTGGGTTGCTGTTGCCAAGGCTTGGTGAGTCCAATCTGGACCCTGACACCGCAGCACTCGACATCCTTTGTGGGACAGATCGAATCCAGCTCCTGGTCATCCTCGACGCCTCCTGGTCCTCGTGGCTGAAGAGTCAAGCTTCACCTTCTTCTCCTGAAATCACCCGACATCGGTGGGCATCTACAAGTGGTTCCCCACCGAAATGAGAAGAACGGTCACCAAGGCCCTCGTCAGCAGCAGGTTGGACTACGGAAACGCCCTCTACGCAGGAGCCTCAGCCAAACTCCTGAGACGGCTTCAACGTATCCAGAACGCCTCGGCACGCCTGATCCTCAACATCCCTCGCTGCAGCCACATCACACCCCACCTGAGAGACCTGCACTGGCTCCCCGTCAATAAGAGGATAACCTTAAAGCTCCTCACCCACGCACACAAGGCACTCCACAACACCGGACCAGCGTAACTCAACAGACGACTCAGCTTCTACACCCCCACCCGCCAGCTCCGCTCCGCCGACCTCGCCCTCGCCACAGTCCCCCGCATCCGAAGAGTGACCTCCAGCGGCAGATCGTTCTCCCACCTCGCAACCAAGACCTGGAACACCCTCCCCATCCACCTACGGCAGACCCAAGACCTGCTGACCTTCAGAAGACTCCTCAAGACCTGGCTTTTCGAGCAGTAGCAGCACCCCCCAGCACCTTGAGACCCTCACGGGTAAATAGCGCACTTTATAAATGACATGACTGATTGATTGATTGCCTATCGCCTTCCTGGTCACTGGCTAGTGACCCAGACTCTGTCCCCTCTACTTTCAGGTTCTTCTCATCTTCGATCCAGGCTTGGATCTCTTCGGACACTTCCCATCTTCCCGTCAGCAGCACTTCTTCGCCAGCTCCCATTGAAATCGATGACGCGACCCAACACCATTTGACACCTATGCACCCGGCTTCCCTGGGTGAGGTAACACGAGTACTCCGGTGCTCCCATGGATGCTGACCCTAGAACTGTCTAAGTCCAAGAGGGTTTGGTCCTGACTCAATTCTAAGTGTCTCTAATCTTTAAACATCTGACCACGACTTTCCCCATAGAAGCTCACGGCTGTGTTCTCACACTGCACATGGCCCCCGTGGGTCCCCTGTGTCACTACCTTGGGTGGTACCTTGGGTTCCCAGCGATTCTACAGGCTCTAAGCCTTATGTCTAGTTAAGTCGTGGTTCTTATACCACTATTTTAGTATATGGTTTGGCTCGCTCCTAAGGCCTGACGTGTATTTGTGCTTATTACTGTCCTATTTGAAGTGTAACTTATGTGTTGTGACCTCTAGCCTCATAAAGAGTCTAGGAGGGTGTGTTTAGAAATACATACATATATATCATATATATTTACCTGGTGTGGTTATCTTTCATTTAGGCACTCAAGAGATTATAGACTGGTAAAACAAGCTGCTTTACATTCCTTCAAGACTTAGCCTGAAGGCTGCTCTCCATAGCTACCACTAGGATAGCTTTCA
The DNA here is from genome assembly GCF_964204655.1 of Triturus cristatus. Lineage (NCBI taxonomy): Eukaryota > Metazoa > Chordata > Amphibia > Caudata > Salamandridae > Triturus > Triturus cristatus. The sequence goes on along the minus strand of NC_140591.1, from coordinate 59,828,474 downwards.
ATAAAGGTTGTCTTTAACCTATAACAAATAAGGGGTTGTTTGGACTGGTACAGGGTGCCCACTATAACTAGTGGACAGCATATACCAGGACAACATCTCACAACTTGTGTGTGGTATTCCATTCAAATCTGGAGGGACGCTTGTATCAGTACAGACCTGGGAACCACAGCTGGAGTATTGAGTCTAGCTCTGGAGGCCTTCTCTGGCGTGGATTTCTGGGGGGTCATCTATAATATTGTGTACGGTTCTCAGGCCTCATCTAGAGTACTGTGTCCAGTTCTGGAGCACTTGTGTGTGGAATTCCATTCAAATCTGGAGGGCCGCATCTATCAGTACAGACCTGGGGGCCACATCTGGAGTGCTGTGTCTAGTTCTCTAACCCAAACCTGAAATATTTTGTCCTGTTCTAGGCACCCCTTCTTGTTTTTTTTCCATTTGGGAGAAGCAAGAATGAATCTAGAATCTTCTGTATTCATCCAAGATAGGTTTATTTCAGCCCCAGGCACCACATATCAATCTGACGACCATCTTTCTTCACGACCGTCCCTTCTCCCCGTGCCTAGTGTCCTGTTCCCACATTCCATTCCACATTCTATCCTAACATTCCAAAATAAACATAAAAGAATTAAAATCCAGTACAATCACAGTGCCTTACCCCAGTACCGAAGGAGGACTCATCACCGCTTTGACTTGCACTTCCTATCACATGCATTGTGTCCAGATCTGAAAGTCTCACTATGTTCTCTGCATCTGTAGGCGTCACCTGGAGTACCGAGTCCAGTTCAGGAGGCCTCATTATTGTGCCCAGTTCTAGGAACCCCTTCAGTATTATGACCAGTGTGAGGAGTGACCAGTGTGAAGGAGTGAAATGTGAGCGTTTGAGAAGGTGGCACTAGTGATCGGTGTAAGCAGCCGCCATGGATGATCAATGTGGGGCTTCTTGCCCTCGGCACGCGCCCCAACTCATCCGGCTGTGCATATATTTAACAGGGATTCTCTTTCGGTGAATCCTAAGATGTGATTGCTCTTTTGTTAATGTGGTGACCCCCTGATAAAGCCAGTAGTCCTGCCTTACACATTAATGTGGCAGCTCCTTTACAAAGCCAGTGGGTCTGTTTTATTTAAAATGACACTCTCTTAATGGTGATGTTGAGTCTGGTAGAGGTGGGGGCCCTTGTGATTATGGGATTCAAGACACTCGGGGGGTGAAACGTGATGTAACCGTCTCCCCAAAGGTATTTCCAACTACCTGATGTACATATTTATAATGTAATGCATAGGATTTTGTAGCGTGTGTAATTAACGTACTTGTACTTTTTAAAAGAAAAAGCACTGATTGGACAATAATTTATTGAGCGTTGTTGTTGCAGGCCCGTGAATGGCGATTACTAGTCCACACCAGCTCCCCTGGGGAGGCCTTGAACTGCTCTGTTTTGCTACCCTGAGAGATTCAAGTGCCACGATGGGGACTTAGTTCCCAATTAGGGATCATAGTACTTGGATCAGGCCTCCTCTCCTTTGCATCTAATAACCCAATATCTTATACTTTAGAACTGTATCCCAAGAACAAAACTGGTTCAAATATTTTTTACTGCAAATACGAGTTAGATAAGCTGCTCGAAGGGTGACTTACCATAAGACGAAAGTCTGCACCACTCAAAGATAAGCATGAACTAACCTGGGTCCTGGATAAAATACTAAATCATTGTGAAGTCTTGACTTAATCGTGACCTTTTCCTTACAAATGAGATTGTTTGCCTTTCAGCATATACTGAAGATTATTCTTTTATGAGTTATACTTTTGTAGTGCTTGGATGCCTGAGGGGGTGTGGTGTTTTATTATAAATAATAGATCCTTTTGGTGATGCACAGCCATCATACCTAATGAGGAGCATATTGTAATGTTTATGCAGGTTTCTCTGCAGACTCTGAAAAGACCTGCCCTGTTACCTCTGTGGTGCACGCACTTCCCCCCGCAGCAGTTGAGCAGGGAGTAGAGTCAGAAGTCTCGATGGTGGACCCCTGCAGGTCCTATATGCCGCAGGGCTACTATGAGGCAGTTGTAGGCCCCCAATCCCAGCAATTATTGTGAGGGCGTGACACACCTCTGTGACCGGTGCTGGTTCCAGCTGCCTAAGCAACTGCTGGATGGTCCACCTCTGTTGCAGGTACAAGCATGCCACAGTCATAGAGGCTGGTGACGGGGGGGGGGCACAGTCTTCAGGCTGAGCACTGGTTGTGAAGCAGCCATCCTCAGCTCCAGGATGATGGCCAGGATTGTAGCTCGTGAAATGCGAGGGTCAGCGGTACGTTGGCGTGAAGCCTATCTGGCCTCGGTTCTGCCATCTTACCTTGTCTGTCGCTCTGCGTTGCAGGTACTGGTGAAACGGTTTATCAAGGGTAATGAATTAAATTGGGCCATGCAGTTTCCCCAGCATGGTGTCTCTGATATGGCTACCTGTTTCCTCAGTCTTGGAACAAGAGGGTGAAGCGGGGTGCGGAGGGGTCACATGTTCAGGTGTAGCCTCCATGTGTCCCCTGGTGCAAGTTGAACGCGGCTGCACATGCCCGGCACTGGCTTCCTGCCCAGAAACCAGGATCCAACCCAACAGAATGCTTGTGGAATCAAGACCACCTAAACCCTTGGGGCCAACCGCTCCATCCATGCTTCCGATAAGACAGGACTTGTTTTCTACAACAGAAAAAGTTGGCATTATGAGTCTTGAATAAGCTGACAATCTAATAATCAAATCAGCTGAAGTGCAGACGGCGCAGTGCTCATAATGGAGGGAAATATGTACAGTTTGCTGTAAACATTCCACAATCATCCTGGGTAGTTTCTCCAGCTTAGCAGAGGGGCTACCCTAGCCACATTCCCAAGAATTCCCGATATGAACTTGATTACATCATAAACCACAGATGTAATGTCGACGTTTCGGCCCCGCATTGATTGTACGGGTCTCATCAGGACTATAGAGAGAGAGGCCCCCCTAGTTACTTTCAGATCCAAGAGGGAAGGGGGAGACAAAAGCTAGCTAACAAGCGATACCTCTAAGCTGACCTATATTGCTTAAAGATGCAATAAAATAAAGAATTACATTATCTCTGTTTTTACTTGGTTTATTACGTACAGATGTTGGGTCTGGTGGCATGTTAGAACCTAATCAGGTCGTTTCAAAGCAATATAGGTCAGCTTATTGGTATCGCTTGTTAGCTAGCTTTTGTCTCATCAGGACCATGGCATCTGTCTCTGTTATCTCTGTGTACGGTATCCTTGTGTCTCTCATCCAACACATATGCTGAACTTCTAGAGCCCGGGCGGAGAATTCTGTACATAAAAAGATAGGACAGGCCTATCTTTTTTAAGCAAGCACTAAAAAAGTATGATAGGGTCTAAGGGAAAGTTTAATGACCTGCCTCAGTTCTAATCCCCTAATTCTATAATTGAAAAACAAATCTTTTTTAAGTGCTGAGTCTCTGCCGCGAGTGCGTACTCTCCACAGTCGTAAAATTACTAGCAGTAAAATAGTAGTTTGTGATTACCCAAAAATAGTGAACTTATACAAAAGTGTAAGTTTGACTTTCTGAATCAGGCCCTTAGTTGGAATTTTTATCCTGTTTTATTCACCGTTGTGCTTTTTTATGTATCCTGATTTCCTGCCAAGCGCACTTGCTCACAGTATTATGCCAACTCAGGACGGGTAAAATGTACTATTCCTACCCCAGTCAGTGCAACAGTAGAGAGAGAGTAGTTCACTCCAAACAAATAACATATTTTAGCAACTCTATTAAATAACAGAAATATATAAATATTTAAAATGTAAAACTATATGTCTAAATTTGAAGAAAAATCAAACAAATTACATAATTATTAATGTTTTAATAATTATTATCGATTAAAACAAATAATATTAATTTCAGTTAAATATCAAACTATATTTTCAAATAATAAAAGCCAACAATTACAATGTTATTGAAATTAAAATGGAGTACACAATTAACATGTTACATAATAAATAACACAATTTTTATATATGAATAAATATTTTAAATGTATTATTACTCAAATGACTTCCCGCCCTGCACCCCTAAAAACCCAACAACACACACCTAAAATATATCTTAAAATTATAATAATTCCACAATTTACGTAATGAATTCAACAATTAATAACAATTAACTAATAATTAATACATTATTTTAATTAATATTCCACCCTTCCCCCAACAAGAACAACAGACCTTACCTGAAATATAACTTAAAAAATATATATCTTAATTATACAATTTACGCAATGAATTATCAATTAAATAATTATTAATACTTAACATTAACTATTCATTAGTTATAATTATTTTACTATCCACCCTATACCCCTACAAACCAGACAACCCACACCTAAAGCATAACTTAAAAAATAAATAAATTTCATAATTTACATAATTAATTAACAACTAAATAATTAATATTAATTCTGAATAAAAAATAAGTATTATTGATTGGCTTCCCACCCTGTACCCCAATTAACCCCACAACTTGTGCCTAAAATATTATTTTTAAATACATTTTTTACACAACTTACCTAATTAATTATCAATTAAATAATTAATACTAAAAAAAGTAATTATTAATAATTATAATTAATTTACTTCCCATCCTGTACCCCTACAAACCCCACAACCCGCTACAACACTAAGGGGGCGATTATGATGTCGGTCAGAAAGCATTCCGACCAAATCGGTTTCGGAATGGTTTCCGACTGACTCAGGTTCGGGTAGTCCGACTGACCGATTACGATGGTTCCGAACACCGTTCGGTGGCACTGCTATTGGCTTCAATGGGAGCATGTGTTCCGACTGACTACACATGATCTCATTGCAAAAAAGGGATGGGTGAGGAAAACCTGGCACTCTGTGGTGGGCACCCCATGCTGCCTGCCACACTGTGCATGGTTGGAATGGGGGGTCCCTTGGGTACCCCCATGTGCCCCAACCGAAGGCCTCTGAGTGAAAGGGGGCCTGATACAGGCCCCCAAAATCAGATTCCGACAGCTGATCTATGCCGGACAGACTGATTTGAAAAGCTGTCAGAATCAGACACCGTAATCGCTCGGTCGAAAACACAGCCCGTAGAGACGTACAAGTCGGCTACAACCGACTCGGTGTCTCCGAATGCTGTTCGGACGCAAGTCGGAACCGAGTCAGACAGTCCAAACTGTTTCTGACCATGGTAATCGGTCGGTCAGAAATGTTTCCGAATCGGTCGGAAACAAGGCTTCCGAATCGGATTTGGATGAACCGAATGCCGTTCGGAGCCTTTCTGAACGACACCGTAATTGGCTCCATAAAATTATAAACATTTAAATTAAATTTAAAAACAATTACAAATTTAGGGCCTCCTTTAAAAATCATTAGCAATAATTATACAAACAATTTGTAACATATACAATTATAACATATACTAAAATATATAAACATAATTATAAATCAAAATCATTACCTGCGATATTTTTGTAAACGATCTTAACAACATAGAAATTTTTGCACTCGATATTGCTTACTTTAGAATATCGATATTCTTGTGAATGATATTCCTGCATGACCCTATTAAAAATTCGATATTTGTGCATCTCTATATTTTTTACTCGCTCATTTGTCCGAATACCTTATGGTGTGATATACCTGGATACAATGACAGAAATCACACAGAGTGCCACTAAATTACTGGTTGGATGGTACGCTATGAGAAGAGCAGGCTTTCAGTTTACAAGTTTTAAGCCGTGCCCTAAATTATACAGACCACACCTCTTGCGTCAGGTTCCTAGTTATGCTTCTTAGGCCACACCCCTTTCAGAGACCCTTTTTTTCATGCCACTTAAGCCTCTGTCTGATGAGTTCCCATTTGCAGTCTCGATACTATTACAACAGACAGAGATGGAAACGGGGAGTTGATTTCATGCAGTGATTCTACCGCTGTGGATGTTTGAAGAGTGTGGGAGTAGGAGGACTTGTGCATGTTAGTAAGGCTCCTTCTTGCTTTGTGCACGATGCATTGATTTCTGAAGCTGGATATTAGACCATTAAACATAAAACAATGTTGGGCTGAGCCGGGTCTCCATGATACATAAGGCATCATGATTGTATGTGGTGAGGGTGTCTGCAATGTATGTGTGCCATGTCATACTGGCGTTGATGAGCATGAAATCTGAATATACTTGTAGGGATCGGTGGGATCAATGTATCTAGGATGTGATGCAGCGCAAGGGGCAAAATTTACATATTCTCCCTATGTCAAGGATTAGTAATCACAACAACTCATCCATACACTCATTCGTTGGTGGGGCCCATATCACCAACACACACTTGTCTCATTCAAATCCGTACATAGGAGAAAAAGCGCTGGACATGTGGGTACCTTATTACCTATCAGGATTAATTTTCTTTACATTATATACATTTTATACATATGTACCTACAGAATCCTGACCTTAACATCAAGGCACTCCACCACTTGGTCAATGGACCATTTAGTTGGACTGGTTGATGGTGAATTAGAACCAGCTAAATCACAATTAAAGCCTAGGAAACATGTGACTATTTTCTGTAATCAATTACAGAACCACAAACTAATTTCTTATTAATTCAATTTTGTTTATCTAATAATAATTTTTCTGCATTCGCATTTATGCACTACAGTTCATAATATAAATTCAGTTTTATTTTCAAAAGGAAAACAGACATTTAGGTGCCAATTCCGATCCTGTAAAACCCGGGTACAAATGGTCGTACGGAGCGTTTTCTCTGTACGACTCGTACCCCGGGAATTCTACCGTACAAACCAGCAAGTACGATTCGTACAGAAATACCATTTCCGTACGAATCGTAAAAACACCGTACGGCTAAAAAATACATACAATTCCGATCCTGGACAGCGCGTACGCGACGTCCGCACGGAGTCAGGCAGCGTTTTACGGACCAGCAAGTACGATTCGTACCCACAGCACTCTGCGCGGCTATATTTTTACGGGAGCCAAAAAGTGCCAGAAAAGCTAAGTACGCCGCGATGCACGAGGAAAAGGGGGCCCGGTACGCACCGTACACGCCATCACCCACATCGTACGTGTCATCATGTACGGTGCGTACCCCAACATTGCATATGTAGGGACCGTACACCCATCCCCCCGTATGTACGCGCCGTACCCCCAGCCCCGTATGTACGCGCCGTACCCCCAGCCCCGTATGTACACGCCGTACCCCCAGCCCCTACCCCCAGCCCCCCCGTATGTACGCGCCGTACCCACAGCCCCATATGTACGCACCGTACCCCCAGCCCCGTATGTACGCGCCATACCCCCAGCGTGTAGCGCTGGGGGTACGGCGCATACATACGGGGTTGGGAGTACAGCGCGTACATACGGGGGGCTGGGGGTACGGTGCGTACATACGGGGCTGGGAGTACGGCGGGTACATACGGGGGGCTGGGGGTACGGTGCGTACATAGAAAGGGGTACGGCGCGTACATACTGGGGTCTGGGGGTACGGCGCGTACATACGGGGCTGGGGATACGGCGCGTACATACGGGAGGTTGGGGGTACGGCGCGTACATAGGGGGGGTACGGTCCGCACATACGGGGGTGGAGTGGGGGGGCCGTACGACTCGTACCCCGGGCACAAGTGTACCCGGGGTAGGGGTCGTACACAGTTCACTCCGTACGGGACGTTTTCCATACGCTTGTGCATTCGGAATGCCGGTACGGATCGGACTTGTGCGCTCGGACTTCAGTTTTACGACTCGTACATAAAACTGTCCGGGGACGTCTCGTAGACTTTTCCCGAGGCGATTTGTATGTATTTGTCCCACACGAATCGTACTTCACCGTTTGTACGGTACTTGTACGATTCGTACGTAAACAAATACGGATATGAGTCGTACGGGAAAAAAAATACAGGATCGCAATCGGCCCCTTAGTAAATAGTATGAATTTTAAAAGCACAGTTAATTAATTACCAATTAGCAAGCATCAGCGACTTTCTGAGTAAAACAGAGAGTTATCTGTATTCTCTGGTACAATTTCCAGGATAGACTGTCCGACCCACAGCAAAGATCAAACCGTCAGACAAAATAACTTCCCAAAAACCAAAGAAACACAAGGCAAACCATGGAAATCGTCATCAGCTCAATGCAGACACAATGCCATGAAAGATCAGCCCGATGTGCACCCCCCTTTAGCGGATGAGTACTTTATATACCCTTTTTCCCTCTTACTTCATGCTAACATGCAACAATTTAGGGGTAGAGAAATGTTCTGAAAGGACAGTTCGGGGTTATCAAGTTTCCCAGGTTAAACTGGTTCTCCATGAGACTTGGCATAGGAAGGCGAAAATCGTATAATGTTCTCTTTGCTCCCAGGCGAAAGTTGCGAATGTAACATTTAGAGGAAGAGAAGACATTCTTCCACAGGTTCTGTATTTTCCCTTCTGCTGTTCTCACACCATGGTCAGTTGGCAGGGAACCACGTTCCTATCCTCGACAAGGAACACGGTGTCACAGATCTGAGGTAATTTGGAGATCTCCATAGCCATCCGATTCACAAACCATCGCGCTCACATGGGGGCGTTTTTGGTAGAGACTCCATCTTGGGTAGTGCGGCCTAGTAGACCCGAATGCCAACTTAAGTAAAAACAGACATAACAGTAATTAAAATATAGAAATGTAGATTCTAATGTTTAAACCCACACTAATCCCAATATATATTAGAATTTCCCTAGCTGTAGCTACATTTAAAGCGATAATACTCACCATTTTGTGGTCTTGGAAGCACAAACAATCGCAAAGCAACATAAATCATGTAATTTTCAATTTCAACACAATGTAAGGTTAGTTTGCGTACCATAATTAATTAATTATTTATTCTGCCATGCAATTAGCATTTTAGTCCCACGTGTGTCTCGTTTTTATCAAGGTGCAAAAGTTGATTAGTAAAATTTCACTGCAAACCAGTTAGTGCAAGTTAGATTTAGAATGATTACGTAATTAATTTCATGCAATTTAGAGGAGGTATACTAAATGTTCTTTTACCTGCTCCATCCGATGTAATGGTGATGTGTGAGGTCTAGTTACTGGGGGCTCAAAGGGAGGTGGACGTGGTAGTTAGGCACATGGTGTTAGTTTAAATGAGTTGCTAAAGACAGAAGCTCTGGCAATTAGACCCCTTGTAGGGACACATAAGACCAAACAAGAAAGGTCCTTGTCTGCTGAGTCAGGATGCACTAGGTATGCCGATGAAGAAAGGAAAGACGGTGGAAATGTTCTTCTGTGTTCTGATTGGCTAGCACGGAAATCACGGGATGTTGGACCCGGCCTCGTGGCTTGGCCCATTCCGACCCGTAGCATCACCACACCTGATCCCTCACAGAACCCGGGGCTACCCCCGTCCTTCCCTCCATCTTCCCGACACAGGGCCCCCTCCCTACTCCATCGCCTCGCGTCCTCCAGTGACCAGGCCCTGCACCCCAGATGGCCGCCCCCGACCCCAGCGCAACCCCGGTCTAGTCGCGCCATGCCGGCTGGGGGGAGAAAGAGTTCCCGGTGAGCAGGAGAGGGAGGAGCAGTTTCACTCACACCTCTGGCCGCCTCTAAAGAGATGGTTTTGATCGCCCTCCGGCCTCCCTGAGGGCTGGCTCCACGCCTGCTGCGTGTCTGGGATCCCTCCCGACACCGCCTTGAAAGGATCAAAGGACCGCGTGGCAGGAACCCCCAACAAATGACCCCCAGGGCTAAGACCCCTGCCCGTGAGGACTCCAGACATCAAAGGGGAGTCGACCTATAACAAGGGGCGCTCTGGGACTATCGGCAGATTGAACCTGGAACGAAGAGAGCCCTGCTGATGTGGTCGCGGCTAAAGGAACATCATCACAAGATCCGACGGAACTCTTGGAACCTCGGTGAGCCCTGCAGACAGCGTCGCGGCTCCACCTGGCAGAGACGGACTTCTGCCTAAGTCATCTGAGCCCTGCAGACAGCGTCGCGGCTCCCCCTGGCAGAGACGGACTTCTGCCTGAACCAACTGAGCCCTGCAGACAGCGTCGCGGCTCCTCCTGGCAGAGACGGACTTCTGCCTGAATCATCAGAGCCCTGCTGACGCCGTCGCGGCTCCCCTCGCAACCGTGAGAATTCGAGCCCGGCAGACTTGGTCGCACTCAAGTACTATCCTGGTCTGGCTGGACCCTAAAGACCATCCCGTATCCCCCGGCTCGAGGATTGAGAGCCGTGCGCCGGATACGCACCTGTATTGACCATGATCCTAAGACTGTCCCGCTACCCCTACCCCCACCGAGTCTCTATGAGCCCTTGCTCTACTTGTACAGACGAATCTGCGGATCATAAAGGTCCCATATTTCTAGATAAAGAATACGTGCTTCAGAATCTGTGGTGTCTCTGTGTTGCATGGTATTAAATCAGCGTGTACGATCCTAGATACGAGACCCAGCCCTGAGGGGGTCTCCCGCCAGTGCTCGGCTATATCTCCCGGGGAGGGTGAGTCGCAGGGCGGTCAGGTACACACTCTGTCCTTTCCTGAGGCTGGCCCTTCTAACATTGGTGGCAGGCGACGGGATCCGAGCCCGCACTCTAGAGTTCGTACAGTGAACGGCCGACGCACTACCGAACAAAAACGGCAGAAGAAACCACCATGAGCACCACTGAAACCGATGCGAGTGCTACGTTTTGTGTAAAGCGGTTAGGTGAATACACACACAAGGAGCTGAAACAATTTTGCAGACAACGGAAGATTGCTACCACTGGTCTAAACACCAAGGAAGACATGCAACAAGCCCTGGAAGCCTGGGTAGAGTCCGGAGCCTCCCTTCCCCGACTGGACGAAGTCGGTGAAGAGATAGAGCAGCCGGACGAGCTCAGGCACTTCCTGAGAACAAGCAATAAACCCCAGGCACAAAGCAACGCCGCGAACGGGGGACGGTCCCCGGAAGACGTCACAGACAGGGAAAGGGACCGAAGTCATGAACTAGAAATGGCCAAATTGAAAATAGAAGGCGAGATAAGGCTAGCCGAAAAGAAGCTAGCGGTGGAACAACTCCGAGTAGAAGGAGAGCTAGAAGAGAAGAAGCTGCAACGGGAAAACGAGGAAAAAAAACTTCAGCTGGAGCACGAGCGCAGCTTGAAAGAGATAGAACTCCGAGCAAAGAGAGAAGGAGCTCGACCCCCGGGGGGCCCAGAACCAGCCCCCCTGGTAGAGCCGAAAGTCCACATCCCCAAGGATGTGGTCAAAGAGTACTATCAAAATGATGACATCCAGCAGTGGTTCAAGGCCTACGAGGTAGCCATGACCTCCCACCGTGTCCCACAGAAGGACTGGTGGGCCGGGTTGTGGGGTCGATTCCTGAGCGAAGGACGGGACACCCTCCTCGACCTACCGGCCTCTGCGCAAACCTCCTACAGCCACATGAAGGAGGCCCTCCTCACGAAATACGGCCTCTCCCCCGAAATGTATCACCAGCGGTTCCGGGACTGCCGAAAGATCCCAGGCACCACCTGGGTGGAATACGTAAACTTTTACAGCCGAGCGCTGGAAGGGTGGATCAAGGGCAGCAAGGTAACCACCTTCGAAGAACTGACCGACCTCATTGCCTGGGAACACTTGTCCACAAATTGTTTTGTAGAACTACGACAGCACCTGCTTGACAGCAAGCTCGCAGACCAGAGGAATCTGGCCGTCGAAGCAGATCGCTGGGTTAACACCCGGGTCCCCCGGAGCCCCGTAGGAGACTACCCCCGCAGCCATCAAGGACCTCCCCGTCAGAGAGGGGGGGGGAATCAAGGGAAACAGAGGGAGTTCCCATCCGAGCACCCACGGAGCCCTGCGAGAAACCCACCCCCGGGCTTCCCAGCTCCTCCGCCAGGCAGTACCGCCCCCCCAGGTAGACAAGGGCCCCGGGTGAATATCACATGTTTCCGCTGTCAACGGCTCGGGCATTACGCCAGTGACCCTCAGTGCCCCATGGCCCAGTAACCCCCCACGACAGCTCTCCCAGCCCGACACATGGCCACCGTAACCCTAGGGGAGGAGTTTGAGGACCCAGAGGGATGGGAACCTGCAGCCATGGCCCTAGTCTCTCTAGGAGATCGAGATATGATTCCCGGAGTACTCCTACCCGCAAACACCAAGAAGTACCGCCAGCTCGTAACGGTTAACGACCACCCGGTGGAGGCCCTTCGTGACACCGGGGCGAGCATCACTGGTGTCCTCAGCCACTTAGTTCAGGCGGACCAATGTCTTTTGCCCTGTGATAGCTTCTGACAACACTGAGAGTTTGTGTAAGGTGGCCTTGGTACCATTCAAATGGGGGGGGGAGTAGCCGGAACATTGCGGGTGGCTGTCCGAACCGCACAACCTGTAGACTGCCTCCTGGGAAACAACCTGGAAAGTTCCCCCTGGAGACAGGTCAAGCGCAAGACCCACCTCGGGATGATGGGTCTACCAGAATGGGTGTGCGCAACCACCTGATCCATGGCGGCCCGACTACCCCCCCCTGCGGAGGAGTCGAGGACGAAGCCCCCAGCACCACCTCCGATGACGAAACCGGGGATGACCCCGTTAAGCCCCACGGCCTATCCCCAGGAGGAGAGCCCCTCGCCGACGACGGGCCCATCCATCCCGACCCCGCGCAGATCACGGAGTTAGGGGATCTGCCCGAGTTGGCCCAGTGGCGCCACGAAGGAGGCCCCTCCCGAGAGGAATTCTGCCAAGAACAAGCGACCTGTCCTTCCCTGGTCGGACCCCGGCAGCAGGCTGAAGCCCAAGCCGCGGGCGACCAATCGGGAACCCACTTACTATATTGGGAGAATGACCTCCTGTACAGCGAACAGCGGTCTGCCGAGCTAGGGTCAGGCCGGGTGCTGGTGGTACCCCTACGCTTTCGGGACTTCCTCCTGGGCTTGGCCCATGATGTACCCCTGGCATGCCACTTGGGCCAGGACAAGACCTACCACTGCTTAGTAACGCACTTTTATTGGCCGAAAATGCGAGCCCACGTAGAGGCCCACTGCAAGTCCTGCCCCACGTGCCAGGCCAGTGGTAAAAGCGGAGGGAAGCGCAAGGCTCCCCTCCAACCCTTCCCAGTCGTTAGTACTCCCTTCGAGCGGGGCGGAATTGACATCGTGGGGCCCCTGGACCCCAAGACTGCCCAGGGTCACCGCTTTATCCTTGTCCTAGTGGACCATGCCACACACACGATACCCGGAGGCCATCCCCCTCCGCACCATCACGGCCCCCGTGGTGGGCCGGGCATTAATGGGGATCTACTCCCGGGTAGGGTTCCCCCGAGAGGTCGTGAGCGACCGCTGCACCAATTTTATCTCGAAATATATGAGATCCCTGTGGCAACAATGTGGAGTATCATATAAATTCACTACCCCTTACCATCCCCAAGGCAATGGCCTAGTGGAACGGTTTAACCGGACTCTGAAGGGGATGATCATGTGTCTCGAGGAGCCCCTGTGGCGTAAGGGGGACGTCCTTCTCCCCTGCCTCCTGTTCGCCTACCGGGAGGTCCCCCAGAAGTCATTGGGATTCAGCCCGTTTGAGTTACTGTATGGGCACCCCGTCAGAGGTCCCCTGAGCTTGGTCAAAGAGGGATGGGAAACGGCACCCCGGGACCCACCTCAGGATGTGTTCCGGTACCTTCTGACGCTCCGAAACCAGACCCGGAAATTCCGAGAGCTGGCCGAGGCCAACCTCGAGGCGAGCCAGGAAGAAATGAAGCGCTGGTACGACCAGAATGCCACTCTGGTCGAGTTCCAGCCAGGCCAGCAGGTCTGGGTGATGGCCCCAGTGAAGCCTTGCGCCCTCCAAGACAAATGGACCGGGCCCTTCAAAGTAGTACAACGAAAAAATCAGGTGACCTACGTGGTGGACGTCCAGTCCCCCCGGAACCACCTTCGGGTCCTCCACGTGAACCGCCTCAAACCTCACTTCGTGCGGACGGAGTTGAGTTTACTCCTGGCCACAGACGACGGGCGGAAGAGGAAACGGAGCCTCTCCCTGACCTCCTGCGGGCCAAAGAAAAGGATGGCTCCGTGGAGGGAGTGAACCTCTCCCCCTCCCTCACACCCCAACAACACGAGGACTGCCGCCAGCTCTTGGGACAGTTCTCCGACCTGTTCTCTCTCATCCCCAAGGTCACCGACTGGTGTGTCCATGACGTGGACACCAGAGACAGCCCACCGGTACGGCACCGAGCCTACCGCGTCGCCGACCGAGTCCGGGCCTGCATCCAAGTGGAGGTCTCGAAGATGTTATCTCTAGGGGTGATCGAGCCCACAGACAGTCCCTGGGCCAGCCCGGTGGTACTAGTACCGAAAGCAGCTGCCCCTGGGGTTGCCCCCGAACTACGGTTCTGCGTGGACTACCGGGGGCTCAATGCGGTCACCCGAGCCGACGCTCACCCTATCCCCCGCGCAGATGAGCTTATTGACCGCCTTGGGTCTGCTCAGTTTCTCAGCACCTTCGATTTGACCTGCGGATACTGGCAAATTGCGCTCACAGAAGGAGCCAAAGAGCGGTCCGCCTTCTCCACCCCGGATGAAAAATGCCCCGGCCACCTTTCAGAGACTGGTGAATAGAGTCCTGGCCGGGCTGGAAGAGTTCAGCGCCGCCTATCTGGACGATATTGTGGTATTCAGTTCGGATTGGGGTGAGCACCTCCGGAGGGTCATGGGGGCCCTGCGCCAAGCCGGCCTCACAGTGAAAGCCAGCAAATGCCAGATTGGGCAAGGATCGGTGGTCTACCTGGGGCACCAGGCCGGGAGCAGGCAGGTCGCACCCCTCCAACCTAAGATTGACGCCATTATGGCCTGGGAACCACCAACCACCCAAACCGAGGTCCGCGCCTTCCTGGGCCTCACTGGTTACTACCGGAGGTTCATCCAAAACTACGGCAGCCTCGTAGGACCCCTCACTGAGCTCACGTCCAAAAGACAGCCTAAGAAGGTGCAGTGGACCCCTGCCTGCCAGGAAGAGTTCGACGCGCTGAAACGCGCCATGTGTACAGCCCCTGTGCTCCAAGCCCCCGATTACTCGAAAGAGTTTGTGGTACAAACTGATGCTTCCGAGCATGGCATTGGAGCCGTCCTATCCCAGCTCAATGAGAAGGGCCTGGATCAGCCCGTGGCCTTCCTTAGCCGAAGGTTACTGCCCCGAGAGCAACGATGGAGCACCATTGAACGCGACACGTTCGCCGTAGTCTGGGCTCTAAAGAAACTGCGGCCCTACCTCTTCGGAACCCACTTCCGAGTCCAGACAGATCATCGACCGTTACGGTGGCTCATGCAGATGAGGGGGGAGAACACCAAACTGCTACGATGGTCAATCTCTCTTCAGGGGATGGACTTCACAGTAGAGCATCGCCCTGGCCCTGACCACGCCAACGCTGACGGCCTCTTCAGATTCTTCCGCCTCAGCGAAGAGTACCCCCAAGAGGATGGGTAGTTCTCTTCAGCCTTCAGCTGGGGGGGGACGCATGTTGGACCCGGCCTCGTGGCGTGGCCCAATCTGACCCGTAGCATCACCACACCTGATCCCCCACAGAACCCGGGGCTACCCCCGTCCTTCCCTCCATCTTCCCGACACCGGGCCCCCTCCCTACTCCATCGGCCTCGCGTCCTTCAGTGACTAGGCCCTGCACCCCAGATGGCCGACCCCAGCGCAACCCCGGCCTAGTCGCACCATGCCGGCTGGGGGGAGAAAGAGCTCCCGGTGAGCATGAGAGGGAGGAGCAGTTTCACTCACACCTCTGGCCTCCTCTCAAGAGATGGTTTCGATCGCCCTCCGGCCACCCTGAGGGCTGGCTCCACGCCTGCTGCATGTTTGGGATCCCTCCCGACACCGCCTTGAAAGGATCAAAGGACCGCGTGGCAGGAACCCCCAACAAACGACCCCCAGGGCTAAGACCCCTGCTCGTGAGGACTCCGGACATCAAAGGGGAGTCGACCTATAACAAGGGGCACTCTGGGACTATCGGCAGATTGAACCTGGAACGAAGAGAGCCCTGCTGACGTGGTCACGGCTAAAGGAACATCATCACAAGATCCAACGGAACTCTTGGAACCTCGGTGAGCCCTGCAGACAGCGTTGCGGCTCCACCTGGCAGAGACGGACTTCTGCCTAAGTCATCTGAGCCCTGCAGACAGCGTCGCGGCTCCCCCTGGCAGAGACGGACTTCTGCCTGAACCAACTGAGCCCTGCAGACAGCGTCGCGGCTCCTCCTGGCAGAGACGGACTTCTGCCTGAATCATCAGAGCCCTGCTGACGCCGTCGTGGCTCCCCTCGCAACCTTGAGAATTCGAGCTCGGCAGACTTGGTCGCACTCAAGGACTATCCTGGTCCGGCTGGACCCTAAAGACCGTCCCGTATCCCCCGGCTCGAGGATTGAGAGCCGTGCGCCGGATACGCACCTGCATTGACCCTGATCCTAAGACTGTCCCGCTACCCCTACCCCCACCGAGACTCTATGAGCCCTTGCTCTACTTGTACAGACGAATCTGCGGATCATAAAGGTCCCGATATTTCAAGATAAAGAATACGTGCTTCAGAATCTACGGTGTGGTGTCTCTGTGTTGCATGGTATTAAATCAGCGTGTACGATCCTAGATACGAGACCCAGCCCTGAGGGGGTCTCCCGCCAGTGCTCGGCTACATCTCCTGGGGAGGGTGAGTCGCAGGGCGGTCAGGTACACACTCTGTCCTTTCCTGAGGCTGGCCCTTCTAACACGGGACCTGTCTCCAGACATGCTGGCTTTGGAACGATGCTCGCTGTCCTAGTCCCGCCCCCAGATGCTGACGCTGCCTCTGGCTGGGAACCTGCCAGTGTCCTCAACCCTTTGTCTGCATTCTGAGCTGCTTCTTTTTTGCCTCCATGTATTTTTAACAAGGCTGCTTTTCCATTATTCTTCAGGTCAGATTTTGTCTTTTGGGTTGAGAATAGTTGAGGAACCATTTTTTTGCTGATCACCTGCTTGGCTCTTGACTGTGCCTGTGCTTGTTTGCTGGAGTAAGTCTGACTCCAGGAAGAGCAACTGTAGCAGCCTCAGAAAGGGTGATGGGAAAGAGGAAATGTCCTTCCCTTCAGCCTCGTTGAGGTCCCAGATTCTGTCTGCAAGCTCCTGCTTCTGTATCCATCCTCGTGTGGCATCACGTGACTCCCTGCGTGGTCCATGACAACAGCTCGGGGAGCTCTGTGATCATATGTGTAAGGCCGCAGATGCAGCTCTTCTGAAAGCAATATCAAATATCCTTAATTGGTGTTTTACGGCGACGCAAGTTGTAATTTTGGTCATTCCTTCATACTATGCAAATGATCGTGTGAGTGATGCACAGAGCTCTTTCCATGGATAGGTGTGACTTGTTCCTAGAAATCCACCAGTGAGTCATTCCTCCTGGCAGAAGGATCTCTTTGAACTGTGCCCTCTATGTTTATAAATACACACACTGTACTCTGAATGTAGACTCCAGGGCTGCCTACACAGCTTTGCATTACAAACGACAGCATAGACAGAAATGTGTGTTTTAGACATCAGTGCATACATTGAGTGTGTGTGTGTGTGTGTGTGAGGAGGGCTGGGGGGCATGTTTAACACACTCTATGGTGCCCAGACCCGTCCTCATAGTGTTGGTAAACCCTGACAAAGTCAGACAAACCCCATCACTCTGAGTGCCTTAAGGTGCTCCATGAAAGGTTTGCTTGAATGAACTCATACCAGGTGGGACAAGTACCCCCACCCCTCCCTCTCTGCTCTGCGGGTTGAGCCTTGCCACCAGCAGCAGGGTGGGAGGTCATGAAGGACCCGCGCTATGGGAACGGCCAAGGAGGTGGAGTCAATGGTTATCGGGTGCATAGAGAAGAGCTCTGCCCAGTGGCTGCAGCTCCTGACTTTGGAGCCTGGAGACCCAGGATAGAATCCCGGCCTCGGCACTTGGTTCAACAATCATGTGATTCTGTGCAAATCTCTTAGGGCCTAACTACGACCCTGGTGGTCGGGGTGACCGCCATCGCTTCCTGGCGGTCTTCCTGCCCGCTTCCCTGGTAGTACGGCCACAAGATTAGAGAGGGGGCGGGAGGACCCCCGTGAGGCTGCCGCCTCCTCCGGCATAGCTGCCACTCACTGCGGCAGGAGAGATGGGAGCAGTGAATGCTGGTGGTGCAGACATCACATAGCCCAAGTGCCCCCGTCACCAAAACAGTCTCGACAGAGCTGCACTGTATGCTCCACAACTGCAGATCTGCAATAAAACACAAACTTGAAATCTCCGATACCATCAACTTGCACAATATTGACATGCTCTTCCTCACAAAGACCTGGTTCAATGATACCTCTCATTCTATGTTTGATCTCCTTGTACCAACAGGCTATTCTATACTTAGAAATGACAGACTAGACAAAGTTGGGGGAGGTGTTGCAGTCATCTTTAGAAACTCCCTTCAACTTAAGGCTCTTCCTAACAGCTCCTTCCACGCTTTTGAATGCCTATCTCTTGAGCTTCAATTGCACCACCGCGCACCTCTCAGATTCCATGTTATCTACCACCCACCTGGTAGCAGCCCTTCGTTTATGGAGGAACTCACGGACTGCATCAGTGACCAATACTCGCAAAGTGACAATCAGATCTTCGTGGGTGACTTCAATGTCCACTGGGGCTCGCCTCAAGACACCTATGCGAATGCGCTGGCCACCTTCCTCTCTGCAAATGATCTTATCCAACACTGCATTGAAACAACACACTCTAAGGGTTCAACCCTGGACCTTGTTATCTCTAAAGCAGGCTTGCTGACCATCGCTTCCCCTATTCATGTAGACTGGTCTGACCACCTCCTCATCCCATTCTCTCTTCACCTACCACACTCTATAACTCTTGGCCAGCCTAAGAGGGCTACTTCCTGGTTCCGTGACACTAAAAATATTGACATCAGTACCCTCTGTGAGTCTGCCTTGCTATCACTTCCAAGGCTTGATCCGGACCTAGATGTTAACGAACTCACCTCCCAATGCCTTACAGTCCTTGCAGTCGAAATCAATAATGTCGCTCCTCTCCAAAGCAAAAAGAAAAGACCCACTCCCTCAGCTCCTTGGTTCAACAAATCCCTCTATGAAGAAAGGAAGTACCTAAGAGTCCTTGAGAAACAATGGAGACAAGCGCCCTCCACCGAAAACTTGACAACGCTGCGTTCAGCAAGATCCAAGTACCACAAGCACATTTTCCTTGGAAAAGCGTCGCACTTCAAATCCCTCCTTGACTCAGCCAAAAATAGACCCAAAAAACTATTCGACCTCCTCAAGAACCCTAATAGCTCTCCCCCAACCTCCAAATTGGAGGACTCCACAAAGAAAGCTGCGGATTTCGCTATATTCTTTGACAAAAAGGTGAAATCACTTGTAGATCAGGTCATTCATCCTACCCCTACAGAGGAGCGCAAATCCTTAACCATTTGGCAAAACAATGACCCCATCTCTGATGACGCCCTCCTTAAATGCATCCTCGATACAAAGCCCTCTAACCACTCTCTTGACCCCATCCCTAGTGCCATTGCCATGGACTTCTATACCCATCCTCTTTCCTATTGGACCACTCTGGTCAACCTCTCCCTCAGTCAAGGCTCCCTTCCTGTTTCCTTCAAAAATGGACAGGTCACCCCTCTGCTTAAAAAACCCACCGCTGATGCGAACGACCTCAACAACTACCGTCCCATCACTAACCTACCCTTTCTTGCGAAAATCACAGAAAACTGTGTAGCGAAACAACTCTCTCGCCATATCAAGGACAATGATCTTCTTGACACTTTCCAGTCCGGCTTCATTCAAAACTGCAGCACTGAAACAGCCCTGCTGCAAGTGATTGATGACGCGCTGCGGATACTCGATTCAGGGGAGTCTTGTCTTCTAATTCTTCTTGACCTTTCTGCAGCCTTTGACACAGTCAATCACAACACTCTCCTTAACACTCTTCAACAGAGAATGGGCATAGAGGGCACTGTGCTCAAATGGTTTGCCTCCTTCCTCTCTGATAGATCCCAAATGATCAAAATAGCGAACAGCCTTTCATCTCCTTTAGCGGTCAACCAAGGTGTCCCTCAAGGCTCTATACTTGCACCCACACTATTCAATCTCTATTTAGAACCTTTGGGAAATCTCCTGAGTAAATCCGGGATACATTATCATCTATATGCGGACGACACTCAAATCTATCTTAAGGTGGCCTCCACTCATGATCTCTCCTTCCTAAGCTCTACTCTCGACTCCATTCAAAACTGGATGTTAACTCATCAACGGATCCTGAATCCCTCCAAAACTGAATTCCTCCTCCTCTCCTCATCACTTTCTCCTCCCCCAGTGCAATCATGGATGGATCAGACTAATCTACTAAACAATAAACCCATCATTGTCGAGAGCGCAAAATCCCTTGGTGTCATACTCGACAAAAAACTCAATCTACACTCCCACATCGATTCCATTGCAAAGTCTGCTCGATACCAACTGCGACTTCTTTGGGGGATTCGTCGCTTCTTCCCGGAGCACGACCTTAAAACCCTGGTCCAATCGCTGGTTCTCTCCAGATTGGACTACTGCAATTCTCTTCTTACTGGCCTCCCCAAAACCCACCTGTCCCCCCTAAAGTCCGTTCTCCATTCAGCAGCTCGTTTCATTTATGGGGCCAAAAGAAGCGACCACATCACACCCATTTTATCCACCCTCCGTTGGCTTCCCATAGAGGCAAGAGCTATCTACAAGACTGCCTGTATCACCCACAAAGCCTTGCACTCCTCCTCCCCTCGCTACCTGGCGAATAAACTGAAACTCTCCGGAGGCTCCAGACCTTCACGTAATGCAGAAAATGTATTGCTTGAACCTCCCACTTTCAAGAAGGAAAGATCGATGGCCCAATCCTTTTCAGGCAATGCGGTGAGAATCTGGAACTCACTTCCGCCTCATCTCCGGACCACCACCTCTTCTCAGGCCTTCAAATCTGACCTCAAAGCTCTCCTCCTTCAAAGACACTTCCAAATTTAATTTATGCCCTCTATTTTCTGAAGGAAGTCCTGCCGTTATAGGAAATTCTGTTCTCCATGCCTATAGAAGTGCCTTCCCACTGTGTTTCTGTGTGTTGAGTGTCTGCCATTTAGTGCAGTAGTATACCTCTACTTGTACTTTGTACTCTTGTATAACATGCAGACGTCTCCTTTCCTTTGTAACGTATCGTTTGCTACCTCTTGTATTTTGTTTGCTTTTGATACTTGCACAACGGCCACCACTGCCTCATGTAACGTAACTCTTATTTTAGTATTTTGAGTGTCTGCCATTTATTGACCTCTGTGTACTTTGTATGCTCTTGTAACCTGCACACGTCACTTTTTTCCTTTTGTAACGTATCGTTTGCTCCCTCTTGTATTTTATTTGCTCCTGATACTTGCACATATGCCACTATTGCCTCATGGAACGTAACGTTGGATTTTGTAACATGCTCACTTGTAATTTTTCTCCTTATGTATCATTACTGCTCCTATTGTGAAGCGCTCTGACACCTTCGGGTACAGTCCGCGCTATATAAAAACACATTAAATAAAATAAAATAAAATAAAGACATTTCTACTGCTGCCTACATCACAACTTGCATTACCGCCGACATTTCACTTGCGGGGTCTCCACCATGCGCCAGTTGGCCGTACGGCGATTAAAATGTTCAAATGATGACCTGCGGGCGTAACCTGACTGGGCCAGCCGCGTGCCAGTGTTTCAGGGGGATCGCGGTGCCTGCTCGCCCCTAGCTGATCATAGGCGCGCATCTACACTTACAGTGGATAGCGCACACTAGGCAGCGTCCCCTGCCTGGTTCCAACAATTACCACCCTGAGTCGGGGCAGAGGCGTCAGGGCCCACAAGCAGCAGCAGTTTAGCTCCCCCATCCCCCGCCAGGTTGACCTCCCATTACGGTGCAGAGGGGCGGGCCAGAGTGAGAAGAGTCCAGGTTACAAAGGCTTGAGGGACAAGATGTGGGCAGCTATAGGTGAGTGTGCCCCCCCAGCGGCGGTTTGCTTGGTCTCCAGGTGATGCCTTTTAGGACTGCGGGTACTTGGGGCAGGTCTGACCTGACGACATCGGGCGGGGGAGCAAATGGAGTGGCACATTTGCGGAATATGAAGGGTTGGGCTCGAGCACGCCGAGTGCCGTGTTTTACATGGGATGACATCCTCGCAGCTCCGGCGGGCGTTTAACGTGCTCCATGTTGGGGAAACACCGCCCCCCAGTCTTGCACAGAGCGAGCCTGCCGAAATTGTCTCCACTAGGTCAGCACGAGGGTCCCCAGCTGGAGGCAATCTCACTATGTGCAGGAGGCAAGGGTGATACATTTTGCCTCTTTCGCTATATATCTGGCAATAACTTGTTCGCTTGACAGTCGCCTTTCTTAGGCGCCAAGGGAAATTCAGAATTGTAAAGTGCATTTTAGGTATAAGCCATAGTATCGGGATTATATTTCACTCGATAGTTACAGGCATTTCGGTGTTTGCCAATATGGAGTTACTAGGAAACACTACGCTGCGTGGTTTCCGTTTAAGCCATCAGCCCTGACGTGTGCAGGTTGAGGTTACGAGTTATGTCATATATCTGGATGCGATGTAAGAAACAGCCAGATCTAGGTGGGTGGCACACCACTCTAATCACAGATTTCAGCGCATGTGTTTTAAATTTTCTAAGTGTGTTAAGCCCATCCGGGAGTGAGCACACAAGTTTTCAAATTAATTTACAGACAGAAGTAAAGGCATGAAATCTGTTGTGTGGAAGAATAGGAGACCACGCAGCGCAGTGGTGTTTCTATACACACTGCTCTGCTCACAGCGTATTTCAGGGTAGTAGTGCATTTGGATCCTGTAGGGCGCACGCTCCTTCCTTCTCTAATGCTAACTTCGGAAGTGGAAGTTTCTGGTTGGCTTGAATATGTATGTTTCTCTTGGCTCGAATGTGTTTCTGCCTGCAATGGTGAGGTAAAGGGCAAAGATGGCTTGGTCACTAGACACTATGAGAGATACGTCAGTATAGAGAATTCATGAAACAGAAGTTTCCCTTGATGAACACCGTATCGTCTCCTCATATCAGGGCCTTGGGGTGCTGTTAAGTTACCCATATAGGTTCAGTTCCACAGCCATATGGATGCCCTTATTTTGGTAGGTTGGAAAGGGGTGGTTTTTCCTCGAGGAAACACAGGTTCAAGGTATGTGATTGAAGCAATAATGTTTTCACTTGTAATGCACAGGTGCCACGTAAAGGAGCAATTTACAGCCGGTTTGTCCTTTCGTTTGCATGTGTTGGCTCATGGGTGGGGTCCACGTGCCGGGGGTGTGGCAAGTTGCGCCATCTGGGGGGTTACTGGCCCTGGGTGGGGCAAAACAGTATATCAGTTTGGGGTTAATTATTGGTGCTCTAAACCAATTTGTACTGCCAGGGTGCCATTAAGCGGGAAGACCACTTGGGGGGCAGTCTCTCACACTTTGGCTATACAATGCCTTCATTCACTAATTCTGATAACGGGCATCGCTCCATCCTTCTCAGCAAGGTAGACCTAAGGTGGTAATTATGTCCTTTGCTTTGAGGAGCGATTCTTTCAATGCTTTTCTCAATAGAACTATTCTCACCAACTTTGTTTCAGTAGTTTGGATGGTGCCTTTGTCTCAAATCCATCAATATTTAACTGACTATCGGGTGACTCGCTGTCCACTGGTCCTTGTTCAAGACCGTCTCATGGCGCCCGAGTTAATTGTGGACCATGTAGGTTTCAATTGTTTCAATATCAGTTCTGTCTGGGCAATCGACCCAATTGGGGTCGCGAGTGACCACCCAGTTGGTCATTGTTTCCCTGCCCTATACTAGCGCTCGTGCATGTCAGTGGGGACAAGGTGGGGCGCTCCAGTGAGGTCCACCTTCTCTTTAGTTTTGTTGGTTTGGAAGTGGGCAGGAACTGTTCTTCTCCCCTCAGGGGGCTTTGAACCGTAGCGTGCTCTTCTTGGATGTGGCACGGCTGTGTCCGGCTGTTCGTTTGTTTGCATTATATCAATGTGGGGTTCTAACTTAGTATTATGCCCGGGTGGTAAGGATGGAATTCGCACGTTGTTTCACCTTTAAAAGAGTCGCCTGTTTGCCCCCCCGGGTGTATGTCTGGATTGCAATTTCATGGGGGTTACTGGTTTGTGAACGATTTTCGGGCAAGTGGCCCTTTGGCCAGTTGCTGCATGATGCAGAGGTTTCCTGGCGGTTCTTACGTGCACTAATGCTTTAGACCTCTATTCCGACCATTACCTCTTTAGACCACTACCTACATGCCACGTTATTTCGTATAACATCGGTTGCATTGTGACGCAGTGCTTGCTGCACAAGCCATTGTCGAGCTTGCTTTTCTTTGAAGGGAGACATTTGTGCTTGTTCAAACACATAAAGGTGACAGTCCCACCATTTCAGAATGGAAGCATCTTCAATATGCTACGCAGCGAAGCCAGAATTGTGGCTTCAGTTATCTGATACAACTAACAAGCACTGTTAAGTGACTGGTACTGGGTGTTGTAGGTGTTGGTGTAGCGTGGTCCTGTATTATATGTCTTGAGGCAATGTCAGAAGCCGCAAAATTCCAGCCAGCAGCACACGAAGCTTAGCACCTACCCAAAGCTTAGGCCTTTATGAGGAACATCTGCTGGCACCATTTAGTAACAGGTCCAGAGATACACTGGGGGGCATTCCTCTGCAACCAAGGGCAGGTTTCAGGTCGCTTCAGTTAAGACATATTCACCCACCCTTTAGCCAGGGCAGCAGGCGGGTGGTGTAGTTGTCATCTAACAAGCGTGTGGTGGTGCAAAATAGTCCGGTAAACGCTTCGTTTGAGCCAAATGGTGACAGGGTACTTTTGACCATTCGGCATTCTAATACTTAGCAAAGGGCAGGTATTTGCTCTGAATGTTCCCGTATGGTTCCCACAGACTTGCCTGCCCCCTGGTTTATCCGTCTATGGGTTAGAACCTGAGACTTGAAGGGGCATCTTCTGCCCCGGTGTCCCAAACGCGTTGATAGTCAACGGCCTGATTACTACTTGGGTTTTCCCTAAGTTTTGGGGTCAAACTAGATGGGAGCATTAAGTCTACAGTCCTTATGAAGCATCCAGCTTTCCTTCAATCCAAGCATGGGCAGTTAGTGATAGATAAGTTTCAGCGTGTGGGTAACAGACACCGGCTCTTCACCAACATCGTGCCCCAGGGGCACGCGCGCTGCACGTACACAGAGCTTCAACCACAAGGGTGCCAAGTAGCATAAACCAGTAAATAGGTTTAAGAGGTGTGTCTCTGGCCTTACAGCTGTGTGAAGCCAACTCCATTTAGAGGTACGCCCAGGTGGAAATTGGGTGCTTCTTAAGGTTCTCATAACCAATGCAGCTTGTGGTATCTCCCAGCGGGTCCACTGGAAGTGTACTGCAGCTAGCATGAAACAGGGAACCTGGGATCCGACACTTTTACCGCGCTTGGTGGGGATGCGGTCAGCCAACATGGTGTGCTCCTGTCCCAATAATTGGGGTAACAAGGCGTCAGGCACAATGGGCTACTATGTCAATAGAACACTTGGCACGTCCAGTGTTCAACTAAAACTAAACTTTAACGGAGCAGATAATTTTCCCCACCGGGTATGCTCCGGGTTGGCAGTGGGTACTCCCCCCCCCCCATTTGGGAATATTCTAGGATGGGGTAAAGTAGGACTTAGTCAATCCTCAATGTTAGGCACCATATCGCAAACAGTGCGCACTGCCTAATCAGACAGATTCTCTAAGCTGGTATGCCTAAGGGGTTCCACCTCAGAGGGAACTGAGCGTGCAAAATCCCCCCCCCCTTTGCCCATTATCACACACTTCTAGCTACAAACTCTCCTGTGCGTCATGATTTAGCATGCATAGGGACTGTTCTAAGGTTAAGTATAATCCTTCTCGCCATAATAGCCAAAGGAGGCAGGCGGGTTGGAGGAGGGGTCACCCAGCAAGTGGGCTGCTGTCCCATAGATGGGCACGCAGGTGTTCAGACACACACGCTGCTAGAAGGGCGGCGGCTAGGTGAGAGCAGCAAATAGATAGGGCAATGTGTGCCATAGTGTCTGAATTCTTTCCACCCACAGTTGGCACGGGGTGGAGTCGTGAGGCAGTGGAACTTTCACGCAGCAGGGTGAATAGTTAATTGCACAAGTCACAGGCCAAAGCTGATTCTGGCTATCGTCAAGGACTATCGTGAGATAGATGGGGTTAATTTTTCATCAGTAGGGATATATCCCTTTCTTCTAGATTTGCGGGAGGCTCTAGAGAGGAGAGGTTGCAGGTAAGACCATAGCTGTTTTGGTGGGGGGCTCTGGCGGCGACGGTGGCCACCTCCAGAGCTGTGGCGGAGTTACAGGGCGATCTGGAAGCAAATGGGTACAGAAGGGTACCTCTGCACGTCACCCTCCATAGGGGGTGCCAGAGCCAAAGCCCAGGAGCCTCATGGGAGTTTCCTGGAAAACCGTGTCGGCGCCCCGTTAGTCCTTCGGACGGTTGCTGGCCTGAATAACCAGGGGCTTGCCTTGCTACACTCAGCCCTGAAAGGGGCGTGAGTAATAAGGGACCATGTGTCACGTGATCCGGGAAGAGGATCACCAGAAGGGGCAGCACAGATAGGGTTTGCCCCAGTGCTGCTTGGCTCATCAGGCGGGCAGGTGGCCCAGATGGTTGCCTGCCCTTATATCGCCCATAAAATAACCCACCAGATTACATAACGGTGTATGTAATAAACCTGCAGCAGTTTTACCCAAACAAAAAATGTGTGGTGTGTTTATTTATTAGCACGCATGCTAAGTGTGGTGGGGTGGGGAGTGTTGCCAATGATGGTGCTATGTCCAGCAGTGGGCTGCATTGCAATCCGGTGCGGTCCTCTGTCGTGTGAGCACCAGCCCCGCAGTAGGGTTGTAATAGGACCAGCAGGGGAACCAGCTGCTTGGCGGAGTACCCAGTCCCGCTGCCGCCGAATTCGTAATCTTGCAATGTGAAATGTAACGCATTTGTGTGTGATTCCCCACATAATGTACACAATCTCTGGCTATCACCCACACCGTGTAATGTATATTGCTCCGTTGCTTCTCAGGTAAGCTTGTGCTAAAAAAATACCAATACATACATACATGCATACATACATGCATGCATGCATAGGTGAAGGCGGGATGGATGAGGGTCAGGCAATAACAGGGTCTCCAAGCAGGAGCCTGACGGCAAGGAATCTCTCCTGTGTGCAGCTCAGTTCCTGCTCACCCGTAAGGTCTGTTCACAGTTCTTGCAGTGGACAGTGTGCTGCAGGAGGTCAGGCTGGAGAGGTTCTGCAGGTCTCAGAAGAGCTGTGTGGCACTGTCTGGAGGTGGATTAAGGCTGAGAAGGAGCTGTGTGCTTCAAGGAGCAGCCTGTATACATCATAGTAGCAAGTCTTCCAAAAGGCTAGAACATGACCCACCCCAGTCAGGAGCAGGAGAAGAAATAATGGAAATGAGAATCAAAGAAATGTGATAATCAAGAAAGTAAACATTCGGCAAAGGGCAAAGATTGGAACTAAGGGCCTGATTGTGACTATGGACTGACAGAAACACGGTGGCAGTGCAAGCACCACCGCACTGGTGGTCCGACTGCCGTATTACATGTTGAGCTTCGGACTGCCATGGGACCGCCGCAACTGCCAGGGATCCCTGACAGTGCTGTGGCAGTCTTGACCCGTTAATATTCTTGTGGTGACGCTACGGCACCGGCAAGCATAGATCGAGTTTCCCCTCTGCCGCGGTTTCATGGTGGTGGGCCCGCCATGAAAACTGTGGAGGAGGGGAAACACATGGGGCCCTGGAGGGCCCCCTGTTGCCTCTGGCCCATGGTTCATTCAGGGGGCGCATGTTGTGCCACCCTGTGTGCATGCACCCCAGTTTCTGCACAGTATAGACTGCAAAGTGCAAGAACTGCCTTTGACGCTCCCATGGCCTTTTTTTCAGAGGCACCGCCGTGGGACCGCTGAAGAAACGCCCGCCAGACACAAGAAAACTCGTAATCTGGCAGGTGGTGTTCATACAGCTTTGGTGATGTGGGAACGGGACAGCGACCCCGCTCCCAGTTTGCCAAAGTCATAATCGGGCCCTAAGTGGCAAAGAGATGTGCCATACTGAGAAAAATGAAAAAGGCCCATCCACCAAGTACTGGCTTACAAAAGCCTGGCTACTAAGGGTCAAGGGGCATGTGCCACAGGCAGGTAACTGAGATGGAATGGAATTGGACCAGTAGGGTGCCAGGCTAGTGAGCAGAACTGGCAGTGTGACTAGTGAACCATGAGGATTGCCAAGCAAACGGGGTAAAAATGACTGCATGTGAAAATGTAACATCTATCCACGGCCTTTGACTCAGTGAACAGAAGCAAACTCACGCTAATGCTGCCGGATCGAGGCGTGGACCCCCCTCTGGTGAATTTCTTGTACTCCTACACTCAGACCTTTCAGCCCGGGATTGTTTAAATCCTCATGGGGAGCTTTCCTCTGAATTCCCTCTGAAGAGTAGCGTGAGGCAGGGATGTATACTGGCACCCTCATTATTTATTTTATATATCAACGGATTAAGAGCCCATTTATCTACTTCACACACAGATATACTCAGAATCGCAGGCTCCCCAATTCACGCTTTGCTGTACGCTGATGATGGGGTATTACTGGCCCTCACCCCAAAAGCTCTGAGACGTCAGGTGGACTGCTTCAATTCTTCAATGCAAAATCGGAATATCTAATTATTCTAAGTCACATATGTCCTGTGGCCCCGGCAAATTGAGTCAAAATAAAATCAGTTTTAATGGGCATGTTTTGACGACCGTTGACAACTTTTGTTATATAGGATTACATTTTAGTTCATCAGGGTCATGGAATCCCCATCTTGCCCAGGCCTGTGTTAAATTAAACAAAACTGCGGGTACAATCTGCAACCTCATCAGACCGCAAACTAGAGGGGCTGTGTATCCACCACCGAAAGCTTGTAGCTCACAATGCATCAGTGTAGCCACCTACGGAGCGGGAGTCTGGGGCTTCAGTAAATGCTGTTCTCTTCAGGCCGAGGAAAAACCCTTTTTGCAACGGTTGCTAAGTTAACCGCTGTCCGCTTCCAGTCTCATTACCCACTTTGAGTCAAACCAGGGTTTCACAGAGGATAAAATTCAGCTGGCGCCAATTTTACTATGGGTTAGAATTTAGTTGAACCCAGCTGCTAAGCCCGGTAGGGACATTATATCTAAATGCCTGATGCTGGATAAGGCGCGTCCATACCCTGGCTGACTTACATACGGGACACTCTTGGGTCCCTTGGTATATCCTGGTGGTTCACTGGACCCAATCGCATGCCCAGAAGCACCAAGACGGAGGTGAAAACAGTATTTAAGGACCATCGTGCAAATATTAGGTTGGAACACAAGTTATCCAAACCCTCAGTGTTGCATTATAGTAGTCTCTTATCCACAGATGAACCCCCTTTGTATCTGTCTCTGGACCTGCCAAGATGGGAGTGGTCACTTCTTTTCCACTTCAGAGCAGGGACAATTTATTGGTCCCTATTTTTCAAACATTTTTTAGACCCGGTGGGGAATACAGTCTCCTCCTGCCCCTGTGATGATCATTCCGCACGATCTCTTCTGCACTTTATGTTCTTTTGCGAATTGCACGGCCTAGCACGAAAGCACTTTTTGATATCCGTGTTACGGAGGCTAGGCCTCCGCCATTGTAGACCAGCCCTCTTTCATTTACTATCCCTGGGGCCGATTCACAGAACTAACTTAAGACAAAATCCTAAACTTACTACTTTTGGTATTCACAGAAGTCAGGATTTTGTCTTAAGTTTGTCTTAAGACAGACTTAAGACAGACTTAAGACAAACTTAAGATAGACTTAAGACAGACTTAAGAGAGACTTAAGATAGACTTAAGACAAACTTAAGACAAAATCCTAACTTAAGTCTGTCTTAAGTCTGTCTTAACTTTGTCTTAAGTTTGTCTTAAGTCTGCCTTAAGTCTGTCTTAAGTCTGTCTTAAGTCTGTCTTAAGTCTGTCTTAAGTTTGTCTTAAGACAAACTTAAGACAAAATCCCAACTTCTGTGAATACCAAAAGTAGTAAGTTTAGGATTTTGTCTTAAGTTAGTTCTGTGAATCGGGCCCCCTGTGTTCACCTGAAATTGTTTTCACTGTCAGTGCCTTTCTGAAAGTAGCACTTAGGAGTAGATACTCAATGACAGGCTAGTCTGTTACAATTTTATGTGCATAGTGGCTCACTATATGGCGATGTCAAACATGTTGGGTTTACTTATGGGGGATAGTAGGAGCGCATGGCGGACCCTATTTGAGGGTTTTGTTCTCTTTCTATCCCTCCCTCATGCTTTTTGAACTACACCTACCGCTTGCAACATTATAATGACCTCTGAAATCTGACTTCTACTCGCACTTTTCTGTTTATTTCAAGCACAGTTATTCGATGTGATGATGAACCCTAAAGTCCCTGATGCATTCGTTTTTTATTGTTTTTAATGTATGATCATTTTTAAACTCTTATGAGTGACTATAGCTATGTGCAAAATTTCTATGTACTTTCATGGCCTGCTGTTATTTAGACCGAATAAAGTTATTGAATTGAAATTGATTGAAAATGTAACATATATTTGCATTTATAATTTTACGTTCTCCACACGGAAACTATTAACATGTGGAGACCCCCCTTTCCAAGCACCCCCTTAAATATGTGGGTGTTCTTTCCCTTCCCTCCACCATGGCTTTGAAATAAGCCACTTTAAGTCCACATCCAAAGTGGTAAACTCTGTGAAAATGCCGCATCAGTCTCCCAGAGCGCCTAGCCGCTATTAATCTGGCTTCTTTCTGCTGTTATCTGCCAAAAAACACAATGAAGCTGTAATTCCAGGAGGGACAGTCCAAGCAGCTGGAGCCAGCTGGGGTTCATTGGCACAGAGCCTTACTGTGTTCTTGTGGTTTGGCAACGTCTGAGAAAACCTCCCCATCTAGCCTAGAAAATACATGTAGCTGTGGTCTTAAAGTCACGCAAAAACCATGTAAGTAACTTTCACCACCGTGGGGGTCATTTAGCGCACAGCAGTCACATACCTGCCAACTTGAAGAACAATCTCACAGTGTGAGGAGGGGGCGGGGCCTTGAAAGGGATGGGGCCTCATGCCGAGAAGTACCTAGGAGGCACTTCTCAACCCCATCCCGCCCAAAGCCCCCTCCTTCCCCCCCAAAAAAGCTTACCGAGGCTGGTGTCGATGTCCTGTATACACCCCTTAATTGACATCTGCAGTTAAAAGCCTCTCGAAAACAAGCTGATAAACCATTATTTACAGTAGTTTTCAGCTCGTTTTCTCTGCCACAGTGTGATGTCGGCTCCTCGCTGGGTGACCGTGTGATGAGAGCGATATCGTGTGTCACAATGAGGCACCATGTGAGTGGGCAGGTATGCAGTCCTGGCGCACCGTCAGAAAGCATCACTGCTTGCGCAGTGACGTAACGAAACTCGAGGGGGGGGCCCTTCAAAGTACAAGGAGTCGGGCCTCCAAAGAACATGGAGGGCCCCCACCCCATGCCCTGGATTCAGCCTGGAGGTTTCAGACCAGGGGCCCGTGCACAGTGTGAGGGGGGAGGGTGGAGCCTGTGGCGGCTGCGGGGGCTATTGATACGCCACTGTGCTCGCGCCTCGTCCAAAACACGCTCTCCCTCCCTGCACAGAGTCGGGGGAAGCCCTGGGTTTACAGTGACGCAGATTGAGCTGTATTACTGAGCAGTGCAAACCCTGGACCCGACAGCTCGTCCACCTCAGGATTAAAACCCCGCAACATTCCTTTAAAATTCAAATATTAATGATACCCCTAACTACAGGAATACAATACAGAGTGAAAAGTCATGGTGTTATGCCTACCTTAATACATACATTAATGCAACCCTTAAACCGAAATCAATTAAAACATTAGCAACTTAAAATATAAAAGGAAGAAACACTACTGCTCGCAACTGAAGAAGAAAGCATTTAAAGAACAAGCATTTGCAATGCAATAGGTCTCACATTTACGCGAGTTTGAGCTATTGGCATTGTAATTGACAATGCCTTTTATTTATGTTTTAAAAGATGTAGCGGTCTAGTTGTTGGCCGCGAGTACGTAGTGAGACCCCAATCCGGAACCTGATACTTACAATGTATCACCTTCTGGCCAGGCGTGGCCAGAAGGCTTTAAATAAAGGGACCGGAGTCGCTTGTGAATTGCGGTCCACACCAGCAACGATAGTGTCTGTGTCCTTCCTTATACTATCATTGCACATACCCGAAAGACACCCCCAACCCCTCCCGTGTGGCAAACCCCAACAAAAACCAATACATAAATAAAAGTCATGGTCATTTACTATGCCAATAGCTCAAACTCGCATAAATGTGAAACCTATTGCATTGCAAATGCTTGTTTTTGTTTGCAGTCGAGTAACGTAACAGGTAAAGTAGGTAACTTTGGAATTGGAGAACTAAGTTCGAGTTTTGAGATTGATTAACCATCCTGTGCTTAATGTAAATTATCTTTTTTTATTCCTATTAACAGGTGGCTATGACTGTTAATGAATAGATGTTGTTACCATGCAGCTCAGCTGTACTGAATTGCTCAGCCTCAGAAAGATAACATACTGAGACATTCCTACTGGGAATAACTTACGAAAATCACACACTATACCAGAGTTACCAGATGATTCGATGTCAGTACAGACCCTGGTTTTGATGCTGGGTGTTCAGTTTAAACAACAGTGCACGCAGGGAGTTGTAGCGCCAGCAGGCATCCTGTGTTTACAGAATTGGATCCATGATCTTCCAGGATGAACACACTCACAATAATTTCTAGGGTTGCAACTTTCCCAGAGATAGCTCCCATACACCGGGGCAGTGTAACCCTCGACATGGACAGTGTCAGGGGCTGCCACCTTGCCTTCTTTGTGGCACGGGTTGCTGCACTGCGCACTGTAAACACACACACACTGTAAACCCACTCTAGAAACCTAAAACAAAAATCGCTTTTTAAAAGGAAGGCTGAAGAACAAACACACAACAATGTCTAGGGTTGCAGAGAAGGATACCAGACACCAGGGCAGTGGGACCCTCGGCATGGACGGTGTCGGGGGCTGCCACCTTGCCTTGTCATCGGTGTGGGCACCTCCGCTACCCACTGCAAACACACACACAATGCAAACACACTCCCGACCCCAAAACATAAAAGAATACTTGCTTATCTAAAGGAAGGCTACAAGAACAAATGCAACAAGTTCTAGGCTTGCCGCTTCTTTCCAAGAGATAGATACCGGACACTGGGGCAGTAGAACCATCCAGTGAGGTAACACAGGAACCTGCAACCCTTGGAAGGGGGGTGGGGCTGAGCAGCACGGTACCATGGTCCGAGAGCTCCTGATAAGCAGTGTTAGGGGCTACTTGTAGTGTAGCGTTCTAGTCTTCGCGTGTGCGCGATGACGTAGGACACAGTGGCCATCTTGGGAATTGGGGATTAGCGCGGTGCCGCGGGGCTGATCGGACGTCTCCCGGTGCTCTCAAATAATTATAGTAATCTTGAGAATAAAGGCATATTATAAGTAATAAGCCTGTGCGCGAGTCATTACCCCAAGGTGGGGCCATAACACTCACTACAACTGGCGACGAGGATGGGATCTGGGAAAAGACGCATACCTAGGCACAGCCCAGAACCCATGTGGGAACGAGGGGCAACTCACCCACGAACCGAGGAAGCAGAGACCTACCCACGTAGGCACAAACAGTAAGGAGAGCGGGCAGAGGGGAAGTGCTAGGACAAAACGCAGTAAAGCACAAAGCATACTTGATAAAGACCAACCGCAGCAGGCACAACAGCCACCTGCGAAGGGACAGTGAACCACGCAGCCACACCTCAAGGCAAGGGAGAAGCGGTTAGAACAACTGTACAGGACAGACACTGCCCACCAGTTAGGAGAACCTAGGGGTCAAGACAGCGACCGGGGGTAGTGCAGAGGCCAGCTCTCCTGTTCACGGAAGACAGACGGACTGCCTGAGGCCCTGGCGGAGCAAGCAGGACACAGACCAGGGGGTGGAGCAGTGGTGCAACAGAGTCCTCCATGCATACCAAGGCAAAGAGCGCCAGGTAGCCCCAGGGGTGAAGAAGAGTCACCGGGAAGAAGAGCAGAAATGTGTGCCCAACCGTCCTCGCTCACGACACCCATTCCATTCCTGCCGAAACCAGGAGATCCATCGATGAAATGGGAAGACTGGAGAGAATACTTTATGAACTATCTGGAAGCCCTAGAAGACGAAAACGGAGAAGCATTTCCCAGTAAGAGAAGGAAGAGAATACTACTTCACAACCTAGGCCCAGAAGGCATCAGAGTGTTCCAGAACATAGTCCCGACGCCACGACAAGCGGCAGATGATGACGTATTCCAGCATGCTATTGATGACCTGAATAAGCATTATAGACCAGCAGTGTGCACGTCCATAGACCGATACAACTTCCAACAGAGGAAACAGGCAGTGGGGGAGTCTGTAGACGAATATGTGGCCGCGTTGAGGAAATTAGCGGCCACGTGTAAATTTGGCACGTTACACGACGAATTCATAAAGGATCAGATCGTAATGCACATGACGAACGCGACGATCCAGGACAAGCTGTGGGTGAATGGAGAGGCGACCCTGAAGGAAGTTATAGCCATGGTGAAGAAGGCAGAGCTGTCAAAGAGATGCGCGGAGGCGGCGAAGAGAGAGACAACAGTTAGGCCCATGGTGAACAAAGTCACCGAAGCGGAGCCACCGGAAAAAGGCAAGCGGGCCGCGGGGGACATGAGAGGGCAAGCAAAATGGGTGCCCAAGTCAGCACCGGCGAAGAAGCCGAGTAATGAATGCAAGAACACGTGCAACCGGTGCGGCAGTCTGTCCCATCCAGCCTAAGACAAATGATGTCCTGCGTTCAGAACGAAATGCATGTTTTGCGGAATAGTAGGCACAGGGTCAGACTGATTTGCATATGGCCATGTCTGAACTGGGGTGGCAGAGTGGGCTAAAGAACGGTGATGGATTAAACCCAGATCAGTTGACTAGGGGTGAGTGCTTGCAATGTTCAACACTCCGTCCGTCATTTCCTTTGGTTTTTGCTTTGCGGAATAGTAGGGCATTACGAGAGAGTATGTCGCCGAAAGCAAAAGAGAGCAGCAGTAAAGTATGTTGCACAGGAGACTGAGGCAGAAGGTGAAGAGGAAGAGGAAGAAGATGGCATGTTGTGCATAGAAGAACACGTACTGGGGATCAACTGCAACCGTCCCAAGAAACCCCAGTGCGACCTGGTGATAGGAGGTATACCGATAAAGATGGTGGCAGATTTGGGATCCCCGTACACCATAATACAAAAGACGGTATGGGAGGAACACTTCAAAGAGCACCTGGGGAAGCACCTGGAGCCCCCAGACATTCGCCCAGTCACATTCACAGGAGACCCTATCCCCATGGTGGGTTACAGAAGATTGAAATTCGAATTCAACGAACGGAGTGCGAGATGCAAACTGTACGTAGCGGAGAAAGGTCCTTCGGTGCTGGGGTGGATCGACCAAGGAGATCTGGAAATACAATTGAACCCTGGAGGCACCACACAAGTCTTGATGACCTGCGAAGAACAACAACCGGTCGCAGGGAAACTGAAAGAAGAATTCCTCACAGTGTTTGGAGGCAAGGTTGGCAAATTAACTAAATTCACACACAAGATCGAGCTCAGAGCGGAAGCGAAACCGGTGTGTCACAAAGTAAGGAATATTCCGATGGCAATTAGAGAGAAAGTACAACTAGAATTACGCAGACTAGAGGACAATGGCATCATAGAACCGATTACCAGCGCGGAATGGTTGGCTCCATTGGTAGTAGCAATGAATCCGAACGGCAAGGTGCGTCTATGTGTGGACTTGAGAGAATTAAACAAAAATAGTAGAAAAATTCCCACTACCGAGGATAGACGAAATGCTAGCGATGACCAAAGGGGTGAAATGGTTCTCTACCATTGACCTCACATCAGCCTACCATCAGATAGCCCTACACCACACATGCCGAAGACTGACGTCGTTCATAACCCCGTTCGGATGCTACCAGTTTCGCAGGATGCCATTCGGACTGGCCTCGGCAGCGGCAGTCTTCCAGAAACTCATGCACAAACTATTTAAAGAAGTAGAAGGAGTTCAGTATTTCCAAGATGACATCTTGGTAATGGGCAAGAGCAAAGCGGACCATGACGCCAAGTTGTCCAAGGTCCTACATGTCCTGGAACGCAATGGACTCACAGCAGAGTGGGACAAATGCCGGTTCGGGGTGATATCCGTTACATACTTAGGGCAAGAGATCAGCGACCAAGGCATCACACCTAAACAATCCAATCTCAAAGCAATATGTGACGCGCCACCCCCAGGGACCAAGGAAGAAGTCAGATCATTCCTAGCCATGGCTGAATTCTACAGCAAATTTGTACCTCACTTCGCCACCAAGACACACCACTTACGTCAACTCCTACAGGATAAAACAACCTTCAAGTGGACTGAGGAGCAAGCTAGATCAGTTTTAACGACAGATGCTAGTGAAAGGGGCCTGGGGGCGGTCCTAATGCAAGAAACGAAGGAATGGGAACTAGCCACCCTCAGCTTCGGGTCCAGATCCTTATCTCCCACGGAACAAAAGTACAGCGTGATAGAAAAGGAAATGTTGGCAGCAGTTTGGGCTATGGAGAAGTTCCGCCAATTCTAATGGGGCACAAGATTCAGGATCAGAACCGACCACAAATCCCTGGTCAAAGTCCTCACATCATCTGGGCATGCTACAACGACCCCCGCATTGCAAAAATGACTTTGAAACTACTGGATTACAGGTATGATGTAGAACACATTCCAGGAACCAGAAACAAAGTAGCAGACTACCTCAGTCGTGCCGCAGCCATGGAGGAAGCTCCGAGAGACTCCGAGGAGGAAGACCTTAGAGTGGCGTTCACGGAAGATCACGAACAAGTGATAGGCGAACAGGAGTGGAAGGAAGCGTACAAGTCTGACTTGGACATCGAGGAGGTCAAAAAGTACACACTTGAGGGATGGCCAGAAAAGAGACACATGGAGACAGCGCTCAGAAAATTCTTCGAAGTAAGAGAGGAGTTATCGGTATGTGACCAAGGGATCTTCCTGCGGAGAGGCAAAAAAGTAGTTCCGCCCCACGCGTTGGTGCCACGACTACTAGCCATCATACATGAGGGACACCTAGGCATTGTGAAAACGAAGCTCCGGGCGAAACAGATGTATTGGTTGCCAGCGATGGACAATCAGATAGAGAGGCACGTGCAGGAGTGTGATCAATGCCAAAGAGCGGACAAGTCTCAAAGCATGATGCGTCCTCCCTTAGGGAAAATCGACAACCCCATCAACCCTTGGGAAGATTTGTCGATAGACATCTTGGGGCCAATATTGGACAACCAAGGAGTCCAGAAATACGCAGCAGTAATGGTGGACCGGTACTCAAAGTGGCCTGAAGTGGACATACAGGAAGACATGGACACAGACAAAATATTAAAATTTCTAACAACAGTTTTCCTCAGAGAGGGGATTCCACGCTCTCTTCTAAGTGACAATGGGCCTCAGTTCACATCAGAAAAATGGAATGCGTACATGGGAAGGAATGGGATAAAAGTAAAACATACTTCCATATACCATCCAGCAGGGAACGGACTAGCCGAGAGGTTCAACAGAGTCATCATGGGCTCGATACAATCAGCGATAGGATCAGGGAAGGACTGGGAGAAAGAACTAAAGTGCATGTTGTGGGCGTACAGGATTACCCCGACCAGCACAGGATACAGTCCCTTCCAGATTCTCAGAGGCCGAGACCCATTCACGAAAGACAATCTTGTCTGGAAGGAGCGCACGATCACAAGCAAGTGGTCTCCAGCTGTAGTACAACATAATCTGGAAAAGGCCCAGAGAATATATACCGAACATTACAATAGGAGGAGAAATGTCAAGGAGGCCGAGTTTGAGAGAGGAGAATGGGTTCGAGTCAAACTAGCCCAGTTAAGAAGAAAAGGCGACAGCAAGTTCAGTGCACTCATGCAAGTAGAGGAGGTCTACAATCGAGCAGCTTTGCTGAGCGACGGGAAGGTTTGGTCCCAGGAGAGGATGTCCAAATGCAACAAGATCTTGAGATGGAGCGAGAAAGAAAGTGAACAGATAGGAACCCCCCGGATACAAGGAATGGAGAACAATCCGGAGGGCGCAGGATCGGTAGAAACCGAGAAAGAGAAAGAGAAGAGGAAGTAGAGGAAAGGAGTGATCCGAGAGTGGAGGACCAGTCGGGAAGCACTCTCAGCTCGCCGTGCGGAGGAGTTCCCTGGAGTGCGGAAGGAAGGGGAACCAGGAATACCCAAGAAATAGCTGAGCACACTTCAATGACTCCGGTGAGGCGCACCCGCATGGGCAGAGCTGTGGTAAGACCGTTGAAGTACAAAGACTTTGAGATGGGAGAAGGGAACACGGCGAACAGCAAGTAGCATGAGAGACATTATCTTATTTGTGAAATGTATAACTGTAAAGGGGGGAGATATGTAGTGCAGCGTTCTAGTCTTCGCGTGTGCGCGATGACGTAGGACGCAGCAGCCATCTTGGGAATTGGGGATTAGCGCGGTGCCGCGGGGCTGATCGGACGTCTCCCGGTGCTCTCCAATAATTATAGTAATCTTGAGAATAAAGGCATATTATAAGTAATAAGCCTGTGCACGAGTCATTACCCCAATGTGGGGCCATAACACTCACTACACTACTCACCCCACATGCTTACGTAATCGTCTTGATTCTGCCTGAACTCACAAAACCCACGGCCGCGGACAGAATGTAATTTCCTCTGCGTCCCAAGTTCCAGAACTCTGCACGTCGCTTTCTTCCCACACTCCATGTTACAAAGGTAACTAAAGATCTGTCCTTTAAAAAGGCAATCGCGTGACCCCTTTACGTCTGCCTGTACCCCAAAAACCGCAACAAGGCCTAGAAGCAAACATACACTTTCGTGGCAAAACACATTTCATCACGGAAATGGTGACGATTTAGAGGCAGGCAAATACATGAAAATCTGAACTTTAAAACCAACAATCTCTCTATCATTGCTCAGCAGTCTTGGGATCAGCATGTAAACAGCTCGGCAGGCTGGGTCCGGCCCGGAAGCACAGAAGACCGCAGTTGAAACGGGATGGAGCGCAGAGTCTGCAACACAGGTCTTGTGCAAGCCACTGACTTCCACTCCAGTCCCCTTTTACGGCTAATCAGCCACAATCTCTGGCAAGAATAGCCTTAGTGTTATTGCCCTGGTAGGCATCGCAAAAACAGGAGGGCGGGGGGGGGAGGGGTGAAGGCACGGACAACGGGAGGGCAGGCGGGGGGAGTAGACACGGAGTACAGGAGGGCGGGGGGCGAGAAGGCACAGACAAAGGGAGGGCAGGGGAAAGAAGGCACCGACAATGTGATGGTAGGTGGGGGGGAGAATGCACAGACTATGGGAGGGAGGGGGGAGAAGGCACGGACAATGGGAAGGAGGGTGGGGTGAGTAGAGAAGGCACCAAATCACGTCATGCCTGCAGCAGGAGAACCTCATAAAAGGAAATAGTGCTCACAGTCTAATAAACACGTACCCTGTAACACTCGAAGTAAAGGGAGCAGTCGCCATGGGAGGTGACAAATGAAGAGGAGGCAGTACTAAGGAGGAACTAACAAGCCTATCGACGAATCAGAAGCCAGCATTTAGGACTGACAATGACATAAGCCAATAGCAAATATGGGCGGAGAGTGGGCAGAGCTTCTATTCACCTACTCCTCTACAATAAGCCTTGAAGAACAGCGCATGCGCGCTGGCTCTAGGCTCGACCTAAGAATGAAGAAGGCAGCTCCACATCTTTTAAGAAACATGAACTGAAGCAAAGTTTGGGGCGAGATTTCGTCATAAGAACACCTGGATATCGAACATGATTCAAACTTGTCATTAGGGCCGTAGTGACAGTCAGAGACCCCTTAAGGGAGTGAAAGTCACTCTTTTTCCCAACCCTGGCCAGCCTTTTCTTACATGGCTGTTTCAGGTAGAGAAAGACAGTGGCTTGAGAAAAGTCCCTGCACTTTAAGGCAGCTGTTATTTTGTTTTCAGTAAACAGAAAACGTTTCTGACTGGGCACATCAATCATGGCACATTCTTGGCAAAACTTCAG
The DNA here is from genome assembly GCF_964204655.1 of Triturus cristatus. NCBI lineage: Eukaryota > Metazoa > Chordata > Amphibia > Caudata > Salamandridae > Triturus > Triturus cristatus. Next base: position 59,788,086 of record NC_140591.1, on the reverse strand, counting down.
TGCCATCCAGGACCCGCAGCAGCAACTGTGATGAAGTGCGGATCTCTAAGTATGGGGGGTGGTCCTTCGCCAGGGGACCAGAGGTCACAGTCTCTGCTGAGCTGGTGAGCTAAAGGGTAGCGCTCTACACGAGGCTTTAGGATTATATTAAGATTCCAGGATTGTGGCCTGCTGAAGGTCTCTTTATTGACTGTCACAATTAGACTGCCACATCTCTCTCACATATAATTAGGGCCACTAGAATTATGTGATTTGGCAGCCACTGAATTTTCCTTATATTTATAGTTTACACCATTTGCCACATAATCTACCATCTGCTGCATAATCTGCAGATTTTAAAACAAAAAATGTTTCTTGCTCAATTGGATCAAAAGTTATTAAAAACGTGCAGTGGAAGCCATTTGCAAAGATTGAGTGATCACCTTTCTGTTGCTTACTGCTGTATTTGAATGTCAAAATGGACCTTATGAGGTGAAGTCTTTGCTCACATAGGGGCAGATTTATGAGCTCCTTGCGCCACTTTTGCGTCACTTTTAACATGGGAAAAGTGACGCAAAAGTGGCGCAAGGGGCTCATAAATCTGCCCTATAGTGCTTGATTGCGATGCCAGTCGAACCGCATTCCACGGCCCTGTTGGAGGCGGTGCAGGGTCGGACTGGCCATAGCGGGCATCGGGCATTTACCCGGTGGGCCGCCGAGGGGGGGGAGAAGGGCAGTTTTGGGCCCCTGGGGGGCCATTTTTGTTACAGGGCCAGTTTTGCAGCATTGCTGCAGTATCGCCCCCTGTAACAAAATTTTCCGAAACAGCTCTGTCGCAACCCTAACCCCCCGGGGGGGCTGTCAAGATCTTTGCCAGGGCCGGTTTTGGTTCCCAGTCCGGCCCTGATGCGGTCGGACCACCAAAGGTCTCGCTGGAATACGATGCATGCTGAATAAAGTTCTACCGACTGCTGAAAGACCACTGGCTCCAACAGCCTTTTTCCGTCTGCTGAGATGGCGGTCGGAGAAAAGAAGCAGCTATAGAGCTGTACAGGGAGCTCCGAATATCGTTCAAATTACAATGTGCATTTCCGATGAACCAACTGAGATGGTGCGACTCGCTGCCACCAGTTGTCTGAAACAGAGGAAAAGGAGTGAATATTCTCCTCCAGGTCCCCCCTACACCTCAGCAGCTGCACCCTGAAGTGGATGGTCCTGTGGGCGGCTGAATCCATGTAGGTCCTCATATGGCATGTATCCCCATTGACTTGACTGTGCACATATCACCATACTGGTGTACAATGGTGTACATAGTACAAAAGGCATGCCCTCACATGTATCATGCATCTGTGTACAATCGCACCTGTTTCCTGCGCATTTGTACCCACTTACAGCGACATGTCTAGGGGCACCGCCGGCGGTGAGACCTCCTCAGTAGTATCTAGAAGTCTAGAACTCTGAATGGACTCTTTCAGCGTGCAGTTGAATCTCTCAATTATGCCACTAGTTTTGGGGTGGTACAAAACACATTTTGTTATGCCCCTCTAAGATAGAAAATGTTTCATGTCTGCTGAAGTAAATCGGTAAGCGTGCATCGTGGATTGCCTTCCTCAGCAAACACATCATTTATAAACTTGCAAACAGAGCGAGTTGGTATGTCATGAACAATTTCGACCACCGGCCATCTCAACAGCATGTCCATCAAAGCTAACAAATATCTGCTCTCACTACCCTTGTTGTCTACTGGGCCCATTATATCCAAGGAAATCTCTTCCCATACTTTACTGGGGATCACTTAGGAAACCATGGGAGCTGTCCGTACCTTTTGGCTCTTATCACTCAGTCTACATTCGCAACTATCCCTGACTAACCTCTCAATTTGAAAGTCACCAGTATGTGATCCTTTAATTTTGTTTGGTCTTACAAATGCGTTGGTGTCCCTCATGACCCAAAGTCAACAAACAACTTCTTATCCCTACTGGGACCACCAATCTGCCACCTTGCAACAATAGATAATTTCATACTGAAAATTCATCTCCAACTTTCTCAAATCCACCTAAATCACATTTTGATCAACTTTTCTTTTCCTGAATGGTCTTCATCACTTCCTTCAACATTTCAATGTTCTGAATTTCCACCAACCACTCACACTCAGAAATGCAACAATTAGTAATACTATGCACTTTACAGACATAATTCCTCCACCAGCTATCATTCTCATGATCCGTGTCTTGGGTATTCCTGACTAAATGAGATAGACAATAAGCAGTCTTGTTCTCAATACCAGGTATGTATTCTTCCCTAAAGTCAAAGTCTTGCAATGCCACAGTCACTACGTAATGAAAGGTGAAACATTATCTAAACCTTTTTTCTCAAACACTTCCTGTAAGGGCTTGTGATCGGTCCTTACCACAAATTTAGAACCCCTCAGAAATTGTTTGAATTTGTTCACTCCCCACAATAAGGTAAAGGCCTTTTTTTCAATCATGGAATAGTTAAATTTTACTCCCTTAAGAGATCTTGACGTAAATGCGATGGTGACCATATCTCCCTCTTGTTTCTGTTTGTTCACCATTCCTAGGCCTTTTCCACTAGCCTCTGTTTACATAACAAACCATGCCTGGTACAAAGCTCTTCAAATGATGAGCTTTTGTTTAACCGTCCTTCTCATCATCAAATTCCTTTTGAAAATCATCACTCCAATGAAACTGGACTCCATTCCTCAATAGCACCCTAATGGCTGTGGTACAGCTGGTAAAATTGTGAATAAACCTACTGTAACATTCTACCATCTATAGAAATACCTGCACGTCTTCTTTCTTGTCAGGAGGCTGCACATGAGCAATAGTTCTAAACAAGTCATCTTTTGGCCTCACGCTAAAAACTGAAATGACGTGACAAAGACAAGTCATTTAAGGCAGGCAAAATGTGCATTTGTCTATCTTGAGAGTAATGCCTTTAGAACTAAAAATATGTTGTATCCATCTGATCTTGTCTACATGAGATGATAAACCTTCACTGAATATTAGCACATCATCTTGGAAGAAATTCACACTTGACACTCTTCCCAACATTTCATTCATTCATCAGCCTCTGAAAAACTGATGCTGCAGAGCATAATCCAAATAGCATCCTATTAAACCTAAAAACACCAAAGGGAATTATGAATGCTGTGTAATTCTTTGAATCTCTCCTCAAACAAACCTGCCGGTACGTGGAGGTGAGATCGAGAGTGGTGAAGAATCTGGAACCTCCTATTATTCCCACTATCTCCAATTAGGGGTGGGTGGAATTTGCGAAGTTGCCTTTCGCAAACTTTTATCGAAACTGCAAAAAATCTCCACGAACACACAAAATTTCCCGTGCTCGCCGAGATTTTGGGCTGAATAATGCGTTACTGAATTTGAGCTTCAACTCGGGCACCTGCTTTATTTATATCTGTAAGTGCTTCCTGTTGAGGTTTAATTTTTGTGACAGGAGCATCGTGCCAGAATGAATTCTGCCCTGCATATTTACCCAAGAAGGTGCCACCGTTTTGTGCAATACCTCTACTCAACTGGAGTGCTTTCTACTGACTAATCAGTAAGTGCTACCTCGTTGGGTAAATGTATAGTGTTTTTCCAACACTACAGCTGCGTAAAGGGCCAGAAGAGTTGTTTACAGCGACCATGTGTGTCTGTAACGTTGCCACCGCGCCGACGGGTGCCGGGGTCCCTCGAGTGAGCTGTCCATCATAGTGGGGGAAAGGGTGGGAAGACATTGCACACCTCTGGTGTGTGGGCCGGGGCCAAACGGGCGGGGCTTCCATGCAGTTCACATGCCTCTTGTTTATAAAGGGCCAGAGACCGATCAGAGCAGCAGATGAGGAGACAGAACCTCGTGGTGTCAGGAACAACACGGGGATTGCGCTCGAGAAACTCATGGATGCACAGAGCTCCATTAAGGATTACAGCAAATTGTTGACGGTAGATATGGGGAGACAGCACACCTGCCTAGCCTCGACCGTGCTCACAAATGTTTTGTGCTGATTAATGCGCTACTGAATTTGAGCTTCAACTCGGGCACTTGCTTTATTTATATCTGTAAGTGCTACCTGTTGAGGTTTAATTTTTGTGACAGGAGCATCGTGCCAGTATGAATCCTGCCCTGTATATTTACCCAAGAAGATGCCACCGTTTTGTGCAATACCTTTACTCAACTGGAGTACTTTCTACTGGCTAATCAGTAAGTGCTACCTCGTTGGGTAAATGTATAGTGCTTTTCCTACACTACAGCTGCGTAAAGGGCCAGAAGAGTTGTCTACAGCGACCATGTGTGTCTGTAACGCTGTCACCGCGCCAACAGGCGCCGGGGTCCCTCGAGTGTGCTGTCCATCATAGTGAGTGAAAGGGCGGGAAGACGTTGCACACCGCTGGTGTGTGGGCCGGGGCCAAATGGGCGGGGCTTCCATGCAGTTCACATGCCTCTTGTTTATAATGGGCCAGAGACCGATCAGAGCAGCAGATGAGGAGACAGAACCTCCTGGTGTCAGGAACTACACGGGGATTGCGCTCGATAAACTCATGGATGCACAGAGCTCCATCAAGGATTACAGCAAATTGTTGATGGTAGATATGGGGAGACAGCACACCTGCCTAGCCTCGACCGTGCTCACAAATGTTTTGTGCTGATTAATGCGTTACTGAATTTGAGCTTCAACTCGGGCACCTGCTTTATTTATATCTGTAAGTGCTTCCTGTTGAGGTTTAATTTTTGTGACAGGAGCATCGTGTTAGAATGAATCCTGTGCAATACATCTACCCTCATTCCCCCCCGAATATCGTTCCACTGCGGATCGCGGAAGTTTCGAAATTTTCGCATTCCGCGTGGAACACGAAAATGCCAAAATTTCGCAAGTTCCGTGAGCGGAACGGAATTTGTCGCCCACCCTTAATCTCCATGATGTTAGGGAGAGGAAATGTATCCTCTACTACTTCCTTATTGATTTGCCTTAGGTCCATGCATAATCTGATCCCACCCGAACTTTTGGTGGCTACAACAATGGCAGGGTGACACTCCGAAGCTTCAACCGTTTCAATTATCCCTTTAGCAAACAGACATTCTAATTCCCGCTTGACTACTTGCTAAAGATTAATTGGAATGCTCCTTACTTTGCATGATACAGGAACAGCATTCGGTGTACATATCCTTTTACACATCCCACTTTATTTGAAAAGACTTCTGGAAATTCCATAGGAAAACCAACCTTGAGATTGGTGGAATTTATGGCCCCGGTGTTGATTTTTGTAACTTGAACTTGAGGTGAGGAATTGGGGTGTAAATAAATTCCCAATAGCTTTTGATGTGGCCAGCTTAAGATAATGTCTACCTTGACTGGAACATATATCTTCCCTTCAGTAACATTTCCATGAAATTGAATTTTAGCAACAAAGAACCCAATATGTTCTATAGGTTTTCCCAAAAACTGTAAGGAATGGCACAAGATGTTTTGAGTCAACCTTCCCTTTGAAGTTCTTTGCAAAACCACAATCAAAGATTAGCAAAAGCTTTTCCCCAGAGTCTATCATCATGATGACAGTGATATTGTTAAGGGACACCCCACCAGAAGGATATTCACCTATTGCACTTGCCACACAGCTAACATCATTCACTACCTGCAGGACCATTTGAGTGGAATCAATGTCTATTTCACAACCGTTTTCCTTTAGTGCATTAGACCTACAGCATTTGGCAAAATGCCTCCTTTTTGCACGATTTTTGCAAATTGCCTTAAAAGCTGGACAGTCCTTAGAATACGCAAAATGGTTTGGACTTTCATATTTGAATCATAGATTTTTAGACTTTGGGCCTAATTACAATGTCGTTCGGAAAGCTTCTGATCAGAGGCTTTCCGACCGAAATTGTAGGTTTAAAGTCCGACCGCCGTATTACAATGACGGTAGTCAGAGTTTAAACTGGAAGGGGGATCCAACACAGTTCTGACGGGCTCAAGGAGCCCGTCTGCCAGTCGGAATGGCTTCATAATCCCTTAAGGACAGTGTTTCCGCAGTCAGGATTCTGATGTCGGTTTCCAGCAGCCTTTCCATGTTGTCCTTTCCAACATGGAAAAGCTGTCAGAAAGCAACTGTGGGGGCCCCTAGAAGGGCTCCCTTCCCCCTGCCCCTCCGTATGTGGCCCTGGGGGACACCTATGGTGGCCCCCTGAAAATCCCTGCACCGTGAGGCAGGCTTCATGAGATGCCTGCTACTGTGCAGGGATTTCCACAAACTCCCATTTCTCAATGGGAGCTTGTGCAGCTGGTGATTTCCGCCCACTGCACAAGCTCCCATAGAGAAATGGAAGTTTGCGACTGCACCATGTGCGGTCCGATTGTAATCAGGTTAGACGGTTCCCTCACCGAAATGGTGTCAGTTGGAGGCAACTGCAACCAACATCAAATTCACGCCCTTTGTCGTAATGGTAAAAGCTTTTTCTGAATAGAATTTACAACATGTATTGCAAAAGAAGCATGCTTGTGTTTTTGTAGTTTTTGTATTCATAACAAGGATTGTTCTACTCTCATGGCCACTAGGAGTATTTTACTTAAAAAAGGGTCATTTTTACATCATAATTCTTCACGGATTTTGTCACATTTGCACTCTAACATAAATTGGTCTCTAATTCTCTCTTCTGCGTTAACATTGAAATTGTAAGAGGAGACAAATACTGTATTCACGACAGTGGCAAAATCCTCCACTGACTCGTCAGGACCTTGCTTCTTTTAAAAAAAATAATATCTCTGTAGAATGAAAGTTTGGGTAGGTTATGATCATTTAAACGCTTAATTGCTTTTGCAAACTCATTAACAGGATTAGAGGCATCGCATCCTCGTCGCCAATGTGAAGTAGGGGATCACCAATAACATCCAGGAGGCGTAGAGTAGAAACAAGTTGCTTTAATGTAGAGCAAGAGAAACTCCATCCACCAATATCAGCCTCTGCCCAGAGTCTAACGGGACAGCTCGTCACGACATTCCGCATTGTCGGGAGAATGCAGCGCTGATCACAGAGGTGAAGAGATAGCACATAAGCATGTGTATTACTGTAGAGTGACAGGTATCACAGCTTTCCTCGTGGGAAGGCTTATAACTAGCAAAGTGGGTCTGAGTTGCCTATGGTGACAAGCGAATGATTACAGCTAGATGCCTGACAGGTTCAGTAGGAAAAAATATTTCAAATGCCATGTACATGATCTGATTATTATGAAACATTATGAAAAACGCAGTAGGCTTGAAATATTGATTGTGAAATGAATATGTTAAAGTCAGAGTATTTAAAGGTGGGTTGTTATTCCTCTGCATTAAAGCCCACAGATAGGTATCTCTGGTAAATTAAATGTCACAGATTATATTTGTAGGGAAGCATTTTGGTGTTGGCTACCAACGCTGACAAACCCTGGGGGAGAACATTTGCACTGTAATAATTCTTGCTAGAATTTCACCTTAGCTGTCTGCCAGAATCTTGTAACAAAGAAAGTAATTAACACACACACACACACACACACACGTACATAAAGGGCCTTTGTGTCAGCTCCGTCCTGCCATTGGTCTGTCTGTCATTCACACTCTGCTTCCTTCCATTATAGGGCACTGCATGGGGAAATGGTTCAGTGCACATCATTCTTGGCTCTCTTGCATTGTGAATGACTGCGTGTTCTAATCACATGTGTACAACACATTGAAAAGGAGTGTGTTTCAGTGTCATGGCTGTCTGGCAGTCCGTCAGTTTTCAATCTTGCCCTTTTATATTCCCCCTTTCATTTCTTTGCTTCTCCTCTTTTTATTTTAATATTTCTACGGCGCTCCAGGCAGTCCTACCAGGTCACATGGCTTGCTGCTCATGTCATAGACAGTGCGCCGTACCCCACGTGGCCACTTCCTCTATACCAGAAGACTATGACAGAATGGTGTTACCATTCCAAGATGGCCAACACGTTATTTCTAATTGTGGAAGCCATGCTGGAAGTTTTAAACAATAATAAAGTATTTACAAAACCTCTGCAAGATGGATACCCGCTGCTATGTTTAGTTTCATTATTGCAAGCATAAGTCAGACGTGTTTAGACAGCAGCAGCTTTTCATCTTTCTGTTTGTATTATTTCAATGTATTGTGCATATGTTGTTGAATTTGTGTATTTTATTGGAATTGTGTCGGAGGGTGAATGCAAGAATGAGTAGGTGAATGGACGCATGAGTGCATGAGTGCAAAGATGACTGACAGAAAACGTGTATAATGAACTATTGAGTGCCTAAGACAATCAGTGCCACAAGAGACACATTCATTCATAAGCCAGACCTATTGGTATTACCAATGCTTGTTGAAGGATGACCCCTGAAATGCAATATTTTGTGTGGATGCCAAAAATGTGTGGTTTATGCTGGACAGCCTCATCCAATTGATTTTGAAATGCTGCTTTCTGTTTCTTGTTTTTTACAGCTGGAGGTATCTCTTATTTGAGCTATGGAAGATCAGCTCCCCATGGGCTGTCCCACCACACATGCGCAGTAGCCTTGCAGACACTGTTCGCACACTGCATGCACCCAGGGAAGTTAGCTTGCAGGCCGTGGCTACAACACCTCCTCCACCCAGCCCACCTCAGCCTCACGGGTGGACCCTGTGCCCTGCGGGGGCAGGACAGCCTTGCATGTCAGTGTCAGGGCCTATGCCCTGGGATTAATGGCGAATGATGCAGTTATTCCTCAGACTCGTTGTGATTGGTCCATGACCCATGTACGTGATACATGCCCTGCAATCTGAAAAGGAAAAATGTCTGCTCTGTATACAAGCAAACCAGCAACTGTGTGCACTAACAGAATCCAACACATCACAACGCTTGGAGAAGGATGCTGTTCACAGCCAACCTCACCTCACACACACTCACACACATACATACATTCGGACACACGTGGCTACACGCACATGGATATAGAGTCACAAGTGCACTCTGCCACAGAAACCTAGACAATCATTAATGCACAGGGACAAATGCCATGCGCATACACACACGCGCAATCACAGCCATAGGCGAATCCGCACCCCCACCACGCTCAAAGGCTGACCCACACTTGTGTTCTTGCCCGTCACTATGTAGGATGTAAAGATAAGGTGAAAAGAATAGATGTCCACAAGTCCAGAACTGGCTCGCACTTAAGTTTATTATATAGATAACATACTACGACGAACAGGCGCGCAGCTCTAGACAGTTAGAGGAGCTGTCAGTGAGCACAGAAACCTACAACTCTGGGGCTGTCACAACATTCAAATGATGACAATTACAGAGACCCAAACATCGCCTAAGGTACCAATCACAATACCACATTGCCGTCCTCCCTAAGCAAAACAAAACCGCCAACAAAGATGGATCATAATATAAAAACTCAACAAGTGATTTAACTTGACAAACACCACATGTCAAGCCTTGTTGAACTACATTGCTATCCTCAGATGACATTGCCGAAGCAGTCACACCATTTGTAATGCGAATGCCAATCATCACACCATCATTATTTGAGCCTGTGACGTCTCCTCTGATTCAGGCACCTGACCGTGTTCCAATGATGCAGGGATTTCATTGGAACTGGAACTTACCACATCAGAGGGCAGCTTAGCATCCGTCAGTTCCACTGTGCCAACACATGCCCAATGTTACAAGTGCCAGGTGTGAATGTCTGCCACAAATTCAGAAATGGGAACACGATCACTTCTGTTCCACAATCCTTTACCACGTGACGACACAGACCCTTCACTCACTCCAGAAATTGTTCCTAGCCAGGTAAGTCTAGACTCACCTTTTTTTATCTACCCAATTGCCAACTCTAAAGTCCAGTATTTGGACATTTCTCTTTCTATCAACATTTTCTTTTTGTGCACTCTGTTTGCACAACTCTAGCCTTCATTTCTGTGACTCTATCATTCGAAACACCTTAGGTGTGCCATTTGTGTTTAACCAACTCAAAACAGTATTTGACTTATGATTTCTTCCTCTTAACACTTTAAAAGGTGAAACACCTGCAGGTGAGTGTGTGTGGCTGAGCCTGAGACGCCCAAACTCCCCTCTTAAGAAACCTCCCAGCATCATCACCAGCTGCTAAAGCCGTTCGAACTCCTCCCTTCAAAAGACAATTCGCCGTCTCTCTCCGACCTCTGAAAGAAGGCCCGAAGAGACCAGTTTGAAGATGTTTAATGTCAATTAAAAGAAATGACGCATTTCATTCGACACGAATGAGTGAGATTTTCTGCCACAATGTCTCTTGCAGAGAGAGCCTTCTAGAAGGAAAACATGCTCAAGAAAACAACAACATGTTTAGTAAAAGGTGCATTGCCAAGAGTAAAATATATCCTTGTGTGTCTTGTGCAAATAGGAGTACCATCTTGTTACAACTTAATATAGAATTCAAATCTGTTGACAGATCAGATCTCACTCCTAATAGGGGTGGGGGAGTTCACGGAGTTTCGTGGAGTTACCGAAAGCAGCGTAGTTCCGCATGCAGGCGGAGTACTCTGCTTCTTGGGCTGAGGTTTGTTTGTGTATCATAAATCACTGTTCGCGTGCATGAGATAAACTGGTAGCTTATCTGACCATGCAAAGGACATCTCATGCCAATGCATGCAGTCAGAGTATGAGCGGCACACATGTCGCAGTATTGCCTCATTTGAGCCTGGCCCTCTAGAGGGCATGGCAGATGCCAGCCGGAGCTTTGCTCTCCCCTCTCTCTCCCAGAGCCTTCCATGACTTCCTGGCAGCTGCAACCATCGGGACGAATAGCTCTCTTCCGCTTCCTACCTGTTCTAGTCTGTGACAGACTCCTAAAGGGGAACCCGGCCCGGCATAGGCTGGGCTCTGCTCTGTGTGGCTGCAGTTCAGATGGCACAGCCAGGCAACAGGCACACTACAGGGGTATGCAAGAACAACATGCAGGGGCACGTGACCAGGCACGTCACAAGGCTGTTGAGCATGCACACCAGAAAGGGGTATGTGATCAGGCACATATGGTATACGCGTGCTTACTGTGCAGCTTGTCATTAGGATGAAGTGTTTCTAACGATGGCCAGCTGTGACTCTTACCTGCGGTTCGAGGGACGGACCCGCACTGCCACCTTCACCGATGCCATGGCTGCTCCTCCTGGGAGACCGCTGCTAGCTGCTATTTACCTGCTGCTGGTCCAACAAACTCTTCCTGCAGCTTCAGGGAAGCCCTGAGTCCTGACACCTCCTCCCTTCCCCTCGGCTCTTCCCCTCATGCCCAGAAGGAGTTGCTCCCACTGAAACTGCGGGGGGAGGTGATTCCAGGTTACACAAAGGCCCAAGAGAGACCCGCCCCTCAGTTTTATTCCTCCCTGCAACGGCTGTGCCAATGCCATGTACATACGCCACGCCCCCTATATCCATAATGCCAGTAAGTTGTTTCCTCAAATCGAATGATACATGCTCGCCCTCGCGTGTTCACGCGCTGACACGTGCTTTGATCTTTACTGATTCCAAAGGCCAAAGTTGGTCTTACTAGACACTGTTGGCAGTGATTTAGGGTGGGCGCTACTGGCTGGCCATTGGAGTCTCAGTGCTGCTATGTCTCATTAGAGTCTAGGCGCTACTGTCTGTCATTCACTTTGAACCCTCCAAATTGGGTGTTCTTGTCTCTGTATTTGAAGGGACAGGCAGCATAAGGGCAGTTCACTACTTTAAAAAAAATGGTCTGCATAAAGCAAAAGTCGTCAATGGAAGTAGAGTGCTTGTATAATCCAGCACCAACTTCCAGGCGCTTTACAAGGGCAGTGATCATAGTAGTCCGTTCTCTCACCGCCACTTGTCTGCACTCTAGTTGTAATTTTGTTTATAGGGGTCCTGCTGTCAGTCTTTGTTTCATTACTGCATTACCGGCTTGGGTTGGCCATAATTGCGTGGGCTGGAGTCACTTCTCAGCAAAGTCAGAGCTCCTTGCATCGTCTCAACAATGCGTGGCAAACTCCGCTCTGTTGGCTGAGTTTTTGCCACACTCCGTGCTCCAAGTGGAGTGTGGAGTGACACATTTTCAAACTCTGCTTCTGGAGCGGAGTTTACTGAATACCCCTACTCCTAAACACCCCCGAATATTTTAGCACCATAGACATCTTTACTAGTGTTGAAATACAGAATTGGCATCTCACCAAGTACTCTATAGGTTTATGGCTATGTTTTAAGAGTTTACCCAAATCATTCCATTCCACAATAGCTAAACCTTTTATAGCAACATAGTCTTTATTCCAAGTTTTCCTATCCAAACACTCCACAGAAGTACTTAAATCCTCTAACAAATCAATTTCTTGACCACCAAAAGCCTGTGGACTGATATCAGTGTTTTCCAATATAACGCTTTTTCGCCAATGTTTGAAAAAGGTTACAGCAGCCACCTCTGTTATAGGTTGACCAGATCCCATCTGCTATTACTTCTATCAATTTCCCCCCATAGTGGTCTGACATAATAGACCTTTAACTTATCCACAAATTATGGTTTCAGTATTTGTCTCAATTGTAAGAAGTACATCACTAGATATGTGTGAGCACTCCTGAACAGCCACAGTACTGATTTTCACATTACCCCCTTGGGCTATGAAGACAGGTTGAATAAAAGGCCCCAACTTTTTTGCAATAATTGCATTTTTTTGCCCACAGCAGGACATGGCACCCTATTACTCAAATGAATCTTTGAGCCACATATGTAACAACTGGATTGTCCGTCCCAGACCTTACTAAACTTAAGGTCCGATTCACAAAGTTAAACTAAGACCAAAGTTCAGCTGCACGACTTTCGGTACTTACAAAACGCATTTATGAGTAGTAAAGTTAGACCTTTGTCTTAGTTAAATGAAAGTTTGGTCTTAAGTGTAACTGAAACAATGCCCTCCTACTCGTAAATGTCCTTTGTGAATACCGAAAGTTGCAAGGCTAGACTTTTGTCTCAGTTTACCTTTGTGAATCGGGCCCTTAGTGCTTAGAGCACTTGCAGCATTCTACTGAGAAATGTATAAATGGGTGAAAACCCTTCCTAACCAGCTAAAGCTTGGGATGAAATAATAGATTTTTCAATGCTTTTTGCTATATCAATAACCTCTGATAAAGAAGGATTCCTCAACGTCAATAACGTTTCTTGGAAAAACAGTTAAAACAAATTGATCTCTGATAAAAAGTTCTACACAATTTTCAAACTCACAAGTAGAATCTAGAACTCACAAAGCAGCAATAAATTCTTCCACTTATTCCTCACTACTCTGTTTGGATTTTAAAAAGTTATGGGCCATATTATCAAGGAACGGCAATAAAATTATCGCCACTTTAGCGGCAGAAAACTGCCGCTAAAGCGGCGATAGTGGGCTTGATAATCTGCCCTTGTGAATTCCCATGGAAGCCCAGGTTTTGGTGTGAACTGCATCAACAGCCTCAAGATAGTTTTTGAAAATGCAGAACCATTGTTTTCATTTCATTTCTGGCTTGCCTGCTTTCATAAGAACAGGTGGTGGTCGCATGACATTTTGACTTGTGGCCATGTTATATGTTTATAAACACCACAACCGGTAGCAAATAAACACAAAGAATCCCACCTTGCAGTCCTTGCCATTTGTGAATCTTCGCTAGAACTAATCTCATTGAGCACCAGAAGACTACGAACAATAACGTTTGTGTGGTGAAGTCACGGCAAAAGTATTTTCTTGTACGCCAAGCCGCACACAGACCTTAACACGATTAGCCCAATCCAAAGTGGCCGCCAGTGTCTGACATCAGGCGCACCACGCCATGCAGTGTAATGTGGCTCCAATGAGCTCACTACACCGTAAGTCTCCTAAGCTGATACCATGCACGGACCCAGTGAGTACAGAGTCCCAGAACTGCTCCTCCTTGCAGTATCACTTGATGCACATGCCACTAACTCAACTGCAGCTGCTAAAAACGCACTGCAATGGCCGTTGAATCTTGGTCGAAGGTAGACAAACATAGCTTACACCAGGTCCTGTCACTCTTCCATGCCCTATGGGTACAATTCCAAAGCACAACATATATGCTACATAGGGTGAGCTCCCATACCATCAAAATAATATGGTGACAGGAACCTGGACGTTGTTGTTGGGTCGCTGCACTGGTGGTCACCTTGTTTAACACCCCACTCCTGGTATCAAAATATAGGAGGAGGAGGTAAGGTGACAAAAGGATAGAGGTCCATAAGTCCAGAGCTGGTTAACGTTAAGTTTATTATACAGATAAACGACCCACGACGAACAGCCACACTGGACTAGACAGAGGAACTACCAGTATCTGAGCACAGACACCTACAGCTCTAGAACAGTAATAACATACAAATGATGACAACAATTAAATAGACAGACACATTACCTCAGATATCAAGTGCAGGACTGCACACTATCTCATGAGACTACTCACACACAAACTCACACTCCACACACATCCCTACAGTCACACTCAAACTCGCAAGTAGGGATTTAAATGGGCAGATACTATCACGTACTCAGTAACTGAGCATCTTTAATTTTAAAAGTCCAGTACCAGACCTTGTCGGCAGGGGTGCAGTCATTTTAATAGTAGAGTACCAGCACTTCTCAGCAGAGGGGCAACACTTTTAATTAGACATTACCAGTACTTCTCTTCAGGGGTGCAGTCATTTTAATAGTAGAGTACCAGCACTTCTCAGCAGAGGGGCAACACTTTTAATTAGACATTACCAGTACTTCTCTTCCGGGGTGCAGTCATTTTAATAGTAGAGTACCAGCACTTCTCAGCAGAGGGGCAACAGTTTTAATTAGACATTACCTGTACTTCTCAGCAGAGGTGCAATACTTTTAATGGGACTTTACCAGGACTTCTCAGCAGGGGTGCAATGCTGTTAATGGGACATTACCAGTACTTCTCTTCAGGGGTGCAGTGCTTTTAATGGGAGAGTACCAGTACTTCTCAGCAGGGGGGCAACACTTTTAATGAGACATTACCAGCACTTCTCAGCAGGGGTGCAGTGCTTTTAATGGGAGAGTACCAGTACTTCTCAGCAGAGGTGCAATACTTTTAATGGGACATTACCAGCACTTCTCAGCAGGGGTGCAGTGCTGTTGATGGGACATTACCAGTACTTTTTAGGAAGAATGTGATACCTTTTTATGGGAGAGTACCAGCACTTCTCAGCAGGGGGGCAACACTTTTAATGAGACATTACCAGTACTTCTCAGCAGGGGTGCAGTGCTTTTAATGGGAGAGTACCAGTACTTCTCAGCAGAGGTGCAGTGCTTTTAATGGGAGAGTACCAGTACTTCTCAGCAGGGGTGTTATACGTCTAATAGGAGAGCACTAACACTTGTCGGTAGGGTTGCTATATTTTTAATATGAGATTATCAGCACTTCTCAGCAGGGGTGCAATGCATATAATTGGAGTGTACCATCACTTCACAAAAGGGATGTAATACCTTTAATAGGAAAGTACCAGCACTTCTCAGTAAAGGTGTAATTCTTTTAAGTGTCACTACTGGCTCTTTTCAGAAAGGGTGTAAAAGATGTAATGTGAGGGTACCAGCACTTCTTATCAAAGGTGCAATGTTTTTAATGGAACAGGGCACTCCCTTCTCAGCAGGGGTGTAATATCTTTTTTATTGGAGAATACCAGCATTTGTGAGGAGGGGTGCAATACAGTTTAATGGCCACCGCTTCTGAACAGGGGTGCAAATCTTTCAGTGGGAGCGTGCCACACTTCTCAGCAGCACACAGGTACTCTGGGATAGTGAATATCTCCACTTTTATGTAGCCATTTTAAGCGCTGCTCACAAGTATTTTTACACACACCCATAGCCCCTTACAAACTAACAGGCACATCCATACTACAAGGAACATCATTGTGGACAGGATTACTTTACTTTGCGTCACACCAGTATTTCCTGTAGGGTAGCAGGTGTAATATCAGTGCAAGTTGCACTCTGCGCTGTTGCGCTCCTGCGCTCACCCACGTTGCTAGGCTGCCATGTCTGCCCTGCTCTTTATATGATATTTTATTCATAAAGCATCATGATAGGTAAATAAGGAGCCAGGCCTGGGGCATTTGTGAATCCATGAGCATAGCTGCCATGGTTTCAGATTGATTATGTGTGACATTTTCATAGTTTCAGTGTACTTATGAGTGACATTCAATGACCAAATGTGTGACACTTAGAGTGACACCTTCTCGCCAGCAAAATCAAGCAATGAAGCCCATGGAAACAGATAAATATCCCACACAGCGTGTACCACAGATGGCAGGACGTCACTCTGCGCAGGTAATTCAGGCACGAAACAATGGGCTCTCCACATCGAATATAAAAGTGCACCTCCTGCCGCGTTCTGAAATCACATCTCCACAGCAAAGCTGCTCATTCTGTACTAGAAATGAAAATAAAAAAGGGAAAATAAAAAATATGGCTAAGGTTTTAGTATTGAAGCCCCGGGCTAGATGAAGGCTCAGGACACATTGTGCACCGTAACGGAGTCGTGCAGGCGCCTGCGCGGTATACTGCTGCCAGCACGGGTGCTACGGCTACCTGTGGGCCTGGCAGAAGCATGGGCAGTACTGTCTGTGGTCTCTATCCGACCATGCTCATGTCAGTGTGATGCGGCAACCATGGGGAGCGTTTATATGCTAGATTGTTGAAGGGCGACTTCAGTTGTAACCTGCATGCAGAACGAAGAAAACTATTCACCTCCTCACCATATCAAGCTTGTAAGAACCTCAACCTTCTCCTCTTTACAAATTGGCAACAAGCGCACTTACCTGTGCCGGCATCACCAGAGTTGTTGTCCTGATACTTCAGAGGAGGGCGGAGCCAGGATCCTTGCTGCTGTGCCTCCGGCAGTTGGAGGGTACTCCCCGTGCTCTCTTAGGAGTCGCTGTGGTGCCTGTTGTGAGTGGTGGTGAGGTGAGACTGGGACTGCAACTGGGAAAAGAGGCCCTATTACCCTGGGCTTTCCCTTTGGCAGTTGGCGGGACGGTGCAAGGCCTTTTTCGAGCCATTGAGTAGGCGTTTGTCTATGCATGAAAATAAACAAGAATGTGCCACCTGTAGCATCCGCCCCAGCTCAGGGGCATGCGAAGGATCACGCCACACACAGAGCTCTGGAACACATGTCTGTGTTCTTCGGCAAGCACCCTTCAACTGAACACACTGTGCCATTGACATTATTTTGTAAGGAGTCTGCCGAGGAACACAAGGGTCCTACTGCATATGACCAGACGGCATTACATCTCCTCCCTTGTTAAATACAAAGTACGGACAAGAGATATACACTAGAGTTCCTCAATGAGTCGCCGAGGTGCTCTCACCAATCTTCCAGATTGAGTCGTACGAGGTGAAGGAGTTGCACTGTCATCTGGCATCGTAGACGTAGACTCAGATGCTTGACTCAGGGACTGAAGTGAACACGTCTCACTCGGGATGTTTGGAGCCGACGAACATCAGGCAGATGCTTGAAACGGGACAAGTCTCTCGTAATAGACTTTCCAGGACGTTGAGCAGTTACCATCTGTTCTTTAATTGTCATGACTCTCAATGGATCAGCACCAAACCGAGCGTCAGTCTTATGCTTTCGTTCTTTTGTTAGACTACAACCTAAACTCTTTCTCAAAAAAAAGTGTCCCAAGCACATCTTCCTCTACCTGCAGAAGTCCTCATTTTGCTTGTGCGAGAAGTGCCTGTGACACGAATCTCATCAGCGTCTATAACTCTGCTCGTGGTCCATTGTTGTAACTTTGCCCCAGTGGCTCTCCCAAACAGCAAAGCGGCAGGGCTTTCACCTGTTGTAGAATGCCTCCGATAGGCACGAAGTGTTGGACATAAGACTGACCTAAGATTGATTCCTTCTAGTGCAGCGGGCTGAACCAGTTTCTTTAGGGTGCCCATAAATCGTTCCACAAGGCCATTTGCCTGTGGCCAGGGTGTGCTTTTCTGATGCTTGACATCCAAGTGACTAAGAAAGTCCTTAAACTCTCTGCATTTGAAGTGTGGACCCTTGTCAGATTTAAGAATGGAGGGAGCACCCCACACTGCAAAAATATCATCCATCCTCTCGATGACTCACGGGTGGTCAATGATAAATCTTCCACTACAGGAAAATGTGAGCACTCATCAATGACTACCACGAGATGATGTCCATTGTTTAGGGGTACAAATAAATCAACTGCGATTTTCTCCCATGCTTGTTTAGGAAGGTCAGACATATTCAGTGGATGCTGTGTTGTCTTGGGAGATAATCACTTACACAAGTGACATGCTTCCAGTTTCTTCTCCACTTGTTCATCGAGGCGAGGAAACCACCATCGGTCTCTGAGGGCTCTCTTGGTGGCTAAAATGCCACATATCCTTCCTGTGCCAGTTGTTGCCTCAAGCTCTCAGAGATGGCAATTCTGGAACCTCTGAATACAAAACCTTCCTCAGTGATGGAAAGTTCTTCCTGCACATTGTTTAAATCTTGATATTCAGCGTCATTTGTGAGAGGTCGAGTATGTTTTCTCCATGACTGTGTTGTAATTCAATCCTTGCGTGTGCACATGTCTCTGTCTGTGTTGGTAGCAGCAATGATCTGCTCAATGGATAGAGCTGCAGGGGGCTGGACTTTACTATGAAATTGATGTACTCTTCAGACGTTTTACACGCTCCACTGTGACGCTGTAACAGCACTCGGGAGAAGTAATCTGCAGGGTTTTGATCTTTACCCGGCTAATGCACAATAGTGTAATAATACTCTTGTAATCCCAACCCTCAACTCTCGGTGCGAGGGGGCATTTTAGCCTTTTGATTTCTGAAAATAGTGAGCAACACCTGGTGGTCAGTGACAAGGGTGAAATGCTTTCCGTACAGAAACACATGAAAAAGTTCACAAGCCCGCACTACAGCCAAGCTCTGTTTTTCTGGCTGAGAATAGCCATTTTCAGTCTGAGACAGACTTCTGCTAGCGTAGGCCACAATGTGTCTCTGAGGATTGCGATTTCTATTGTTTTGAGTAAGGATCGCATTAAACCCCGCCAGGGCTTGCATCTACTGCGATCTCAGTATGGAACTTTGGATCAAAATCATTTCAGTTGCATTTTCGATTGCATGTTTGATTTTCAAGAACTTCAGTCACATTCAGAGGATCACTGGAGGGGAATATTCTTCTTTGTCAATTCTCATAATGGGGCACTCACCGTGGCAATAGCTGGCTAAGCCAAAGAAGGATCGCAGCATGGTTACATCTTGTAGGGTACAAGTGGATGACAATGCTTGTACTTTTTAGAGTCAGGAGTCATTCTCCTTTCAGAGAAAATATGCCAAAGAATTTGAGTTTGGTCTTGTGAAACTCACACTTTTCTGCATTTAAAGTAAAACCTGCATCTATGAGCAGACAGCATACTTGTGTAAGAGCTTTGGCATGCTTCTTTTGTGGGGCCCCAAACACTAATCTGCCATCACTGTAGTTAAAAGCATGTGTGACAGGTTGAATTACTCACCAAATGACATCCTGAAAGATTTCTACAGCCAACGACACACCAAAACTGAGTCTTTTGTATCTGAACAAACCAACATTAGTTGAAAATGTAGTAATGTCCCCACAGTTCTCTTCCAGTTTGAGTTGACGGTATCCTTTGTACAGATCAAGATGGGAGAAGACTTTGGCGTCATTCATTTATGTACTCACGCCCGCTATGCTTGGCCTGGATGCCTTTATCGCTCAATTGCTTTGTTAGCCTGGCTCATATCAACACGAATGCGCACTGTGCCACCACTGCTTTTTCGGCACTACTACTGGTGGTGAAACCCATTGCATCCGACCAGTAAAGTGCTTAATGATGTCACGCTTCAGTAGCACTTCTAGTTCCTTCTCAATGGCCTCGTGTAAATAAAAAGCAATCCATTGGTGTTGCTGAGCAACAGGACAAATGTCCTCATTAATTCGAAGCTGCACCTCCATTGTCTTGGGTTTCCCTAGTCCACGAAACAATGAAAGAATTGACTTACTATTTCAGAATGTGCATTGAGGTTGTAGTTGATGGATATCAGTCCATTGTCAGCGGCGGTGCTAAAACGGAGTTTACAAGCACTCAATGAAGTACTTTGGAGGAAATTAATTTGTGCTTGTACTCTCATTTTCTTATGCCTCATGGTCAGTACGAATGACGTGGAAGCAGCCCAGGTGTACACCTATGTTTTCGATGGCATTAGACGTGGTACCAGAGACAGTACATTGTATTGCTCTGCCAGCATGATATTGATCGATGCGCCACTGTCTATAATAAAAGTTATAGGCCAGCCATTCACCTTCAGCGTGATCTTGGGGCACTGTCCAAATGAGTTTGCCCACTTCACGTGGCGATCTCTCTTTGACTCGTGTTTTTTGCAACCAGTCACTCCTACATGTACACGTCGTTCTGCGATCAGCATCACCATTGCACATCCATCTTCTTCACTGTCGCTCGATGGTGATGTTGAAGAGCCTTTGGAGGATGAATTTGATGACGATCAACTTCATTTAGTTTCTACTTGCCTCAATTGATGTTGTAGTTTGGCCTTATGGGCATGGCTAGAATGTTTTTGGAACTATCTGACGTCCATCTCCTCTTCTTGTTGTGATGCACTTATTTTCTCTTTCGCTTTACAGACCACTATAAAATGGTTTTCTTTCCCACAGTCTTTGCATATCTGTCCAATGGCGGGACATTTACCTTTGCAAGGACGTGAGAATCCACATCGGAAATACAATTTCTTTTTCTTCTGAGACATTGTCTTCTGGGTCTCCACTGTGTGTTTCTACTTACTTTTCATGATCACACTGAATCGTTCTGGGTTGTTCCAGCTTCCATATCAGCAGCCTGTTGATTTGCAGATTCCTCTGCTCTCGCAGCCATGAGTTCCTTTTCTATACTGAGCGTCTCTCTCAGCATGCGTCGTCTGAATGAATCGGAGGGGCAATCGTCGATGACCCTGAGTTGCATGGCTTCTTCGTCATTAAATTCAATGAACTTGCAGTGCTTCATGAGAGCATCAAGTCTTTCCTCTTTCCACAAACTCATCCATCATTTCACCAGCTTGCTGTCATAGCCTGGTTGAAAATGTCCCTTTCATAGTCGACATTCGGCATTTAATTGAACTTGGCTTTCAATGTTTCTCTAATTTGACAGTAGGATATTTCATCAGCTTGTGATATTTTCATTAGCACTTCTTTCACTCCATCACCTGCAGATGATCTTTTTCTCATCTGTTTCTTCTAGAGCATCTATGAAGTCATCGAACGTTTCACTCCATGCAGTCCATCTGTCGCCAATATCCAGCTTTTTGGTGGTATCAAAGGGAAGTGGTGGTTTCAGGAACGCGGCTGTGCCGTATTTGGCACTCCGTTCTGCAGCTATTAGAGAGCTTCAGTTTCTCGAAGACCTTTTGAGTTGTGCTTTATGCCACCCGCTGCCTTTTTGGTCATTTCTGCAGGGACCAAAGGCTTTCCAAACGCAACCTCCACCTTTGCCGTTGAGTCACCGCTGCTGGATTTTGAGGTTGTATGGCGCTTTGCCAGTTTTCACTTGTGAGTAGACTTTTGTTTCCTTTTTACCGGATTGTCACTGCCTGTAGTTTTTTCCCTGGTGCCTACTCATCTCTTCCTTTAGCACTCTCTTGCACCTGGTTGTCGCTGCCTTTAGCAATTCTGCTTTGTAGGTACAATGGCTCTGTGTTACACTGTGACACAGTATCTCTTCTTTCGGCCTTACCAGTAGGCTTCTGGTGGGCCTTCTAACTGTGCTCCTCTGTAGAGTCTTCACCTTCTTCAAGGGTCTTGTAAGAGCTGGAGCGGTGTTTTGACTCCAAATGCACCAACCGTAGACTACTTCTTGGGGCGCACGTGGAACGCATGAGCTGTTTGCTGGACCTCGGCAAACTCTCAGGAGGAGCAGTCTTGTTTCTGTAGAGCATGTATTCTCTACTTGTGGCTAGTTGTAGCATCCACAACATCCCAGAACCCTGCGATTGATCATGCCAATCACAGAGCTCTGGAACACCCATCTTTATTCTTCCGCATGCAACCATTAAGTGAACGCACTGCGTCATAAACTTTATTGACCACACCCGGACACACCCCAACTGATCACGTAATTTTGTAAGGAGTGCGTAGAGGACCACAAGGGTCCTACTGCACATGATCACACGACACTCCACCACCTATGGGCACTCATTAGAATTGCCAAAGAGTATACTGCGACCTCTGCTGTGATGCATAGATGCACGTCCAGAGTCAGCTGGTCAACATGCAGGTCACACTGCATGACAAGACATTGCAGCCATTTTGTGGCTGTAAGATCGAACAGCAATAGACAGAGATGCATTAGTGCATCATAAACTTCCAGATGAACAATCGTTGCAACCGAAAAAAATGAATCCTGGAATATGAGTATGAGGAAACATTTGCTACTTGGCACATACTTCCCTTTTGTATACTTTGTGCACTGAGAATACCTGTATCGTGTGACTGACTCTTACATGGCAACTAGACCTAGGCAGAAGTTGTGGAATTTCACTCCGCGGACGTCCACAGAGTTACATAAAAACTCAGCGAGATTCCACCAAGTTCCACCAATGGGTGGAAAATGCATGTTGTGGTCCGATTTTAGCACCAGTACCGTGTACCGTGCTGCAAAATCTGAGCAAACTGCACCCCAGGGTGCGCAAGAGTGCGCTGCCATCATGTTGATTTTGTTGCTGCTCAAGTAGAAAATCTGCTTGGGAATCAGCCCTTCGACTGCTCACGACCGCCCATGTTCGAAAATCTCACAGGAAGTCCTCCTAGGGACAGGGACTCATGCTAGGGGACACCAAATCTGTCGTACGCCCGCCAGCTCGCATGCTGGAGCCTTGCTTTGTTGCTGTTGTCGTCGTTTTGCTCAAACAGGAAACAAATCCCACCACGCAGTGATTGGCAGAATTTGGTGGTAAATCTATGTTACAAGAGTAACGTGGAGTCACCAAATTTCACCAATTCCACTTGCGGAATTAAAATTTCGCGTGGGCCTAATCGAGAAAAACACATATTACTCTGCACTTTCCATATAAATCCTTCTCATTATTGTGTTTTACTGAGAATCACTGTCCTTTACATCATGTGTGCAGCAGCCCAAACATTTGGGTGAACTTCTCCTCAGGCGTTTCTTCCAGCACCAGGAGAGCCCCCGGTGAAATGGTCTGAGCGGAAGGGGCAGTTCCTTAATTTTATATCCACAATAGAGCATGAAGCTTCAGAAGAATTTCCACCTACAAGGAGGAAGTAAATATTGCACACTTGAGGGACAGAGTGTTGCACATTTATGGTCAGATGGTAAAAAGAAACGAACCCCAGAGGAAACTCATGTTTAATAAAATTCCTCGAGCGACTTTGGCCTGCTACTTCCAAACAACATTCTGTGCAGCCCTTGATAGATTAAACTTTTTGCAAAACAAACGAGGTATTTCTAGATCAATATATGACTGTGTATTGCCCTTAAGAAACGAGCCATCTTATGCAATTTGGTTAATTGCATGTCATGCTCATAAGAGGCCCCACCATCATGCACACCAATGTTTCATCAGTACAGGAGAGGCTCTGAGTGAAGGGTGAATCTGCCCACAAAGAAGCTGTAGCAATTCTCAAAAAGCGAAATTATCCAAGAGCTTTGCTAAAGCAGCTTTAAGTAATTCCTCGTCTACTGATGGACCCCCAACCACTAGTAAAGTCTCCCAAGGGTACTCATTAAAGGCGAAGTGGAAAAATAATAAAACTACTCAAAGAATGTCTCAAAAAGATTTGAGGAGAATTAATCAGAGAATGCTAAACGTTTCAGGAGATGTGCTGAAGATGTGGGAAGAAAGGACCATTTTGCTACAGACAAAAACAGCCATTATATAAACTCAAATGTTTATAAAGCGACATTGAGGGCCACTTTACCAAGAAAAATGCAAGTCAGACAGTGAAAGAGATAATCGAGATATCTGATGCAGAAACATATTGTGGTGATGAGGCTCTGTGGGTAGATTAGGTATTAAGTATTGGATGCAATCTGTGAAACTTAGACAAGAATTCTAGAAACAAATGAGTTGTCAAGTGGGAGAAGTTGACATACTGATCATGGCCGTCCCAGGCTCTCCCCTTACCATTGCTAAGTCAGTTTTGGAGACCAAATTTGCAAATGTGCTGGGTGATAAATTAATTTCACCAGAAAGTTTTTCACTGGCAAGAGTTTTCCCATGTTGGTGAACCGAACCTTAACATTTGAGTTTAAAAACAGAAAAGCAATAGGCAAACTATATGTTGCTGAGAGAGGACCTTCTGTCCTAGGGTGGATCCACCTCAGAGCCTTAGGGGTCACTCTGGATCCCATAACAAGAAACAAGTATCACTCATGGATGAGGATGGGAAGGGAGTCAAGAAGACTCCTTACCTCCTCACCAAGTACAGCGCATCAGAGCCTCGATCTGGTCCTCGCCATCTTTGCGCTGCCTCCGGCATCAGTGCTAAGGCTCCCTGTTGGCGGCGCAGTAGCATGTACAGTTCTGCTGCTCGCGGCATCAGCACCGCGGCTCCCTGTGGGCCATGCATGAGCCATGGGGTGCCACGCGCAGCTCTTGTTTTCTGTGCTACTAGTGATGCTGGAACAATTTTTTAGGTAGGGGTTCTGGCCCTTCACGTTGTAAAAAAAACATAACTGGCACTTAAAGAGTGCTAAGCATTCAGTGACAGAGTTGAGGCTCAGGGGGAAGAACTACTGGTGAATTTTTAATAGGATATAGCTTTACAGCACACTGTAGCAGGCCATTAAAGGCCCGCTCCAGCGTTAAATGCCCAAACAGAAGGCGAGGGCCGTTAACAAGAGAGCAGGGCTTTAATGGCTGAAATAACCCAGCTAAGACAGGCTATAAAGTTACTAGAACTTTCCGTCCAATGAGGCCAGAATGTTCCAATTAGAAACACAAAGGCCTCTCAGAGACTGAAGGGGTTGAAGTCCCCCTGGCTCTGAAGCGTTTGTTTTGCGGCTCTCGCTGTGAATGTTCTACAGCTAGCAGCGCCCGCAGGGCCACGGATCTTAGCTGTTGAACATTCATATCAAAAGCTGTGGAAGGAGATGGAAGTCCACATCTGGCTCTCCCTGGCTTGGCTAAACTACTTCTTGTAGTTCAGCCAAGCCAGGGAGACCCTGGAGCTGAGCATCATTCACCCCTCCCTCCTTCTGAAGCCCTAGTAACACTGAGCTACAGGAGGAGGGAAGGGTGAAGGCTGCATGTGTCCTCCTGCACAGCCTGACTTTCGCTTTCCTCCGCAAATATATATATTTTCGAGAGGCCGGGCAAAGAGAAAGGCAGAGGCTCTGTATTAGGGCATTCAAATGTTGAGTGCCGCGGGCTTATGCCAGTTGATATAGGCCGCTGTTGCTCCATTGTCTTCAATGGAGCTCTCAACATTCCAATGTCCAAATTTTCTATAATATGTGGCTAAATATGGTGTAGGCGGGTCATGTCATTTATAGATGGTACATGTAGCATCCAATGTCTCTCCTGAGTACATAAATCACCAGATACAAATACCTGATCAGTCACTCAGTTTAGACTGGGTAAAGCAAGCCTTCATCGCTTTCAAAATGTAAGATGCTCTGTGGAAATTGTAGTGTCTCAACATGAACAGGCACACTGCTTTGAGCCTTCAACCTCCCAGTGAACAGGTTCCAGCTCAGCATCCAACAGTGACTGGTCCATCAAATAACTGAAATGTGTCCGGTGGTATCAGCCAGATTTCTAGAACTGAATATCAGAATCGAATCAAAGATGTGTCTTCGTATTTCTAGCACCTATAGGTGTGTAGAGTTTGGGAAGCACTAGACCGCCGACACCCTACTTACATCAAAGATCTCAGGCCATCTAGCCATAGCACTGAGGGATAATGAGCCGACTTCTATCCATCAGTTTATGGGCTATTGATAGTGAGGTAGTTCATTGGGATAAAGCACCTGCGTTGCAAACTGTAAA
Source organism: Triturus cristatus (assembly GCF_964204655.1). Classification (NCBI taxonomy): domain Eukaryota; kingdom Metazoa; phylum Chordata; class Amphibia; order Caudata; family Salamandridae; genus Triturus; species Triturus cristatus. Next base: position 59,762,059 of record NC_140591.1, on the reverse strand, counting down.
ATATCTCTATAGGAGGGAAAAGATCATTCGTCATAAAATGACATAACGTACAATACACTAAAACAATATGGACCAACCAACACCATGAAGCTAAAAGAAACACAATGGAACTCATTTAGAGCAATGAATCAAATCAGGAGGTAAAACTACAGTGTAAATAACATGACCACTGGGATAAGCCCATCAATTGAGCAGTAAACGTCACATGTCTAGAGATACACAGCACTGGCTGCACCAACAAGGGTGAAAAACTAAAGCCTGCCACCGAAGTGTTATCATGCACTGCATTTACTATGATGCATCGGGGCAAACTGAGTGCTGGGATGTGAGGCAGTGTGCGCCCACCCCCCTCCTGTTTGAAAAGGCTCCCTTGAGCTAACGAGCTGACGAGCTCTGGTTGATGCACCTGAGCCCAGCGAGTGGTACAGAGACCTGAGAAGACTTTGGGCAGCATCTTCAGCACCCCCAAAAAAAGTGTTGCTCTCTACTGAAGAAGGACAATTATCCTGAAACACGTGTCTAGACATACACAGCACTGGCTGCACCAACAAGGGTGAAAAACTAAAGCCTGACACCGAACAAAGTGTTACCATGCACTGCATTTATCATGATGCATCGGGACAAACTGAGTGCTGGGATGTGAGGCAGTCTGCTCCCGCCCTCCTCCTGTTTGAAAAGGCTCCCTTGAGCTAATGAGCTGACGAGCTCTGGTTGATGCACCTGCGCCCAGCGAGTGGTACAGAGACCTGAGAAGACTTTGGACATCATTTCCAGCACCCCCAAAAAGAATGTCTTGCTCTCTACTGAAGAAGGATAACTATCCTGAAACACGTGTCTAGAGATACACAGCACTGGCTGCACCAACAAGGGTGAACAACTAAAGCCTGCCACCGAAGTAACTGCTATCGTGTGCTGCATTTAGTATAATGCATCGGGGCAAACTGAGTGCTGGGATGTGAGGCAGTCTGCTCCCGCCCTCCTCCTGTTTAAAAAGGCTCCCTTGAGCTAATGAGCTGACGAGCTCTGGTTGATGCACCTGCGCCCAGCGAGTGGTACAGAGACCTGAGAAGACTTTGGACATCATTTCCAGCACCCCCAAAAAGAATGTCTTGCTCTCTACTGAAGAAGGACAACTATCCTGAAACTCGTGTCTAGAGATACACAGCACTGGCTGCACCGACAAGGGTGAAAAACTAAAGCCTGCCACCGAAGTAACTGCTATCGTGTGCTGCATTTACTATGATGCATCGGGGCAAACTGAGTGCTGGGATGTGAGGCAGTGTGCGCCCACCCTCCTCCTGTTTGAAAAGGCTCCCTTGAGCTGCAGAGGTGTGGTGCAGCGGCCAGAGCAGCTGACTTCGGAGCACAGGGTTCACGGTTCAATCTCCGGCGGCAGCTCAGCTCAGCACCATGTGACTCTGGGCAATAGCTCACTTAATTTCCACGACAGCCCCCAACGCCTTGAGACCCATAAGAGTGAGTAGTTCGGCTTTACAAATACGGATTTACATTTGAGCTAATGAGCTCTGGTTCTATCCATTGTCACTTGTCTCATCGATTCATTTGTTGATCAGTTGATTATTCCAACCATTATTCCTCTACATTTATCCATCAATCCCTCCAGCCTTACATTCATCAAGCTCTCTATGCTTCCCTCATTTTCTGCATCCATCAATTAATTTGCTGATCACTCACTGACATCCTCCATCCATCTCTCTCTCTCTCCACCCGTCCATCTCTCCATCCACCCAACCATCTCTCCATCCCCCCTCCTTCTCTTCATCCATCTATCCTCCTGTCTTCCATCCCTCCCTCCCTCCCTTCTTACCTCGTGTGCTCCCTTTTCGCATTTGGTCTTCTGCCCACAGCTCCATCATGCTGTTCCCGTGCAAGGTATTTATGAGATGCTGTTTGGGAAGCTGTCTTCAATCAAACTCAAAAGGAGCCATAAACAGCCTTTTAAAGGTGTAATGTTCCACATACTGCTCATTGGCACCCACCCCACTCAGACTGCCAAAGTAGGAAGTCATGATACCCGTGAGTAGTCATGTAAAATGTTTTAATCAATCTGTAATGTCTCTACTTCAGAGGTCTTCAAAGTATTTTGGTCTGAGCCCTCCGTAAGCAAAATGTTTTGAAGTTGGGCGCCCCTCCAAAACTATATGGCAAGGATTAGGGGAGTGGTAGGGATGATCACAGGGGGCAGGGATCGTGACACCATTTCAGGGGTGCTTTTCTGTAGCTCGTAATCCACACTAAATATGCAGCACCAAGCAAGAACAGAATTGACCACAAACACTACTGACCATAACTGGGGTGCCGCGGGCCCCAATGCACTCCACCTGCTGCACTAATGATGGCTGCAGCCCTGAGAAACAAGCCATTTCCTCTTCTTTTATTCCTTCTCCACCATGCCTGACCATCACTTCAATCTCAAAACAAGTCCAGTCTCTGTCTGAAAGAAAATTAGCTACTGCATGCTACCCCAGTTGTGTTGCGCCAATGGCGCCATCTGCCCTAATGCTCGCAGGGACAAAGCCCCCATGCCCAAATTCTATTGTAAAACATTCATAATTGTGATGCAGTGGGCCCCTAGGCAGACGTGTCACTGTACGTACTTCACTAAGATTAGCTGCTGCCTTGCTGTCACCTCTGACCTTTCCCATCATGGGATCCCATCTCACACCAACCCTCTCCCTCGCATCCCTCCTCAGCCTCTCATCTCTCTGATGCCCGAATCAAGGTGTCGCCTCTGTTTGATTTCCCCCCTTCCTTGGGTCATTGCTCCAAGGCTCAAGAAACACTGGCGCAGGAAGTGTGCCCTAGAGCTCTTATGCAGCTGCAACATCAACGATGGCTGCAGCTCTGCAAAGCAGGCTGTCTACTCAGCCCACTCATCTGGGCTATTACCTATAGGTCAGATGCCCAGAGCAGGCTTTTGCAAAACAATAACCACACTTATACCACAATTAGCCCCCCTCCTTCCGCTGCTTGGGCCCTGTTCCGTGCGGAACAATGGAGTCCTGGGCCCTAATGCTAGCAAGGTAAATGCACCCCATGTTCTTTTTCATAGCAAGACTGCCATAACTGAGATCTAGTGCCCACTCAGCGAGTGTGTGTGGAGTGGGAGGGCTCCTGTGCTGCAAAACAAGATTTAGAACTAAAGAAGGAACATGCCTTCTCACCAAGGTGCCCGCTACCCGAAAGAAATGCCAATGTGTGCAATGGTTGGAGCCAGTGTGGCTTTAATTAATAGAGTCACTCACTTTCATGGTGACAAATATGTATTCTTTCTGAGAGGTCATATGTGTGTCCATTAAAAGGAGTGCACCCTTTTAATGGGCATGTATAAAAATATTTACATTAGGTATAGTCTGGATTCTTATCACTAAAATGTATATTGTTAAAGCACTTGTTTTTATCTTAAACAGTATTTTGCTGCAGTCTGTTTTATACATTGTAATACAATGACATTCACAGTGCTTTCTGTCACAGATTGGGACATTGTAGCACTATAAACAAGCCACTATTCATCACTGAACCAATCAGGATTCAATTCTCAGTCGTCACGCACCAAGACGTCTGCGGTGATCCCATTAGCTCACTGAGCTTTCATAAGGTAAAAGAGTATTTTCCTTTTGGTTAGTTTAACTTGCATTTATTTTGCTACTAAGGTGTGTGCATCTTCATTACAAATATAATTACATCTTCAAAAATAGAACATAAATTAGATATTGCATTTTACAAAATGTAACACAGTCTCGCAGATACTAAGATGTAGTTTCTCTGACAAACCAGATGTCTCTCACTGCATAACCTCAAAGTCCTTTTCCAATGGTCACTGTGCTGCAGTAATTGTGGGCAGGACAAGTGACCGTCATGTCTGTCAGTGCCCCGACGAGCATGCTAAGTGACAAATGCCCTCCATTTATCACTCTCCTGCCTGCAATCTCCACACTTGAAAATAAAATCGGAAACATTGAGAGCACTTTATCCTCACCAGCTCCAAAATACAAAAATGCAGCAGTATGTCCTGTGAGCTTGTACTTGTGCAAAGATTTTTTTCACAAAAATAAAAAATCCCTTCTTTGTTGTGCCTCCCAACAAGTAGTTATTAAGTACTTTTCTCTTCGATACCTTTCAGTGACCACCAGCAGTTTGGATGGAAACTCTCTGTTTATATCACCCACCTCACCTTTCCGAGCTGCTAAACACTTTCACAGTTTAAACGGGATTGGGTTTTAGTTTCTCTGCAGACTTTCCATTCCCTTACCCAACAGATTTATGCTGTGGCTTGATGACCCGGCGCTACACCACGCCCTATATGCCGAATTGACCGTTAATGTATGATTTGTCCTCGAATTGTGTGCGTGTTTTTATATGTAGTTATTCCAAGGTGAAAACCAAAGGAAATGATGGACGGAGTGTTGAAAATTGCAAGCACTCACCCCCAGTCAACTGATCTGGGTTTAATCCATCACCGTTCTTTAGCCCACTCTGCTACCCCAGTTCAGACATGGCCATATGCAAATCAGTCTGACCCTGTGCCTCATGGGAACAGTCCAGCCCGAACTGCCAAGCCATGTCTTCCCTGGACCGGAAACAAGCTTCCTAGGACCGTTTTTTGGCATTTCAGCCGTCTTCAGCCAGGCTTGCTTGAATCCAGTGGCAAAGTGAGCAAGGGACTCACGTCTGAGCATACCCTGCCAACTTATGGCGAACAAAGCAAAAACCAAAGGAAATGATGGACGGAGTGTTGAACATTGCAAGCACTCACCCCCAGTCAACTGATCTGGGTTTAATCCATCACCGGAAACAAGCTTCCTAGGACCGGTGACTGATTTGGGGAACAACCTTTACAACGCAACTTTTACAACGCACTACACTTACAACGCATTTTTTACAACGCAAAATCCATTACAACGCATTCCATTACAACGCATGACACTACAACGCATTTTTAAAAACTACCTTTACAACGCATTCCATTACAACGCATACTACCTTTACAACGCATACCATTACAACGCATAATATTACACTACACTATCCAACACTTACCCTACTGTTGCACCCCCTGGAGTTAGAATAGTAATTTTTACCCCTATACTATCCAACACTTACCCTACTGTTGCACCCCCTGGAGTTAGAATAGTAATTTTTACCCCTATACTATCCAACACTTACCCTACTGTTGCACCCCCTGGAGTTAGAATAGTAATTTTTACCCCTATACTATCCAACACTTACCCTACTGTTGCACCCCCTGGAGTTAGAATAGTAATTTTTACCCCTTTACTATCCAACACTTACCCTACTGTTGCACCCCCTGGAGTTACAATAGTAATTTTTACCCCTATACTATCCAGCACTTACCCTACTGTTGCACCCCCTGGAGTTAGAATAGTAATTTTTACCCCTATACTATCCAACACTTACCCTACTGTTGCACCCCCTGGAGTTAGAATAGTAATTTTTACCCCTATACTATCCAACACTTACCCTACTGTTGCACCCCCTGGAGTTAGAATAGTAATTTTTACCCCTATACTATCCAACACTTACCCTACTGTTGCACCCCCTGGAGTTAGAATAGTAATTTTTACCCCTATACTATCCAACACTTACCCTACTGTTGCACCCCCTGGAGTTAGAATAGTAATTTTTACCCCTATACTATCCAACACTTACCCTACTGTTGCACCCCCTGGAGTTAGAATAGTAATTTTTACCCCTATACTATCCAACACTTACCCTACTGTTGCACCCCCTGGAGTTAGAATAGTAATTTTTACCCCTATACTATCCAACACTTACCCTACTGTTGCACCCCCTGGAGTTAGAAAAGTAATTTTTACCCCTATACTATCCAACACTTACCCTACTGTTGCACCCCCTGGAGTTAGAAAAGTAATTTTTACCCCTATACTATCTAATACTTACCTTAAATGCAATTTAATATTATGCGTTGTAATGGTATGCGTTGTAAAGGTAGTATGCGTTGTAATGGAATGCGTTGTAAAGGTAGTTTTTAAAAATGCGTTGTAGTGTCATGCGTTGTAATGGAATGTGTTGTAATGGATTTTGCGTTGTAAAAAATGCGTTGTAAGTGCATGCGTTGTAAAAGTGTGCGTTGTAACGACATACATCCGACTGATTTGCATATGGTCATGTCTGATCTGGTGTGGCGGAGTGGGCTAAAGAACGGTGATGGATTAAACCCAGATCAGTTGACTGGGGGAGAGTGCTTGCAATGTTCAACACTCCGTCCATCATTTCCTTTGGTTTTTGCGTTATTCCAAGGTGAACAGAAAACAATGGATTTTTTTTCTTCTTTTTAGGCTGATCTTTGACCCTAACTTCACACTCGCTGACCTCCCCAGTGGCGCGTAGTACCGTCCTTTCACTTGTGGCGTTTAACTACTGCATGTAAATGAAGTCAGCATAGAACAGCGCCTTTCGCGCTTCCAGGCTCTCTTCATTCACATGGAATTGCAGACCTATTTGTGCCCCCCCTGGCAGCACATCCACGCCGTGCCCACAGTTTGCAGACCTCTGCTCTACATGGTTAATGCATTCCAGTCATGGCTGCAATGCCCCTGGCATAGTGCGAACTCTCCCCAATGCCGCGTGATGTATCGCTCCTATATCAGCTTGAAATATATTTTGCAATGTAACCATTTTATCTAAACATCAACTTTTGATAAAAGTTCTGAAAATACTCCCATTTTCATCTCGAATATATGTTTTTCAATTTTAGTTTACATATATTTATTATTTATTTATTATTAGAAGCAAAAGCTTCTACTTTTGTAGCCTGGGCAGCACGCAGGAGATATCTTTACCGGTGGCTGGAGAGCTACCAGGAGCTCATGGGCTACTCTTTGGAGCAGCCTGCGCCAGACCCTTCGGTACATCTGTGAGTCAGTGTTTCTGATGACGCGGTGCTTAACTGAGACTCCGACGGCTGACGATCAGTCCACGCGTGTCAAGTCTACTTTCACTGACACCCCTGGGGCACCGCAGAACACAGCACTCTAAGGGCACACTTACATGCCACAGTCACCTACACAAAGGAGGAGCTTTGCTTGAACCTGCTAGCCTTTTACTATTCCCAAAAGTTTGTAAAAGTCAACATAAAAGTAGGACTATCCCGGTAAAACTGCTTGAATGAAGCAACTATTTAGACGAAATTGAAAAAGTGGTGAGATCTTTTTCCTGAAGTGAGAATTTTACGCAGATGTACCGCCAACAAACCAGATTTTTTTAGTGAAGTGCAATGTTAGTGCATATTTCACAATCTTTTAAGAGCAGGAGATTGTTGTGTATTAAGAGATTCAATAAATATCACTTTTCTTAAATTAATAAATGGATGCAAATTATATCAATACCAATTGCGCTTTTAGTCACTAGTGCTAGCGATCTCGTGTATGGTTGATACTTAGAGGTAGTCACCAGGGTCGCGTAGCCCTGTTTGCTCTCAAGAATGTGGGAAGAATACACTTTTGGTGGCCATGCATGGACTGGAAAGCTGATAAATGGACCATCCACAATGTGAGAACTTTGAGCAGCTCTCCAGTAAAATGCTAATGCAATTTCATTTTATATGTCTCCTCTCCAATGACAATTTTCTTGGCATAATGTGACATTCAATATCACAGGTCCATTCAGGAATTTTGCTCAAACATGAAATGTACTCTTGTTGTCATAGACTAAGATTATAAGAGGCCTTATGTAAAATGAATCGAGAGTGTGACAACAAAATCTGTGTTGGTGTTTTTCAAGAAAGCCTTCAGCAAAGAATGGTTTCCAGAAATCAAAACTACTGACAGAGGAGTTCAATATCTTTCAAAAGACACAAAAGAATCCCTTAATAAATATTGTATGAAACATGTCTTGTTGGCTTTGTACGTTCTTCAATTCGATGGACAGGTGGAATGTTTTAACCGCTACCTTACGGATAGTGTTAAATTCGCTCAAGCCATTATTTCATGGTCCTCTACCCTGAGAGAAGGATTATGGGCTTACAACATCAGTCCTAATTCAGCTAACGGAACACGATCTTTTGAACGTCTTCGAAGTTGACTGACATTATCGTACATGTGACCCTGGTAGTAGAAGAAATACATTTCGAACGTTGCGGAGGTCTCTGTAGGTAGAAAAGATAAAATAGAAAGAAGGGAACACAAGAAACAAACAACATGCAAGTCTTTATACTGTTACGAACAAAGAGAATCGGTGTGAAGAAAAAGTGGTTGTCTGGTGAGAATCCGATTCTGGGTCGGATTGATATGAGTAAACCTAAGTAGTCTCATCCTTTCACAGTGATCAGGGTGAACAAAGGAGGTATTGAAGCTTAAGATGGGAGGTGCTGGAACAACTAAAGAGAAGTCTAAAGTGGAGCTTTTATGTGCTGCTTGCCACCTCTGCTGAATGTCCTACCAGCAACTCCACAAAATCTACTAGAGTGTTGTAGTCTGGAATACGGCCCAGGGAATATCAGTAATCCGTTAAATCGTTGTCAAATTATCGATGACAAAAATAACAAAAGGCTAGTGCATTTATGGAAATATAGATTTTCTATTCTTTACTCCACATCTACTTAGCTAGGGACTATGGCTTCCTTTGATGTTTCAGAGAGTTCAGCCCTGAAGAAGGCCTGCTGTTGCTTTACATGGTCTCCTTCAATGCCTGCTGCATTGCTCTACAAAGTAGAGTTTTTTTAGTTACCCGGTTATTATATATTCTTTACACTGAGTCCAACATTTATGCAGAAGTTAAGTTTTCCTATTCAGGTGACTATATGTATCACCCTGAGAAAAGCAGGTACAGTTTGCAAATGTTAGTATCTTCGTAGCTAATTTATACATATCTTTGCTTGACCAGCAAAGTTTTGCTGAAATCTCTAGATATCAGATGCTAACCACACATCCCCGCCCCTTTCTGTTGTCACACTTGTTTCATGAGCCAAATCATTCCTAACTGCATCATTTTCATTGTGCCCAGTGGTTTGCTGGAGGCCCTAGAGACCTGCTGCTGTGTTTTCCATTGGGCTAGCCCTACCAATGAAAGGGCAGCGTGCTTGTGCAAAGAATCGAGAGATGCATTAAGGTACACTCAAGCCACTCACCCACACTAGACTTAGAAGTGATACACCATGGTGGAAATTACCTCACTGCCTATAGGAAAGCTCCACTACTTCTGACTTCTACTGTGATTAAAAGTAGGGGCGGGTGATAAATTCTGCAGGTGAAGTTCATCAAGTTTTGCCTACTCTGTGGTACGGCGGAGTTCTGGCAAAACTCTGCCAAATGCCATGTGGAAGACTTTTTTCTCCAATGCGGCTTGCCAGCGGTAAGTTGTCGAGCTCGAGTGAGAATTTGCATCCCTTAATGCGATTTGCGGGCACTAGGACGGCACCCGGTGACATTTTCTCAACGCAAGTGGTCGCTGGCATTTGCGACCGTTCGTGGTGAAAAAGCTGCCGCTAGAGTGGAAAATCTACTCAAGAGGCAGCCAAGAAGCAGCACCCGCTGGTATGCCGCGTGGTGCCGTTCACACTGACTTTGTAGCGCGGACAAGCTCCCCGTGCTGAAAATCTGGGCAACGCGCCAGATTCCACCAGCTCGCAGAACTCCACGGAAACTTGCAGGGTTCTTATGTAACTCTGTGGAACTCTATGGAGTAAAACAAAGCGAGTTCCACCCACCCCTAATTATAAGTGGAATGTGGTACCACAGTAATAATATGTCAGAGAGTATCCCAGGCAGCATTAGCACAGGGCAAATTTACAAGCAAGATTCCAGAAGGAAGTTAAATGGTCTCTTATTAAAATATCTAAAGAGCATGGGTATGGGACACAGCCTAACATACATACTGGCCCCTTCCCACTGTGGCCTGACGGGGTACATCTTTCCAAGGCACATTAACCACTAACTTTGGGTTCCCGATCCCGAGTAGCATGGTACCCACCATAAAGCGGTTTAATGTCTCTTCAGGAGTACAGCTATAATCTGCATTTGTTTGTGTGTGTCTGCATGTGTGAGAGTGCATGTGTTTCCCTTTCACCCAGCAGTGTCCTTCCCTGGCAGTATATCTGACCCTGGCATTTCTGGTCCTGGCATCTAGTGGCCCACCTTGGCACTGTACTCTCTAGCCAGACTTGGTCAATCCCTGGCCGAATGGATGCCATTGTTGGCATAGTGTGCCATCTGTGCCATGACGCCATGACTGGCCCAACACTTGGGAAACTGCTGGCCATTGGTGGTATATTATGGGCATCTGTGTCATTCTTATGACTATAAAACTCACAAAAAATAACGGGATGGTGTGTCAACTATACCTAAATGTACGTGAAAAAAACAAGGTAAAAAATTGATTGGAAAATGGGAAGACAATTATATTTGTGAAGACGAGAACCCTCACTCACCCAGAGGTGACATGCTTCATCATTGGGTTCCCTCTTGCTCACTGCAACCGCCTCATAATAATTTTTTGTCCCCTGAGGAGATAGTTTTAATTCACTACTCATTTATAATTTTTGCACTCTGTCCCTCACTCATTTCTACATTGGATGATAAAAACACCTCACACTCCTCTCCTGAGGGAGAGTTGTAGCCCACACAGTGTACCTTGCGGTCGCAGCGTGCAAGAGGGAACCCAATGATGAAGCATGTCACCTCTGGGTGAGTGAGGGTTCTCGTCTTTACAAATATAAGTGTCTTCCCATTTTTCAATCAATTTTTTACCTTGTTTTTTTCACGTACAATTAGGTATAGTTGACCCACCATCCGGTTATTTTTTGTGAGTTTTACAGTATGGGGTGGTGCCGTGTATGGTAACAATTCCTCCTTTGATGACCTTGTTGTGAGATTGTTGATGATTATGACTATAACATGGAATTGTTGGTCATTCTTTGCGGTATGTGGACTTTGCGCAGCACTTTTTTTTCCTGACGGACAATTCGCTGCCTGCAACGCAGAACCTAATTAAACAGCACTGCAGTTGAAGGTGGTGAACGGCCTTTAGGCAAACTAGGAAAGGAGAATAGGGGAATGGGGAATGTGGAGCCCGTAAAAATCAACAAGCATTTGCAATGCAATAGGTCTCACATTTACGCGAGTTTGAGCTATTGACAATGTAGATAACAATGCCTTTTATTTTTGTTTTAAAAACATAAATAAAAGGCATTGTCATTTACAATGCCGATAGCTTAAACTCGCGTAACTGCGAGACCGATTGCATTGCAAATGCTTGTTATTATTGCTACGCTGTTTTTATGCTTCTTTTATGTATTTCTCTTTACCAGGATTGAAGATATGTCTTCATACTGTATTGTCATGGATATTGCTTTTATGGTTTGTGACCAAAATAAAGAAGGAACTACATGCCCATAGAAATAGGATTCTCCACGTTTTACTGAATGTTCCATCACTCAGACGTCATCGCTACTGGGAGCGAGAAGCCGGGCATAATTAGGTTACAAAAGAGACACAGATGATGGACGGAATGCAGAACAAATCAAACATTCCCCCCAGTCCGTAGATCTGGGTTAAATGCATCCTTCTTTTGCTCAATTTGGTTACAGGCCTGGACTCCTAGCCATCAACTATTATATTATGGAACGTCAGCAACTGTAGGTGGCCACTAAGGCACTTTAATTCTTCTAGGAAGTGTCACCAACAGTCTGGGATCCCGGCAGTTTTTTATCACGTTCTCGTGTCTGGGCTGAGCAGAACTCCTCAGATGTGTTCCAATAACCAAAGTATTGTATTAAAAAAAATGTCTGGAATGGTAAACGCTTAAGACGTTTTTAGCTGAGTCTGAGACGCATTTCGCAAACCCAATGCCTGCGAGATTTAGTCAAGAGAAAATATGCATTTGAACAGAAAAAACAGTGCTTTGTGGCGAATTAATGTGTTTCACTTGGAAGGCTCCCCGCCTAAAAGGACGCTTCCCAGGGCTCCTTTTTCGCTTTTCATAATTTATGCAGCATCCTGTGTATCCCAGGGATATAGTGTAAAATGGCATCCTGTCGAGAACGTGTCTAGTTTTTATTTGTTACAGATAATGTGTCGTTAGCTTCAGAAATAACATTCGATGTGCCAGAACCTCCTGTGGCGGTAGGTATGAAACAAAAACTCTCATAACAAATTAAGTTATTGTACCGAAATAGATTTGATTTTATGAAAACTCTGTTCCTGATTATAGGCAGTGTGTCTTAATTCTTCATGTTCAGCGATCAACAACCAAACCAAGGCTCTGTTTAAAGGGATAGTGCATCAAATACCCTTCTACTCAAAGTCCACCCTCAGTTGTTCATCCTTGCGGGCTGATTAAATGAGTATCACTAAGTTGTGTAATAAATGCACCCGATATTTACAGCGCCATTAAGCTCCGGAGTCGCACATATATTTCCGGAAGATGTGGTAATTCTTAACACTTCACACAGGCCTCAGTGGACCACAGGATTGGTGAGTGCTGAAATCCTCGGGCAACATGGCGTCGCAACAATAAGTTGTTGCACTGGGACGGTGAACTGTGCCTGTCGCTCGTTATTCTTGTGAGCCCCGCCTTTTACGCCAGTTCTGAAAATGGCTCCCAAGTTGTAACAGCAGTCGGAAAGAAACTAATAAAAACTCACTTCTGAGTGATGTCTCAGGAGAGCACAAGTCATTATAAAAGAGGAATAGTCAATTGTGGGGAGGGGTGTGGAAGCAAGAGCATACAGAAGAGCATTTCAGGCAAAATATGACCCCCCCAACCCCCTACATGCGGGCAGACATTGTTACACTCACACCACCACCATCACCAGGGAGTACTCGTGAAAAAGAGCAGTCCTAACAAACAAGGAAAGACTTTGAAAAGACGCCTACTAGTCTAGACCCCCGCATCCCCTTCAGAAATGCATGGTGCGAGGGCGCGCACGCGCGCCACAGCGAGCCATGTGGTTTCAATTATCACGCCCGTGTCTGGGCGCGATAATTGAAACCACATGGTGGCGGTACGGGTAACCGACACCGCTATGGGCGGAGCAATGCGCCCGCCTTTGGCCAATTGCGTGCTGTCTTTGTTAAAAAGACGCATGCAAAGGCCAATAGCGTGTCCCAAAAGGAAAAGCACACTCATGAGCGTGTGCGATTCCTAGGTCAGTATTCAAACCCCCTACAAGAGGTCTCTCGCTGCGTGAGCAGTGCTACCCACTGCAACGCTAGGCGCGAGACCTAAACAGCAATCACTGTGGGGCAAACACCAGCATCAAGCATGTGTCGGTGTTTGCCCCTCGCTGAAATGTCTGCAAATCATATGATGGAATGAAGACATGTACTCGGTGCATTAAAGGATTCAGTCTTGGCATATTTTGGCCATCGGTGGCATAATGGTGTCTACACTTGGCATAATGAAGGCAATTTCTTGGCATACAGTGGGTATCTATGACTTTATTGGGCCAACATCAAGCATTCCACTGGACATTCTTGCCATACTGTAGGCATCTTTGGCACGATAGCGGCCATTCCTCGCATAATGATGCCATGGACTAGTTGTGCTCACCCTGAACATCTGGTCATTCTTGACATTATTGTGGCCATGAGGAAGAACCGAAGGTGATGGGCGCAACGCGTGCAAATGGATCAGCAACTGGAAATCACTCAGCGCTGCCTTCCAGGCCACTGTTTTTCACCCACTGTGCTACTTCACAGACCAGCCATATGCAAATCAGCCCTGGTAGACATCCAATGGGAGCGCAGTCTGAGCTGCCAAGGTCGGGTCTGAAGAGAAGCATAAGCAGCCCGGACCGGTGCAGCGTAATTACACAAAGTATGACCACACCTGGCACAGCTGTGGTGTAAATATGTGCCATATAAGAGGCATCCTAGGTATGGGAAGGGAACGTCTATCCTTATGCAGAGGTGCTAAATGCGGTGACGAGATTAGAATGATTAGCTACTGTTTGGGGATTCATTTATTAGAGCTGGTATTGAAGGAAAAATGTGTTTTTTGTTTTTTCAATGGTAAGGTTTAACTCCGGGAATTATGATGTATCCAAAATTAAAGGAATTCATTTGATTGCAAAGTGTGCAAAGTTTCGGACACTAACAAGCTGACATGTGGCTCGGAAGGATTGCAAACTATATTTAAAGGGGATGTTTCAGTGTTAGGCATGCTGACATGTGAAGACTGACTGTGCTGCTGTTTCCTCGCTGCTAGAGGGACCTTGCTGCTATGACTAGTTTAGTTTATGACTCGTGCTGAGGTATTTCCACACCTAATTTTTATTAGGCTTTTATGGCATTATAAGTACAGCTGTCCGAGGCCTGAGACTGTAAGAATCGTATATAAGGTGTATGTTGTCAGAAGCTGCAAGCTCTTACAACCGACGCAGAAGCACGCCCACGTGACACGTCGCATCCCTCTGCCACTGCTGTGAGATCTGTGTAACCTAAACATAACACGTGTATTTGTAAAGCGCACGTTCACCACTACGGGTATCTTGGCGCTGAATAACAGATGTTTATTGTTACCCAACTCAATGGTACTCATTTTATCGACCACAGATGGATGAAAGGCTGAGTGGATCCGCTGGGATTTGAACCTGTGACCATGAGGTCGAACACAGGCCCCTGCAACAGACGCATTAGTCCACAGAGCCACCAGACCTTTAATATTACACCATGCAGCTTGCGGAGAACATAAAAGTGGCTGCGAACGCTACATTTATTTAATCGGTCAGGTTAATTTGTGTTCGTGAAATGAAGACCTGTCCTTACCAGTGGCGCGTGCAGCGTGGAGTCAGGGCCGGCCTTTGCTAAAATAGCGCCGAGGGCGTGGGTGGAGAGATGTTTGGCGCCGTGGCCGATGGTAATGAATTAAACGAGGCAGCAGGCCTGGCCCCTGACACAAACACCCCCCCCCCCCTCACCTAAATCACGGATAGATTAGCGGCCTCGCGCTGATGATGGTGTTGTTGATGAGTGCCAGCAGGGGTCAAGGGACTGCAAGGAAGGGGGGTAAAAGGGTGTTAAAAACACCCCTTGCCATATGATAACGAAGGACTAAAAACACTTTAAACCTGCGACCCAGACAGAAGCGGACAGGCAGGGACACGGACAAGGCTGGAGCAGGGTGAGAAGGGCGCTCGGCATCACCTTAATGCTCACAGCTCCGCGCGCCCCTAAGAAAATTGGCGCCCTGGGCCTGGGCCCAGCTCGCCCATTCTAAAGGCCGGCCCTGGATGGAACCAAATTTATAAGATTTTTAAGAGGGGCCGAAAACAATAGCACCATTTTTTTCCTTCAGGGTCTGAGTCAGGGTTTCTTGGGTCACCATGAAAGCACCGCAATATTGCAATGTTTTCAAGAGTGGCCCTTGAGAACCTACGGCTTTTGATTAACATGTGTTGTTTTAAAATTCATCATTTGGTCCATTTTTCCCCACATTTTTATTGCCACATTCTCACATTCTGGATGGAAGTCGGGGCTCTCACGCGGTATAATTTCACATGGACATTTACGCCCCCGCTTTCAAAGTTCGCCAGTAACCGCGGCTCCAGACCCCTTGAGAGCCCACTGTTCTATTCGAAGTGCGCTTCCTTCTGGAAGGTTCACGTTTCCATAACTCCCGCGGTGCGTCTGTCCGTCCGCCCCCCCCGGACCCCCCCTCCCCCCCTTGAGGAGAATGAAGTCTCCCTGCGCAGGCATCAGTGGTCCTTCCACTTGTGATATGAGCCCCGCACCTCCCGCCGCCTTCTGAAATCACATCCTCGCACCGAGGCCGCTCCCTCTGTGTCAGAAATGAAACCAATAATGGGAAATAAATATCCGGCCGCTGTTTTACGATGGGAGCCCCAGGCTAGCTATGCGCGGACGATCAGCGCACGGCGAGGGAGCGGCTGCGCCGGGAGTGCGCACTGGCCGTGCCGGCCTCTGGCAGCAGAACGTGGCGGGGGCGGCGGCGGAGCCCCGGGGGCCCGGGGAGGAGCAGTGACCTGGGACGCACCGGCCGGCCTTTCCCGGCATGGAGAGAGTGATAGGACATTCACACGACTGAGAACCGGGCTGACAAACCCAGCTTTAATGAATGAATGAATTATATTTACTACTACAGGCTCCTACCTCCCCCAGCTCTCCTTCACTCACCCCAGACCTCAACTCACTTCTGTCATCTCCCAATCAACACTTCCGGTTTACTTTCTTCTTCTAGCCCCCATCACTCTATTCAATCCAACTAGCAGACGTGTATGCACTCCACTTAAATTAACTTGTGCCTCCATATACTGATACTAATGCTAAACTCTTATTTCTTTATACTAATCCACCACTAACCCTTTTGGGTTCCGGAGTAACATGCTACTTGTAGAAAAGCGCTTTGATGTCACGTCAGGGGTAGTAAGCGCTATATAAATACAATTAGTATAGATCACATTGTAAACCTTCACCAGGAGCATCCGCACAGGGTAGGCCAAGCCCAAGAGCATCCGCACAGGGTAGGCTAAGCCCAAGAGCATCCGCACAGGGTAGGCCAAGCCCAAGAGCATCCGCACAGGGTAGGCCAAGCCCAAGAGCATCCGCACAGGGTAGGCCACGCCCAAGAGCATCCGCACAGGGTAGGCCAAGCCCAAGAGCATCCGCACAGAGTAGGCCACGCCCAAGAGCATCCGCACAGGGTAGGCCAAACCCAAGAGCATCCGACAGGGTAGGCCACGCCCAAGAGCATCCGCACAGGGTAGGCCAAGCCCAAGAGCATCCGCACAGGGTAGGCCACGCCCAAGAGCATCCGCACAGGGTAGGCCGCGCCCAATGAGCCTTAGATTGCACTCACTCCGATGTGTGCTCCAGCTCACTCAGAGTACTTTGATGGAACATTGTTTTTCTACAGAGCACCCCAAAAATATTGAAGTGCCCCGTGAGGCACCAGAGATAATAGCACGTGACACTGACCCCCTGCTGCTGTCCTTGAAAGTGCATCAGTGGGTCTGTCTGTTGGCGGGAGTCAAGGATTGTCTCTCCGATAGGCTGACGCAGACATTGACTGCACCCCCATGTTGTGCCCCTGACACCCCCTTACTCCCTCAAAAGGACATCCTTACAGAGGTACACACACAATGCATGCTCCCTTCTAGATGCTGCTCACTTTATGCGCCCTTAAGAGGACTTTGCATCCGTGCTCTGGTTCTGGTATTATGACATAAGTGCACAGGCAAAGGCATTTCTTCATTAGTATTTGGGCACACTCCTGTGCAAATTAAGGAGTCCCTGTTCCTTGCTATGTAAGTGCTATATGTGTGCACACACAATGAGTAGTAAAGAAGGGTTCATACAAGTGTCTGTGGCCCATTCTGTAATACAAAATGCTGTAGCAGTGTGACAAGTGGGGCCAGAGCTCTCATAAATGCTTTGGTTTGGGTAGAGTTCATTCACTTAGTGATAACTACACAAGAATTACCACACACCTGCTGAAGAGACTGCATACCACTCAGAACTCAGAGACTCAGAGGCCAGACTCTTCCTCGGCCTCCCCAGATGGACACACATCAGCCCTCCCACGAAGAAACTCCACTGGCTCTGATTTAAGTGGGATTTACATCTAAGGAGATATGCGCCCTAGTAAATGCATTTACGCCTGCAGGTGTAAAACAGTTATATTTGGTTGTAAACATACATTTACAACTGAATTTACCTTTGTGAATATGATCCATAGAATCGATTCTAGGATCTTGTCCGGCAGCTCCAGCCCCTCAGGTCCGGTATTGAGGTTAGGTGAATTCATTATTTAAGTGAATGAGGAATAACACCCCCTCCACCCTCCATCCCCCAATGGTCAGTATTGTAAATCTGGACCTCTTGTGTGCAGCCAAGTGTCATCATACAGCAGAGCAGCTATAGTCGAAGCTGTGCTCAGAATTAGCCCAGATTTGACCAACTCAGTTTATGAGTTCATGCCTCAATTCTGTTTAGATTGTCTTCCCTTGTTCACGATACTGACTTTGAATCATGGTGTAATATGAAAGCCTCGTAACCAGCTGAAGTTTATGGATCATTTCTCAATGTAACCATTGGCGTCATCTAGATTGACTGTCAAATCTGTTTCATTAGGTTAAATCTCTGTGTTTCTGAAATCACTCACTCATCCTTCCCTCATCCAAAGGTGACCATCGCCTTCCTGCGGTTCCGATCCACTTACGATCCAGAGTCCGCCATACCACCACACTATAGTACGATTCATGTTCTGAAATCACTCACTCATCCTTCCCTCATCCAAAGGTGACCATCACCTTCCTGAGGCTCCGATCCACTTACGATCCAGAGTACGCCATACCAGGGCACTATAGTACGATTCATGTTCTGAAATCACTCACTCATCCTTCCCTCATCCAAAGGTGACCATCACCTTCCTGAGGCTCCGATCCACTTACGATCCAGAGTCCGCCATACCAGCGCACTATAGTACGATTCATGTTCTGAAATCACTCACTCATCCTTCCCTCATCCAAAGGTGACCATCGCCTTCCTGAGGCTCCGATCCACTTACGATCCAGAGTCCGCCATACCACGGCACTATAGTTCGATTCATGTTCTGAAAACACTCACTCATCCTTCCCTCATCCAAAGGTGACCATCGCCTTCCTGCGGTTCCGATCCACTTACGATCCAGAGTCCGCCATACCAGCGCACTATAGTACGATTCATGTTCTGAAATCACTCACTCATCCTTCCCTCATTCAAAGGTGACCATCACCTTCCTGAGGCTCCGATCCACTTACGATCCAGAGTACGCCATACCACGGCACTATAGTACGATTCATGTTCTGAAATCACTCACTCATCCTTCCCTCATTCAAAGGTGACCATCACCTTCCTGAGGCTCCGATCCACTTACGATCCAGAGTCCGCCATACCAGCGCACTATAGTACGATTCATGCCCTATTTTTTGGCCCAGCCTATAAGAAATGTAGGTCCAAATGACTAATCCAACCCAGCACAAATCTAGGGACATCACATTGTTATGAGGCCCTTAGAGTTGTGAAACCTGATGCACACCAGCCAATTGCCTTCACAGTCTCTAGATACCTGTTTTCAATCTGGTGTGTGCGAAAACGGTCTTTGCGACGTTTATCTATTTTGGTGGGGATTAAATTGGGTGCTTGTGTCTGGCATCTCACAGTTATCTTTGGGAAAACGTACGGAGGGTACTATGGTCAATGCCATACGCAGAATCTCCATTCCTATGCCCAACCTGGCTCATTGGAGCAACTGTTGGGCGAAATATTGTGTTTGAATGTGTTAAGGTTTTATTGTTTTAAAAATATTTGTATCCCATGCACTGGGCACTTTTAGATTTAGTTACATTAGATAAAGCTTGAGTATTCCCTGAATTAGTGCCTATTCCTAGACAATATGGTTCCCATAGGGGACCCTTCTAGAGCTTAGTTATAGGTTCTTTTGGAGGTCTGTGCCTCATAGGAATTTGTTCTACTGGGGTGGCATCGAATAAGCGTCACTGCTAATAGACATTAATGTTTTAAATGGTTTCCAGTATGAATTACAATGCAACCTACACACTCCCATTTGAATGGCCTTATGGTGGAGAAGCAGCTTTGCTTCATTGAAAAAAGTTGTTTTATGAGCCGTAGGTTTTCGTTCTTTTATTGAGATGTATTGGATTGCTCTGTGTATTTATGACCTATTATGCATTTTATTCATTATTGACAGATTATCTGCGCTTTTATGGTTCTTTGGACAGAAATAAAGTTGATGAACGAACAATTCGTGACATGGTATGTGGTCTGGCCCCGTCACTGATAATTCCACGGAAAGGGACAAGTGGACCTGTAACGGAGACGGGCTGGTCCTACACCAGGCCACCACCTCGAAGAGGCGTGAAGGAAATCATGGGATTGATCCCTCACGGCTTGCGGGGCCAGTGCTAGATTAGGGCCACGGTAGGTGTCGGGGACTGTCCGGGACTATGAGGGGAACATAGTGAGGGACTTGGGCAAGGACTGGGAACTGGGCAGAAAACGTACACAGAAAGAGGAGAACAGCGCTGCCCAGGATCATACAGAGAGTCAGAGGAGAAAAAGGAATCTAAAAGGGAAGCCTGTACAAGTGAACAAGATGGCGAAGACTCAGAAAGGAAGGGCACTCACGAGGCAATTTAGCATTCAGAGTAACTACACCCAGGACGAACAAGCAAGACATATATATGAAACAACATTAACAATAAAGGGGAGTGTGGGGTAAAGCACACAGGAGCTCCACACAGTAAGTCTGAAGCTCAGTAAGTTCCTCACCCACAATTGCTTTTTACAGACACTGACTGCAAATACCCACATATGGGATATGCACGCAAAGGCAGGGTCTGTGGAGCTTATAGCTATGGTGATGTTATAAATGTAACTGAAAGACAATACTCACAGTGAACAAGAAACACCACCTCGGTAGTCAACTGTGCCCACAGATCCTGGCGATCAAACAGGAACACGAAAGGCAGTAACAACAAGGGGGTAGAACTAAACACAAGCACAAGGAGCTAGCAAGGAGGAGCGCTTAACAGGAACGGAAGGAAATCACAGGGCACACTTGGCAGAAAGCAGGTAACAAACATACAAGGCAACAGAGGCAAGACAGCAGAATAGAAAGACCGCAAACTAGGAACTGGAACCAAGGAAATTGGAAGAAAGCCAGGGACTGGAAAAGGATATACAGAAGGGGAGGCTACAAGGGTATACTAGAATAGTGCAGGTTCAGGAATCAAGAAAACAAAGTAGCAAAGAAGGCAGTGCTGGGGCAGGAACAAGAATTGAGCTAAGGCTCATGAGTCAAGGTAGCACTGCAGACAGTGCTGGTTCAGGAACAGGGAATTACTAAAGCTCACGAGTCAAGGTAGCACTGCAGACAGTGCTGGTTCAGGAACAGGGAGTTACTAAAGCTCAGGAGTCAAGGTAACACTGCAGGCAGCGCTGGTTCAGGAACAGGGAATTACTAAAGCTCACGAGTCAAGGTCACACTGCAGGCAGTGCTGGTTCAGGAACAGGGAGTTACTAAAGCTCAGGAGTCAAGGTAACACTGCAGGCAGCGCTGGTTCAGGAACAGGGAATTACTAAAGCTCACGAGTCAAGGTCACACTGCAGGCAGTGCTGGTTCAGGAACAGGGAGTTACTAAAGCTCAGGAGTCAAGGTAGCACTGCAGGCAGCGCTGGTTCAAGAACAGGGAATTACTGAAGCTCAGGAGTCAAGGTAACACTGCAGGCAGTGCTGGTTCAGGAACAGGGAATCACTAAAGCTCAGGAGTCAAGGTAACACTGCAGGCAGCGCTGGTTCAGGAACAGGGAATTACTAAAGCTCAGGAGTCAAGGTAACACTGCAGGCAGCGCTGGTTCAGGAACAGGGAATTACTAAAGCTCAGGAGTCAAGGTAACACTGCAGGCAGCGCTGGTTCAGGAACAGGGAATTACTAAAGCTCAGGAGTCAAGGTCACACTGCAGGCAGCGCTGGTTCAGGAACAGGGAATTACTAAAGCTCAGGAGTCAAGGTAGCACTGCAGGCAGTGCTGGTTCAGGAACAGGGAATTACTAAAGCTCAGGAGTCAAGGTAACACTGCAGGCAGTGCTGGTTCAGGAACAGGGAATTGCAAAAGCTCAGGAGTCAAGGTAACACTGCAGGCAGCGCTGGTTCAAGAACAGGGAATTACTAAAGCTCAGGAGTCAAGGTAACACTGCAGGCAGCGCTGGTTCAGGAACAGGGAATTACTAAAGCTCAGGAGTCAAGGTAACACTGCAGGCAGTGCTGGTTCAGGAACAGGGAATTACTAAAGCTCAGGAGTCAAGGTCACACTGCAGGCAGTGCTGGTTCAGGAACAGGGAATTACTAAAGCTCACGAGTCAAGGTCACACTGCAGGCAGTGCTGGTTCAGGAACAGGGAATTACTAAAGCTCAGGAGTCAAGGTAACACTGCAGGCAGCGCTGGTTCAGGAACATGGAATCACTAAAGCTCAGGAGTCAAGGTAACACTGCAGGCAGTGCTGGTTCAGGAACAGGGAATTACTAAAGCTCAGGAGTCAAGGTAACACTGCAGGCAGCGCTGGTTCAGGAACAGGGAATTACTAAAGCTCAGGAGTCAAGGTAGCACTGCAGGCAGCGCTGGTTCAGTAACAGGGAATTACTAAAGCTCAGGAGTCAAGGTAGCACTGCATGCAGTGCTGGTTCAGGAACAGGGAATTACTAAAGCTCAGGAGTCAAGGTCACACTGCAGGCAGTGCTAGTTCAGGAACAGGGAATTACTAAAGCTCAGGAGTCAAGGTAACACTGCAGGCAGTGCTGGTTCAGGAACAGGGAATTACTAAAGCTCAGGAGTCAAGGTAACACTGCAGGCAGCGCTGGTTCAGGAACAGGGAATTACTAAAGCTTCAGGAGTCAAGGTAACACTGCAGGCAGTGCTGGTTCAGGAACAGGGAATTACTAAAGCTCAGGAGTCAAGGTAACACTACAGGCAGCGCTGGTTCAGGAACAGGGAATTACTAAAGCTCAGGAGTCAAGGTAGCACTGCAGGCAGTGCTGGTTCAGGAACAGGGAATTACTAAAGCTCAGGAGTCAAGGTAACACTGCAGGCAGTGCTGGTTCAGGAACAGGGAATTACTAAAGCTCAGGAGTCAAGGTAACACTGCAGGCAGCGCTGGTTCAGGAACAGGGAATTACTAAAGCTCAGGAGTCAAGGTAACACTGCAGGCAGCGCTGGTTCAGGAACAGGGAATTACTAAAGCTCACGAGTCAAGGTAACACTGCAGGCAGCGCTGGTTCAGGAACAGGGAATCACTAAAGCTCAGGAGTCAAGGTAGCACTGCAGGCAGTGCTGGTTCAGGAACAGGGAATTACTAAAGCTCACGAGTCAAGGTCACACTGCAGGCAGTGCTGGTTCAGGAACAGGGAATTACTAAAGCTCAGGAGTCAAGGTAACACTGCAGGCAGCGCTGGTTCAGGAACAGGGAATTACTAAAGCTCAGGAGTCAAGGTAACACTGCAGGCAGTGCTGGTTCAGGAACAGGGAATTACTAAAGCTTCAGGAGTCAAGGTAGCACTGCAGGCAGTGCTCGGTCAGGAACAGGGAATTACTAAAGCTTCAGAAGTCAAGGTAACACTGCAGGCAGCGCTGGTTCAGGAACAGGGAATTACTAAAGCTCAGGAGTCAAGGTAACATTGCAGGCAGCGCTGGTTCAGGAACAGGGAATTACTAAAGCTCAGGAGTCAAGGTCACACTGCAGGCAGCGCTGGTTCAGGAACAGGGAATTACTAAAGCTCAGGAGTCAAGGTAGCACTGCAGGCAGCGCTGGTTCAGGAACAGGGAATTACTAAAGCTCAGGAGTCAAGGTAACACTGCAGGCAGCGCTGGTTCAGGAACAGGGAGTTACTAAAGCTCAGGAGTCAAGGTAACACTGCAGGCAGTGCTGGTTCAGGAACAGGGAATTACTAAAGCTCAGAAGTCAAGGTCACACTGCAGGCAGCGCTGGTTCAGGAACAGGGAATTACTAAAGCTTCAGAAGTCAAGGTAACACTGCAGGCAGTGCTGGTTCAGGAACAGGGAATTACTAAAGCTCAGGAGTCAAGGTAACACTGCAGGCAGCGCTGGTTCAGGAACAGGGAATTAATAAAGCTCACGAGTCAAGGTAACACTGCAGGCAGAGCTGGTTCAGGAACAGGGAATTACTAAAGCTCACGAGTCAAGGTCACACTGCAGGCAGTGCTGGTTCAGGAACAAGGAATTACTAAAGCTCACGAGTCAAGGTCACACTGCAGGCAGTGCTGGTTCAGGAACAGGGAATTACTAAAGCTCAGGAGTCAAGGTAACACTACAGGCAGCGCTGGTTCAGGAACAGGGAATTACTTAAGCTCAGGAGTCAAGGTAACACTGCAGGCAGTGCTGGTTCAGGAACAGGGAATTACTAAAGCTCAGGAGTCAAGGTAACACTGCAGGCAGTGCTGGTTCAGGAACAGGGAATTACTAAAGCTCAGGAGTCAAGGTAGCACTGCAGGCAGTGCTGGTTCAGGAACAGGGAATTACTAAAGCTCAGGAGTCAAGGTAGCACTGCAGGCAGTGCTGGTTCAGGAACAGGAAATTACTAAAGTTCAGGAGTCAAGGTAACACTGCAGGAAGCGCTGGTTCAGGAACAGGGAATTACTAAAGCTCAGGAGTCAAGGTAGCACTGCAGGCAGCGCTGGTTCAGGAACAGGGAATTACTAAAGCTTCAGGAGTCAAGGTAGCACTGCAGGCAGCGCTGGTTCAGGAACAGGGAATTACTAAAGCTCAGGAGTCAAAGTCACACTGCAGGCAGCGCTGATTCAGGAACAGGGAATCACTAAAGCTCAGGAGTCAAGGTAACACTGCAGGCAGCGCTGGTTCAGGAACAGGGAATTACTAAAGCTCAGGAGTCAAGGTAACACTGCAGGCAGCGCTGGTTCAGGAACAGGGAATTACTAAAGCTCAGGAGTCAAGGTAACACTGCAGGCAGCGCTGGTTCAGGAACAGGGAATTACTAAAGCTCACGAGTCAAGGTAACACTGCAGGCAGTGCTGGTTCAGGAACAGGGAATTACTAAAGCTCAGGAGTCAAGGTAACACTGCAGGCAGTGCTGGTTCAGGAACAGGGAATTACTAAAGCTCAGGAGTCAAGGTAACACTGCAGGCAGCGCTGATTCAGGAACAGGGAATTACTAAAGCTCAGGAGTCAAGGTAACACTGCAGGCAGCGCTGATTCAGGAACAGGGAATTACTAAAGCTCAGGAGTCAAGGTAACACTGCAGGCAGTGCTGGTTCAGGAACAGGAAATTACTAAAGCTCAGGAGTCAAGGTAACACTGCAGGCAGTGCTGGTTCAGGAACAGGGAATTGCTAAAGCTCAGGAGTCAAGGTAGCACTGCAGGCAGCGCTGGTTCAGGAACAGGGAGTTACTAAAGCTTCAGGAGTCAAGGTAACACTGCAGGCAGCGCTGGTTCAGGAACAGGGAATTACTAAAGCTCAGGAGTCAAGGTAGCACTGCAGGCAGCGCTGGTTCAGGAACAGGGAATTACTAAAGCTCAGAAGTCAAGGTAGCACTGCAGGCAGCGCTGGTTCAGGAACAGGGAATTACTAAAGCTCAGGAGTCAAGGTAACACTGCAGGCAGTGCTGGTTCAGGAACAGGGAGTTACTAAAGCTTCAGGAGTCAAGGTAACACTGCAGGCAGCGCTGGTTCAGGAACAGGGAATTGCTAAAGCTCAGGAGTCAAGGTAGCACTGCAGGCAGCGCTGGTTCAGGAACAGGGAGTTACTAAAGCTTCAGGAGTCAAGGTAGCACTGCAGGCAGTGCTGGTTCAGGAACAGGGAATTACTAAAGCTCAGGAGTCAAGGTAACACTGCAGGCAGCGCTGGTTCAGGAACAGGGAATTACTAAAGCTCAGGAGTCAAGGTAACACTGCAGGCAGTGCTGGTTCAGGAACAGGGAGTTACTAAAGCTCAGGAGTCAAGGTAACACTGCAGGCAGTGCTGGTTCAGGAACAGGGAGTTACTAAAGCTTCAGGAGTCAAGGTAGCACTGCAGGCAGTGCTGGTTCAGGAACAGGGAATTACTAAAGCTCAGGAGTCAAGGTAACACTGCAGGCAGTGCTGGTTCAGGAACAGGGAATTACTAAAGCTCAGGAGTCTAGGTAACACTGCAGGCAGCGCTAGTTCAGGAACAGGGAATTACTGAAGCTCAGGAGTCAAGGTAACACTGCAGGCAGCGCTGGTTCAGGAACAGGGAATTACTAAAGCTTAGGAGTCAAGGTAACACTGCAGGCAGCGCTGGTTCAGGAACAGGGAATTACTAAAGCTCAGGAGTCAAGGTAGCACTGCAGGCAGCGCTGGTTCAGGAACAGGGAATTACTAAAGCTCAGGAGTCAAGGTAACACTGCAGGCAGCGCTGGTTCAGGAACAGGGAATTACTAAAGCTCAGGAGTCAAGGTAACACTGCAGGCAGCGCTGGTTCAGGAACAGGGAATTACTAAAGCTCAGGAGTCAAGGTAACACTGCAGGCAGCGCTGGTTCAGGAACAGGGAATTACTAAAGCTCAGGAGTCAAGGTAACACTGCAGGCAGTGCTGGTTCAGGAACAGGGAATTACTAAAGCTCAGGAGTCAAGGTAACACTGCAGGCAGCGCTGGTTCAGGAACAGGGAATTACTAAAGCTCAGGAGTCAAGGTAGCACTGCAGGCAGTGCTGGTTCAGGAACAGGGAATTACTAAAGCTCAGGAGTCAAGGTAGCACTGCAGGCAGCGCTGGTTCAGGAACAGGGAATTACTAAAGCTCAGGAGTCAAGGTCACACTGCAGGCAGCGCTGGTTCAGGAACAGGGAATTACTAAAGCTCAGGAGTCAAGGTAGCACTGCAGGCAGCGCTGGTTCAGGAACAGGGAATTACTAAAGCTCAGGAGTCAAGGTAGCACTGCAGGCAGCGCTGGTTCAGGAACAGGGAATTACTAAAGCTCAGGAGTCAAGGTCACACTGCAGGCAGCGCTGGTTCAGGAACAGGGAATTACTAAAGCTCAGGAGTCAAGGTAACACTGCAGGCAGCGCTGGTTCAGGAACAGGGAATTACTAAAGCTCAGGAGTCAAGGTAACACTGCAGGCAGTGCTGGTTCAGGAACAGGGAATCACTAAAGCTCAGGAGTCAAGGTAACACTGCAGGCAGTGCTGGTTCAGGAACAGGGAATTACTAAAGCTTCAGGAGTCAAGGTAGCACTGCAGGCAGCGCTGGTTCAGGAACAGGGAATTACTAAAGCTCAGGAGTCAAGGTCACACTGCAGGCAGCGCTGGTTCAGGAACAGGGAATTACTAAAGCTCAGGAGTCAAGGTCACACTGCAGGCAGCGCTGATTCAGGAACAGGGAATTACTAAAGCTCAGGAGTCAAGGTAACACTGCAGGCAGTGCTGGTTCAGGAACAGGGAATTACTAAAGCTCAGGAGTCAAGGTAACACTGCAGGCAGCGCTGGTTCAGGAACAGGGAGTTACTAAAGCTCAGGAGTCAAGGTAACACTGCAGGCAGTGCTGGTTCAGGAACAGGGAATTACTAAAGCTCAGGAGTCAAGGTAACACTGCAGGCAGTGCTAGTTCAGGAACAGGGAATTACTAAAGCTCAGGAGTCAAGGTAGCACTGCAGGCAGCGCTGGTTCAGGAACAGGGAATTACTAAAGCTCAGGAGTCAAGGTAACACTGCAGGCAGCGCTGGTTCAGGAACAGGGAATTACTAAAGCTCAGGAGTCAAGGTAACACTGCAGGCAGCGCTGGTTCAGGAACAGGGAATTACTAAAGCTCACGAGTCAAGGTAACACTGCAGGCAGCGCTGGTTCAGGAACAGGAAATCACTAAAGCTCAGGAGTCAAGGTAACACTGCAGGCAGCGCTGGTTCAGGAACAGGGAATTACTAAAGCTCAGGAGTCAAGGTAACACTGCAGGCAGCGCTGGTTCAGGAACAGGGAATTACTAAAGCTCAGGAGTCAAGGTAGCACTGCAGGCAGCGCTGGTTCAGGAACAGGGAATTACTAAAGCTCAGGAGTCAAGGTAACACTGCAGGCAGCGCTGGTTCAGGAACAGGGAATTACTAAAGCTCAGGAGTCAAGGTAACACTGCAGGCAGCGCTGGTTCAGGAACAGGGAATTACTAAAGCTCAGGAGTCAAGGTAGCACTGCAGGCAGCGCTGGTTCAGGAACAGGGAATTACTAAAGCTCAGGAGTCAAGGTCACACTGCAGGCAGCGCTGGTTCAGGAACAGGGAATTACTAAAGCTCAGGAGTCAAGGTAACACTGCAGGCAGCGCTGGTTCAGGAACAGGGAATTACTAAAGCTCAGGAGTCAAGGTAACACTGCAGGCAGTGCTGGTTCAGGAACAGGGAATTACTAAAGCTCAGGAGTCAAGGTAGCACTGCAGGCAGTGCTGGTTCAGGAACAGGGAATTACTAAAGCTCAGGAGTCAAGGTAGCACTGCAGGCAGCGCTGGTTCAGGAACAGGGAATTACTAAAGCTCAGGAGTCAAGGTAACACTGCAGGCAGTGCTGGTTCAGGAACAGGGAATCACTAAAGCTCAGGAGTCAAGGTAACACTGCAGGCAGTGCTGGTTCAGGAACAGGGAATTACTAAAGCTTCAGGAGTCAAGGTAGCACTGCAGGCAGCGCTGGTTCAGGAACAGGGAATTACTAAAGCTCAGGAGTCAAGGTCACACTGCAGGCAGCGCTGGTTCAGGAACAGGGAATTACTAAAGCTCAGGAGTCAAGGTCACACTGCAGGCAGCGCTGATTCAGGAACAGGGAATTACTAAAGCTCAGGAGTCAAGGTAACACTGCAGGCAGTGCTGGTTCAGGAACAGGGAATTACTAAAGCTCAGGAGTCAAGGTAACACTGCAGGCAGCGCTGGTTCAGGAACAGGGAGTTACTAAAGCTCAGGAGTCAAGGTAACACTGCAGGCAGTGCTGGTTCAGGAACAGGGAATTACTAAAGCTCAGGAGTCAAGGTAACACTGCAGGCAGTGCTAGTTCAGGAACAGGGAATTACTAAAGCTCAGGAGTCAAGGTAGCACTGCAGGCAGCGCTGGTTCAGGAACAGGGAATTACTAAAGCTCAGGAGTCAAGGTAACACTGCAGGCAGCGCTGGTTCAGGAACAGGGAATTACTAAAGCTCAGGAGTCAAGGTAACACTGCAGGCAGCGCTGGTTCAGGAACAGGGAATTACTAAAGCTCACGAGTCAAGGTAACACTGCAGGCAGCGCTGGTTCAGGAACAGGAAATCACTAAAGCTCAGGAGTCAAGGTAACACTGCAGGCAGCGCTGGTTCAGGAACAGGGAATTACTAAAGCTCAGGAGTCAAGGTAACACTGCAGGCAGCGCTGGTTCAGGAACAGGGAATTACTAAAGCTCAGGAGTCAAGGTAGCACTGCAGGCAGCGCTGGTTCAGGAACAGGGAATTACTAAAGCTCAGGAGTCAAGGTAACACTGCAGGCAGCGCTGGTTCAGGAACAGGGAATTACTAAAGCTCAGGAGTCAAGGTAACACTGCAGGCAGCGCTGGTTCAGGAACAGGGAATTACTAAAGCTCAGGAGTCAAGGTAGCACTGCAGGCAGCGCTGGTTCAGGAACAGGGAATTACTAAAGCTCAGGAGTCAAGGTCACACTGCAGGCAGCGCTGGTTCAGGAACAGGGAATTACTAAAGCTCAGGAGTCAAGGTAACACTGCAGGCAGCGCTGGTTCAGGAACAGGGAATTACTAAAGCTCAGGAGTCAAGGTAACACTGCAGGCAGTGCTGGTTCAGGAACAGGGAATTACTAAAGCTCAGGAGTCAAGGTAGCACTGCAGGCAGTGCTGGTTCAGGAACAGGGAATTACTAAAGCTCAGGAGTCAAGGTAGCACTGCAGGCAGCGCTGGTTCAGGAACAGGGAATTACTAAAGCTCAGGAGTCAAGGTAACACTGCAGGCAGTGCTGGTTCAGGAACAGGGAATCACTAAAGCTCAGGAGTCAAGGTAACACTGCAGGCAGTGCTGGTTCAGGAACAGGGAATTACTAAAGCTCAGGAGTCAAGGTAACACTGCAGGCAGCGCTGGTTCAAGAACAGGGAATTACTAAAGCTCAGGAGTCAAGGTAACACTGCAGGCAGTGCTGGTTCAGGAACAGGGAATTACTAAAGCTCAGGAGTCAAGGTAACACTGCAGGCAGCGCTGGTTCAGGAACAGGGAATTACTAAAGCTCAGGAGTCAAGGTAGCACTGCAGGCAGCGCTGGTTCAGGAACAGGGAATTACTAAAGCTCAGGAGTCAAGGTCACACTGCAGGCAGCGCTGATTCAGGAACAGGGAATCACTAAAGCTTCAAGGAGTCAAGGTAGCTCTGCAGCAGTGCTTAGCTTGTGCCGGTGCTTTACGGTGCTTAGCACCAGCACTTATTTCTCAGGGCCGGGGCCTCGCGTGATGTTGGATTACTTAAATTCATGCGGGTCTTCCCAGTGAGCAGCTGATAATCGCATGTGACTGTCACTGTGTGTTCAAATATTTCAAATTGGACACAGTTTAAATGTTCCAGTTCTTTATTTTTGTAGAATATTGAACTTGAAAAGCACAGCCCAGACCGTGAAATTCTGCGAACAGCATATAGTCTGTTTTTAAATCACACCTGCTCGGCCAATTGCCCAGGTCTGCTGAGACAAGCGTGTTTTTCTGGAACTTTCTTTCCCCTCAACTGTGGCTCAGGACAGGTGCTGGGTCGATGCCATGCAAGGGCGGTCATTGAGAGTGCACAGGAAGCATCCGGTGCATAGCTGGGAGAGCTTAAGGTTGTCCTGCACGGTGCGAGCTCCAGAAAGATGACAGTGTGGCCACTGCCTATCCGGCCGCATGGTGGGGGCACTAACGCCAATGGTCCCTAAGGGGCCACCTGGCAGTGAGGCCGGGACAGCAGCGCTACTGACGCTGCTGTGAAGGCAGCCTGCAGAACCGTGCGCAGCCCTGGCTCCGCCATTGCTGCACCAAGAGGAGACGTGCCCAGAGACGTTTTAATGCATGGGCAAAGTGGGCTCTGGCCCAGGGCCCCACCCTTTCAGGGGGCCCCCTGACAGAGTCAGCTCTGTTCTCCAGAGTTTTGCCCTAATGACCTTGAGTATTTCTCAAACAGATTGTTTTAAATACTGGTTTCCTTTAATTTATTTGTATGTACCTGATGTGTGAGAGTCTAGTACAGCCATTTTGTAGAGAAATGTTGTGTTTATATACATAAAAGAATTTTCTTTAAGATCAAAACAAGGCTTAACATATAAGAAATGGGAGGGCGTCACAGAGATTATTTGCAGTAATATTGGTGAGCTGCTGCTGTGTTACAATATTGAAAACACACATAACTATCCCTGAGTATTAGAGGTAAACACATTTAGGGCCTTATTTATGAGAAGTGATGCATCGCTGTGTGAAAACAGGGATGCGTCACTTCTTAGCGCGCCCTCCTTGCAACATGATGGATGCGTCATATTTACTGACGCATCATGTTGCAAGGAGTTACAGATACAGCAGTATATCTGACGTATTTGTAGGCACACAAGTGATGCATTGCTGGGGTGTGTCTGAAAATAGACGCAGCTCCAGTAATGTGTCCTTTCACATGGGGCAAGACCCATGTGAAAGGCCCTGCATCAGTCTTACACTTGCTGTTAGGCAGGTGTAAGATATTGACACAATGGCGTCCTAGAAGTGGCGCACTGAGTTCTCATAGGTTTCAATGCGCCACTTCTACGAGGCTTTTTGCGGGGCAACACCCACCCTGCATACATTATACCTGGTGCAGGTATAATGTGGTACAGGGGTTTACAAAGTGACGC
This sequence comes from Triturus cristatus, assembly GCF_964204655.1. Lineage (NCBI taxonomy): Eukaryota > Metazoa > Chordata > Amphibia > Caudata > Salamandridae > Triturus > Triturus cristatus. The sequence continues at coordinate 59,730,712 of NC_140591.1, read as the reverse complement.
ATCTGCCTAGATGCGTCACTTTGTAAATAGGGCACAACATGGCACATTTTTTTACGCTGCCAGTGCGTCACAAAACATGACGCACCAGCAGCATAAAAGGCCCTTAGAATTTGAACTAGTGTTCCTTTGCACTGTCAGGGACCTAATGAAATGAAATAGTGTATTTATCAAAGAGCGCAGCTACTCAGACTAGAGTGTCCTGGCACGTGACAGCGGGAGGAAAGCGTGTGTAAAGGTCCTTCCTGAAAGAGTGTAGGTCTGTGGTTAGTCTCAGAGACTCAGGGAGGCTATTCCACAATTTTGCGCCTAGAAAGCAGAGGGATCTGCCTCAAGTGCGGGCAGGGCATATTTTAGGCACGATGGCCAGGTTGGCATTGGAAGATCTTAGGGGTCTAGATGTTGTGTAGAGATTAACTTGCTTATTTAGGTAGCTGGCTTCTAAGCCGTGGAAAGCTTTAAAGAAGATGGTCATCGCTTTGAAGTGGATCCGTTCTTTTATGCGGAGCCAGTGTAGAGACTTAAGAATAGGTGTCATACTAGATCTGGGTTTAGGTCTCAGGATGGCTCTGGCCACCGCGTTTTAGGCGCTGAATAAGGGATTTGGGAAGACCGAAGTACAAGCTGTTGACATAGTCAAGCTTTGATGTCATCAGAGCCTGCACCGCAATCTTTCTGCCCTCAAGCGGTAACAGTGGCAGGAATTTTTTTAGCATCCAGAGTATGCCAAAGCAAGCGCCAGTTAGATTTTGGATTTGAAAGCGCATGGAGAGTGTCTTGTCTATGACAATTCCTAAGTTTTTGACTTTCTCCTTTTCTGCGGGCAGGGACGGCAGATCTTTTGGCCACCAAGTGCTCCTGTCAGGTGTTTCTGGTTTACTAAAGAAAACAACTTCTTAAGCCAGTTAAAACCTTTGTGAGGCAAGACCTAATCATTGCCCCGTCAAAGTCGGTTCCTTTTTCACACGTAAAAATCAGCTGAGTGTCATCAGCATAGGAAATAATTTTGGCGCCCTCTTCCTCTACCAGAAATGCACGGGGGATAGATGTATAATAAAAAGGGTAGGACTGAGAATGGAGCCCTGAGGGACACCTACATTCATGGCTGGAACTGGGGATGAGAAAGGGGGGAGCCAGATGTCCTGAGATCTATTTGCCAAGAAGGAAGACATCTATGTTCAGGCAGTCCCCCCAGGCCGATGTTCGCAAGTCTCTCCAGGAGCCTCTCATGTGGGACCGTATCGAAGGCAGCCGACGGATTGAGCAGTATCAATACGTCCTTGCCTCCCTGGTCCAGCTTACCCTTAAGAAATTCAGTCACTTCCAGCAGAGAAGATTCCGTACTGTAGTTAGCCCTAAAACCGGATTGGGACTCATGAAGGAGCTTCCCATTTTCAATGCGTTTTTGGAGAACCTTGTTTACATGCTTCTCTAATACTTTGGAGAGGGCCGTAAGAAGGGAGATTGGCCTGTAGTTGGCAGAGTCCTTCAGGTTGGCGTTAGCCTTTTTTATCAGTGGAAGAATCTTAGCATTCTTCCATAATTTCAACATGTTGTCTGAGGAGAGGGGAGCATTAAAGAGATGGTTTACCATGGGGTTTATGGTGGGAGCTAATAGGTTCAGGATATTCGCTGGACATGGGACGGTAGGAGAGCCAGACTTAATGCTTTGGAGAAGGGTCAGTAACTCTTCAAGCTGAAACTCAGGGAAAACTAGTAAAGATGAAGGATCCAAGAGGTGAAATTTGCTATTAGAACTAAGGTAGAAGGTCAGTTCTTCCTCTGAGATGTTAGTGAAGGCGTGTTGGATCACGGACATCTTTTTGTGGAAGATTTGAGCTATTTGCTTAGACCATTCTTCCTTGCATGGCCCTTCCTTTGTGCCGACTTTTGGGGAGGTAAAGGATTTGACTATGCTAAAGATTTCCTTACTCTTATATTGGGCATTTTTTATCTTGGTTTGAAAGAAGTTTTTCTTGGCTGCCTTCACGAGAATGTAATTAGCTTTTAAGTTGTCTTTATACACTTTCGTGTCCTCAGGTAGATAGGATTTACGCCATTTCCGTTCCATTTTTCTACAATTTCTTTTGCTAGATCTGAGGGAATCGTTAAATCATGGAGCTGGTGGGGCCAAACTCTTTGAGGAGCGCGAAACAACCAGTACCGCTGCATCAATGTTGGTTCAGAGCCATGAATCCATTGAGAGGGCGTCCGAGTCAGGGCAGCCAGACAGCTCCGGTGAGGAATGACTGAGGGCGTCTGCGAACATCGGGATGGATACTTTATGGAACGTCCTGTAATTAGGGACCCTCTGCCCTGCGTTAGCCTGAGTGGCTGTGGCAGAGTTGGGAATGACAAATTTTAAGAGGAGGTGGTCAGAACAGATAATGGGAAGAGGTAGGCTTACTGATATGTCAAAGTTGTGAAAGATTTGATCTAGGGTATGACCCTTCTCATGGGTGGCCGAAGAAATAGATGGAAACATGTTGCAGGCCTGCAGAGTCTCCAACAAGGAAATTTTTGATAGTCTTTTCCATTGTCCATATGTATATTGAAACCTCCCAGAATAAGGCAGTTGTTGTATTTTAAGGCTAGGGAGGTGGTGGCTGTATTAAGCGTACTAATACAATTTCCAATGGCAATGGGAGGTCTGTAAATCAGAAAACCAGCTAAGCTATGATGGGGGGGATAAGGTACAGCAGAAGCCTAAGGTCTCTGCACCCTCGATGTTTTCCATCAGGATGGGAGAGCAGTCTAGTTTTTTATTGTAAATTTTGGTGACACCACCCCCTTCCCACTCGGCCGGTCCCTCCTAAGGACTTTATAACCCGTAGGGATGGCCGAGGTGATAGTAGGGTTGGAGGCTTCAGACAGCCAGGTCTCAGTGAGAAATAAAAGATCAGGCTGTTCGTCTAAAAGTAGGCCATAAATGTGTGGTTCATGCTTTTGCATAGAGCGACAATTTTAAAGGATGGCCTTTAAGTCCTCTGTTTTCTTATTGTTTTTACACTTATTGTTGCGTGGGAGGATCTTGGGTATGAGTTTCCTGGGCTGGAGGAGAGACAAGTTGCACTTATTGCATCAAAAGTCTACCTCCAAGCTCAGATCAGCCGCTGTACACTGACATAATGGTAGCCGCCTAAGGCTAAGCAGTTTTTCCCTATTGTAACATAGTGGAAGAAACTCACTGGAGGGGAACTGGGCAGCATGGCCGGCGCTGGACGCATCCGGAACGCCTCCAGGCGCAGACGGGCTTGCCTTTGGTGCGACATCAGCGCCCGCTGCACGCGTCCTTTTGCATCGGGAATATATAGGGCTTATACCAATGATGCAAACTGGATCGCTAACACAGCTGAGAAAGTGGAAACTGAGTGGGCAGTAGTGTGGAGCCCGATAGTAGCCCCAGCCCTCCGCACAATCGGCGTATCAGCCGTGGCGGACCAGGACTGGAGGAAAAGCGAGATGCGAATTGAAGCAGACAAGGAGGTATAAGCAAGCAGAATCAAGTAAAGTGCAAGTGCGCGTAGGTAGGAGAAATTGTTAAAAAGCACAGAGTAATTAAGACACACATATACAATTTTAAAAGTATTAAAAACATAGTAGCATGGCAGGAAACACTAAATCCTATCGCTGTCAGCTGCGCGCATCTGTTTGCATCGGGAATATGTAGGCTAATGCCTATGATGAAAACTGGATCACTAACACAGCTGAGGAAGCTGAAACTGTGTGGGAAACAGGGGCCCAAATTGGAACATAAATTGAAAGTTGTTCTGAACAGGGGCCCCGAAAATATGTTTGGCCCAGGGCCCCCAAAATCCTTAAGATGTCCCTGGACGTGCCCAATGACAGGGCACCACCGCTCTGTGCGGAACGCATGAATCGGCGGATAATCACCCCTCAGCTGCCCCCACTTTGCTTTCACCCGGGGCCCCGCCCACCCCACCATGCTGCGCAGCTTAATCTGCCACAGAAGACACAAGTGGCACGTCGCGCAGCAGGCCGGCCACAAAGTAATTCAAACTGAAAAGGCCGTAAGTAATGATTGTGTAACTTGCTAGAAGTAGTGTGATAAGTTATTGTCAAGCAAGTAATGGAAGGTCAAATGTACGTTACTACGGAATGTGCAGCCTGTGGGTCTGATAATGTGACTCTCAGTTCAGTCTGTAAATATAGGGCAGCCCGGTCCCTACTGCTGAAGGCGTGACCCTCCTCTGGTGATCAACCGTGTGCATCTGTGGTGTATACGTGTTAGAGAACAAAACGCGTTGTACTGTGGCAAAGTTTTAAAAAGATAAAACTATCTGTGCCTGCAGAAATACTTTGTGAGCTGACGTCCTTGCAGGGACAGACGAGTCTACTTTATGTGGCGTGTGCAGGTGATGAGAAAACAATGGCGCATCCTTACAGTCTGCTTTTGCCAGGGGGGAAAAGCAATATTTAGGATATACACCTAACGGGTACGTGAAAGTGCCACATGTTGTCTCTGTAGCATCACTGGGCTAAAGCCGCTAAACCGTTTGTCAGTTTTGGTTAAAAAAAATACATAAATGCAAAGGGCAAACATTACAACACCTTGCTTCACAGCACCATAAAAGAGGAGCGTGCAGTCTTCATTCTTAAACACTCCTGTATTCTGCAAGACTTGAGAACATTTGCACGGAAAACAATCCCTCCTGACACATTGGACTTTTAACTTGAGGTGTTAGTTGGAGCTGCTCTTCACCCCGTGTGTGATCCTTGACAGTATTTGATTTGCCATGCCAATAAAGAATCGGGGCTGTGGCACAAAGATAGGCTGCTGTGATTTTTGCCACCTCCTTGCACTTTGAGTCCTCCACAAACGCTGCACTTTGTTTAAAAAAACAGTGGTCCTAGACCTTCTTTGGAAAGACATAAATCAATTCCCTGTTTGGTATATTTAGCAACAATTTACATGAGAACTCTTAGGTACGATATACCTGCTCATAGTATTGAATACCTTATTCAAAAACTGAAACAAAGAAGTGCAACAACCCTTAGTCTACTTCACCATGCATTTTATTCTGATGCCAATGGTGCACAACTCAAAAACATTTTCAAAATGATGTACGTTTATCATCGAGTATAGAGGGTTGCTCCAGATGGAACATGCGTAAAGGAGAAGTGCTCAAGTGAAAAGGGGTGTTGAAAAGACTTCAGAATAGTGACATAAGGGAAGAAAACATTAGTATTTTTGTACAACTGGACTGGTTGTAATTCACGGTCCTATCGCACATATGGCCAGGTTCGCAGTAAAGAAACTCAATCTAATTACAATTTCAAATTACGTAGAAATACATTCTTGCGTGGCACGTTTAGGAATGGGTATGGGGTCCAGGCTAAATACAGGGGCGTCGACGTTTCGACCCGTCTTGTGGCCACGAGGGTGATTTGAGCCTCGGCCTTGCGGGTCTTCTTCAGGACAGGGTGGAGAAACCTGGATAGATATAGGGCCTTGTCACCTACCTGCCAATACTTGTGGGATACAGGTTCCTATTCAATAGAAGTCCACAAAAATTCTGTGGCCCGAGGTGCAATTCCGCCGGTAATTGCTTTTCAAAACATTAGCCTTAAATGTACGTCACCACCGATCTGAACGCACGCCGATCAGAGTGGGTGCCGATTGATTCCCTTACACGAGAGATTCATCAACCTCGTGAGCTGCCTTTAAAGACAGAGCTACATCTGAGCTCTACGTGACCTGGATTACACAGTGTCAACATAAGTGCTCTTCTCAGTCCTTTTGAAGACCCCACCGTGAGGACAGAAATAACCCTCTACCTCAAGGGGTCGAAACGTCGACAACATACAACCACTATACAAGCTCAAAGGACTGACCTTGACAAACAATATGTACACTTGAGCTGTGTATACACTTGGGAACTATTGACCTATATTAGGCTGTAAAGGTTGTAGCCCATGCAATAATGATGTATTTATGTCACTATACCTTTACCCTGTCCCTCACTCACTGATTCACCACCACCTACCCGACTTCTCCCTTTTTCTCTCACCCAAAGAGCACTGTAAATATCTGTCGTAATGAAATTCACTGGAGCAACTACGTTGCCACCAACAAATGCTTTGGCTTAATATCGCATTTGATGCATCTCGACCTTTTTTTAAAATCTGTTAATTAGATATGATTCAGTAATCACAAAAAGCAACGAGTGGTGAATGTTCTTGTGTAAATTTCGTTATTAATAACTATTATCATGACCATTTTTCGATTGTACTGTAATAGTGACCCAGGTCATAGCCGTTTTATGTGGGTTTCCCCGTTAAAACTCAACACATCTTAACAACAGCGGGAAGAGTCCATTGAATTTTGTGCTTTATTAGTTCAAAAGGCCGTGTGGAAGCATCTCTGTTTGGAGTTGAATGTCTTCATTTTGAAATAGGTGGCAGTGGCCTTTTGTGTCACACATCCCGATCGTATAATAAAACTATTTCTTTGAACATGAGATCCCGATTCCCCATCAAAGCCTAATCCCGATGATATAACTGACACTGTATTATCTTTTATTAGGAATATATCTTGTGATGGCACAAAACATTTTTTGATGGCATAAAACCTTAATTCAGTGAGAGAATCGTTATTGTGTGTCTTGGACAGCACAGCTATGCATTTATAAGATAGGTCAAGAATTATACACCCATTACATTTACATAATTGTTTACTGCATATTTAATAAAGCAGAGTTGTGTACCCTTTTCTTCCTCCCCCTCAGTATCTCCTTTTCTTTCTTCCCTTCACTCCTCACTCCTTCCCTTGTCTTCATTCTTCCTGCACTCTCTGCCCTAGGTCCGCGGTTTGTCACTTTCTGCCCTACGTCCGTGCTGCTCCGCCTCCCCTCATTAACTGCTTTTCAATTTTCACCTTCTCATCTTTCCATTCCACTCTCGTTACATGCAATCCCCTTCATCTGCTCTTCTCCCCTTGCCTTTCTCCTCTTTCCCCTTTTCATTCTCATAATGTTCCTTTCTAATCTTGCATTCCTAATCTCTGCTTTTCCCATTTACCTTCACATTCTATGTCTACCTTTGTATCTATCGTTGCCTTCTGACCTGTCCTCCTTTGTAACTCTCCCTTTAATGTTTTTCTTTCTAACACATATTTCTTCATATACACTCCAGGAATCTATGTTTGATCTAAGGGTCAGATATTTAATTCTTGGTGTGGCCACACAGTCTTCCATCTTTCTAAGGTCGATATAATTAGTGCCTTTGAGATAAATAACCTTTTCAATTTGTTGTCCAGGCCCCCTCTGGTGAATATGTGCTGTACGAGCGTACGTGGTGAGTTAAGGACATAGAAATGCATTTTAATATTTTGTTTTCAGATTTCTTTGCACTAGTACACTGTCATTATTCTCTGTACCCCATCCTCGACCCAGTACCTTTCATACTCGTATCCATTCCCCTGGCCTCCTTATTTTCCTTCATCCAATCTTTTTCCTTTCTGTTTTCTCTTCATCAGCTTCTACATCTGTGCCTCCTTTCTTCTTTCTATTCTTGCTTCCTTACATCCTCATTCATTCCCCAGCCTTCCTCCTTTAGTGCATTTCTTCATTCTTCCTCCATTTGTTCCTCACTTTCCTTTTTATCTGTTCCTTCTTTCATCCCTTCTTTAATTTCGTCTTGTCTTAGCCTCAACCCTTCCTTCTGCTTTACTTCCTTTTTTCCTTTCTTCTTTCTATTCATCTATCACACATTGTTCACTTAATTTCTCCCTCTAGCCCTTAATTTCTTCCTTTCACATTCTTTTCTTATTCCTTCTTCTTTCATCCATTACTTATCTATTTGCTCACTCCAGTACTCCACTTCCAGCTTACATTTGTTGCTGCCTTCTTTCATGTATTCCTTTCTTCATCCCGTCCCTTTTTTAAACAGCACAGTACAAGCACTTTCTCTTTAGTTTGCAAAGCTGCCTCAAGTGACCTTTACTAAAGCTGCATTTTAAGATGTACACACATTCTCTCATTTGAGTTCACTTTTGAGTTGTTTTCTTAGACTTTCCATAGGTTATATGATGTTGTATTGATTCGTAGAGCCCACTAATCACCCAAGAGGGTATCCAGGAGCTTGGGCAGGTATGAGGTCCCCCAGGGGCTTGCGGAACTCAAGAAGTGAGGAGATGGCTCTGATGTGTTAAGGATCGTGGATGTGGGTGGAGCCAATAAAAGAAGTGGGTGGGGCCAGTAGTGGAAGTAGGCGGAGCCGGGGAAGTGGGTGTGGACTCCTTAAAAATGTGAGCACCTGCACTTAATATTTTACAAATTAAGCACTGCACTGCAGACAGTGCTGGTTCAGAAACAGGGGAATTACTATAGCTCAGGAGTCAAGGTAGCACTGCAGGCAGTGCTAGTTCAAAGAAACAGAAAATAGCTACAGCTCAGGAAACAAGGAGTCAAGAGAGAACTGCAAGCAGTGCAAATCAGGAACAAGAAATAGCTGACGCACAGGAACAAGAACAAAGAATAACTATCGCTCAGGAACTCATAAAACAAGGTAGCACTGCAGGCATTGCTAATTCAGGCACAAGTAATAGCTATAGCTCAGGAACTCAGGAAACAAGGTAGCACTGCAGGCAGTGCTAATTCAGGCACAAGGAATAGCTATAGCTCAGGAATCAAGGATTAACTAAAGCTCAGGAATCACTGGAAACAAGGATATCAAAGGCTCAGGAAACACTGGAAACAAGGATCGGTCTCACCGGTATACAGCTACAATGACCAACCTTGGTCTGAAGGGAGCTGAGGCTTAAAAGAGCTCACGGTAATCACATGCATCAGGTGTGAGCAGGCTAGCAGCAGCCAGCCACAGGTGAGCTGAATTCCTCCACCCATCCTTGGCCTGCAGGGGTGGAGACGAAGCAGTGAGCAGGGAATTCTAGGTAATGGAGTTTCAGGCATGAGCAGGATGGCTTCCACAAAACCCGGCATGGATTGGGAATGGATGTCAATTCCCAAATAGTGTCCAAATGGCTAGAAGTCAGTATGTACATGAAGGGGAGGGCCTGGAAACTTATTAGAACACTTGAGAGTCCCTCAGTTCAACCCCCTGGTGGTGGACACGAGAATGCAGGGAGCAAGTCGTGACAGTAGGCAGATGCCTTACACCATCACCACAAGACGGCAGTAGATAGCAACACCTGGTCTCAAACATGACTTTGTTCCATGCACATGAGGAGTACCTCAAGCCAAAATAAGCAAAGAATTCTAGAATTTTTTACTGTCTTATTCTTTGAGACAGGAGATGCTCAGATCACTTCTGATCTGGAGGCATTGGTCAAAAAACCACATGAACTTTTGAAGAAGGCCCTTTTAGCACCAGAACCAGCTCACACTATAAGTTACTCCCTCATTCTTAGTTTAAGAGCTCAGCTTACAAATTGCGTTGAGCCCACCCATTCACACAAGGTGCAGTGGGTGCGGATCCGATGATGAAGCATGCCATGATGGTACTCGTGGGTGAGGATCCTACAGAAATATCCAAGAGATGCCAGGTTAGCACTGATTTACCTGGGTGCGGACCCCACATTCTCCCGAGATACACTAAGGACCACATAACTGATCTCTCAATCTCATGAGATCAAAGAACTATAGGTCAACCCTCCAGAGTGGCATTACTTATAGTAGGCCGGGAGGCTGAGGGTTTCACCTCGACATAGCTTCTCACTCCCTCTTCTGGTGATACACACTTAAGTTAGATTTATACACCACTGAATTAATCACTGAGGGGCAGGCATGAAAATAGACTCGTAATAAGTAGGAGTAGGACGCACTCACCAGATTTGACTAATAATCCTGATAAAAGGAGTGTGTCAGACCAATATTAATAGTTAGTTTAACTTCCCTTGATAGGATTAACCAAAGCAGTGATGGGTAGAATGACTAACTCGAGGTTCCCCTCCCCCAAAAAATCATCTTCTCATCTATCCTAAAACTACTGTTTACCTTTGAACTAATTCATGTGATGAGTTTGTACCCAAACGAGTTGTCACAACCAATGGAAATTCGTTTCCAGACTAGGGGAGTATTTGTTTTGAAGGGATATATAGTGTCTCACCCATGCCACAGGTGTGCCATATGTTTGAGTCCTGGTTGGCGCATTTACCCTTTCATCTTCCTGAGGTCAATTAATTGACCACCATTGACCTGGGAAGAATATAGGTCATACTGTGCAATGGTGCAATGTGCAGGTCACAAATACATATGTGGTGTCTGTGCTGAGCTGGGATGGGTCCATGTATTGAGGGCCTGTTATTTTTGTTGTTAAGGAGTCCCTTTTAAAAACATTGCCGAAAGGAGTTCCAATTTTCTATGTCGGGTTCTGGGAACCGTAACAACTCTCATATAATGAAGATGATCATCAATATGAAACATGCCTTTAAGCGTTGATCGTCCTTAAGGCTACTGACCTGTTCGAGTGACTTGAGATTAAAACAGTCCAGTTAGGGGTGGACGATAAATTTTGCTCCGTTGGAACAGTTAGCTGAGTTTTACGTCCTCTAGTGCGATTTCGGGAGATAGCATGCCCCGCCGAAATTTCTAAACACGGGCGGTCGCAGCAGGTCATGACCATTAGTGTTGAGAAAGCATTTGCACTTGTAGAAAATGTCTAGCGTGCCGCGTGGTGCCGTCGGCACTGATTTTATGCGTGGAACAAGCTCCCAGCACAAAAAATCTATGCAAGCAGCGCAAAATGCTGAATTCTCGTGGAACTCCAGGGAATCTTGTGGAGTTTTTATGTAACTCTGCGGAATTCTGCGGAGTGAAACTCTGGGAGCTCCGCCCGTTTGTCAGTGTGATCCATAGAAGTGCCCCCACGGCGGATTGAACTCTGCCATTCCATAGTGTCAGAGCCCTTGTCATTTTTTGGAATCTTATTTTGTTGGCTAGTTCACTAGGTGACAATCAACGGAAGCACACTGTAAGATAAAGAGACATTGAAACAGGAAGAGCTTCTTTATTAACAGACAACATATGTCTCATCTACCCTCAGAGAAATGGCAGAAGACACGGTCAAACCTCATTGTATGTAAGTCTCTTCTGTAGGTCTCTTCTGCCATCGGACATCTGCTCAAACCTCCAAGCGAATGTAGGTTTCTTCTGCATCCCAGATATTGTCAAACCTCATACGCAGTGTAGGTCTTTTCTGCCCTCAGAGACATGGCCAAAGACATTGTCAAACCTCACAACATCTAGGTCTCTTCTACCCTCGGAGACATTGTCAAAGCTCACAGCCAATGTAGGTGACTTCTGTCCTCGGAGACGTGGTCAAACCTCACAACCAATATAGGTCTCATCTGAGTCCGAGACGTGGTACAGCCTCACAGTAAATGTAGGTCTTGTCTTTCTTTGAAGAGATAGTCAAGTCTTGCAGGAGGTCTTGGTCTGTCCCAGAGGGCTGTTCCATCTCCGAGAAATGGTCAAACCTCACAGTCAATGTAGGTCTCTTCTGTCGGTCTCTTCTACCCTTTAAGTCGGGGTCAAGCCTCTCAGCCAATGTCTTTTCCGCTGTAGGACACATGGTCAAACATCCTAAGCCCAGAGGCCGGTCGGACTCCTTTATTTTAAGCCACATGCAGATTCTGAAAGATGAGCATAGTACCACAGTCTACCGCCGAGGTCCCACTCCGCCTTCCACCTTTTTGAGGCCAGTAAATTTAGTCCCATGAAATTAGGAAATTGTAGAATCTGTAGTTTACAGCGCAATTTGCGATGCTATAAACAAGCACTGGATAAACCAATAGATTTTACATTTTGAAGCAGCTATTGGCATTTCCAATGTGTTTTAGCCGTGTTGTACATCAACATGGCTGTTGTTCAGCACGGCTAACAGTTAGTGGTGAAGAGGAGAGCGGCGTGGAGTGGCCTAAAGTGGAATGGCAAAGAGTGGAGTAGAATGCTGTAGAGTGAAGTGGCATAGAGTTGCATATTGGAGTTACATAGAGTGGAGTCGCATAGAGTGTCATACAGTGGAAAAGACTAGAGTGGACTGGTGTAGAGTGCATTGGTGTAGAGTGTTGCAGAGTTTAGTGGCATAGAGTGCAGTGGTGTAGAGTGCAGCAGCAAAGAATTCAGCAGCGTACACTGCAATGTTGTGGAATGCAGTGGCATACATTAGACTGTTGCATAATAGAGTGCAGTGACGTATAGTGCAGTGGGGCAGAGTAGAATGGTTCAGAGTAGAGTTGGGTAGAATACGGTGGTGTAGAGCGCAGTGGTGCAGAGTAGAGTGAGGTATAGTTCAGTGGCATAGAGTGCAGTGGTGTAGAGTTGTAGAACCGGCTTTTTGGAGACTCCCCCCCACTAGGAGAGTCAAAGCCAGTGGTGCAGGGGACACCTTAAAATCTACGGGTTCTTCTTGCTCAAATCATACATTACCAAAGAGACCAGGACAACCAGCCGTGGAGGGAAGTAAGTTATTTATTAGCTCGAGCTAAGGACAGAGGTCCCAGAATGGTACAAAGACAATTCTACGGAGACTGCTGTTTTACTCCACAGCTTACACATATTTATAGTGCTAGCCACGCCCATTTGTACAATACACGGTTCCACATTTTGATAAGTTCCTCAATCTGACAAGTTCTTCGTCAGTCTTGTGGTGCAATCGTGGTCAGGGGGCATCTGTTCTCTGATTGCACAATGTCCACAGCCCCGTGCTTCCTTGCCCAACTGGTGTGGTCTTGGGGCACAGCCTCGTGCTTCCTCTATCAGTTGGTGTGGTCACAGGGCACAGCCTCGTGCTTCCTCTATCAGTTGGTGCGGTCACAGGGCACAGCCTTGTGCTTCCTCTATCAATTGGTGTGGTCACAGGGCAGCTGGTCGTGACAGGTTGAGTTACCAACAATGGACAGGATGTGGCTGAGTCTCTGGCACAACTGGGGGGTGAGGCACACAGGTAGCTTCTCGGAATCGGCTCAACCACAAGGAGCAGGGAGGGTTGGGCAAGTTTCAACAGGGATGTGGAAAGCAATTCTTCATCAGGTTGCCGAGTGCATGGCAACACAAAATGGAGTCATGTGGGTAATTTTAAAATACAGTTCAACAGAGTGAAGTGCTGCACAGTGCAGTGTCATCGAGTGATGCAGAGTGCAGTGGTGTAGAATTCAGTAGCTCAGAGTAGAGTGAGGTATAGTTCAGTGGTATAGAATGCAGTGTTGCAGAGTAGAGTGTTGTAGAGTGCAGTGGTGTAGAGTGGCATAGAGTGCACTGGCATAGAGTGCATTGGCATAGAATGCATTCGTGTAGAGTGCAGTGGTGTAGAGTGCAGTGGCATTAGGACAGTGGTGCAGAGAAGAGTGCAGTGGCATAGAGTGCTGTAGAGAAGAGTAGAGTGCAGTAGCATGGTGTGCAGTGGCATAGAGTAGAGTGGACTGATGTAGAGTGCATTGGTGTAGAGCACTGCAGAGTATAGTGATGTACAGTGCAGCAACACTGAATCCAGCGACGTACATTGCAGTATTATTGAATGCAGTGGCATGGATTAGAGTGGTGCATAGCAGAGTGCAGTTGAGCAGAGTGGAGTGGATCAGAATAGAGTGGCATAGAGTGCAGTTGCATAGAGTATAGTGGTGTAGAGTGCAGTTGGTGAAATAGAGTAGTGTGGTGTAGTGTACCGTGGCAGAGTGCAGTGGCATACAGTGTTACAGAGGTGAGTGGCTTATAGTGTATTGAGTGGCTTATAGTGTATTGGCATAGATTGGAGTGAAGCAAAGTGCAGTTGCGTATAGTGCAGTGATGTAGAGTGGTGCTGAGTAGAATTTAGTGCCGTAGTGGCATAAAGTGCAGTGGTGTAGAGTGAAGTGCTGTAAGTGCCATGGTATAAAGTAATGCAGAGTACAGTGGCATAGAGTGCAGTGGCATAGGGTTCAGTGGTGGAGAGAGCAGTATTGCAGAGTAGAGTGTCGTAGAATGTAGTAGAGTAGAGTAGCATAGAGTGCAGTGGTGTAGAGTACAGTGGTGCAGAGTAGAGTGCAGTAGCATAGAGTGCATTGGCATAGAGCGCCGTTGTGTAGAGTGCAGTGGTGTAGAGTGCAGTGCCATATAGTGCAGTGGCATAAAGTGGAGTAGAGTGGCGTAGAGTGCAGTGGGGCAGAATGCTGAGGTGTAGAGTAGATTGTTTCCGACTAGAGTAAAGTGGCATGGAATGGAGTGGTACAGGGTAGAGTGCAGTGGCGCAGAGTAAAGTGGTGCAGAGTGCAGTAGCATACAGTGCAGTGGTGCAGTGTATATTAGAGTGGCGTACCATTGATTGGCATAGAGTGCAAGGGTGTAGAGTTGAGTATTACAGAGTAGTCTGCATTGGCGTAGAGTGCATTAGCATAGAGGGCAGTGGTGTAGAGTGCAGTGTTGCAGAGTGGTATAGAGTGGAGCTATACAGAGTAGATTGGAGTGGCCTAGATTGGAGTAGTAAAGAGGGCAGTGGTGTAAAGTACAGTGGTGCAGAGTAGAGTGCAGTAGCATAGAGTGCATTGGCATAGAGCGCCGTTGTGTAGAGTGCAGTCGTGTAGAGTGCAGTGCCATATAGTGCAGTGGCATAAAGTTGAGTAGAGTGCAGTGGGGCAGAATGCTGTGATGTAGAGTAGATTGTTTCCGACTAGAGTGAAGTGGCATGGAGTGGAGTGGTACAGGGTAGAGTGCAGTGGCGCAGAGTAAAGTGGTGCAGAGTGCAGTAGCATACAGTGCAGTGGTGCAGTGTATATTAGAGTGGCGTACCATTGATTGGCATAGAGTGCAGGGGTGTAGAGTTGAGTATTACAGAGTAGACTGCATTGGCGTAGAGTGCATTAGCATAGAGGGCAGAGGTGTAGAGTGCAGTGTTGCAGAGTGGTGTAGAGTGGAGCTATACAGAGTAGATTGGAGTGGCCTAGATTGGAGTAGTAAAGAGGGCAGTGGTGTAAAGTACAGTGGTGCAGAGTAGAGTGCAGTAGCATAGAGTGCATTGGCATAAAGCGCCGTTGTGTAGAGTGCAGTCGTGTAGAGTGCAGTGCCATATAGTGCAGTGGCATAAAGTGGAGTAGAGTGACGTAGAGTGCAGTGGGGCAGAATGCTGTGGCGTAAAGTAGATTGTTTCCGACTAGAGTGAAGTGGCATGGAGTGGAGTGGTACAGGGTAGAGTGCAGTGGCGCAGAGTGCATTAGCATAGAGGGCAGTGGTGTAGAGTGCAGTGTTGCAGAGTAGTGTAGAGTGGAGCTATACAGAGTAGATTGGCATGGCCTAGATTGGAGAAGTAAAGAGGGCAGTGTTGTAAAGTAGAGTGGTGTAGAATAGAGAGGCATAGAGCGAAGTGGCATAGAGTGCAGTGGTTAGGGGAAGTGGTGCAGAGAGGGGTAGAGTGCACTGGCACAGAGTGCATTGGCATGGAGTGGTGTAAAGTGGAGTGGTGCACAGTAGACTGGAGTGGCATAGAGTGGAGTGTGCATGGTGTAGAAGCATAATGTCATTACAGACAACACATTTTCAATAGGCCTCTGCGAAGTGACCAAAAGTTATGTTTGGTCACACCGTTCACGTTGATTTTCAGTGCCGGGTGTTTGTCCTGCCCTGTAAAATCAGCACAAATGACACCATGCACAGCGCAAGAGGAGGCTGCTACTTTTGCTCGAGTAGATTTTCTACTCGAGTTGCAGCTTTCTCAATACGAATGGAAGGGTTCACAATGTGAGCAGCAGTCGAGACTATTCGCGACTGCCCCCGTTGAGAAATCCAACTGCCAATGTTGAGAAATCTCACTGGGAGGTGTATACTCCTTACTCGCGTTCGCCAACATGACGTTGGAAAGTGCGAGAAAGGAAAAAACTCCACAGAGTTTTTGGCAACTCTATGTGCTCCGCAGAGTGCGAAAAACTACGGAAACTCTGCGAGCAGAGCGGAGTTCACCACCCAAGCCTAATTTTCAATTGAAAAAAGCATTACATTTGCACAGACATACAGTTTAATCAATAAAACTATGCAGCTCACAAATGATAATCTGTAGAAATGGCATCACCTAGCGTTTCTGTTAGTTTTGATCATATTAAAGTATTTGTTTCCACCACACTTAAGAATTAACCAAAAATGCACTTCATTTGTGTGTTTCGAATTTTTAAATATTCTGAAATACTTGCATAGCTTATCTAAATGTTGTTGTGCACTAGAAAATAACCCTTTCCTATCCTTAATATCCATCATGATTGGCACATAAATCCTCTCACTGTGAAGTCAGAAAAGTGAACACCAAGCTCCCTCAGAAGACAGAGCCTGACAATCGACCTCTGTCTCTGATTGCAAAGCAAATGTGACAAGATAAGAACAAGCTTTAGAGATCTGTTTACAGAAAGCAGCGCTGGTGGAAGAATTCAAGGGGAGTTGGTCTGAAAAGGCTTTGCTCTTTGGGAGGGACAAAGTTACTTCGTGCAACACGTTTGGAGGCGGATGAAATGAAGCTGGAGGCAAGATGGTGGCACGGGCCTGCTGCGCTCTACGTGCGGTAAGCCCCTGAGTCTCACGGAGCTCCAGAGGAAATCTGCTCCCACAGTTGGAGGCCTGGGGCTCATGCAATGTTGACCGAGACATTGAGTGAGTCTTTAAGCTGTTTTTAACTGTCAACACAAACTGTGAAAAAAAAACCTTGGTATTTCCTATTTTTGGTGCTGAGTCGAGATCAAAACTAAATTAATACCTGGTGTAAATGTTATTTGTGCCAGATACATTTGCATCATATTTTTTCACCGTTCCCTAAATGACCACCTTATAAGGCAGATACTGACACTAACTGGTGCACCCTGATACCACAAGAATGTGCAGCTGACTTGACACCTGCCGTATAGCTCCTGTACTAAAGTAGTGCTCCGAGTGGCAGAAATATATTTTTTAGTACATGACAAAAATGGCGAACAATTGAGTACTCAATTTAGAACTGATTTGTCTTGTTAAAAGATATCCAAAACTGTAACCTTTGTTCTGGCTGATAGAGGTTTTTATAGAACAGGTTCACTCAGAGTCAAAATGCAGCATTGATAGGTGAGCTGCACTTACAATTTAGGGCATTATAACAGGAAAATTAGTTCTGATTTATAAAGGCTTTTTTTCTGGTTTAGAGCATTCAACATAAAGTTCTGCCTGACTTAAGACAGGGCCAAGACAGTACTTTTGTTTTTTAGGTCGTGCCTAGGCAGCGCGCATGCGCGGTCTCTAGACATGCTGTATCGACTTCTGTGGGCTTTCACCACGCCCATCACTTTCATCCGTTCCTTGGCCTGCATTTAAAAATTCCTATGGTTTCTTTGGTAAATGCTTTACACTAGTACCGCCTTTTGGCTGCTTTTTCCACCCTGGAGACTGACCTTGTTCAATAGATCAGTTCACATCTCATCATTTAGTTAGTTTCAGCGCTCTACTTTTTGTTTTGACTTGGCTTGTGGTGCCGTCCCCCCATCACCTCCCGCCCGTTGTTCTATTTAGTATTTAAGTGTACAAGCTGTGATTTATGATTTTTTAATTGACTTTTTATACACTTTAACTGTTTTGTTGAAAGACACGCTCGTCACCTCCTGCACCTATCCCTTAGTCTTTCTCCCCACCCTGTGCAGCCGCAGACTGCCCTTTGTACGTGCACTGCTCCGGACGACCTGTGCTGTTTCTTCTTACAGAGTGCACTGATTACATCCTAAATTGCTGGACTTAAGCCATCATGCAAACCTGTCCTCTCCTCTCAAGTGTCATTCTGTGCGGCGCAAACAGAGCAGGCTACCTAAAATGGCTTCCACCTGCTACCAGCAACAGAGCAAGCACTTTCACATATAATTTACAGAGCCTCGGAGCAGCAGAGCTGAGCGTCGAGCACAAGAAGCTGGAGCTTGCCTTGTTTTTCAGTAGCAGGCAGTCCACGCTTTTTGTCAACAGCCTTGTTCTGATGGTTTCAGCTTGTTTGTATAATTCACTATGTACAGCGTCACCATAGCTCGGTGTGCTACTACTTCTGTTTGTTCATGCTGAAATAAGACTGTGATACTTTGATCCATCAGGAGGAGAGGCTTTGCAGAGAGCTGCCAGTAACGGGGTGGCGGTTAGATGCACACAGCCGATAATGTATGAAGAGGGAGGAATCCCGAAGAGAGTCAAGGGTCGGTGGGATACACATTGTATGGGATATCATATATTACTGCTCCGTTTGAGCATGTGAAGTGTTTTTTGCTGGCCAGACAGATCCCAGCCTGACCTCAGGTAAATTCGGACAGCAGGTCACCACCATTTGCTGGCAGTCGGCAGCGTGCAGCCTTGTGGCACGCGGATCATGCAGCTTCATGCGGCAGGACTGCAAGATGCTGCTGATAGTACTGCAAGCCGAGTTGGCATGCACTGTACATGAGCAGTAATAGTGGTGCCTATAATAGATTGGCTTTCGCATTCCATGAATCGTTTTTGCTAATGTGCCGTAGTAAACAATAACTGGTTCTGTGTTTTTATTATTGATAGGTTTGAACTCAAGACTTGCGTTTGCCACGCCCCCTGCTGTCAGGCTCACCCCTCACTCTGACAGGGGCTTCACAACTGTGAGTGAGTTTCTGGATGCCCTTGTTTCCCAGTAGCCGGCAGTCCACACCTTTTGCCATAAACTCGAACACATTTGGGCCACACGCCGCTTCAGGCTATTTCATCCTCTCCCCTGCCCTACATACAATACCAGAGTAAATACGCAGATTCCTTGGCGAGAAGTTCAGCTGTGCTCAGTCGCTCTGAGCTCGTCATTACTAAATCCCGGATATAACGTTGCTCATGCACACATTCTCGCTAACTACTTCTTGGTCATGACGAAAGATACTTATCCCTGTTTATACATTGTACTTGATAACAATTACCACTGGAAAAAAACTAACTTTGGGGTTCAGAGCAGCGCGCTGACCTGTGTAGAGGGCTTCAGAGCCTCTTCAGGGGTAGTGCACGTGACATGAATGAAATTATATGTAGCACATGTGTATGTGTGTTTTATTTTAAACTTGTTTTAATAATTTACCCTTCCATACTGCATGTACGATGGATGATCTCAGATTATCATACAGCATGCAATTCAGTGAAATCATCATCACAGATGCCAAATGTGGACCCTTCACAGTAACGGTGCTTTTACGGCCCTTCATCACGCTTGGAGCCCACACTCCTGGCTGTTTGGCTCAGGTGCTCTGCACACTTCACCCCCACCTTTCCCCCTCCTCTCAGAACCCTCTAAAGTCACAACAGCCACCCCCAAACTTTCTCCCATTTCTTGGGGCATCCTCTGCTCTGGTACACCACCTGCTCTGCCCTCTGACACCATTCTAGGTCTGATGCCCAATCTTCTACTCTCGGAGGGGCTGCCCTGCCCCAGGCCCATGCTATATTTTGTTAAGCTACACCTGCTGCCAACACCTGCCAAATCTTCTGGTTGTTAGGCCAGACCCCCTCCCCCAAAATAATCAGAAGAAACCACCCGGTGTCAACTGGGACCATCGCTGACAATACCTGAGCCATCACCTCCATTACTCTCTCCCAATACTCGGATCCGCTGGCATTCCCAAAGGATATGAAAGAACGTGCCCTCTTGATTACACATCCTGTGCAATATAATTCATAAGCAGTATAATTTGTGTAGGATCTTGAGTTGGACTAACCTAAATCGGGTCCCAATAGCTATCCCTCTTGGACTCTGAATGGCTTCTACCCAGTCACCCTCCTCAGTATCACCAAGGTCCCCAGCCCATGCTCCTCTTAACTTGACAAATGGATCTGAAGGGTTATTCATCAGTTTTCTGTATATGGTGGAGATTCCTTTTCTGGTATGGGATCCGTAAGCATCTGGTCTTCCATAGGGGATGCCTCGGACAACTGCTCCCCTTCTAGGACATGCCTCATGGCATGACCAAGCTGGATGTATCTATAATGCTCCGATTCCGCCAGTTCGTATTCCTGATGGAGAGCCACAAACTGTATCAAGGCCTGTCCCCTGCAAATGTCCCCTAGGTTCTCTATTCCTATCAGTTCCCACCTTGAGGAGCACTTTAGGCCTCCTACCTATCGCAGCAGGTCACGGTGCCATAATGGGGTCAGGCTTGTTAATATTCCGCACCAGCCTAGGTATTTTGTGGCTTCCCTCCATGCCCTAAATACCATCTGGGTGTGCGTTGCTAGGCCCCTTTCCCTTTGTCTCTGATATAGGATGCCTTCATATCCTCCATGACCCATGGCGTCCCTATCAACTCGATAGGCCGGGTCTTGCTGTTCTAAGAAGACCCAATCAGTGATCACTAATAATTGTGTTGCTCATTAATATCTCAGGATGTCTGGGGCCACTAGTCCCCAAACGTATTCTCCCCTTTGCACTTTTCACAGAGCGATTCTTGTGATGGTGACAATCTCGAGGAGTGTTCTGACTTCAAGATCTATCTTCCTAAATATCTCTGCTTGGTTTCTAAATGGTGTATTCGGAACGCATACAATAGGTGCAGGAGAGTCATCATTTTATATAAGGATGCTCTACCCATCAGGGAAAGGGGCAAGTTCCACCAGGAGTCTTTCCACTTGGGCAAGCACATTCCTTCATGGAAATTCTTGAGGGTCTCGGGTGACATAGATTCCCAGGTATTGGAATTCATCCTGCACCATCGGTGCATCACAGTCTGATGGCAGTCGGGATACCTCCTGCTCGGGGATAGATCGCCCACTTGGACCAATTTACTCGATAACCAGAGTAACTTCCAAAAATGTCATCTGTGTATAGTGTAATGCGCTCCTCCCAACATACGGCAACCCTCAGCGCTGTTAACAGCAGGTCTTGACGGACCCGTGCCACCAGCGGTTCGTGCGCCGGAGCAAAGATCATGGGTGAGAGGGTGCACACCTGTAGCATCCTCGTATGCAGGGGAAACACTCGAAACACCACCCCATTGACTCTCACCCCCTTCAGAGGTGCGTTATAGAGGAGCCTTACCTAGGTACTGTATTTCGGCACAAAGCCCATCCTGGTCCACGCTATAAACACTTAATTCCATTCTGTTCTATCAAATGCCATTTTTGCATCCAAGGACGTCAACACCGCTCGCTCTTTACTGGGTGGCGTTGTCATATGTAGCACCCTGTACAGACAGCTCAGATTTAGACGGGTGCTTCTATGTGGCATAAAGCCTGACTAATCCAGGTGCACGAGGGAGGTGATAACCTCACGAAGCCTGGTCGCCAGTACCTTTACCAGTACTTTCACTTCTACATTCAGTCAGGATCGGAGTCTGTATGAGCTGCAGTCTGCCGGCGGCTTACCTTTTCTGTGGAGAACCACAATAGTGGCTACTCTCTGACCAGGTGGCAGGCAGCCCTCCTCACACGCCAGCTGGAACATGTCAAGCATAGATTTGGCGACCCTGTCAACCACGGTCTTATCAAACTCCACAGGCAGACTTTTTGGTCCCGCCGCCTTCCTTGACTGCAGGTCCCGTGTTGCTACTGTCAGCTCTTCCTCCATCAGGTCAGCTTCCAGGGCTTCCCTGTCCTCCTCTGTGAGTACTGGCAATGTTATATCACTGAGGAAGCCTACACATTCACCCTCAGTCCTAGCCATCTTAGAGTATATACTTCCTTATAATATGCACAAAGGCTTCTGCCCGTCAATGTGTGTTTCTTCCACTTTTTATTGACAAAAGAATATTATACAAATCTAAGGACAGGAAATCTCCTGACAAAATAATGAAAATGCAGCAGACGAACCCTGAACTGAATGGAGAGCACAGCGGGTTCTCGTGTCGCTCTCTCATTACATTGCACCTCCCTCTGGAGAGATGGGCGGGTATCACTGTCGCGGGATATTCACAGCTCAGCCCTCATTTGTTTTGCTTTACAAGCTGCTTTCATAAGAAAACATTTCAGAAAGAAAATGAAATGTAAAGTTTGACTTTGGATGTCAGTTTTTCTCCGTAAAATAGGAATGTAGGAGAAAACCATGGATTTCCTGAGAAGACTCAAATTGCAGAACATCAGTAACTCCTCACTTATGGTTTCGTTTAGTTTATTATTATTATGCATGATTAATCAAAACTGTTGCATACACATAGCAATAACAGTTTCATATACGTAGTTCAAAGGGGGTAAAACAGTATTAAAAACCATCATTATGCATCATGTTAAAATTCACATTTTGGGGCTTACGCGTGTCTTCAGATCTATAGTGCCTGTGCGTCAAAAAGGGGAAAGCTTTGCCAAGTTAAACAACACTGAAAACCCAGCACAGCTGTTTTTATCCAATGTCCGCTTACGATATATGTTTGAATCTCTCTGCCACTATGCCAAAACATTTAGTTAGCCGGCAGTGGAGCTGTATTTCAGCCGGATTGAGGCGCAGTTTTACTGCCAGTGCCTGCGGGTCCTGATGCTGCTCTGCGTGAGTATTGGTCGAAGTAGGGCGCCTCTTATATCCTTTAGGGTGGGGCAGACGCAGATGACGTGCGCAAGGTCCTCGTTTCCTCTTTAAGATAGACGGCAGGACCGCACGCCTGGTCTCCATTTCCATGGCGGCAGGTGTGGGAGAATCGGTAAAATGCACAGCTTTAGGAGTTTTTCTTTTATCCTCACTTATCCTCATTTATCCTCATTTATCCTCATTTTACCTCCTGTTTTCAGATAAGATTACGGTTTGAGCACTTTGTAGCCACTGAGTACTGTCCAGCCATGAGCCCTTTTAGCCAGTGTTTCCTTATCTTCTACGATCTTTTTGAAACTCTGGTGGTCTGTGGAGGTGGCCCAAAGGTTGGACAGTCTCAGCAACTTTAGGGAGTCAAGCAAGTACTCCGTGGCGGATGATTTTTCATGGCCTGACCGCTCGTTCCATAGGTGCGAGTTTAAGGATCCTACCTGTCTCACTTATGGGGCAATGGGCACGGCCCTGTCACATCATTCCATGCAGTTCCTATTAGTCAGACATCCCCCCCCCCCACTGAAAGAATCTCACCTCGGGGCTCCAGCCCACCATCACCTCAGCATCACTCTGCATCACCTCAGCATCACTCAGCATCACCTCAGCATCACTCAGCACCACCTCAGCATCACTCAGCATCACTCAGCATCACTCAGCATCACCTCAGCATCACTCAGCATCACCTCAGCATCACTCAGCATCACCTCAGCATCACTCAGCATCACCTCAGCATCACTCAGCATCACCTCAGCATCACTCAGCATCACCTCAGCATCACTCAGCATCACCTCAGCATCACTCAGCATCACCTCAGCATCACTCAGCATCACCTCAGCATCACTCAGCATCACCTCAGCATCACTCAGCATCACTCAGCATCACCTCAGCATCACTCAGCATCACCTCAGCATCACTCAGCATCACCTCAGCATCACTCAGCATCACCTCAGCATCACTCAGCATCACCTCAGCATCACTCAGCATCACCTCAGCATCACTCAGCACCACCTCAGTCTGCCCTCGGAATCTGGCATCTGTTGATTCTCCCCTAGTGACCGTCCGATGCTCGTGTTATAATTCAGGTACTATTTCATAATCTCCCCCTTCCCGTTGTTTATGTCCCTTCATAACAAAAAAAACTATAACAAGCAAGCATTAGAAAAGAAGTTGCCAGCTTTGCAAGGACAAAAAAAAACGAGAAGGCTTTTTTTATGTTCGTTCTTTTTTTTTTTAATAGGGGCAGTCAGTTGTACATAATGTCTTCTTCGTTATATACAAGGGCAACAAAAATATTTATATAACTCTTTTTTATTATAACTTTTCAAGATGCTGCTCAGCAGCTACACTGCTCTACAACACAGCTTAAAAACATTGGCAAAGCCAATAGCTCTGGCTAAACAGTTATAAGGTACCAAAGGCAAGACCTATTGGCTATTCCAATGCTTGTTTAAGACAGTCCTAAGGCAGTACTTTGTTCCTTAATACAGTCTTAAGGGCCAGATTTAGATCTTTGCGGACGGGTTGCTCTGTCACAACGGTGGCAGATATCTTGTCAGCTGAAATGTAAAACCCTTTTTATCCTATGAGATTTATATTTCGGCGGATAGGATATCCATCGCCGTGCTGATGTAGTAACCCATCCACAGAGATCTAAATCAGACCCTAAGACGGGATTTTCTGAATACATTCTTTAGCCTTGGTAAATCACTCAGTATCACTTAGCATCACCCGAGCATCACCTCCGCACCAGCACACCGCAACTTCCGTACCACCTCAGCATCGCTCAGCACCACATCAGTATCACTCTGCATCACCTGAGCATCACCAGCACATCACGACCTCAGAATCACTCAGCACCACCTCAGCATCTCTCAGCACCACCTCAGTATCACTCTGCATCACCTGAGCATCACCAGCACATCACGACCTCAGAATCACTCAGCACCACCTCAGCATCGCTCAGCACCACCTCAATATCACTCTGCATCACCTGAGCATGACCAGCACATCACGACCTCAGCATCAATCAGCACCACCTGAGCATCGCTCAGCACCACCTCAGTATCACTCTGCATCACCTGAGCATCACCAGCACATCACAACCTCAGCATCACTCAGCACCACCTCAGCATCGCTCAGCACCACATCAGTATCACTCTGCATCACCTGAGCATCACCAGCACATCACGACCTCAGAATCACTCAGCACCACCTCAGCATCGCTCAGCACCACATCAGTATCACTCTGCATCACCTGAGCATCACCAGCACATCACGACCTCAGAATCACTCAGCACCACCTCAGCATCGCTCAGCACCACATCAGTATCACTCTGCATCACCTGAGCATCACCAGCACATCACGACCTCAGAATCACTCAGCACCACCTCAGCATCGCTCAGCACCACATCAGTATCACTCTGCATCACCTGAGCATCACCAGCACATCACGACCTCAGAATCACTCAGCACCACCTCAGCATCGCTCAGCACCACATCAGTATCACTCTGCATCACCTGAGCATCACCAGCACATCACGACCTCAGAATCACTCAGCACCACCTCAGCATCGCTCAGCACCACATCAGTATCACTCTGCATCACCTGAGCATCACCAGCACATCACGACCTCAGAATCACTCAGCACCACCTCAGCATCGCTCAGCACCACATCAGTATCATTCTGCATCACCTGAGCATCACCAGCACATCACGACCTCAGAATCACTCAGCACCACCTCAGCATCGCTCAGCACCACCTCAGTATCACTCTGCATCACCTAAGCATCACCAGCACATCACGACCTCAGAATCACTCAGCACCACCTCAGCATCGCTCAGCACCACATCAGTATCACTCTGCATCACCTGAGCATCACCAGCACATCACGACCTCAGAATCACTCAGCACCACCTCAGCATCGCTCAGCACCACATCAGTATCACTCTGCATCACCTGAGCATCACCAGCACATCACGACCTCAGAATCACTCAGCACCACCTCAGCATCGCTCAGCACCACATCAGTATCACTCTGCATCACCTGAGCATCACCAGCACATCACGACCTCAGAATCACTCAGCACCACCTCAGCATCGCTCAGCACCACCTCAGTATCACTCTGCATCACCTAAGCATCACCAGCACATCACGACCTCAGAATCACTCAGCACCACCTCAGCATCGCTCAGCACCACATCAGTATCACTCTGCATCACCTGAGCATCACCAGCACATCACGACCTCAGAATCACTCAGCACCACCTCAGCCTGCCCTCAGAATCTGGCATCTGCTGATCATCCCCTAGTGTCTGTCTGCTGCTTGTGATGTAATCCAGGTAGTTTTTCCCAACCTCCACCCTCTCGTTGTTTATATTCCCCCTCTCATAACAACAAAAAAAAACGCTATAACAGACAAGCATTAGAACAGGCAGGAAGAAGCTGCCAACATCAAGGAGAAAAAAACGAGGTGACATTTTTTATGTTAAGTTTTTTTAATAGGGTTGTTCAGTTGTACATAATGTCTTCTTTGTGATATATATAGTAACAAAAATACTTATAAAATGTTTTTATTATAATTTTTCAACATGCTACACAGCAGTCACTCTGCTCTACAACACTTATAAGGTTCCAAAAGCGAGACCCATTGGCTATGCCAATGCTTGTTTATTGTACCTCCCTGCCGGGTATCTGCCATGAGACTACAGACTGTTGCATGTGGCGCGGTTGTGAGGCCCGCTCAGAGCCTGCACTGTGAGCCCCGTGATCAGGACATTTAAAGTGGGTATCGCAGTCAGCGAGTGGAGGGTGTGCGTGCAGCTGAGCCAGTTGATAGCAATGGGGAACCCACGGATTGGGCGCATGCTGAGCGGGTGCTGAATTGGATGATGCACAAAGTGGATTCCTGTTCTTGCACAACACGAGAGCCCCTAAATTAACTTTGATGAAATTTAAGATTCACTGAGCCTATATGGCATGTCACTCACAGGGACAGTGATGTCAGTGCTAGAGTTGATCATAGATCTGTTTCCAGTCCCATAACACTCCCCGCTCCCGAAAATAACTGTGGGCAGCGGCATAATGGCATTGATTGGCTCAGATGCAACCTGCTTTATTTATAGCACTGGTAGTGCTAACTGATTATACCCAGGGTCACTGGAATTATGCAGCAGGAGAGGGCGTAATAAAAAAAAAATGTATTGACCAAAAAAACAAAACAAGCTCAGATACAAGCAAATCCTCATATACCCATAAAATATTATGGTGAAGACACGGCAGTCACCAGACATTGCAACACGCAGCACGCAACTAGAGTTTGTCTCTTAACGTTCACAGTATAGCCTATACAACACCATCACAGGCCCCTATACAGTGTCCAGGCCCCCCATATTTTCTTCCACTTGCGAGGGCATCCACGACTTTGATAGATCACCTTCTCCACATTATACACCAGTCCATATTACACAGCCATGCTGCTACTGTCGGGGGCTCCTTTCGCCCCTCACGCACATGCGATGTTCCTCTTAGCAACACCCCCTGCTAAAGCCAGCCACAGTTTGGCCCACTGCGGCCATGTGATCTCTCCAGTGACGCCGAGGATGTGCCATCTGGATTCCATTGGGACCTGCTCGCCCACTACAGCCTCCGTAGTGCGGGTTAGGCCCCTCCAGTACTTCTGAATCCTGGGGCAGGACCCCAAGATATGGAAGAATGACCCCTTCTCACCACATCCCCTGGCACATAGCTCGGAACCACCACCATTAATACGGACCTGCACCATTCTCGAGGCATAAGACCTGTGAAGAATGTGGAGTTGAACAAGTCTAAAGCGCGCTCTGATGGCTACTCCCCTTGGGGCACTGAGGGGCCTCCGCCCAATCATCATCCTCCAAAAGACCCACATCCGATTCCCAGGCCTCCCTCAGGGAACCCAGGCAGTCCGGGGAGTTGTTTACCAGCTTTTTTGTAGGTAAGTGACACCGCTTTCTCGGTCATGGGATCTAAAAGGAGTCTAACCTCTAGGGGGGAATATTCTGGAATGAGTTGCGATTCTCCTATTAACATGACTAGAGAATCTGGATTTCATTAAAGACACGGAGGCTAACATTATGCATTATCTTTTAATGCAGTCACAAGCAGCCGCACTACATCACAAAGTAAAACAGTTCTAGAATGGAATAGTCAGACTGTATAAGAGGCACGAGCACCGAACAGACAGCCTCTTTTAAATGTGGAGAAATAACGAAAAGTCCAAAGAAAAGAAGTTCAGCTTCGTCTTGAAAATCCGGAGGAGAACAACGAAGAGAAGTGAGGAGGAGTCAAGAATGAGACGAATACTCCATTAAGAGGAGTTGTCTGAAAGAGAAGCAGGAGAATGAGAGTATCGTTGAAATAAACAATAGAACAAATAGTAAAAAATACAGCAATAATCAATAAATAATACATCAAATAAGAATAATATTTGTATAACAACAGAAGGACCATTGAATAATAAATTAAAATAATCCGTCCAAGGGGAGGGACGGGTGGGATAATGTCAGCCTCCGTGTCTTTAATGAAATCCAGATTCTCCATTCATGTTAATAGGAGAATCGCAATTTCATTACAAGACCGGAGGCTACCTTATGCATGTTGGTAGCCGTGAAGGACGACATCAGACATGTGCTCAATAGGTTTACAGTAATGTCGAGCAAAGGTGGAAGCATTAGACCAGTCCGCTGCTTTGAGGATATCATCCCCAACTTACCACCAGACCAGAAGGATTTACTGGCCATAGCACCTCTAAGAGAGTGGGCTTGAAATTTAGATAAGTCAACGCCGGCTAGGCTCATAGCGGACTTCACCCATCTGGCAATGGAGGCAGAGCTAATGGGTTTAAATGGTTTGACAAAGGAGACAAGCAGTTGAGTAGCATTATGAGGGCGAAGGTCACTCATTCTATTATCATATTCCTTCATACAGTCTACAACACAGAGTTTCTTACACAGGTAGAAACGAGGATAAAAGATAGAATATGACATAGTTTTGGTTCTTCTAACAATTTCAAGTTTAACAACAAACATATCATAGGGTCTAAAAGAAATATCAAGACATTTGATATCAGAGACTCTACGGCAGGAAATAAGCACCAGAGAGTAGCACGTTTACTAGAAAGACATTTCCTATTAAGTAAAGAGTTATCAGGCCAGCTAGAAAAAAAGGTCTAAAATAGCCTTAACATCCCACATGGATTGGTATTTAGGTCTAGGAGGTCTCTTCAACCTAATACTCTTCATGACTCTACAAACAATAACATTTTAACCTACCATCTTATCGTTGATAAGAGAGTGACCGGCAGAGATGGCTGATCTATAGCAATTGATAGATCTATAAGAAAGTCCTATATCGAATTGTTCGACAAGAAAATTAACTACGTGTACGATAGGAGTCTCCACTGGATCCTAGTCCCTCTCCAGGTACCAACGAAACCATTTTCTCCAAATGTTGTTGTACCTATAGTGTGTTCCAGGGGCCCGAGATTCTCCGAGGAGAGTTGCAGCTGATGACGAAAGGCCAGACAGTTTGTTGGATCTCCTGACACTTTCTAGGCAAGAAGGTTCAAAATCCAGGAATGAACCAGGTGTTTCGCTGCCAAGGTCCGTTCCTTGAAGGTGGGCCGCTCTCGAGCGAGAGGCTGCGAAGCCGGGTTTTGGGAGAGGCAACGCGGTCCAAATTAAAGCGGAAAGCAGAGCGACAAGGAAGCGCGCTGGCAGGCGGGAAGGAAGCGCGATGTCAGCGCGTTCTACGAGCAGAATAGGCGGCAGATTCCTCAGAGAAGAAGCATCGCCATTAACGTCAAAAAGATTGGGGGGAAGGAGAGATCGGAGCGCAAAAGGCGCGTCCTCTAGGGGGGAACATTCTGGAATGAATCACTGACAGAATATCGACAGACAGAAAATCGACCTACAAAAATATCGACACAAAAATATCGATGTCAAGAATATCGAAGTGGGGGCGTGGCTTGGGAGCCAAAGAAGATGGCCGCCGGATCGCGAAGCTCCGTACTGACGTGAAGACCGGAGCTTCCACCAGGCATCTTTTCTCTATCTTTGGGACGGTGCTGACGTTGGCAAGATGATATGAAGCATAGCGCTTCCAATTGAACTCATTTTCGACCTTCAGGGTGAGCTGCTTCACACTCTTTCAGCGCACTTTCGTTCGCGCTCGTTTCTGTGGCCGCCATTTTGTTTTTTACCTCGGCGCAGCAAATAGAATGCTATCTCCTCAGGTTTGGCTCAAGAATATGGCTTTTTTGCTTTCTACCTGTTCAATGTCGCTCTTTTTGTTTTTCTGAAGACTTGTTTTCTACAATCAACCTGTGCAACATATTTTTCTAAATGCTTTTTGCCTCATCTCTTCCCTTTTTTCATTGACTTTCGTTGCTCTTAACTGGACTTCTGTCCGTGCCTCAAACATTTGCGTGTCCTCATTTCTCCACACGTTTTACATTTTATTGTGTGGGTTACCATGGCAAAAGCCCGTGCACTCCGTACTGGTTCTACTCTGGGTGACAGCACTACGATGAGTGATCCTAATCCCTTCAGTGTACTACAGGACAATACAGAAGACCCTGAAACTACGCAGTTCAATACCACTACTACTCAGGCCAACTTACCTCGTAGTAATCCTAAACAAATACCTAAAAATTCATCTACCACTTCTACAAAGCGTGTCAAAAAAGACCCACCGTCTCCAACAGGCACTACAACAACATTATCCATGGAACTTCTTCTTCAAGAAATTCGCGCGCTTAAACCTCATATGGAAGAGACCAACATTCGTCTCCAGAATCTTGAAGATAAATGGTTTCAAATGGAGCAACAGTCCTCACTGCTTTCTCAACGCGTTGATTCCATTCAATCTGTCACTTCTCAAATCCCTCCATTACAGTTAGAGGTCGCTCATCTCAAGACTCAGATTGAGAATTTGGAGAACCGTAATAGGCGCAATAATCTACGCATTTACGGCCTTGTGGAAGGAATTGAGGGCTCGGATGCGCTTTCTTTCTTTCAATCATTTCTACCAACCCTGCTGGACATTCCTGACTCTCCAAAATTGAACATTCAAAGAGCTCACCGACTAGGCCAAAATCCTAAGTTTGCTTCTTCTACTTCCAAACCACGTGGTGTTATTCTATATTTTTTAGAATACACAGACTTACTTAAAGTTCTTCATGCAGCCAAAAATAAAGGGAGAGTGTCTTGGCAAGGTAATAATTTATTTTTTGCTCAGGACTATGCGAAAGCAACTGCTGACCGGCGGAAAAAAATTCTGGACATGAGGCCTGCGCTACGGAATCTCAATGCTCGATATGGCTTGTTTCACCCATGTCTTATGAAAGTCACCTTTAACAACAAAACTACTTCCTACGAAGACCCAGCACGTCTACAAGTCTTTCTTGACTCTTGTACTGAGGACAACATGGAAATTCCTCGTACTTCGAAGACCTGAGGCTACTTATGACTTATAACCTATAACTTATAACTAAGCGAATGCTTTAACTATTCTAAGAATTGTTGTTGTTCTATACTAAATTTGTTCTTCTGCTTTTTGTCATTGTATGTGATTATAAGTTTCATATACCCTTTGTAATTGGTCTTCCTTTCCCCTTTCTTTATTTTAGAAGCAGCAATATATCGTCCGTCATTTCGTGATCCTATCTTCATTGCCTGGATGGTGTCTTCGTTTTCCGTTCTGTACCGGGGTATCCCGCCTTTGGTGTGCTGTTTTCCTCATGTGCTTCCACCACCCCCATCTGTCCATGTCTTTTTGTGGTATGTGCTTTATTTATTATTTCATCTTGTTCTTCTCTATCTCTATCTTCCTTGTCTTTCCTCCTTTCTTTTTTGTTTTTGCCTTCGCTTCCTTATCTTATTTCCTCTGCTGGACTCTCTGTTATTTTTCTCATATCTTGTATTTTTTACCTCAGTCTTGCCTCTTTTTCTTCTTTCTTTTTTTTACTTACATCCCTGTAATAACCTATAACCTCTTCTATCGTTCTTCCTTTTCACATTATATTCTATTTCCTGGCTTTTCAGTTACTATTTTATATCTTTATCTCTCTCTTTGGTGTTATAATTTCTTTTTTACTCGTTTAATTCTGTCTAACCTTTCTCAACAATTTTCCATGATATTTCTTTCTTTTATTAGCTTAACGTGCATTGTACAGTTATTAAACATTACATATGAATGTTTTTACGGTAATTGTAGAGTTAGTATTTATATTTAGATGACATTCAATATTATATCGTGGAACGTCAAAGGCTTGGGTTCCCCCATTAAACGTCAAAGGGTTTTATCTCATATTGCTAATTTAAAAGGAGATATTGCGTTATTACAAGAAACTCATGTAACTGAAGGTGAACTAACTAAATTACGTCGTCAGTGGGTAGGCCATGTTTATGCTTCGCCTGGTTCAGGGAAACGTAATGGTGTAACTATACTATGTCACAAACGTTTAGATATTCAACTTGTGAAGCAAGAGAATGACTCTGAGGGTAGGTGGGTTGTTGTATCATTATTGATTAACAAAATCCCTTTAACCATTTTTAATATCTATGCTCCCACAACCTTAGACAAATCGTTTTGGCCTCACCTTCTTTCTTCTTTAATGCAATATACTGATGATTACTTAATTTTGGGCGGCAACTGTAATATGATTTTAGACCCCTTTTTAGACAGACGATCCAAATCTCGATTTTCTCCTTCGTCCATGCACAACCAGTTCACTTCTACTATTCAACAAAGATCTCTGGTAGACTCCTGGAGACTTTGTCATCCTACAATTCAAGAGTACACGTACTTTTCCCCAGCACACTCTTCCCAATCCCGAATTGATTATATTTTTATTTCCAAACCTCTCACACAACATATTTCCCATTCTGATATAGGATCCATTCTAATTTCTGATCATGCTCCAGTTTCTTTAAGTTTAGATTTACTCCCCCCCAACAAAGGCACTAAACGTTGGAGATTTAATAACTCTCTACTATTAGATCCCAAATTTTCATCATCATTTCTTGAATTTGCATCCTTATTTTTTGCTGAAAATGACACTCCCCATATATCCCCCCAACTCATTTGGGATACTTTTAAAGCTGCCTCAAGAGACTTCATTATTTCATTCGTGGCTCGTAAACGTCGAACATCTATGCAGTCTATTCAAACACTTAATTCACAAATCAAGAAATTGGAACATTCTTATTATCTAACAGAGAATCAATCTACGCTTAATGATCTTATTAAAGCCAAACTCTCCTTTAATAAACTCTCCACAGAATTTGCAAACTTAATTCTTTTAAAGTCCAGTGCTAAATATTATAATGCTCAGAATAAATCTGGCAATCTCCTTGCCAATTATCTTAAGGTTAAAAAGGAACGCACAAAGATCGAATCTATTGTCGCTTCTAACAACACAACTGTTCATATAGATAAAGACATTCTCTCAGAATTTGTTAATTTCTATCAAACGCTCTATACTCCTGAGTTTTCGCCCTCTTTGTCTGACATTTCCCATTATTTGTCTACTATTCCCTCCCCGTCTCCCCCGGATGTTGATTTCTCCTCTTTGGACTCAGATATACTCCCCAATGACATTCTTAAAGCTATTCACTCACTCAAAAAGGGCAAAGCTCCTGGGCCGGATGGCTTTACCATGGAATGCTACGTGCATTTTGCTTCCTTCCTTGTTCCTAAATTACACCAATTGTTTTTATTTTTCATTTCTTCTGGAAAATCTGAAGGCTCTTTTCAAGAGGCTCTAATATGTCTTCTTCCTAAGGACAACAAAGATCCTACTCTGTGTAAAAATTATAGACCCATTTCTTTGATTAATTTGGACTATAAAATTTTTGCAAAGATTCTAGCTCTTCGCCTAGATAATATCTTACCACGGTTAATTGGCAGAGAACAATCTGGTTTTATTAAAGGTCGTTATTTATCAGATAATACCCGTCTCTTTTTTAATGTTCTTAGTAAGTCCCATTCTCATCCATGTTCTTTAGCGGCCATTGCATTAGATGCTGAAAAAGCTTTCGACAGAGTCAACTGGCAGTTTATTTTTTCCACACTCCGTTGGTTTGGTTTTGGTCCCAAATTTATTTCATATATCTCACTATTATATTCTTTTCCTAGATCGTTTATTTTAGCTAATGGCCTTATATCCTCTTCTTTCCCTCTCCATAGAGGGGTTCGACAGGGTTGTCCCCTTTCTCCACTTTTATTTATTTTAGCGTTAGAACCCTTTTTAACAAAAATCCGTTTGAACTCTAGCATTACAGGCTTCCCTTATGCAGACAACAATTTAAAACTTTCAGCGTATGCTGATGACATTCTTTTATTCATTTCAAATCCTCAATCATCCATTCCAGCCTTTCTATCAGAGGTCTCTGCTTTTGCTCTAGTTTCGGGATACAAGCTCAACATTGACAAATGTGAAATTCTCCCTTTAAACAAATATTGTTTTCATGCTGATTTTTTAGATTCTTCCTTTCATTGGAACACTTCTAAAATTAAATATTTGGGTCTATGGTTCACTCATTCCCTTAAAGATACTGTGGCTTTAAACTTAAAAAACTTACAGCTCACTTTGAGTAACTCTACATCAAGATGGCATCCTTTATTCTTATCTTGGTGGGGCAGATTAGATTCGATTAAAATGATGTTAGTTCCGATAATCCTATTTTTCTTATCTAATCTTCCTAATATTCCTAAATCTTGTTTCAAAAAAATTTATGGCATCTTATCAAAATTTTTATGGCAGAATAAGCATCCTCGGATGTCTCTCTCCAAACTCAAACAACCTAAGCATGTGGGTGGGGACAATTTCCCTGACTTTTCTTCTTATCACACATCATTTTTTCTCAAACACTCTTCGTTTCTGCTCTCTACAGATCTGGACACTTTTAATCCTCGTCCCTTGTGGGTAGAGTTGGAGTCTTCCTTTTTCCATCCATTCTCCTTTGAGGAATTTTTATCCTTAACTCACATCCCATTGAAGATGTCCCTTCCCATTCTTAAGAATGCTCGCAAAATTTTTCAACCTCTTTTGTTTGGAGGTCTTGATGATCGTACCCGCTTTCTAAACTCCCCAATTTGGTATAATAAACATATTAAAATCAAGAATAGGACTCTTTTTTGGAAGGATTGGCTAGCACTTGACCTTAAGTGGACCCATCAGCTGTTTCAAGATGATGCTTGTGTTCCCTTCTCTGTACTTCGCACTCGCTTTCCTCTTCCCCCTTCCTATCTGTCGAAGTATCGACTACTGACTTCTACTGCTCTAAATTCTTTCAATATTTTATCCTCAGTCCCTATCCATACAACAGCTTCTCCTCTCACACTTTCTTCTCTACGTACCCCATCCTCGGCATCCACTATTTATAAAAAATTAAGATCTACATCTCTCTCTCGTACTAAATCTACAACGGAATGCAGTTGAGAAGTGGATTTGGGTTTACCTTTTTCCGTTTTAACATGGGAAAAGATTTGGAATAAAATAAGGAAGTCATCAAGAGCAGCTAATATCACACAAACTTTATTTTTTATTTATAATAGACTCCTAATCACCCCGGCCAAATTGCATCGCATAGATCCTACTGTTTCCTCTACTTGCTGGTCATGTCCTGCCCCTAATGCAGATCTTCACCACATGCTCTTTACTTGTCCTCCTGTTCACACGTTTTGGATCAAAGTTTGGCAGCAAATTAACAGAATTTTTCACACGCATATCCCTTTTTCTCATGTTCATATTTTCCTAGGTAGTATCTCAGAGATATGGTCTTCTCTCAGCTCTTCCACTTCTATTGTGGACTTACTTTTAGCCGTTGCATTTCAACAAATTACAAAATCGTGGAAAAATGCCTCTAACATTTCATTTCAAGCCTGGTGGTACGGCGTCTGCTATAACCACAGATTAGACCGAGCTTATGTTTACCCAATTGCTTTGGCTATTAAATGAGATTTGTTGTGGTTACCAGTCACTAATTTCCTAAATGCTTCTGCTTGTGCTATACCTTTGCATACTCCTTGTAATGAAGAAGTATCCAAGCCTCCGTGAAATTAATAGAAAAGTTTTAATCTATCTACTGTTAATACTTTAGTATACAATTGCACGTTTGTTATTCATGCTATTTTTATCATTCGCCGAAATGTTTACATGCTGTATTCTAGTTATGATACCAATGTTTATCATATGAGTTCCCTCTTTTTTCCCGCTTCTCCCTTTCTTTCTTTCTTTTCTTTCTTTCCCTTTCTTTCTTTCATCTCTCTTGTTTTATAACCAATTTTGGATTTATATTACATTATATGATGTATTTCGAATTGTTATATTTCCTTTTTATATCCAATAAACCTTTCTTTAAACTTAAAAAGAATATCGAAGTCCTATCTACATAATGGTAAGTACAAAAATATTGTTAAAAAAAATATCGTTTTTTTTTAAAGTTTAAAACATAATGTAAAATAAAGTAACTAATACATATAATTAAAAGAAACATAGTTAAAAGTATTTTAGAAATGTTTAAAATTATAACTAATACATATAATGTAAAAATAAATTAAAAATATATATGTATAAAATATAATATATATACCTAATTAATAATATTTATCAATAATTATTGTGATAACTCATAAATTGTTACAAACATTTTAAAAATTATAAATACATATATAGATATACACATACACCAATAATGTAAATACAAATATAAGAAATATATATAACAAATAAAAAAATTACAATGTTTTTAATCTTTTTAAAATAAATTATACACTACATTAACTAAAACAGTAGAGAAAATATGATAGCGGTGGGGATAAAATTACTATTCTCACTCCAGAGAGTGTAACAGTAGGGAAAGTGTTGGATAGCGTGAGGGTAAAAAATACTATTCCAACTCCAAAGAGTGCAACAGTAGAGAAAGTGTTGGATAGCGTAGGGGTAAAAATTAATATTCCCACTCCAGAGAGTGCAACAGTAGGGAAAGTGTTGGATAGTGAAGGGGTTAAAATTACTATTCCCACTCCAGAGAGTGCAACAGTAGGGAAAGTGTTGTATAGTGTAGGGGTAAAAATTACTATTCCGACTCCAAAGAGTGCAACAGTAGGGAAAGTAGTGGATAGCTTAGGGGAAAAAATTACTATTCCCACTCCAGAGAGTGTAACTGTAGTGGAAGTGTTGGATAGCAGAGGGTTAAAATTAACATGCTTATCAAATAAATAATTATTTAAATTAAATAGCCAATTAATAATTAATTACCAATAAATTAATTATGAATACCAAAAAATAAAAATTAACAATTACTTTAATAAAATTAAATTACTTCCCACCCTATTCCCTATAAACTCACAACCCACTTCTAAAATAAATAAACACATTTAATCTAATTATCAATGAATCAATTAATAAAAATGAATTACCAATTAATAATTAATTAATTAATTCTCAATACCAATAAATAAAAATTAATAATTACTATATTATAATTAAATTACTTCCCACCCTATTCCCCTATATACCCACAACCCGCTCCTAAAATAAATTAACACAATTAATATAATAATCAATTAATCAACTAATGAAAATTAATTACCAATTAA
The DNA here is from genome assembly GCF_964204655.1 of Triturus cristatus. Lineage (NCBI taxonomy): Eukaryota > Metazoa > Chordata > Amphibia > Caudata > Salamandridae > Triturus > Triturus cristatus. Next base: position 59,693,625 of record NC_140591.1, on the reverse strand, counting down.
TAATTAATAATAAATTAATTATAAATACCACCAAATTAAAATTAATAATTACTTAACTATAATTACATTATTTCCCACTCTATTCCCCTATAAACCCACAACCCGCTACGGTACTAAAACGCAAAATTAACTTAAAAAAAAACGACTAACTTCTAAAAATGTAATACATATATTTAAAAAAAATACAATACTTAACAAAAAATATAGAACACATACTTATAAAATACATACTGAACTACATAATACTAATATAAACATCGATATTATTAACAACGATATTTTTGCAAACGATATTACTGACTTCAATATGAACAAAAATTATATTTATTACTTTCAGGTCGATATTCTGGTCACCGATATTCTTGATGTCGATATTCTGTCCGTTCGATATTTGTAACTCAATATTTCTATAGGTCGATATAAAAAAGTCGATATTATGTCTGTGCACCTTCTGGAATCACAGTCCCTTCTTTCAAATGGCAATGAAGTGCCGAACGCAGCTGTCGGTATCTAAGGCATTCACTTCCCCCATTTGGAAGCCCTCCCTCAGGGTATCGAATGTCACCATTTTACCACCTGTCTAGACGTCCCCGAGCAAGTCGATGCCAATCAGGCTCCACTTCCCGAAACCCTGCAACCGTTGTACTTCCTTCAGAAAGTCGCCCTACCATAGTGGAGTCTGTTCAGGGAGTTTCAACTCCAACCCCATCATTTGAGTTGCTTTATGCCAAATGTCAATGACCGTCTTTGTGTGTGGTGGCAGATGTACGGAACCCCTACCCCTGCTGTACCGTTCACCCATATGGCTATGATCACCCATGGCCATCACCATATAGGCTGGTTCATCAAGTGGGAAAAAAACCCATCCGTTGATATTGATGATGAGTTGAGCGGCCCAGTAGTATTTTCTGCTATCTGGAACCGCCAGCCCCCCCTCATACACTCTATTTTGTAGCTTCTTGAGCGCAATTCTGGGACTACCCACCTCTCCATAGCAACTTGCGTAGCTCAGACTCGATCGCTCGAAAAAACGTGTCCTGGATGCGATAGGGAGTGTTCTGGATGGCGTAGAGTAGACGCGGGAGGGCCATCTTAAAGAGGACTGCTCTGCCCATAAGGAAGATTGGGAGCCCACTCCAGTGTACCGCATCATCTCGTAACCTGGTAAATTGCACGTGTAGATTCAATTGTGTGAACTCCTCCACTGACTTGGTAATCCAGATACCCAAGTACTTGAACTTATCTTGCAGTACCAGCTCCGAGCATGCCGAAGTCAGGACTGGAGGGTCCCTGGCTAATGAAAAAACCAAAGACTTGTCCCAGGTGATGCGGTAACCAGAGTAGCAACCAAAAGACTGTATTATATGAATGAGCCTATGGAATGTTTATCGGGGCCTGTGCGTGTAGAGAAGGATATCGTCCGTATACAAGGATATGCGCTCTTCCCAGCCCCCCTCGGGTCTTTTCTAATCCACGCTGCTAGTGGTTAAAGTGCCAACGCGAATAATATCTGGGACAGTGGGCACCCCTGACGCGTCCCCCTGTGTAACGCAAAGGCTCTGGAGACGACCCCGTTGACCCTAACACGTGCCATCGGAGCAGTGAATAGCAACCGGATCCACTTTTGCAACTGCGGGCCAATGCCCACCTTCTCCAGCACAGCAAAGAGGTAGGACAATTCGATGCTGTTGAATGCCATCCTCGTGTCTAGTGAGAGGAGAGCAGCCGGGACATCTGGCAGCATTTGAGTCATGTGCATGACTCCATATAGGCGTCTCAAATTGAGCCTAGTGCTCCTATGTGGCATAAAGCCAGATTGATCTGGGTGCATCAGGGATTGTATGACAGGGCCCCAATGGTTTGCAATAATCTTGGTGAGGACTTTGGCCTCAAAGTTCAAAAGGGAGATAGGTCTGTTGGAGCTACAGAGGTCATGCTTCTTGAGGAGTACTACCATTTTTTTTTTTTTAAAAAAGATTTTTATTGTGTGTAAGCAATGTGATACAACGTATACATATCTCAGATACATAATGTAATGACGCTCACCCCTTCTACAATAAAAACAACATAACAATAATCAAATAATAAAACAAACCAGTCAATGACAGGTGTCTTCTTGTGGTCCTTTGTGTTACATACATGTGTTCAACACATGCTGACCTTACCGCAAAGATGTATTTGTCCGAGTGTTTGTAAGATTCTGAGTAGGCTCCAGTCAGTGTATGGTTACTCCGAGTTCAATTCGCTCTGAGCCAGGAGATATTCCCGCAGGGGAGCCCATATATCCTTGGGTCAAGAGGCTGTCGGCAGTTCTTCCGCATACAGTTCCAGCTGTTCACGACAGTAAACCATGTCCTTAAGCCACATATCAGCTTTCGGGCTAAACCGGCTGTCCCATGTGAATAGAACCCACCTTTTAGCTACCAGCAGAGCCACTCTGACAAAACTTTCCGCCACAGCCTTTAGTTGGGGGACATATCCGGGTAGACATGCACTGAATCACCTGGCCAGTCATGAGGTGTATAAGAGTAGTAACCTTTTCACAATATTGGAATACCAGCGTACACTGCCATGCCAGATGAAGAAAATCCGCCCCATCCCACCCACATCTCTTACAACAGGCTGACTCTCTTAGCCCCATCCTGTGCAACTTACTGGGTGTATGGTACACTTGATGGATACATTTTAAATGAATGATTCGCAAGTTGCAATTTGACGTCATTCTACCTGTTAACATACAAATCTGTTTCCATTCTGTGTCATTGATCAGGGGGGTCATTGTAGTATTCCAGCACTCCAGACTTTTGTCCACCCCACAAATTGTTTCACCCTGAACTGCTTTATACAGCTTAGTTACCAGCTTCTTTCGGTGTGGGGCTAGTAATACCAATTGCAGTGCTTGCAACATCTCCGGTTCCTCAGGAAAACTAGTGTAGTGGTCTTTCATTGCTCGCCAAAGTCGATAACAGGCGTACTGGAATAAAAGCGTGGGATTTTGTATGTAGTCTAGGTCATCACCTGTGATGTACCTTCCTACTGGATATAAGTCACTCATTAGTGTAATCCCTGCCTCTCCGAGAGCTGTAATGGGGCCGTGCTCTCGAGCTACTGATAGAGCAGCATGCCCCGCTATGGGCAATGCTGGGGCATAAAGTGAAAGTTTGTGTGTTCGCTTCCCACGTTGCAATAGTGACATCTATTGTGTTTATCTCAGACTTAGGCGTCTGTCTATTGGTGTGAGTAATGATGCGTCTCAAGGGTACCGGATGCGCATCTCCCTCTTCTACAGCCACATGCGGGATGAAGGCATGCGGCTTAAACCAGAAGTACGCATATTTAGCCTGCCCACATAAATAATATACATAAAAATCCGGAGCATTAAATCCCCCTTTTTCGTATGTCAAGGTCAATGTGTGCCAGCTGATCCTCGTTTGTTTATTGCCCCATACCACCTTCAACAGCTGGGTTTTAACTGTTTTAAAGAAATGCTTTGTCAATGGAATAGGAATATTACAAAATAAATATAGAAACTTAGGAAGAACGACCATCTTTATCAGCACTATACGATCTGCCAAGGACAATGGCAAGCAGAACCAATAGTCAATTTGCTGCACCAACGCCGTGTATGCTCTGCCATAGTTCTCCCTAATCACTACCTCAGGATCCCGATGGATCCACACCCCTAGGTACTTGACTGGTTCCTCAGACCACAATAGTCGGAATTCGATCTGGGGCGAGGCTGTGGCTAATGTTAGGGGAATAATAACAGATTTCTCCAATTTATCTGAAGACCTGAAAAGAGGCCAAATTTGATATATTCACGAATGACCGGGGATAGGTAGCGCTGTGGCTCGCGAACATAAAGGACCATGTTAGCCGCGTATAGGGAAATTCCAACCGGTCTATTATGAAAATTCAGAGCGGCAGCCCTGTGGGATTGCCAAACTTTACACGCTAGCAGCTCCAAAACTATAGCGAAATGTAGGGGGGAAAGGGGACAGCCCTGCCTGGTGCCACGTTCTATGTAAAACAGTTCCGATGTGAGCCCGCCCACCCTAACCCTCGCAGAGACGTCAGTATATAGGACCTGTATCCCACGAGTGAAAACGGGAGGAAATCCCATTCTGTTTAGAATGTGCAACATGTACTTCCATTCTATGGAATCAAATGCTTTTGCAGCGTCTAATAACACTGCGACGGCCGACAAATCAGAATTGAGCACATGGTACATGGCAAACATGGTACGTAGGTTAAGGGAGGTAGAGCGACCTGGGATGAACCCAGTTTGGTCCGGGAGCACGAGAAGTGGCATTAGGGGCTGCAGCTTGGTGGCCATAATCTTTGCCAATATCTTAGCATCTAAGTTTATCAATGATAATGGGCGATAGGAGTCGCATCGCGTAGAAGGTTTATGTTTCTTCAGCAAGGTTATAATTAAGGCTTGTCTCATCGACGGAGATAATTTACCTGATTCGTGAGCTTCCGCATACACTTCTAGCAAGTGTGGTATGAGTAAATCCGCATACGCCTTATAAAATTCCGCCGTTAGGCCATCCGGCCCGGGAGCTTTATTATTTGGCAAGGAGATAATGGCCTCCTTGACATCACTCTCTTCAATAGGTAGACTTAAATATTTCCTGTGGTCATCTGATAACCATGCACAGGCCGTATCCCTCAGATAATCATTCATAGCTTCGTCATCCATGCCCCCCGGGTGGTATACAGAGAGGCGTAAAAATTATGAAATTGCTCCACTATGGCAAGTTGAGAATAGTGAGTCTCCCCAGCATCATTAATTATATGGTCAATCGGGGGGTTGTCTGGTCGTTCCGATAGTCTATTGATCGTACCCTTCCCGGCCTGCCACCGTCGCCACAAGCCCTTGCCACATGCCTCTTGGACAGATATTTCGTTTCCGTGTCCGCCAAGGAATTATACTCCACAACATGTTCGTGTATTTGGGCCAACACCTCACTAGATGGTACATTACTGTATTGGGATTCTAGAGCCCCTAGTTGCTGTTTGATCTTATGCAATTGTCCTCTAATATCTTTGAGGATTCCCGCTGAGGTATTTATACATACCCCTCGGATCGTCGCCTTGAAGGCGTCCCTTAGGATAGCCTGACTGTCTACAGAACCTACATTCTGTTCAAAGTACTGTATAATAGCAGTCTTATTAGTCTCGGCATAAAGCGGGTCTAACAGTACGTCTGCTCTAATGCGCCATGTGAATGGTCGGTGCGGGTTTGCCGGTATAACCATGTCAAGCACAACAGGGTTGTGCTCAGATAAAGTCCTCGGGAGCGTGTGGACCCTCTCCACCCATCCATTAGCTTCCACTTTAAGCAGCCAGTAGTCCAGCCTAGACCAGCTGTTAAATGCTGGGGTTATGTGTGTGCCTTCCAAAACACCCTCATGTCGCCAGGCATCTACCAATCCCATTTCCAACATGACATCCCGTATGCATTGTGCCACTTTAACCATGCGTGCCCCAACCGGGTTGGATTTATCCACTCGTGGGTCAAGGTGTGTATTGAGATCGCCCCCCCAGATAAGTGCAGCCTCCGGCCAAGTGCACAATACGTTAATCATTTGCAAAAAAGGCGTCGCCTCATCCACCACAGGTCCATATGTGTTTACTATTGTCACCAGTACCTTCCCCAACGTGCCCTGCACCATAGCCCAGCGGCCCTCCTTATCCACACAATTCTTCAAAGGCGTAAACGGCATCCCCTTCTTAATGAGAATAAGAACCCCCTCGCATATGTGGAATACGATGAATCAAGCCGGTAGGCCGCCCATCTGCGCGCCACAGTACCTTCAGTGTGCCTATGCAGGTGAGTCTCTTGTAATAAAGCAATTTGCACTCTATGCCTATCTAATTGCGCCAACACTTGCCTGGTCTTTTAAGTGTATTCAAACCTCGGACATTCCAAGTTATACATTTGTACAATTCACCCTTCATCTATAACAGCAAGCAGGGCAGAACATGCGGTTCACTATTCAACGCACATGTATATACATCCACACAAAGCCAAAATGCCAGTGTATCCCCAATCCCTGTACCATTGACTGCAAAAATTAGAACATTCCTGCCCTCCCCCCACCCACTTCAGCAACCCCAATTCGCTAAAGACCTGCCACCTATAAAACTCCCACCCCAACAAAAACAACAAACCATGGTGTCTCAGGTGGGGGATACCCATTGGGGGGCGTAGCGGTGAAATCCACTACCAGATCTAGTAGGGAGGGGGCCGCCAATCCACCATAGCCATACCATTATTCTCAATAAAATCACATAGTGTAGGGCAGCCAGTTCAGCACCCGCTACCTCCCGGAGGCAGGCAGGGGGTAAAGGACCACACGATCACCCTCTCGGCTCGCCACATGCATAGTAGAACTCTTGTGCAGTAAAAAAAATAGTTCCATAGGCCAGACTGCATTACGCGCACACATCAGAATTAAAGTAAAAAAAGAATAAAATCAAAGCAATGATAGATAAATCAAGTAACTCAAACAATCCACTCAGTCCATATATTCTGAGAATCAGATCAAACCTATGTGCGGGGCACAGCCCCTCTTACTGTTCAGTCATCGATGTCTGACGTATGGTCCGGTGGCTTCCGCTGATGTCTCAGAGACCTGGCGTGTTCCTTCGCGTGTTTGGGACATGTAAAAATCTTGCCGTTAGCTGCCTCCCCGATGCCCATCCTGGCTGGATAAAGCATCATATAAGAGATCTGTTCTTTGATCAACACCTTCTTAACATTTTGAAATTCCTTCCGTGCTGCCTGCACATTTGCTGTAAAATCAGGGTAAAAAGATAAAACATTATTATGGTAGGTCGTTGTGCCTTTTTGACGTGTTGTGCGCAGGATAGTGTCGCGGTCACTGAAATTTAGCAGCCTGGCAATTATTGGCCTCGGGGGAGCACCAGGTGGAGGGCGCGCCGCCAAAGCCCTGTGAGCACGCTCAACAGCAAAGAGGGTAGATAAGTTGTCAGCTCCACAAACTTCGCGAAACAGCTCCTCCATGTAATCCTCCAAGCGCCCCACACTTGTAGATTCAGGAAGGCCCAAAACGCGAATGTTGTTGCGCCTCAAGCGCGCTTCAATGTCCTCACTTTTTGCTTGAATAACAGCTAGAATTTTCGTGATGTCCGACGTCTTCGCGGCTACTTGTTGCAAACCGTCTTCGGCATCGGATATGCACTGTTCCGCCTCTCCGAGTCGCGCTGCCTGTTTATCTAACTTTGCGGAGAAGTGATCCATTGTGCCGTTAAGGGCCTTGAACTTGCCGTCTATGGCCTGAACACTTTCGTGAATCGCTGCGAGCAATTTCTCCAGCACTGTGGGGGCCTGCGATGAGGAATCCAGCTCCGAATCAGAGGCTGCATTTTGCACCGATTTGCCTCCCTTACGTAGCTCAAATGTGAGACGCGGTTGGTTCTTGTCTGGCTTGCACATCTTGTCCCCCCCTGCCAGCCACAGCTCTTCACCTAGAGATGAGACAGCACTGCCTGGCCACAAGCCCCCCCCCCCAGTGATGCACACACCGGAACACAAGCGGTGCGGTCAGGGCGAGGCCTCCAGTGTAATCTCCTTCTGTCTCTCTAATGCCCTGCCCTCAAAGGAACAGCGTGAGGGGACACCAGAAAGCCCGCCACAATCAGTGTGCTGTTCTCCAAGTTGCGCCAGGTATTAACTCCAAAATCCGGCTGTTCTCCGATTAGCAGTGCAGTTGGCCATCTCATATTGTCCCGGCTCACAGCAGTACAGGAGTGAGGAGGGGGAGGCACGCACACTCGATCTCACAGCAGGGAGGCGAAGGGGACACCCGCATGGTCAGCACTCATAGTAAAGCTCGAGTCCTCAGATCTCCAGTGCCCAATCCAGCCATCTATTCTCAATTTTGCCCCACCTCACCGCATCTGTAGCCTCTTTCACCGCGCGTGTTCGAAACACACGTGGGTGGTGAATCGTCATCAGATCCTCCTGCCGGGCAGTCCAAGCGGTGACAGCGGGTGGGGGGGGGGGGGAAACCAGCGAAGCAGCACAGTGGCAGGTATAGCGGCCCAACACGCTCACAGCCTCACGGTCTGTTTGCGGCCTACTCCGACAGTCAGCGCCGGCCGCTCATGTGTCCCCGGTGCAACGATCCCCTGCGCGGGTCCCCCGCTCACCTCCGACAGCCACCAGTGCGGTTACTCTCTCCTGCCCAGCCGATGAGGCGGCACCGTGGCAGGCAGCGTAGTCCATGCTTCGTTCCCGTCTGCTCATATTATTTAGCGGTGAGTTCCGTGCAGCTTCAGGACTCGAAGGACGGATCCCCGGACCTCACCACACCGCCATTCCTGCAGCACCGGCACACTTCTTCCACCGCCGATCCTCCCCCAGCAGACACATCGCAGCACAAATTACTTCGCCAGAAAGGCCACGGAGCCAGCAAGACAGTCTCACCAAGTTTTATGGCAGATGGCTCAGTAGGGGAAGGATATATGCAGGATATCATTCGGCGTCCAGCAGAGCAACACTAAAGTGCGGCCATCTTGCCGAGCACCAAGCCACGCCCCCCTCTTGAGGAGTACTACTATAGTTGCCATTCTCCTGTCCTCGGGGAGTTGGCCCACCTCGAATACCTCCCAAAACATGTCAAACATGTATGGGGCTAGCTTGCCTACCACACATCTAAATGGCTCTGAGGGGAGCCCATTCGGGCCCAACACTTGCAGATTGCAGGTCTTGCATGGCGTTTTCTACTTCTTCGAGATGAAAGTCAGAATCTAACGCTTCCTTGTTCTCCAACTCAAGAGTCGGTAGAGAAATGTCTCGTAGGAATTCAGTACACTCCGCCTCCCCCACGTGGATTGGGACTGGTAAATGTTTTCGTAGTACTTGGCAAAGATTTCTGTCAAGGTCGCCCCTGTGCTACCCTGTGCTCCCTCTATGGACCGAATCTCAGAAACCCAGTTGCGGCTCCTGTCCCTCCTTTCCAGCCACGTGATCAGTTTGTTGTCTTTATTGCCCAAATCATACATCCTTCTTTGTGTGGCAACCGCGGAGCCCCAGCCGCGTTTTCTGCTAAGTCCCGAAGGGATTTTTCCTTGAGTTTGAGCACACGTTGGAGCCCACCCACACCCCCAGTGTCCATGCATAATGTTCGCTCCAAAGCAAGTATCTCCTGCTCAAGCTCCTCGCACCGGACTTGTTTTTCTTTACGCTGAGCACCGCTCGCCGCCTGTACATGCCCCTCACCACTATCTTTTATGCTTCCCTGAGAATACTGGCGGAGCTCACGGAACCGGAATTTTCGGCAAAGTATTGTTCTGTGCGTTCCTCGAAACGCTCTCGAAATTTCTGATACCGAAACATAAAGGGATCCAGTCTCGGAGGAAGGGACCAGTCGTGATCTGCAACCGGTGAGTAATCTGAAATCCCTTGCGCGTTTTGGCACCCACCCTGAAAGGGACCCGCCGAGGTAGTGTGTGTAAAAATATAGTCCAATCGTGCACCACTGCCATGTGCCTCAAAGATATAAGTGTAGTGTCTTGCCCTGGTGTTGTGGCATCTCCAAATATCCACCAGTCCCAGCGCACGCGTCAAGTGTACAGTGGATGGGGCCCCTACACCAAGAGGGGGAGAACTTCCCTATCCATTTCTGGCATCAATGTATCATTCATGTCAGCCACCAAAAGCAAAATTCCCAGAGGGAAGTCCAGTAGGAGCTTACTAAGGTCTGGGAATGTAATCTCATGCAGTCGCGGGGGAATATACACAGAGCATATGTTTACAACCTGTCTCTCCCAAGTCCCTGACAGGGCCACAGAGCGTCCCAAGTGGTCACAACCATATGCACTGTATCACCAGCGGTATTGCATTTTTAATGAGTATGGCCTAGCCCCTGGACCCTGACGTGAAACCCGCGTGAGCCCGTAGTGTATATCCATATCTATTGAGGGCTAATTAGTTGTTGCCTTTGAGGTGCGTCTCTTGAAGTAAGACAACATCTGGTGAGTGTCTGTGCAGCTATTGTAGAACCATAGTACATTTAATTTTGTCCCCTAGGCCATTCACATTCCAAGAGAGGATTGTCAGCATTCTAGTAGGTCATGTAGCCATAGTGCTAGTCTGAGACATCTCCCCCTCTCCCAGCAGTTAGAGACCTGCCCCTTAAGCGCAGCAGTACCTGGCCCGTGAAAACATATCTCATGCTACAATTGTTGAAACAGCTGTTCTGAAGCACAAACCAACCTATGAAGAACAGAGAAAAGACAAAAACCCTTAACAGTGCCACCGCCACCCTGCAACCCTGCCTTGTAGGTCTAGAACTACCCACATCTCAAATAGCAGAGTGCCTGTCGCCCTATCGAACAAATAACTAGGGTAGGGTTGCCTAACACCACCACCTGATAGCGCCCTCCCCGGGACCACAATTCTGCCCCACAACATATGGTCAAGCTGAAGCATACATGACATCGTCCCATCCGGCAGTGTCTAGAACTTAATTGTCCCTCGAGTCAGAGCAGTACGCCTTATCAGTAAATTACAGTCAGTACCTTACTCCCCTCAAAGACCCTGCAGCAGTTCACAGAGGAGAACCCTGTACCTTACTTTCCAGGGTACATAGCTTCACTCGTGGGGTTCCAGAACGGGAGCTCCTGGATCTAGATTCTGACCTTTCTCCCTCTCTGTGTCTGCTCGGAGACTCGAGAGTGCAGTAGCAACTCCCACGCCAGTCCACTTCTTCACGACGCCTGTGTTCAGGGAGGTCCCCCATCCACCCATTGCAGGTGAAGTGAAAAACAAAGATTTGTCGTTGTCTAGGACCTTGAGCTTGGCCGGGAAAAGCATCATATATTTTATCCCCTTCTCTCTAAGGGCACATTTCACCCCGTCAAATGTGCGCCTCTCCTGCTGCACTTTCAGTGTGAAATCCGGTAAAAACGTAAAGTCGAGTTCTTGTAGGGGAGATCGCCTCTCACTCTTGCCACCTGCGAAATTGCGTCCAGGTCTCTAAAGTTCAAGATATGTACAATGATCGTCCAAGGAGGGGCCCCTGGTTTCGGCTTGAGGATCGGAGCTCTATGTGCTCGTTCAACAGAAAACAGGGTGGACAGCCTCTTAGGCTTAAGGTGGTTCAGGATAAGGTCTTCAATTAAGAGGTCCATACTGGGGCCCTCCACCCCTTCTGGCACTCCCACCACCCTGATGTTATTGTGGCGGGCCCTTCCTTCCTGATCGTCCAACCTCAAGGCCATCAGCTTCTGTTGGTGTGCCAATTTTTGCACGCGTTCCTCCAGCTTGCGCGTCACAGATTGAAACTCCCCTATGTTCTCCTCAACCGATGTGACACTCTATGAGATTTTTCGCATGTCCGCTCTCATCAGGTTCATATCGATTGTAACCTTATCAATCTTTGTCTCCAGAGTCGTACCCAAGGATTGAATCGCTGACATAATTGATCCCAGGGATGGCTCTTCTTCGGTCGGCTTGTCCCCAAGCTCCACATCCTAGGGCGCCAGTTGATGCGGGACGGCATACTTATCTAGTTTGTTAGGTTGCACAGCAGCAGGGGCCCATTTTGGTTTTGTCATGATTGGGTTCACATCGATTGGGGTCAAGAAGGCACTTCACCACCCTGCAGGCCCACTTTGTGCCACCACCGTGGCTTGCTGCTGACCTCCAGATACTGCAGGTGCACCCTTTGATTACAATATATCCCCCTCTCTCGTGCCACAAGGATTGCCAGGACGCCCTTCCTGCAGTTTATGTGGGCCCCACAGAGTAGAAGGCACAGTAGAAAATCCCAGGGCAGACGTGGATGGATCCCCTCGGTCTCACTTACTCCTGCCCCACCTCGACCACATGTCAGCCCACTTCCCAAATGGACCTTGGCAGAGGGTTGTGCAGGGTAAGCCGCCGATCATCACACCCTATGGAGCATCATCGCACGAGGATATCACTCTTGCCGTCCACTGCGACCACTGAGTCCACACTGGAGCTGCTCTTCACCCTCTGCTGACCACGCTGACCTGCCCCAATCTCTGGTCCCACGTTGTTGCCGCTGAAATAGGGGGCCCGTAGGTGCTCCTGCGTTCACCTCTAGACCAGCCAGGGATGGCCCCCCCTTGTCGCTCTATACCCGGCCTCACGTCCTCAGGCTGCACCGGCGTAGTCCTGCAGTCACCAGCGGATTCACTTCAGCAATTAGCAGGTCGTAGGGAGCTCGCCGCCGGTGACACTCGACCTGCAAGGCCCCCAGGAGCCGCGCCCCAGGCACAGAGTCCAGCACCGACACCAGGCCCTATCCAGTGGATCTCGAGTGAAGGAAATCCCTGGCAGAGCCCTCTGGGTGCGGACCGTGAAAGTCTGTCCCAGTTGCTGGCCCAGCATTATCGCCGATCAGAGGAGAGGGCCCGTAGGTGCTCCTGCGCCGGCCACTTCACACCAGCTGCGTCTCCTCAGGTCACACCGGTGCACCACAGGAACCGCCAGCGGGCTCACCCCAGCAGATGGCAGGCTGTGGGGAGCACTCCGCCGCGATACATGATCCGCACGGCCCCCAGGGACAGCAACACAGGCACAAGGTCCAGCGCCAGCCGCAGGTCCCACGCAGCGGATATCAAGTGCCGGAGATCCCGGGCCGCGCGCTCTGGGTGCAAGCCGCACAAGTATGCAACTCCGCCCTTTTTAGCTCCGGAGCTCGTCACCACTTACATGGCAGGCCCTTCGTCCCTGCACATGGGCAGCCGAAGTGTCAGGGGTCAGAGACACTTCCCCCGCTTCAGGACACTGCCGGGGTAGCAGCGCCGGCTGTTTCGACCCTCCAGCTATCGGATCAGTACCAGATATTACGGGCTTTATCGAGGGCCCGGACGGAGCAGGCAAACCATGCCACCATCTTGGCCGATGCCAGACCACGCCCCTGGAGAGGGCAAAATTATGCCAGAGGGCTGAGTAAATTATGCAGCAAGGAAAGACAAATTATGTGGCATAATGAGGCACATTTTGCAATAGTATTACATTTATATTTATAAATTAGGTAAAACTCTCTGGGCATGGGTTGCCCTTCATTAGTAACGGTTTAACATCCAAATATACCAGTAAGCAACAGAAAGGTGTGCAAAGTGCCTTCCATTGTGCGGCAACACATGTCATCCCATTTTTTGTAACTTTTAAATCGATTGAGCTAGAAACACATTTTTTGTTTATTAAAATCTGTAGATTTTGTGGCAGATGATAGATTATGTGGCAAATGTGGCAAATCTATAATTATGGGGAAATCGCCGCTACCACACAATGGCATAATTCCAGTGGCCCTGATTATACCATCTACATAATGGGAATCCTGTTTTTCCAGCAAGCAATTGGCAAACCGGATAAAAAAACAGCCCAAACTTACTTTAGAGAGCAAAAAAATAGGAACTAGATCCCAGGATCGCGACGCAGAGACAGATGGTCTGCCTAACTCTACACAAGGCGAGTCTCCAGGGGACATTGCTGCTAATAAAACCCTGCTGTTAGAAATGACGGGCAGTTTGGCGATGATCCACAGTAAAGTAGACTCCCTCTCACAACGATTTGACAATTTGAAGTAACGTCAGGATAAACAGAGTGCTCAACTGGATGCAGTGGAACTGCGGATTTCTGATATTGAATACGATTCTGCACAACAGACAAAGCTTCAAAATGTTCCCAAACTAGATTTGGAATAAGCAAAAGGCAGAAATAAAGATTTAGAGGCGCACTCCCATAGGAGCAACCTGCATAGCATAGGTGTAGGAAGCTGGCTTTCTATACAGTGCACTAAAACAAAGTATACTGTGCAGGGAATCCAGTGGGCCCCTACTGATACACAGAGACAAGAGTAGTTGATACTCGTGCTTTCTTTTCTGGTAGCGTGGGCGAGCAGTTAGGCTTATCAGAGGGTAGAGCTAAGCATTTGTTGTACTCACAGAGGCAATACATGAGACTCCCTCTAAAAGAATAAATCCAAGAACAATTTAGAAAAAAAATATTCTTTTTGTATATATTTTCGAACCAACAACTGTGTTCAAAGGGAAGTACTGTCTGTCTTATGATTTAGCAAAGAAAAGCAAACAGTTCAAAGTTGTGAACATTTACGCACCATGCAATCCTATGGGAGGAAAAAACAGGTAGGCAAAGCACACAGCACAGACAATTTCAGAGTTTCACCTTCTGGGTTTGGAGAGGCAGGAAGCCAAGGTTCAATGTTCTACCAACAGTTCGTCATTTGAGTCCCAAATTCCACTGGGAGCAGGGTGTTGGTGGAGTTGGTAGCTGGTGCGCTACAAAGAAGGTGGGCACCCTAAACACGGGCTGCACAAAGGGACTTGCAGGCATGTCCGAGAGCTTCCAACAGGGGCTGGGGCCGCTAGGGCCTTGGGGACAAAGGGGCACAGCCGGTTAGTTGTTACCCAGGCCGGGCGGGTGGGCTGGGTGCAGACCAGGTTGGTCAGTTTGGCACTGAGCATAAAGGTGCTGCTCTCGGTCAGGAGCCAACAGCTGGCAGGGGCAATACCAGGATTGCTGGGCCCCTCTTGAAGTGGGACTCAGGTGTTCTGATGTCCTTTGGTGCCTGCTGGGCTCTGGTACCGTTAGAGTCCCAACTGGACTCTTCGATGTTAGTGTGGGTTGCAGTGCGTCCAGTACCACAGGGGTTGGTGCTGCAACGCTTCAGTTTGTCCTGGTATCTCCACACTTGGTGGGGAGACAGAACAGACTTCCCAGGGTACAGGTATATCTTCCTGTCCGGTTGCTGTGCCAGTCAGGCCTAGGAGCTGCAAGTCGGTGAACTGGACTCTGCGGTTTTGGGCCTGCTGTGCGCAGCTGAGTGGCTCCTCTACTCTGAGGGAGTTCTTGGGTGGTTTGTGAAGGCTGGAAGTCCTCTGGGGTACTTAGAGGCCAAACAGCGGCAGTACCAGACAGTTCTACTCGATTGTCGAGTCTTGAAGCGGCAGGCAGAGTTTTGCGCCAAAAGGCCACAATAGGCACTCCGTTCTCGGGTTCAGCAGCTTTACTTTGTATTTAGGTTCGTCAAATCTAAAGTTCTGGGTCAAGGGGTGCCACCTAAATACTCAATTTATGGGAGTTTAGGGGAGTACCATGTAGTAGCCAATGGGCTGCCCACCTTCAGGGTGACTGCACATTCTATTTGACCAATTTTTCTGGGAAGTGGGCAAAACCCTGATCTTAATATGCTAATTCTCTCCAACACAAGATGGAGGATTTTGAAAAGTGGGGTCCACATCAGCTGCCCGACATTAAGGGTGGTACTGGCTGGGTCCTAATCTTACTCATTTTTCACCTGTCCTTCCCACAAAAGGTGGGGCCAGGACAGGAGAGTTGGCATCTTCAAATAACTGGAGAGGCCTGGGTCACATTTCAAAGACGGCATGGCCGTTGAAGCTTCCCGCCCTGGAGGGCAATTCCTATTTGGAGGAGGTGTAAACACCTCTGCCCAGAGCAGGCTCTGTTCCTGGCCTCTGAGAGCAAACGCTCTCATGTCAGGAGCCTGAAAGATGTCTAATGGTGGCTGAGATCAGTCGGTTAACCACACTATTAGTCTGTAGGTTTTCAGAGGCAACTCTAAGGTGCCCTCTGTGTGCGTTTATTAATACATCTGACACTGGCATCAGTGCTGGTTGATTAAGATGAAATGTTTGGCACTAAACATTTTTGGGTACAGTGAAGCCATCACGGAGCTCAGTAACTTGTACTGACGAGTGTCCAGCCTATGTGCTCTTTATGGCTTCCCATTCACTTACAATATTGACGAATGGGCTTAGATATTGCAGGGTTATTTCTGCTCAGGCAGATATGTCCAGACACTGGATATATTGCACCCTGCCTTAGGGCTGTAAGGCCTGCTGTATGGGTGGCTTACCTTTACGTCATGCAGTGTCTGTAGACATGGCAGCCCGGGATGTGTGTCATGTTGACTCTTCGGCGGTTTTGTCTGCACCAAGACACACAGTCTGCAATGGCAGAGTGCATGATCTTGGTGAGGGGTCCCTAGGATGGCACAATTCATGCTGCAGCCCTAATGGACCCTTTTCAGTCCCGATGATCTATGTACCAGGGGCACCATTTATTGGGGACTTACAGGGAGCTGAAGTTGTGCCAATTGTGGAACAATGGTACAGTTTTAGGGAAGAACTCTGTTACTGTGTACCTGGTTAGCAGGGGCCCAGTACACTTCAGTCAAAGGTGCATCAAATACCAGGCAAAAAAGTAGGGGGGTACTGCAACAAGTACCCAGCTTCCTGCAGTAGGCATTCCAGGATTCACTAATATACAACACCCAGATGACTATGTCAAAAAACTATTAATAGACATCTTTGGATGCATAGATCTTTCCGCGATTTGTGGTATCTATGCCTATGCTGGGTGCACTTCCGCACCGGCTCATCATTAAACTGCTCAATTGCAGCGACAGGGCCGAGAGTGAAATGGCATTCAACAAGCGGAATCTGCTATCACCTTCTGTCTTGACTTTGCTCAAGCCTTCGAGTATGCCCGGAGGAAATTTATTGTAACCATAAAGGAGCTGCGAAATCTGGGAATACAGTACACTGTTATGTCATGCAAAACTGTGTTTCACCCTCAAAGAACAACCCCCTGTCTTTACATTCCCTGAGGAAGCAAGAAACTTTCTAAAACTCTTCCCTCGCCCTGACATAATGCCTTGTGAGACTACAGCAAGCTCTCCATTACTACCTGGATGAAGCACATTAGGTGCTGTCCTAGAACTGTTTCTGACCAGTCAGGCTGCACTCCCTTTGGGCAGCCGCTGCCCGACATAATATTTTCTGCCGAGTTGCATGTAATGCCTGGTGACAACCTTTACCCATAGATCTCATTCACTGATATTTGTGTGTGAATGACTGATGGCTGCAGACTCAAGCTGCTGTTGGGTGCTTCTCCATTAATTTAATCCTACTGCGCAGGCACCATCATACACTAAAAGCTATTTTTTTCCAGAGTTTTATATAGCAAGAACTTGACCCCAAGGTATCAGTATCAGAGCGGTTTACATGAGTACCAGTTGCGTTTCACAAGGACACACACATTTTGGCACGGGAGATTAAGTGATTTGCCTGGAATCACAGGATGTTAAGCATGGTTGCCAAGACTATAAACCCATTCCCCAGATTTGAGATTGACCGCCCTAGCCGTTAGGCCACATCTTCTCCCCAAATAATAATTGTACATGACCTGCAAAGCCCAAGTTGGAACTAATCTTCCCACTTACTCCCATAACACTAATGACTGACCGTCTTACAAATCAAAACTGATGACATGGAGTGTACAAGTATAAATAGCCCATGGGAGGCGTGTTTGCTATTGTCCTACCTCACCAGACATGATGTGGATGTAGTCATAGGTAACTGTGCCTACAAGGGATTTTATTTAAAGTACTCAGTAATACTAGTTCAACAAATTACTTTATGGTTAAGCCCCAATTGGTAACTAACCTTATGAAAAATTGAAACTCAATTCACTCATGTACATCCTAGTTAATTTGTAATGAACAATTTCAACATGGGTGTGTGTTTCTGAGTTTTTTGCACATTTAGTGTAGGTAAACACAAAAGGGGTACAGAATGTGATAACGGAAACACAATTACAGAGGTAAACAAATCATATACAAAAAGTTATGACCTTCAGATCATTAGTGTTAGCATCTATTTCAAACTAATAAACATAGAAAAAGAATCTGAAATAACAGAAAACAATTCCTGGCCGGGTGAAACACTGGAGAAAATAGATGAGCTTGTCGACGTTTCGGTCTTGGTGGCTTATAAGTCCATTAGACCATCTTCAGGACGGTAAAAGGAAAGTTGTAATTGACCCATGAAGCTGGTCAAGCATGTATCAAGAACCAGACGATTCCCTGTATTTGTTAAAATGTATTCAATGTGCTTGGTAAATGTCCAAGCTGACAGTTAACTTGTGACAAAAGCAATCCAGCCTGATTTGCTTTATTATGACACTCACTTGAGTCGAGCGGCATACGTGGGACACTGCTCCTCTAAAGTACCGCTGCCTCGACAGACGGCATGTGATTATGATGTGGATGTGGCTTTCGTCCAAGAAACACACATAACTTGCTCTTATATGACTACATTGGCGATAAAATGGAGCGTCTCAATATTTCTCCCATTTCTCCTCCTCATCCTGTGTTTTTGTGATAATAATTAAGCGGGGGACACCATTTAGACCCACCGCCACATCAACAGATGAACAAGGCTGTTAATGGTGCAGGGTAAACTTGGCAATGCACACATTACTCACAGGGCAATTATAGATGACCCTGAATTCTACTCAGAGATTGGTTAGAAACTGGCCGCACCTGTACTATGATATGGGAGGCTACTTCAACACCACACTTCAGAGTGGGCTAGATATCACCGGGATGTCCAGCAGGCAATGCTGTGCTCTAGAGGAATTACTGAGGGTTGTGGAACAGATAGACTTGTACCATATATGATACCCCACCACTAGAGACTATTCATGCTACTTGGCGGCACATAGCACATATTCCAGACTCAACTGCTAGCTCGGCTGAAGAGATGTGATGGGTTGGATGGAATCCATCTTGTTCCGCCCTAGAACTCTCTCAGGCCACTCACCAGTTTCAAGCTGCCGAGCGAGGAGATACATTTCTGAACAAGTATGTGACTGCTAATACTATGGAGAAGGGGAATGCTCTGGTCGAACTTTGGCCAGCCTGATTTGCCGACTGTGGGCAGTGTCTGATATAATACAGATCAACACAGATGAGGGAAAATATTGTTAGAACCTTATGACATACTGCAGGAGTTCACACATTTCTACTCTGAACTCTACATGGCTCGGAGTGATAATTTTAAACAACACATACACAAATACCTTCGTATGGCTACTTTGCCAGGCTCAAACTCCACCAATGTGAGCCATCTCCAAACAAGAACTTAAGAGGGTTATAAGAAATATGAGAACTGCATCCTCCCCCGGCGGGGACGGCTTCCTAGTTGAGTTTTATAAAGATCAGATGAGCTCGCACTGCTTTTGTCTGAAGTGTACAATGAGACCTTTGAACGTGATACACTCCCCCCAACACTTGGGAGGCCATAGCAATTACCCTCGTTAAACTAGGAAGAAAGTCAAACTTATGCAAACCCTACCGCCCGTTGTCATTGAAAAATGTTGAAAACAAAAGTTGAGTTCATATCATTGCCAACACGCACCTCCCTCTGCTTCGCTGCTTGATACGGCCAGACGAGGTGGGCAACATCCCCGGCAGGCCCACCTCTGATAATCTACGCACATTTTCGCCATCACACATCAAATTGATCCGGGTTTAGCTGCTGCCTTTTTGGACGGGGCCAAGGCATTTGATTGCTTTGAATGGCCTTTTCTTCAGATGGTGCTTGTGAGGATGGGTGTGGGTCGGACTCCCTGCTTTGGGTTTCTCCTCGTTACATAGAGCCGATGGCCAGAATTAAAGGGAACAATCTAATCTTTCCTTCGATCCCCATCGGCAGAGGAACGGGGCAGGGACGCCTCCTTTCGCCCATCATATTTGCTTTAGCGGTCAAGCCTTTGGCTCGTGTTCCTATGGATCATCACCACCAGTGGGGCCCGCAGGATAATCCTATCAACGTAAGATGACATTTTACTTATTGTGAGAAACCTGGAACAAAACCCAACACCCATCATAATTGAAATCATTACATCTGGGGAATGATCTACTCTGCAGATTACCTGGACACAACCACTCCTCATGCCACTAACTACCCGCACACAACAACCCAGGTTGCCATTTCCCCTATAATGGCAACCAGAATCTATTTGGCTTTCGTTAACAGTAGGATGTTAGACGTGATTTAGGAAAATTATGGGAAATGCATAAGTAATATCAGCACATTGGACTGTTGGGAGCTCCCCTGAAGACAGTGGAGTATCTATGGGCTTATAATGGCTGGTAGAAGCCCGGAGTGCCAACATTCCAATGTTTGTCTCCCTTTTTAATTTAGAACATTCTCCCCTTAGTGGGTGGGACGTTCTAATAGCCTGGTAGCCCTTCTGCCTTGTGCACTACCAGTTCTTAAAGGCACTCCCCCTTGTTATAGGCCTATCACTCAGGTCAAGGGCCTTTTACATGCGGTATAACCCTCGGCAACGGGCTATAAGGCTATATTACAAAGCAGATAGCGGGGTGGATTAAATTGCCACTGTTGGCGGCTGGCAGAGTGCTCCTTATGAAGAAGGGGTTGTTCCCTTGCTTCCTCTACTGCAGAATATCCCCATATTAATGACTAAAGCATTTTTCATGCAGCTCAGATCTCTTCTGTCATTTCATGTCAAGATATGTCATGTTATGTCATGTGGTGTTGTGTAGTGTCATTTTATGCTGCATTGTGCTGTGTCATGTCATGTTATATTATGTTATGGCAATTTATAGAGTGCTTGGCTGCCCCAAGGGGTTTCGCAGCGCTAGCATAAGAGAACAATGCAGATGCGGCAGGATCAGAATCGTCAGGTCTTGACCTGCTCATGACTGGCCCGGCATGGACAGGCCGACACATGCAGCTCCTTGACTTCCGGGAGTCTTTGCTGCTCCTCATTTCCAGGTGCAACCCTTAGTAGCGCAGGCTTAGTATCGCGCAATAACCACTCCATGCTGTGTCTTAGCACAAAAGGCCATTTTTATTAGGACAAGGTTGACAACAATGCTTTAACCAAACATCAATAAACATATACCAATCCCCAAACTCAGACCTTTCATCCATCAGCCTTTTACACACTCCAGTTACTCTCTCCCAATTCACTCAGCGACCTCTTCCCTTCTTCGATTCGCTTCCTCACTTATCTTTCAACCTCCTCCAGCTTCTTCAGCCATCGCACTCTTGCATGCCACACCCCCATCATACACCTGTATCCCCCTCCCTGGAAAGGTGAGTATGCCCGTCATGGACTCCCCACCCCTCCAAAGTACTGCCAACCAGGAAACCCCAGAAGGGCGGTTACCTGCCCCCCCCACCCCCCCCAGTTTCAGTGCACCTTTCGCCCTCAAACCCGACGGCACCAAATGGACTCATTCCACAGCTTACTGATGACATCCCTCATTTTTATCATGTAGTACGCGTTACCCATGTGCGAGAGGTGCACTCCAGCATCTCGAAACAAGCATTTACAATGCAATGGTCTCGGCATTGTTAAAGTTAGAGCTGTTGGCATTGCTCATGACATTATTCTTGTTTTTGTTTTTAAAACATTTAAAGAAACGGCATTGTTATTTACAATGTTAATAGCTTAATCACTCTCCAATGCGAGACCTATTGCATTTGCACTCACACACAGAGCCACACACACACAGCCACCCAAACACAGAGCCACCCACACACACAGAGCAACCCACACACAAATAGAGCCACCCATAGAGCCACCTACACACACAGTTACCCACACACAGACAGAGCCACCACGCATAGAGCCAGACACACAGCCACACACACAGAGCCACATACACAGAGCCACACTCACAGAACCACACATACACACACAGTGGCTTCCACAAACCTTCCAGCACCTGTGACGAGATTAGCAATAAATCATTTAACAGTGTTTAAGGCACGAGAAACCTAAAAAGGGTGCCAGGTAGTTGTAGCTCCCCCCACAGCCGAGCATCACAGCGAAGACCTGGTCTCTTGATAACACCCACTAGGAGATATATGTCCCTTCAACTCTGGAACCATCACGCCCCACACCCCCTTTCCCGTCACACGTTCAAGGGTACCCCCTCGCCCGCCTGGCAACCGCATCCCATGGCCACCCCTTCCGTGCCCAGCTCATACATTCACAAAGCTTCCCCAGCTAGAGCCCTCCTACTACCCCTCCTTCCCTCCTCTCATTTTCACCTTCAAAAGATGGCGGGCAGGGAAGAAAAAAAATTCCCTCCCATGAGCAACGCTCTTCTTCCTGCAGTTCAGGGAGCCATGCACGGAGAGCCTCCCCCCGTCCCCGCCCCTACCGCCATGGCCTGCGCAGCCCCGGGAGCGGTGGAGATGGCGCAGCGGCGCCCAAGGATGCCCGCTTCGGGGGAGCGGAGAAGACATGTATAAGCCAGGCTTGTCGTCCGCTCCGAAGCGCGCCCGGGCGGCGCTTTGTTACATTGTTGCGGCGCACAAAGGCTGCGCGGACACAAATAGATTACTTGCACCCCCAGCCGCTCCCGTGCCGTGTGCCTCGCGCTCCCTCCAGTTGCTGTTCTTTTTTTTTATCCTCGCCGAAGCAGCATAACAGACGCGCTCCTTCGAACACCAGAGCGCCTGCGTAGCACTGGCCCGAGCGCACGCTGGGAGCTGTAGTCCCATGGGTAGCGACGGCGTGATGCCACAGAACGTCTTCAAGTGCGAGGAGGACTACAAGCCCCAGGTTCCTCTATAACCGCTCGCCCCTTCCCTTCGCTGTTTGCCAGGAGGGCCTGGGAGCAGGAAGGGGATGGCGGTTAGTGTATTGGGGTTCTAGGCGCCATTAATCCAGGATGCCCAAAGCCTGTACTATGTTCAGTGCCCATGTACGCTCTGTGGTTTTACAGTGCTCAGCGTGGACGATATTTGAGGGCATACTTTAAAGCAGCAGACGCAACTCGATTTTCACCCATGGTTTCCAAACTTCTGCAGAGGTAAAACAGGACCGTTCTTAAAGCGGCAGTGCTGGCGTACCCTCAAGACCGTACTGAGATAATGTGACAACCCAAACAAGGCATGGCAAAAGGCAAGCACACCACTGCCTTTCTCCGAGGCAGAGCAGAAATGCCTCGGAGAAACGCAGTGGCGGTTTCGAATTCGGGGGCGTGTTTTCCTTTACTCTCCTCTTGCCATTGGCTGGAGGAGATAATTAGACTTCTTGAAAAAAAACCGCCCCCGAATCCGAAAAGGACGGGGCCTAATCGGAATGACGGACCTCTTCTCCAATGGCTGGCCAGCATTCAAGAGGCCAGCCAATGGAGAACAGGGGAGAAGAGGGGCGGGTTCAAGCCCCTCTTCTCCAAGTCATTAAATCTCGGATCGAGACTGTGCCATCGCAGCCTTCGAGCCGAGACCTGAAAAGCAGTGGCTCTTCAAGCCGCAATCCCGCATGCGCAATCACTTTAATACCGTTGTTCCCACAAAAAACTCTCATCGCACGATTCAATTTTCGCCTCGCTTTCTCAACTGCAGCGGGCTTCAGTGCCCCCCACCAAGTCCTCCTCAGCACAAACTCAGTCCATACAATACAGGCGCATGCCAGATTGCTCCTCATGGCTTCAAGATCCCATTGCATCAAATGTAGCAGGGACACACCGGATTGCTTGATTAAGTCATTCTCCCCCAGATGGATAACCAACATTTCCGGGCCGCCTCTTATAGCCACTTTTTTCGTCAGCCAGGGCAATAAAGCTCCCCAGCTCATCCCGCTCTTACCCCACCAGTGTACCTCATGGTGGCTGCTTCGCAGGCCCAGGCTACGACCGTACACCTGCCTGTCCGCATATTTCGATGCCCAGTGAACAAACGAGTGTCTGACAATCCAGGTAACCGTCTTGGCTCCTGGACACCTGATGCAACCTACGAAGAGAACAAATATTAACACCACAGAACCAAACACCGTACTACCCCCCCTCAACCGTTACAGCCTACCCCAGCATTCGCAGCAGCGTGACCTCCATCGCCCAATGCACTGAATCTTGTCCCAGGACCAACCCAGGTGTGCTGCCGCCGTCGTCGCGCCAATACGAAATCAATGCATCCCATTCCTAGCAGGTCCCTGCCCAAGCGCCTCAAAGCCATTTGTAACAGCGCCAGCAGCTGAAAAGCCATCACCCGCTTTCTGGAGGCATGACAAAAGATCTCCCCCGCTACCTGCTGCATCCGGCGACAAAAATCACACCACTCCAGCACCGGGCATGCTTCCATGCATCCACTTTCGCCCAGCCACACCCACTAGCCCCTCCCAACCTGCTCCGTCTTAGAACGACCCAACCAAATCCCAGACGCGTCCCATCCAAGCGCACATCCACATACACCCTACCAGCTTTGCCCCTCGCCCCCACCAATTCTGAAACCCGAAAGGCCCGAAGAACATCCAAATCATACACAAACGAAACAATGCCACCTCATACTCATCATAACAACAATGCGACAACTTGGCCAACAGGCCTCGCAACAGGTCAAAAGTAATCGCCTCCTTAGGAGCCTCCCCCCCCCCTCACCCCTTTCACGCCCCTAGCCTTTCAACATTCTACTCAACAAATCGCTTTTTGCCGGATCAAAACCCATGTACAACGTGCTGTAAAAAGAAATCCCCGCCAATTTTCCTGCAATCGCAGTTTGAGACAACCGCTTATCAATGCAATCCAAAACAAAGCGAATGACTCCCTGTTCACATTTTTGACTGGACATGCGCCATGTCTCACTGGTCCATCCCAGAAACGCGTCGAATTCAGACCACGCCAACCTGTAAGAGCGCCTCGTAGAGTCAGCTATGGATTTTTCGACCAGGCCCACTACTCTTACGCCCCCCAGGCCCAGATACCGTCCGGCACCTTGGTCTTGCAAGCCTCCGCTCCCGGCGCCAGACGTCTGAAACGGTGCCACTGCGAATGAGACAATGCATCCACAATGTCATTGCTTTCACCTGGGACATGTTGTGCGCGAAACAGCACATTAAAACGCAGGCAATGTAACATAAAACTACGCAACAAGTGCAGCACACGTAAGTCCACTACTATCCTGTTGTCCACGTGGAAAAATACCGACCTGTTCTGGAGCTCCGGGTCCCACACCTCTAGCGCTACCAGCAGTGGGAAGAATTCTAAGAAAGCAATGCTCCTGCCTTGTTTCAACCAATGTTCTGGCCACTGTTACGGACACCACCTCCCATCCCAGAAGACCCCAAAACCGGATGCCCTTCTGTATCAGAGAAAAGCTGCACCTGCCAAACCATCCTGTCATCCACAAAATCCAGCGACACACCATTAAAATCAGACAGGAAATTCTGACACACACACAAATATCCGCCCTGACTCCCATTGAGATCCTGACTCTGTGATGAGGGTGCACCGCACCCGACATGACCATGCTGAGATGTCTGCAGAAAGTCCTCCTGGCACGCACCACTCTGCACGCAAAATTCAACAACCCCAAGAGTCTTTGTACCACCCGCAGGTCGATCTTTTTCTCACCCATCACTTGCAGCAAGAAAGCCTGCATGTCTGTCACCTTCTGTTCGGGTAACCGGGCCATCCAAGCACGGAATCCAACTCAATGCCTAGGAATGTCAAACAGCAGCTGGGCCCAGCTGTTTTCTCTGGGGCTAAGGGAAGCCCAAAATCCCGTGCTGGTACTTGAAACTGCCCAAGTGCCCTCTCGCACTCACCAGACCGTGCCCTTCCCGACGAACAGAAAATTGTCCAAGTAGTGCGACACCTCACCATGACCGCTCCTGCATGTAAATGCCCACTGCAGAAAGGAGCTGAACGTCTCAAACAAAGCACAGGAAATCGTGCAACCAATGGGAAAGACCTTGTCAACAAAGATGGACCCTCCGAACTGCATCCCCAGCAGGGAGAAATCCGCAGGGTGAACGGGAAGGAGGCGAAAAACCAACTTTATGTCGCACTTTGCCAACTCTGCACCCCGCCCACACACCCTCACCAGACCGATCACATCGTCAACTGAAGCATACAAAACCCTGGAATCCTCCTCAGCAATGAAATCATTGACAGATCTCCCTTCCGTCCAGGACAAATGATGAATAAATGATGAATCAGCCTGAACTCCCCGGGCTCCTTCTTAGGCACCACTCCCAATGATTATATAATTAGATCTGAGACAGGCCAATGGTCAAATGGGCCTACAATCCTACCTTCAAGGACCTCTTTCTGCAATTTAGCTGCAACCATGCTTGGCAATCCCCTTGCTGACTTCAAATTCTCTGCCCATCTCTGCTCCCAGGGGCCCTGTTATCCCACCCGAAAACCCTCCGTGAAACCCCAATGAATCCTCAATGCGGCCTCTCTATCGGGATACCTAGAGAGCCACGGACCCATGGCCTCAACTTCAACCGGTGTAGGAGCCCTTGGGCCCAGCTTGCCCCTGCCCTTTTGTGAGCCGCCATTGTTCAGATGGTGTGACCAACGTGAAACATTGCGTTAGAGGGTGGGGTCCTCCACACTTGGAGCACTCGTGCTTGAATTTGCAGGGGTGCCGACTGCAGAAACCCTTGTTGAAGTTCTAGCATGCGCCTGCACTACCCCCCGTGGGCTTGTCCCGTTGCCCCAGTGTATGAGCTCTGCCCTCCCGCCCCAGTTTGGGCGGGGCGCGACTGAAAAGGCCGGCATGTGACTGGAAGGCCACTGGCCGTATGTGTAGATGCCGACGACTGAGTGGAAGACATCCACTGCATCCAGAGTTCCTGATCTACCTCCCCCCATGGCTTATCGGGGTTGATGCTAATCCTAGCCCTAAACTCCTCGTCGTAACTGAGCCATGCGAAACCACTGAAATGCATCTACACTTTCCGGATAATGTCTATATACTTAAGCAATGCTATAGCAAATGCTTCTCGCAATATATACTCGCGTAAATCAGAAACGAAGAAGTCCAATTCTCCAAGTTAATCGGCACCCTCAGCCACCTGGTCAGTTCCCACTCCTCCTCTTTGGAACCCTCCTAGGCCTGGATCTCCCTATGTAACAACTTGAACACATCGACATACTCATGTTTCCATATCCGCGACTTAGTCTTTTCAGATAAATGCGACCCCAAAGCCATTGCCAGGCCCATGTATGGTAACTTTTTCTTATGTTTGTCATCCCCTTTGTCATCTTTTCTGTCCTGGTCGTCTGTCTTGTCCGTCTGGACGCCTGCACCTACCAGCTGATTGACCCCCCATATAGGTACCACTGCCAACTTGGTAGGCCCTCCCGGGTCCCGCACAGACCCCTCACCCACACCCACCGACCGGCAGGCTTTCTTCCGCCCCCCTGTGTGGCCATCGTCCCAAGCCGACTACCAGGCACCCTCACCTGATAAGTTTGTGGGCACCTCCCGCTCCTTTCCTCTGCCATCAGCCGTCTTCTGGCTCGCCTTCTTGCTCCCGCTGATGGTGGCCTGTGGCGCCTGCAAAACACCAAGCCGTCCAGTTGCTGCCTTAGCCCTCCCCAAGCCACATTGTCCCTCACTTCATCCTCTTTCAGCTCATCACTTTCGTCATCATAATCCAATTGCTCCAGATGCTCATCCTCAACAAGCGCCCCCAACACCTCACGCACCGCTCTCTTCAAACCTTTCCCTTCCACACCAGGCACAACACCACACTCTGGTGCCACTGATGCCCGCTCCCTCGATGGAGGGCAGGCCGCCGCCGACCCTCCTGCTGCTTCCGCCCAGCGTCTAGGGGGCGTCTTACGCCCCGCCGGCCCACCCATGCCTCTACCAGCCTCCACTGCTGGCTTGTGCCCCCCCGACCATCTAAGCCAGAGGGCGCCCCAGCGCCATCAAGTCTCTGAGCCGTCGCAGCCGTCCCAGCCCCCGACAACAGGGACCTCATCTTATCTACCCAGACCCGCTTGCCTGGGGGCCCAGAGGCCCAGAGGCCGAACCCTGGCCCTGCCTTTACTTCCAACCAGTGTGCCGTGGGCCCATCCCCCCATACGCACTCCCGCGACCGGCGTCTCCGGCCGCACACAATATCTGCCACTTCCACTCTGTCTCCTGGATAATGCGCCGCTGGTCCCGGATTTTATCCTCCAGGAACATGCTTTCCCACCTGTCCCCCCCGGGTCCCAGGCTCAAGTCACTTGTATTTTTCTCCCGGGCCCCCGAAGGACCCGGGGCACCACCACTAAGGGGCTCTGAAATCCGTGTCAGTGCCCCTGCCCAATACCCCCCCTTGAACAGGCCCCTTGGCAGTCCCTGGAGAAAGGTCCACAGGCTGGTTGCACCACTCCCCTTCTTCTTCCCCCACAGATTCACTACCAGATAGCAGGAGGGCAAAATCCTCCTGCACTGGTGCCCCCCAAGCACCCTCCTCCTCCCCCCTTCACTGTCTGCTCCCAGGTCCCAAGATAAATCACCCAGCAATTGCCCGCCCACCACGCACGTCTGAGAGCTTCATGTCTAAGGTCGCCAGCAGTGTTCACGCAAGTTTGGGGGGGAGGCGGGCAACCCGTCTAGCGCACCCCTGGCTCAGGTGGGGGGACTGGCGCTCGCAATTCCCTTGCCCATGGGAGGACAGCCTCCAGTTGTGGGGGTCCCCCCTCCGACGACCTATCTCGCAGCCGACCCAGCCTTACCCACGGCAGTGAACGCACCCAACTCACTCATTGTGGTCCCACCGGCGGTGCCACCAACAGTGTCAACCCTCGCAGTAGTGCCTAAGCCCTTGGTCACTACGGCACCGCTACTATCCGGTCGCTGCTCTTTGGGGTGGGAAGTGCCCCTGGCTGCCAGAGAGGGTATCTGGCGGAGGGAGTTTATTGACATTTTCACCCTACTCATGCACGGGGCCGAGGGGGTCGACACTAGGAAGATGGGCGCCAAGGAGGACGATAAGAAAGTGTGCTTTCAAACATGGTCCGAAAAGAACATTGTCACATGGGGGCAAGCCTTCGCCATCTTGCCAAAAATTTTTTTTTTTTAAATAAAAATAAAAATCTTGCTGTGTCAAGTCCCACGGGTCTTTTCATCCCTCCGTGTTTAGCTAATCTCCCCTTTTTGAATGTGTATGCAAACACGGTGCTTATGTTAAGCGCTCCACTACCTTCGGTTCGAGTTTGCGCTATATAAATATGCACAAAAAAAAAATACATTCTTGCTGTTTTGAGTCGCGCAACAGGAATCAGGGGGGGTTGCTGTTGGCAAGGAAAGGGTGGCGGTTTCCGCATAACAATCGCGGGCCACATGAGGTGAAGGGGCGGGTATATCTGGTGCACGCTGAGGACTGAGTGCATTTCCCACACCCCCCGTTTGCCTATGATTGGGGGGCTAATTGCTCTCATGCCTAAAATGGCCCGCGCGCGTAAGGCGCCAGAATACCTTCGCTTAAGAGTGTCCTGAGTATTGGTTGTAGCCAAGAGGGCTAAAGAGGTGCGGGGGGCGCGCCGCAGCAGCGCGATCTGCAGAGCAGGAGTGGGCGGACCTGGTGGGTAGAAAACTTCCGCTTGGCCAGTGCGCAGTGCCGCCCCGGTGTAAACCCCCCCACGAGCACCCGGGTGCGCAATGGACGGTCGGTGGGTGACCATGCAGCGGTGTGTTGTTCTCCCCTTTTGTCTTGCAGATGCTGTGGTACTACAGGTTTAGATGAGCAGCACCAGGGTGTAAGTGGTGTGGCCTGAACCTGCCGGCCCTTAGGGGCGCCAGGGTGTATTGTAGGGCGTGGCTGGCTCACACCGGCCGTGTTTCTAGGGATTGTACACCGTTTAAGCTAGTGGGAGAGGTGGACACTGGTTACGCTTGGAGGCTGGGTGCAGCACTGCCCTTCCTTCTTGCCTCACACTTGTTTTTGTCTTTGCAGCAGGTCGGTGAGGGAAGAGTAGTGATTCGGACGTGGAGTTCAAAGTGACACTTGCACGCTGCAGTGCCGCTGGAACGCCTGTCCGAACAGCACGACGGTTGCCCGTGTCCCTCGTTTTCTTATGTAAGTACGGCTTAGCCACGGGGGGCCAGAGTTGGTTCCCCAGACAAGGGTTTGGGCCAAGTGTGCTCTGAGCTGTAAGCATGTGGGCTAAACTCTTTTCCTTATCCTTCCGGATTGGGAGGCACAAGCACAAAATTCTATGGATAGTCAGGGATCCCCACCGCTTTTTATGATGAGGTCCCAAGTCGAGGAGACCCAGACTGGCATCTCTGAGGATGCACGGATCGCAGCTTTTCTCGAACTAGCCAAGACCAAGGGATTGGCTTGGGCCACCGAACTTTTGAAAACCAATAACCCCAAGGACTCAGGAATCGCCAGCGAGGTCCCGCCCGTAGAGCACAATGAGGAAGCTGGCCCCTCTAGGTCCAAGAGGATACGTCGCCCCACAGTCAAAGTCTTTCCTGCGGAGCAACCGACAGTGAGGGGCAGGGCCGTGGCCCCCTCTCGGGCCGCCACCCCCCTCCAGGTGTCCCCGGCTTTGGGAGCTGGACCATCGCTCGCACATGCCAGCTGCCCACCCCCGGCGGCTTTCGCTACATCGGAAGACTGGTGCTCGCAATCCCCTTGCCCATGGGAGGACAGCCTCCAGTTGTGGGGGTCCCCCCTGCGATGACCTATCTCGCAGCCGACCCAGCCTTACCCACGGCAGTGAACGCACCCAAGTCACTCATTGTAGTCTCACCGGCGGTGCCACCAACAGTGTCAACCCTCGCAGTAGTGCCTAAGCCCTTGGTCACTACGGCACCGCTACTATCCGGTCGCTGCTCTTTGGGGTGGGAAGTGCCCCTGGCTGCCAAAGAGGGTATCTGGCGGAGGGAGTTTATTGACATTTTCACCCTACTCATGCACGGGGCCGAGGGGGTCGACACTAGGAAGATGGGCGCCAAGGAGGACGATAAGAAAGTGTGCTTTCAAACCTGATCCGAAAAGAACATTTTCACATGGGGGCAAGCCTTCGCCATCTTGGCGGCGGTAATAATGGAAAGGTTCCCGGACCAAGGGCCAGGGATATTTCAGTATGCAAGTATTATCACGGAAGAGGCCGCAAATAGTGGGGGTATGGGCTGGTACCGTTATGACTGTGACTTTAGGAAAAAGAGGGCAATCTGCCCGGAATTAGAGTGGGACCAACTAGAGGTTAGGCTTTGGGTCATGCATATGTGTAAGCGCGCAGTGGAAGGGACAGCTAAGCCAAGCACCTCTAATAGTGACAAGAGCAAAGAGACAAAGCAGGAAGGGAAGGGACAGACAAGGAAACCCTTTCGGGGGTAGGTCAGGGGGGGTCGAAAGCCGGGCAATAGATCACAGTCCAACGGCACCTGCAGGCTATTCAACGCCGGCTCCTGTTCATGGGGCAAAGCATGCAGGTTCGCCCACAACTGCAGTAAGTATGGGGCCCCCCACCCTGCCTCCTTCTGTTCCAAGCGAGACAGCTCGGGCCAACCACCGGCAAGACAGGACAAGTAAGCGCTGCCCTGTCCAAGTCCCCCCCACACCACCCAGTACCTTTTCGCCTCCCAACTGTAACACAGGCCTCCTCGCGCCCCACGAGTTGGACCCGGCCTCTCCCACCCCGGGTAAGGGTCCCTTCCCCATTAGCATTGCCAACCTCCTTCCCCTGATCCATGGGTACCCCAACAACAAAGATGGCACCCTCATTGCGGAAGGCTTTGTGGAAGGTTTTCGCATCCCATACCTAGGCCCCCTAGTGAGCAGGGATGCGGAGAACCTCAAATCAGCGAGGGACCACCCTGAGATAGTGATGGCTAAATTAAAGAAGGAAGTGGCCCTGGGTAGGGTGGCGGGCCCGTTCAGCACCCCTCCCTTGCCGCATTTCGTAATCTCCCCTCTGGGGTAGTGCCAAAGAAAGAGCCGGGGTCCTTCAGGTTGATCCAGCACTTGTCGTACCCGGAGGGGGACTCAGTAAATTTTTGGTTAGAGGAAGGGAGGTGTTGGGTGTCCTACTGCTCCCTAGACCTTGCGGTAGACATGATCAGGAGGGCAGGTAAGGGAGCGTGGTTGGCCAAATCGGACATAGAGTCGGTGTTCAGACTGCTGCCGGTCCACCCTGAGAGCCAACACCTCCTGGGCTTCAAGTGGCAGGGCAAAGTTTTCTATGACAGGTGCATGCCCATGGGCTGCTCAGTGTCTTGCGCGTACTTCAAGGCTTTCAGCTCCTTCCTTCAATGGGCCCTAATGAGCGAGTACGGGGTACAGGGAGTGACCCACTACCTTGATGACTTCTTGTTCATTGGGGGTGCTGACATGCAGGAGTGCGCCCGAGCACTGCAGTGTTTCCAAGACTTGGCAAAACACCTGAGTGTGCCGCTAGCACCTGGCAAAACTGAGGGTCCGGCGCAAGTACTGATATTTTTAGGCATTGAGTTGGACACGGTCGAGGGCGAGGCAAGACTCCCTGCGGACAAGGTACAGGCTCTGCGTCAGGAGATTCAGGCTTTGCTGGGGAAAGACAAGGCTACCCTGGGCTACATCCAATGCCTTTTAGGAAAACTTAACTTTGCAGCCAGGGTCATCCCCATCGGGAGGGTTTTTGCTCGGAGATTAGCAAGGGCTACAGCAGGAGTTAAAAAGAAGCACCATTGGGTCAAGCTAGGGACAGGTTTGAAGCAGGACCTCGCCATGTGGGACGACTTTCTCTCCCATTTCAATGGAACGGTGATATGGCGGAAACCATGGGTGGACAGTCAGAAGCTATGCCTATTCACGGATGCCTCGGGTAGGGAGGGCTTTTGGGCAATCCTGGGTGAGAACTGGTGTGCCCAGGAATGGCCCAATGCCTGGCGCAGGCGCAAAATCACCAAGAACATCACGGTACTTGAGCTGTTTCCCATCGTGATTGCTTTACACCCTTGGCCTGAAACCCTGTCGGACAGAAAGGTCCTATTCTGGTCTGACAACATGGCGGTAGTCCAGGCCATCAATGGACAGACAGCCAGGTGCCATCTTGTCCTATGCCTGCTGAGGGAACTAGTTAGGA
Organism: Triturus cristatus; assembly: GCF_964204655.1. NCBI lineage: Eukaryota > Metazoa > Chordata > Amphibia > Caudata > Salamandridae > Triturus > Triturus cristatus. Next base: position 59,660,935 of record NC_140591.1, on the reverse strand, counting down.
TTTGCCTGCGCTCCAATGTGGAATTCAGGGCAAGACACATTTAAGGTGTGAAAAATGTGGCAGCTGATGCTCTTTCTCGATTTCAGTGGCTCCGCTTCAGGGAGGCCTGGCCGCGGGCGAGAGCACAGATAACCCCATTCCAGGCGCATCTTTGGAGGATCCTGCAGTGGGCCAATGACTGAGAACCATGGGGGAGAGATCATTGGCTGCAGGCAGCAGGAAGCGTTATGGTGCCCACATGGCAACCTTCAGGACTGTGGCTCATTCACTGGGTATTTCGGCTGCACCAATCGAGGGTAGAGTCAGAGCATTTGTGGTGTGGGCCAGGGAGCAGGGCAAAAGCCACTCATGGGTGGATAGCCATCTGGCGGCGGTGAGCCACGGCACCAGGCTGTCAGAGGGGATAGACCCAACGAAATCTTTTGCCATAAAGGCCCCTCTCAAGGGGTGGGCTAGGCACGAGCCCAGGGTTCCGGACAATAGGGCCCCCATTGATTTCAACATCCTCATGGGTATGCTGGGCGCGCTGGAGGGGGTTACCTATTCCAAGTACGAGGCTACCCTCTTCGCGGCTGCTTTCTGTTTGGCTTTTTTCGGTGCATTCCGAATTAGTGAGCTGGTGGCCAGGTCCAAGACCGACAGTTATGGGGATGCCTTAGGCATTTTAGATGTGTCCATCACAGACTCCCTGTCGATCTGACTCCGGAGGTCAAAGACTGACCAGGCGGGGCACGGGATTGATTTGGTCCTCAGGTCCCTCGGGGACCCTAGGTTTTGCCCGGTCCACTGGATTAAGGAATACTTGGTGTGCCGTCCCCCTGCCCTGGGCTATTTACTGATGCATATGGACCAGGCCCCCCCTGACCAGATATCAAATGGAAAGAATCATCAGGGCCAGCTTGTCCAGCTTGTCCAGGGCAGGTCTGGCTCCAGCCATTCATTCAGGATTGGGGCTGCCACGGCTGCTTTTATGGCAGGCTTGGAGCCCGCGAATGTGAAGAAGGTGGGGCGGTGGGAGTCAGACTGCTATAAACGATACATTCGCCCGTGAGGTATCTTGCCAATTCTTTGTGTGGAGTGAGTTGTAGTGGTTATTGATTATTGTGCGTGTATTTTACAAAGTTATTAAAAATGACCAGGAGTGTAAACCGTGTCTCTTGTTTTACTAGGGCTACCGGTGTTGGTGATCGGGCATTCATTTATCTCCAGGGTGGCACAATGGGCGTTGCACCGGAACTGGATGAGGCGCTTCCCACAGACACAGTTTGAGTGGATGGGTTTCCCTGGCATGAGATGGAGCGGGCTCCGGAACAAGCTGGAGCAGAGACTGGTCGCACAGGGGTCCCCCCCAAAATCTTAGTGGTTCACCTGGGTGGGAATGACCTCATTGCTCTGGGCAGAAGGCTTCTTCTACAGGCCATGAAAAGGGACCTAGGGGAGATCTACAAGCGCGTAGGGCAGTGCGATGTCCTCTGGTCAGAGATGATTCCACGCAGAAGGTGGCGAGGGGCCAAATCAGTTGAGGCAGTAGAGCATTCCCGGAGGCGTCTCAATGGGGCAATGCGCAAGTTTGCTGACCAGAGGGGCCTAGGTTTCATAAGACATGAGATGATCAAAGAGAATGTGATGGGGTACTTTGACAAAGATGGGGTGCACTTGTCACCAGTTGGCATGGACCTATTTCTCTTAGACCTGAGCGAGGTGCAAGAGATGAGAGGTTGCAGGTAGGCTACAGCTGTGGTGGGGGGCCCTGGCGGTGACGGGGGCCACCTCCAGAGCTGTGGCGGAGTTACAGGGCGATCTGGAAGCAGGCCGGTACCAATGGTACCTCTGCGCGGCACCATAGGGGGTGCCAGAGCCAAATCCGAGGAGCCTCATGGGAGGGTCCTGGAAGCCGTGTCGACGCCCCGCTAGTCCTTCAGGCGGTTGTGGGCCTGAACAACCGGGGGTTTGCTATGCGACGCTCCGCCCCGGGAAGGGGCGTGAGTAGAAGTTACCAACGGTCACGTGATCCTGTAAGAGAATCACTTGGACAGCAGCAAAGGCAGGGTTTGCCCCAGTGCTGCCCGGCTCATCAGGCGGGCAGGCGGCCCAGTTGGTTGCCTGCCCTTGGATCGCCCGTAAGATAACCCACCTATTACATAGCGGTGTATGTAATAAACCTGCAGCATTTTGTACCCAATCAAACAGTCTGTGTGTGTGTTATTATTGGGTAATGTATTTTGTCGGAGGGGGGACTGAGGGGTGCCAATGGCGATACTATACCACTGACCGCGGCCCCCACAGGAGGCCACTAGAGCGGCTGGCGCCCTAGTGTCGCCTGGGCACCGGTCACCCCTCCCCGCCCCCCACTTCCTGGGGGGCAGGGACTCTGGCTGGTGTACCCCTCCTCTTTCCTGCCCGGAAGTGCAGCGAGGGGCGTCACTTCCGGGGCTCCTTTGGATGAAGGGGGAGGCTATATAGCCTTCCCCCACCATGCTGGCGACCTCTTGTTCGCCTCGCACGCCGCATATGGAGGGTCGCTCGTCGTTTTGTCGCCATTGTCTCCTCAAAGAACGGTGAGTGCCGCTTGCTACCTCCCCCCGCCCGGCCCTGTCCCTGGGCAGTACCAGGTCATACGGGGCCCCGTGGCATGGATTGCCACGGGCAGGGGGGGGGCCGAGCCTTGCACGTAGCCCTAGGTGGCGTTGCTTTGTGGCCCACCCTGAGGTCGGGGAACGCAGTGGGGGAGTTCAGGCAGGCTCCCTGAGCGCTTGCTTCAACTGTGGGCGCCAGCGACGTTGGGTATTATAGAATTAATTACGGGGCCTGCCGGGTCTGCCCGGGACATGGTAGCACGGGCTTGGTGCGGCGTCGGCTGGCTAGGTGCGTGGCGTGGGGCGCTCAGTTCAAAGCCGGGGTCGGTGCGAGTGCTGTGCGGGCAGTACGGGGTTCTGCCTGTAAGGGGATGTCGTCTGCGCGCCGTGGACTCAGTGGGATGTCCAGTTAGAGAGCCCAACCCCCGCCCCACCCGAACACGGAGCAGGCCCGAGTGTCGCGGCAGCTCCAGGCCAGCGTAGCAGCGCGTCGTGACCGCAACCCACCCCCCCACGTCTAAGTTACGGTGCTAGGAACCTGCAATGGCTCAGTGCGTTAAATGCTCCTTGCTGGAATGTGGAGTGGTGGGGCTGATCAAGAGTTCAAATCCTGGCACGTCCAAAAACTGTTTATCTTGAAAGAGGGAGATGTTGCGGTCTGTCGGCTTAAACTGCCGACTTTGGTGTAGGGAACCAGGGTGCGAGCCTCGAGGTCGCGTCCACATCCTGTGAGTCTGGGCAAATCATTTTATCCTCTCCGTGTTTACCCGAATGCGAATGCAACACGGTGCTCATGTTAAGCGCTCCAATTCCTTTCGGATCGAGATCGCGCTATATAAATATGCAGGGCATTTACGTCACTTCCGGGGGTTCTTTGGGCAAAGAGGGAGGCTATATAGCCTTCCCCCACCATGCTGGCGACCTCTTGTTCGCCTCACTCGCCGCATCCCTCCCTACCACTTACCCGGCGTGGTGATGGCAGGTGGGGGTGAGAATATTGTAATGTTTCCTTTTTTCGTTGCAGGTGGAGTTACAGGGCGATCTGGAAGCAGGCCGGTACCAAGGGTACCTCTGCGCGGCACCATAAGGGGTGCCAGAGCCAAATCCGAGGAGCCTCATGGGAGGGTCCTGGAAGCCGTGTCGACGCCCCGCTAGTCCTTCGGGCGGTTGTGGGCCTGAACAACCGGGGGTTTGCTATGCAACGCTCCGCCCCGGGAAGGGGCGTGAGTAGAAGTTACCAATGGTCACGCGATCCTGTAAGAGAATCACTTGGACGTCAGCAAAGGCGGGGTTCGCTCCAGTGCTGCCCGGCTCATCAGGCGGCCCAGTTGGTTGCCTGTCCTTGGATCGCCTGTAAGATAACCCACCTATTACATAATGGTGTATGTAATAAACCTGCAGCATTTTGTACCCAATCAAACAGTCTGTGTGTGTGTTATTATTGGGTAATGTATTTTGTTGGAGGGGGGACTGAGGGGTGCCAATGGCGATACTATGCATCAGCAATCATTCTTTTTACTGAAAACCTGGGCGACGCCATCGCCAACCCAATGCGTGCACTTTATCCCACCCTGCCCGGTGAACCACGTGACGGGTAAAGGGAGTCCGAGACCCCATCGCAAATGTGTCCAGTGGTCCTTCTATGTGGCATAAGAAGAACTGGACTGGTTGGGATGGGGGGAGGGGGTGCACACTGGCTGGGAGACCTCACCACTTGTTCTTATAGCCCAGACCCGAAGCCCTCGGCTTCCTTCCTCATCCCGGCTCCCCTCCCCCCCCATACCGTGCCAGACTCAATCACCGACCATGACCCTTCACGTCGCACTCTACTCAAATACTTGTGCCCTTGCGATATTGTTATGACACGTTGTATCATTATCCTGTCGAGCCACGCTCCTCAGCATTGCCCAATGTGCGATACCTCCTGCTGTGCTCCTTGCGTCACTGTTATCTGAGATAATGAGAGGCTGTTAGTCCACACCGGAAGTGTTACCGCGCCTGTGACCGACAGTAAAAGTGTCGAACAGTGTTTGTAAATCTGGGTGGGAATGTTTCGAAGAGCTTCGGCCTCTAATACTGTCCTTTATTTCAGTGCAGTTTTCATCGTTCCAAGTGACATGTTTCTGCTTCTCATCAAGGGTCGTGCATTACACTGCACAGCTGGGTATGGGATTGGGGCTTCTTCACTGCGGCCAGATGTGTCTCCCCCGGTACCCTGGGAGGGCGGGGGCCTCGTCAATGTCCCCACCTCTACCCCAGGCCCATCTTACTCGCCAGGAGAGGCCGCTCACTCACCAAGGTCACACTCTAGCGTGTGCATCATCCTTTACCCGTCATATGTGTGCCCCCCATCCATATCTGTACAAGACCCCAACTCCTCAGACTCAGTGGAGAGAAGAAGCGGAGAGTGGCTGACGCCAGACATACTCAGATCACCGACAGGAGGCGCCAGACCGCTGCTCCTCCAGAGTCATGGACATAAAACCATCTTTATTTAACAGCCTCTGCTTCAGACGAGGGGTCGGAGCTTGATACACGGGTTTTACTTTTAACATCCTTGCCAAAGGCTAGCGGTAAAGATAAAACAGCTGCTCTCTTCATGCACATGGTGATGACTTGGGGAAGGCTACTGTTGTTTTAATAATGTGTACTGCACTCTGTTAACAGTCCTAAATAACTATTTCGTCAATTTGCTTTATGCATTTAAACCCCAGTTGGTAAATTGTTTGCATGGTGTTTGTTTTAATCATGTTATTTCATTTGTTACATTACAGTGAAGAGTGTTTTCTATGTATTTCATGGAATTCACTTTTAAAATGCACCTCTTGACTCATGTATTTTTCCCAAAAATGTATTTTGCACGAAGCTGTACGACTTCAAGGGACTTTCAAAGCAATGCTTGTTTTGCCCAAACTAATTGGAAGTGGTGTTATAAATTACAGCATTCAGGGCGCATGTGTCTACCCAGCGTCTACCGCGGCGGCACGTTATCTCATGCAAATGCAGCCCATTGGACTTCGTTAGCAGGAGAAGAAACGGGGCGAGTGAATCTAAAACAGCGCTGCGCGCGCGGGATCCTCAGATCTCGCGTGTTCATCCCCAGGCAGCGACAGGCCCAGGAGCACAGCAGCCATTACAGAGAGAGGAACGCGCTGCCACCTGGCTCTCTGATCACACACCAAAGCTCAGCTTTGAATATTTACACAGGCGCTGCTCCCTAGGAGACCACGCGGGCCGCCAAGACAAAACAAGCCCAGCTTCACTCATACGAGGCGCAGCGTTCCCAGGTGGCCGCGCAGCGTGCGGGGCTGCTGTCTTCAGTGGCAGCTGGTGAACTTTCAGTTACAATAATCTTTATTGACATGTTTGCATTAGACATTTTAACATCCCTTAGTATAATTCTGCAAATGTATGCACCTAACTTTCTCTAATACCATCCCCAGCCTGCTGCCACTCCCACCCCAGGCCAAGTCATGTCATTAATACCACCCATCGTTCCTCACCACCGCGTTCAGCCCGATCATACCCCGCTCACAAAGGGCTGTGGTTGATACAGTTCTCAACCTCGCTGTCTGTTAGCAATTATGGGAATGTGCTTTCTCTTAGGGCTAGAAGTTCTGTACATTCAATGGCCATGTCCCATGCTCCAGGACACAATACTACAATTACTGCAGCTCCTGTTCCATCACTGGGAGTACAGGGTCCCAAAAACTGGAATACTTTGAAGACCCCACCTAAGGGCACACCAGGCAACATGCATTTCAAGGAATTCTCAGGACAGAAGTACTGAAAGGATCATTTGAGGGAAAGACTTGGCCATTGCAACTCAGAAGGTCAGAATGGGACCACCATTGGAAGTGACCAGACTCCACCTGCGTCCGTCTCACCATTTATTGCTTCTTCTGCTTAGCTTGGCGCACTGAATAAACCGCCGTGTATAGCGCCTGTCAAGAAAGTAAAACGTATGACTTAATTATCATGGATTGTAATTGTACAGAAGTGTCGACAGTATGCTGCACACCATGCTCCGGGGCTGGGTCTCTCCTGCAGCCACTCTTCAAATGTTTGACTCACACGAAGTGTCCATCGTAGGACTTTCATCAAAATTTAAAAAGCACCAGACAGAGGACTGGCCGTAGATACCAGCTGACGATCAATCTTCGTCACGCACACCCGAAGGGAGGTTTTCATTTGTTAGGATTCTACTTGCCTTGTATATACCAAAGATGGGGAGGGATTTTAAGGTCTCCGCCCTACTGAACACAAACCTCTGGACTTGTGAAAGAAGATCAGCTTGTATTTACTTGCAGTTTTTTTTACACTCTGGCCACCATTGACCCCCCCCCCCCCCACAAGGGCTTGTGGATGAGCAGGAAAGGAGAAGATGAGCAGGGCAGGCCGTCCCTTGGGGGAGGTCAGTCCACGGGTAATGGTGTTAGAAAGAGGAATGAGCGTCCCATCTTCGAGATGTGATCGAGGAGTTAGGCAGAGGAGACTGACCTTCAACAAGGCGTGCAAATGGAACTCCAAAGTAGTAAACTGGCCTGATAATTAAAAGAGCGACTGCGGGTGGACGACACTAAAGAGAAATATCTTTTTAATACTTGGGAATTGTATATGCATGACCATAAACTGACCTACGGGATACAAGATCATAAAAGAGGAACACAACTAGGAATGCTTTAGTGTGACACTCTAGCATTGCAGCCGGAAGGCCTGGATGACTCGGTATTGAAATGCGGCCAGTGCTTCAGATATTCACACAGTGGTGCCCACAGGGACAAGGATTCTTGTGATGCAGATTAAACTTCAGGCACAGCTGAAACTGAGGACATCTGAATAAGATTTCAAATCTCATAGGATACAAAAGGGGAAGGGTGGCATGCTTGAATTAATCTCAGCCTCTGGCAGTCTCTGGGGTCGCATCCCATTGCACCATTATTTTGCACACCGTGCCACTTCCGTTTGGACCCAGCTACATGCAAAGCAGTCTCTACCCTGCTCCAGTGGGAACAGTCCAGCCCAAACTGCCAGGACAGGCCTTCCATGAACCAGAACACAGGCAACCCAAGACCAGCTGGGATTCATGCAAGCCTTCCATCCAACACCTTGTTTTTGTTGCAGTTGACACCTAACCATCTCAAAGAAAGGCACTGCGTTGAATATTGGGTGCACATTTCCTATCCCACCCTTAATTCGGTGTGCCAGGCACAAATTTGGACTGTGCGTTGGATTGCAAAAAAAGTAGTGTTCCAAGGGGAGGCACAAACCTGCACCCGCACATAAACAACGCATTAGGGAAAGTGGACCAGCTGCTTGAAACAGCAAACCCAGCTGCATGGGACATGTCTGGCCTCGTTGTCTAGGGGAGCAGGTATCTTTCTACAGGCAGTTTTAGTGCGCAACTGCACCCGCCTACAGAAAATGCCTGGGATGGTCCCTCTCCAAGGGGATGCCCTCAGGCGATGTACCGACTGTGCACCACCTCACATGAGGCGCACAACCCAGCCAGCTTATTTTCCCATTCACTTGCATCTGAATATGCCGTGGGTGCAGAGACGAAGGCGTCCCATTGTTTACATTACCCCACACCATGTGCAAATGAGGCACCTCCATCTTGGGATCAAGCCCGAACACATTTTGCCTCAAAGAAATCAATTTTACAGAATAGACTACACAAACATCTGCAGCCTCTTCTGTAATACCAAAGGCCAAAGTGTCGGGGCACCAAAAAAAGGGTGCAAACGCCCACTGTCCCACTGGGTTACTATGCATAAAATGGCTGCTGGTGTCCATTGTATGCAACAAGTTCTCTGGGCACCACGTCACCTACAGCAGGCAAGCCTTGAGCCGTCAAAGATGTGGCAGCAATGCAAAGATGCTCAGTGTGTAGAAGCATACATTCCTTCAATGCCACGTACTAGGTGAAGGAAAAGATCAAAGAGCTGTGCCTACCACCAACATTGAACCCACAGTTTGCAGTGCAGAATTAAAGATTCCATTGGCCGTAGGCCGGGTACTGATTCACAAGATGATCACAGCTGCCTTACGGACAATCAGAAACATAGCTTCGTAGAGACTATTTAGTGGAATGTCATCCTCTGCTAAAACCACGGGCGCGAGAGGGTACATGCAACAACACCCGAACAACTGGGGAAATGTGAAGAAGTATGGCACCCTTGAGGAAAGCTCTAGAAAAACACACCATCAAAATCAGGAATGTGGTGAAGGAAAACTTTGGAAATCACTATTCTGTCTCATAGACGTCAATGATGTTCGTCTGGACGAAGACTGGCGTAATCGACTCCACTTGTGTTCCCCCAATATTACAGATCCTGGGCTAATACAGGCACCGTCTCAGTGTGATGGTGAGGAATACACCACTTGGTCTCAAAGGGGTTTGTGCTCCTAAGTACAAGTTAGGGGTGAAAAAACTATTAACACTTCAAATGTTCTACATTCATTCACAGAATCAGCTTTAGCACAAGCTGGACTTAAGGCAGCCAAATCAGCCACTGTGGGGAATTTCCAATACCATAACTTTAAGTTGTAGGGGAGGAAAGAGTGTAACATGGAGAGTGAATTTGCACAGTGCATTAAACTCTGCAAACACTCATTAGTGTGTTTGTTTTCACCCACACACAGACTTCCTCCTCAGCTAAGCCAGAAGCCCAACTTGAGAACAGGAAACAGCACTAAAGTAACTGCACTTGCCAATGATTAATGGTTTCTTTTCACAATATAGAGTCCCAGATCCCAGAGTCCCAGATCCACCTTAAACTCATGTAGTTATTTCTTTCTTAACATGAAATGGTTCTCTGTCTCTTGAAGAAACCCTCAGCTGACACCAGAGACCCAGACAACTGCCTTCCAAGTCCCTCCACCCTTTTAAGAGTATAACCATGAGAATGAAGTGACCAAAAAATACAAAAATATGGAGACCCTGCAACTTTCTACAGGATCGCTAACCAGGCTTTTGACTTTCACTTGGTGCACGTTCGATTTAATTGATCACTTGCAGCTCATCATGGCCGTCTATGCACAGAGAAGATGCAACCCTGGTGTAGAACCCATGCTTAAGCATATAGTAGACATAGTCGTGGTCACAGACCAGCCACTGCTCTAATCCTACTGGACTTATCAGCTGCTTACCAAATGGTGGCATGACAGATTCTTTTAAAAAGCCCAAAAGAGTGGGTACATATGACTGGGAAATCTTTTACCTGGATCCAGACCCTTCACTTGGACTGACGTTTCCACAAAATCAACTCAGTGCAGTCAATCATATTCAGGTTACCTGAGTGTCATCCCCGCTAGTTAATGTGCACATGGCTCCTTCGAACCAGCTCATCAAACACCACCTGAATGCCCTCATTGAAGCAGAAGTTTGGCAGGTCCATCTGAGAATGTGGGAGGGAACAAGCAAACAGCGATAATGCTTGCGACACAACCAACACTGGATGAGGAACGGCTGCCTGTGCCTCACTGGAGTCAAAATGGAGGTTCAGATTCCTGGAAACAGCCTTATCAATTCCCTGCTGTCTATCCACCGTGCTTCGGGGTGATGCTTCCATCACTTTAGAAGATACCAAATAATTGACCACCATGCTTCCAAGAAGCTGTCTTTCACACCGCAGGTCAACGCCACGGTCAGCAAGGTGTTAACGGCGGCAGATCGTTCTCCCACCTCGCCGCCAAGACCTGGAACACCCTCCCCATCCACCTACGGCAGACCCAAGACCTGCTAACCTTCAGAAGACTCCTCAAGACCTGGCTTTTTGAGCAGTAGCAGCACCTTCTACCCCCAGCGCCTTGAGACCCTCACAGGTAAGTAGTGCTCTTTACAAATGCTATGATTGATTGATTGATTGAACAAACATTTCCATACTGAATTGCAGAGAAGACATGTGGTCTCTTGGACTAGAGTGGATTACTGTAATTTTGCATACTTGAGCCAGCTCTAAATTCAAATCTAAAACCTGAGAAAAGGCTCCCAAGGAAGATGGCGACAAAATGCCTAAATCGGAGAAAAGATTTGCATAGATCCTTAATATTCAGGTCATTTCATTTCACTGGCTGCTGATTGCACATCCGATAGTTTGCTAGAGCCTATGTAGAGTGCACATAGTATTCTTGGACAGGAGCGTAAAATATGTATAATGCTTGGGTTCCTGCAACACAACCACACAGACATTTGACTCATGATAAAGCTACTCAATTTGCCAAGATATTGAAAAAAGGAATGTGGGAGTAAGGTCTCTGGACATGCTGTGACCTGCACTTTGGAAGAAATTAAACCTAAATCTGGGGTGTCAAACAATCAGTCCCAAGATAGATGCAGACACTCAATGAAGGGCAGCTCTACGAACAGGATTCTGTGCTTATTACTTATGCAAAGAGAACAAAATGTGTTTCCCCACCATTTTTATCACTGTCACGAACCGCACAAAGAGTTGAGGCTCAACCTCCAAGAGAATCCGGGACAGAAATGGCCAACTGTACGAAGAGTTGATGCTCAACCTCCAAGAGGATCATGGGCAGAAATGGGCAGCCGCACGGAGAGTTCAGGCTCAACCTCCAAGAGGATCTGGGGCAGAAATGGCCAATTGCACGAAGAGTTGATGCTCAACCTCTAAGAGGACCTGGGGCAGAAATGGGCAACCGTACAAAGAGTTGATGCTCAACCTCCAAGAGGATCCGGGGCAGAAATGGCCAACTGTACGAAGAGTTGATGACCCAAGAATCCGGGACAGAAATGGCCAACCGCACGAAGAGTTGACGATCAATCTCCAAGAGGATCCGGGGCAGAAATGGCCAACTGTATGAAGAGTTGATGTTTAACCTCCAAGAGGATCATGGGCAGAAATGGGCAACCGCACGGAAAGTTGATGTTCAACCTCTAAGAGGACCTGGGGCAGAAATGGGCAACCGCACAAAGAGTTGATGCTCAACCTCCAAGAGGATTCGGGGCAGAAATGGGCAACCGCACGAAGAGTTGATGTTCAACCTCCAAGAGGATCCGGAGCAGAAATGGCCAACTGTACGAAGAGTTGATGATCCAAGAATCCGGGACAGAAATGGCCAACTGCACGAAGAGTTGATGCTCAACCTCCAAGAGGATCCGGGGCAGAAATGGCCAACTGTACAAAGAGTTAATGATCCAGGAATCCGGGACAGAAATGGCCAACTGCACGAAGAGTTGGTGCTCAAACTCCAAGAGGATCCGGGGCAGAAATGGCCAACTGTACGAAGAGTTGATACTCAACCTCCAAGAGGATCCGGGGCAGAAATGGGCAACTGTATGAAGAGTTGATGCTCAACCTCCAAGAGGATCCGTGGCAGAAATGGCCAACTGTACGAAGAGATGATGATCCAAGAATCCGGGACAAAAATGGCCAACTGTACGAAGAGTTGATGCTCAACCTCCAAGAGGATCCGGGGCAGAAATGGGCAACTGTACGAAGAGTTGATGCTCAACCTCCAAGAGGATCCGTGGCAGAAATGGCCAACTGTACAAAGAGTTAATGATCCAGGAATCCGGGACAGAAATGGCCAACTGCACGAAGAGTTGGTGCTCAACCTCCAAGAGGATCCGGGGCAGAATTGGGCAACTGTACGAAGAGTTGATGCTCAACCTCCAAGAGGATCCGTGGCAGAAATGGCCAACTGTATGAAGATTTGATGATCCAAGAATCCAGGACAGAAATGGCCAACCGCACGAAGAGTTGACGATCAATCTCCAAGAGGATCCGGGGCAGAAATGGCCAACTGTACGAAGAGTTGATGTTTAACCTCCAAGAGGATCATGGGCAGAAATGGGCAACCGCACGGAAAGTTGATGTTCAACCTCTAAGAGGACCTGGGGCAGAAATGGGCAACCGCACAAAGAGTTGATGCTCAACCTCCAAGAGGATTCGGGGCAGAAATGGGCAACCGCACGAAGAGTTGATGTTCAACCTCCAAGAGGTTCCGGGGCAGAAATGGCCAACTGTACGAAGAGTTGATGATCCAAGAATCCGGGACAGAAATGGCCAACTGCACGAAGAGTTGATGCTCAACCTCCAAGAGGATCCGGGGCAGAAATGGCCAACTGTACAAAGAGTTACTGATCCAGGAATCCGGGACAGAAATGGCCAACTGCATGAAGAGTTGGTGCTCAACCTCCAAGAGGATCCGGGGCAGAAATGGCCAACTGTACGAAGAGTTGATGCTCAACCTCCAAGAGGATCCGGGGCAGAAATGGGCAACTGTATGAAGAGTTGATGCTCAACCTCCAAGAGGATCCGTGGCAGAAATGGCCAACTGTACGAAGAGATGATGATCCAAGAATCCGGGACAAAAATGGCCAACTGTACGAAGAGTTGATGCTCAACCTCCAAGAGGATCCGGGGCAGAAATGGGCAACTGTACGAAGAGTTGATGCTCAACCTCCAAGAGGATCCGTGGCAGAAATGGCCAACTGTACAAAGAGTTAATGATCCAGGAATCCAGGACAGAAATGGCCAACTGCACGAAGAGTTGGTGCTCAACCTCCAAGAGGATCCAGGGCAGAATTGGGCAACTGTACGAAGAGTTGATGCTCAACCTCCAAGAGGATCCGTGGCAGAAATGGCCAACTGTACGAAGATTTGATGATCCAAGAATCCAGGACAGAAATGGCCAACTGCACGAAGAGTTGATGCTCAACCTCCAAGAGGATCCGTGGCAGAAATGGCCAACTGTACGAAGATTTGATGATCCAAGAATCCAGGACAGAAATGGCCAACTGCACGAAGAGTTGATGCTCAACCTCCAAGAGGATCCGGGGCAGAAATTGCAAACTGTAGGAAGAGTTGATGCTCAACCTCTAAGAGAACCTGGGACAGAAATGGCCAACTGTACGAAGATTTGATGATCCAAGAATCCAGGACAGAAATGGCCAACTGCACGAAGAGTTGATGCTCAACCTCCAAGAGGATCCGTGGCAGAAATGGCCAACTGTACGAAGATTTGATGATCCAAGAATCCAGGACAGAAATGGCCAACTGCACGAAGAGTTGATGCTCAACCTCCAAGAGGATCCTGGGCAGAAATTGCAAACTGTAGGGAGAGTTGATGCTCAACCTCCAAGAGGATTTGGGACAGAATGTTCTAGAAACAAGTCTCCCTCGCATTGCTGTGTTATGCCTCCCAAAACATGGATAGTAACACACTACAGCAGCCATCACTCCTTAAATAAATACAAATATTTTAGGATGGCGAGACCCACGGGGCCACAAACGGCCCCCTGATGGCCATGTCAATCCCCTGCCCCGGTGTGTTCCATTGCAATGCGTCCCTGCATATGATTTCAGGTGAGCTGCTGTGAAGACGGCTGCTTTCCTAGCTTTGATCCTTTCACTGCAAACCTGTTTCGGCCAAATTCATATACGTGTGGGCCTGCCTCTGAAGATGCACACCCACAGATATCCTTTGCGAGTGTGCCCCCCTCCCACCCTCATATTTTACATTTACCCATATTCATGACCAACTGTGTGAGTTTCTTCGAGGTAAGGAATACTCATTTGAATGCAGCTCTTTGCGTTTATTTCTTGTCTGCTCCAAATGGCTGATCGCCGCTGCACTTCTGTTGCCCAAATGTATGTTTATGACATGTTTAAAGCGCGCAGAAAGCCAAATGCAGCTGAGCTGAAGACGGTAAAATGAATAAATCACGTGACCTTTCTATTCTGCGCACTGGAATATTGCAAGGAGCCGTGATCATTAACGCGAGGCCTGTGTGCCAGTCATGGCAGTTAATAACCACAGATGTTACCTCATACATTTGTTTTTTTTGCTTCAATACGTTTTAATCAATATTAGAAAGCCAGTTATGAGAGTTAATACTCACAGATGTTCGCTGATATATTTGTGTTTTTGCCTCAGTGGTTTTTAATCAATATCAGGGGAGGGGGGGGGGGGGGGCCGCGGGAGGGCCAGGTATGGCCGTGCCGTCGTTTATGCTTCTCAGTATGCGAGTCGTGCTCATGTGTCTTCCAGAAGGCGCTTTCTACCCTGGGGCTTCCTGCAGCGCACGAGGCGCCTCGTTCACTTCCGCTTGTTTCAGCGCCAGGCACGAGTGTTGCACGCGCAGGCTAGCCAAAGCCGGAAGCCACGAATTACAACTTCAAGAAGCAAGGACCGTACACATGGAAAACACCCTCCTCCCCCACCCTTTCGCCGTTTCTGCTACTTTCCCTTCCTTACACCCACCCCACGTCCATGTTGTGCACCGATTTAACTTTATCAAGTAGTAAAATTAATATCTCTTTATGCCTCGCGCCCCGGACCATCGGAAAGGGTGGCCACTGTGGCGTCACATGCAAGACTCACTAACCTCCTCCAGCTGACCTGGGAGACCATATAAGGCGCACAGCGCAGGCTAGAATGAGTGCACGACACAGGTGGGCCATCTGCATCGCCGCAGCTCGTGTGACGCGTGCGGTCACCAACCCTCACAGGAAGTGATAATACCCTGCATATGGGGCATCATCAGAAGGGGTAAAGGGCATTATTTTATTTCTTAGGTCCCCTTTAGCTAAGGGTCTAAGTGAGGATGGATGAAACTGAGAGCAGAACATCGAGACATAGGCAGGCCTGAGAGGTGTTGGAAGGGGCCAAACCTTGGGCGCCATATTTCACAATAGGGGAGATGAGTGACGGGGGTGTGATGCAATGAAATCAGAGAGCTCAGCGAGACAGTCAGAAGATAGGGGAACGGCAGGTGCAAGCATGGAGGTCACGTCACTACATTTCCAGTGGTAGTTCACGCCCCCTTTGACATTTGATGACTTGAGCAAGTTGTTATTCGGTCTCCCCCCTCATCCAAGATGGTGTCCACAGGCAGACAACCAGTCCCGCCGTCTCCAAGACATTTCTTTTCAGTTCAAGGAACAGTCCAACGTCAGTGGTCCATAAGGTCCAACTTGATCCTCTGAGGACCCTTGCCCACCTCAGACTCTCAGGGACACCCTTCTCTCCAGCACCCACACCACCCCAGCCAGAACCATCATCAATGCCGCCCTGACGTCAGGCATCTCTTCTGCCACCTTCAACGCCTCCTATATCAAGGTGATCGCAAAGAAGCAAGACCTCCACCCAGGAGACCCTGAGAGCTTTCCAAGCTCCAGCATACTGTTCCCCTTACTGATCAAGGGAGCAGCCTTCACTCAGCTCTTCAAATTCCTGAAAGACAATACCCTACCCGACGTTGACTACACAGGCACCTCCATCAAGGCACGCTCGGCTTGCGCAAGGTAGCTGGCTCATGCAGGGAGTAGGGACCCCGAGCATAACAGAGTAGTGTCTGGCACTTGGCTGGAGAGAAGGCAGCTAAACACAAGAAGTCTATTTTAGAGAGGTCCAGGCGAGCCTGGAAGGGGGACACATGGAGACCTACATTGAGCACTGTCTGAAGCCATCTCCACTTGCCAGAAGTGATGCGTATGGGAGAAGGGGGTGACACTAAAGTACACAAGCACTGGTGAAGAAGAGCTGCTGATGCTAGCGCCTTGAGACATGCAGTCAATGTGTTGTTGCACTAGTTCAAAGCACTATTAACTGCTAATTACATCTTTCTAAGGGGCATATTATCAAGCACGGCGTTAAAATTATCGCCACTTTAGCGGCAGAAAACTGCCGCTAAAGCGGCGACAATGGGCTTTATAATATGCCGCAGAGAATTCCAATAGAAGCCAGAACATGGGCTTCTAAGGGAATACTCAAGGGCATATTATCAAGCCCATGATCGCCGCTTTAGCGGCAGTTTTCTGCCGCTAAAGCGGCGATAATTTTAACGCCGTTTCTTGATAATATGCCCCTGAATATTTATGCTTTTGGCAAGTTATGTGGAAGGAATGTTGTGTGTGTGAGTAATTGTGTGTTCTAGAGGCAGTTCTACAAGAGGAAACTCCTCGAGCACTTGTTTTTATCACACATATTTATATTATTACATTATTTTCTTGACCTGTAAAATTGTTCCTTACCCCGAAACCTCAATTATGCTTCCCTTAACAGTTGTTTTCCCGCTTCGTTGGGCGAAGGGGTCGGGTAGGTCAGTAAATGTACACTAAATAAAAGAACTGTCGACGTGTCTAAGTAAAGGGGGTGAAGTAAAGGTCAGGCACTCACTAGCAAGTGTGAAGTATCCAACCGGCTCTGCCCCCCCCAAACCACCCCAGCACGTATATTGTGTGTGTGTGCGAGTATGAGGCTCAATAGGGTGCACTGTTTCCATACCATTTTGGTACCTGGTATACTGTTAGTGTGTGTTTGTGGCTCAAGAGGATGCACTGTTTCCATCACTCTTTGGTCCCTGGCTATATAGTGTCTGTGTGTGTGTGTGTGTGTTTGTGGCTCAAGAGGATGCACTGTTTCCATCACTCTTTGGTCCCTTGGTATATTGTGTGTGCGGGTGTGTGTGTGTGTGTGCTTGTTTGTGTGGTTCGGGGTGGAGTGTTTCCATCACTCCTCAGTCCCTGGGTATATTGTGTGTGTGTGTGCTTGTGTGTGTGGCTCGGGGTGCACTATTTCCACCACTCTTTGGTCCCTGGGTATATTGTGTGTGTGTGGGGGGGGAGCTCTAGAGGGTGCGCTGGTTCCATCACTCTTCAATCCCTGGGGATATTGTGAGTATATTGTGTGTGTGTGCTTGTGTGTGGCTCGGGGTGCACTCTTTCCTTCACCCTTTGGTACCTGGGTACATTTTGGGTATATTGTGTGTGTGTGGGGGGCGGGGGGTCGCTCGGGAGGTGCACTGTTTTCATCACTCTTCACTCCCTGGGTATATTGTGTGTATATTGTGTGTGTGTGTGTGTGCTTGTGTGTGTGGCTCGGGAGGTGCACTGTTTCCATCACACTTCGTTTCCTGGGTGTTTAGAATATTAAGATGCGGGGCCCCTGAGGGGCCTCGCCCAGACTGTGGCCCACACCTGTCACCCCCACCTGTCACCCCCATACCGTGTTCGGTTTTGGGTGAAACTTGCACCTCTTGTTGGTTCCCAGTGTGAGCTCCATCCTGCCAGGGAGCGCTTTGAGGTCGTCTCAGCTTCAATCTAGGCACTGTACTGTCATTTCACGATCAATAAGGGCGGCGCAGTCCAGAAGGGAGTGTCCTCTTGCATGCCTGCACAGGGACATGAATTAGGGCTGGCTCGAGCTAGCATCTGCTCTACTTTCCGTGACCATTGGATTATCTAGCCCCGTCCTTGCTATCCCTGGTCACAGACAGCACGAGGACCTGTAAATAAACAGCAGACGCATTTAGGGTTAGTTTTAAAAAACAATCAAATCCAAATTAAGTACACATATATAGTTAATCAATGTGCAGGTGGTATTAGCATTAGCATTGGCGTTAGATTTGGGGCTATCATTAGTTTAATGTCCTTAAAATACATTCTGAGATACAGTAAGAATTAATGTGATATGTTAATTTAATTTGACACATTAAAAATAAAGTTAGGTCCAGAGTTATCAGTTTCTTATAATATTAAATCATTTAAATGTACCCGGTTGAATTTACCTTGGTGCTATTCATAGTTGTGGAAGAAAGTAAGGTGTTGGTTTATTTTTATAAAAAAAGTGATTCAAATTGTTTTCGATAAAGCCAGGGGTAAGGGCCAGCTTTAAAGAAATGTAATACCACGGAAAGAGTTGCACTATTGTACAGTTTATTATCAGGGATGGAGAAAAAGGGAAGAGAGGACAAAACAAAGGTCATTTCACTGTTATGGGCAGCTGGGCGATGCAAAGGTAGGACAATTTCACTGTGGCGACGAGGCCGAGCTCTCATGGAGTGAAACTCGTCCTACAAAGGCTCTCCTGGGAACACGCCTGTTTACTCATAATGCCAAAGCTTCCTGTGGCCAGGGAGCCTTCCCAGGGCCACAGGGGCAGGATTCCTGATGCCTGCCTGGAGGCCATCAGGACTCATGGTGAGGAGATACAAGATGTCACTTAGGTCAATCAGTCAATCGGTAGATTTGTAGAGCGCTTCTTCTCATCCGTGAGGGTATCCAGGCGCAGATGAAATTGTAGCTGGAGCTGCAGCCTGAGCATCACTCTGTCGCCATTCAAGAGGGTCAGTCTACGGTCAGAGATGGTGGAGGCCGTGAGGCGGTGACGCGCGTGGGTCTGCATGGAGCTACAAGCAGGTGCATATATGAGATGGCATGCCTGCCAGGAGACAGCAGGGGTGAGGCAAGGAAGAGTAGTGCGGGCGTAGGCGTTCATAAGATGGGTGCCTGGGTAGGGGTCTACGTGGCTTGAGGTAGACAACTGCGAATGCCATGCGGGAAGGTGCAGCTGCCTCCCCTTGAGGTGATACTGAGTAAGTGCAGCCTCTGGAAGCAGCAGAGGGTCTCAGAGGTGGGGGTGCAGGTGCTCCTCTGCTCTGCGGCTCCCCTGCAGCCATCTTGTGATAACGGAGAGTGAGTGAAGTAGGTGCGCCTGAGAGCCATCTCAGTGTACCTGCTCCCTCCTAGACTGGAGTAGGGTTGTGCTCTGGACACCCAGCCAGGTTACTTAGGCAGATTAAAGAAATGAAACGGACACGTATCTAAGTACGGGGGAGAGAAGACCCCCGCCATTGAACATCTAGCAGAACCCATCAGGTTGGATCATCGATTCTAACAGGGACACCAGAGGAGGCACTCTGACCCTTAGGTGGGGGAGGATCACCCACAGACAGATTCCTTGAGAGTTGGATGCTCACCAGCCTAAGCGTGCCCTGGACGTCCAGTGCTGTGAGGTGCTTTTGGCACTGCTAGGCAACTTTCAACAGGCCAGGGTGGCCATCCCCATCTGTTTCCTCTATTGGAAGGAACACATAAGGAGGAAGCTGCAGCTGGCCCGGCCATCCTCGCTGTAAAGATTAATCTTGCTGTTTTTTGTGCCTGAGAAACGACAGCTTTCGATCAATGACGGTCCCATCTCTGGGATAATTGCATATAGGGCTTTTCTTGATAGATTAGATGCCATTCTTCTTGGAATGTAGGGAAGCCCTTGAATGCAAAATAGGCACTGTGGCCCTAGAACTTGGACTCCTACGAGCAGACCAGAAGAAGTTAGCAAATAGAGTTACTGAAAACAAGAAGCAAGTGACCAAAGTGCATGGATGTATGACGACTTCAAACCTGCACTATCAATCTCCAAGAGAGTACTTGCTTTCTGTAATTCTGCACCGAGGATGCCAAGGCACGCTGGTGCATAAATAACATGAGACTGGCGGGACTGCCTGATTGTGCCGAGAGGCCAAGTATCGAGCTATTCCTGAAAAATTGACTCAGAAGAGTGGTGGCTCCTAAGGGTCTGTTGACCTTTTTCAAAGTAGGATAGAGTCCTAACAGTCACGCCAGGTACTCCTCCACACCTGTGGTGGTCAGGCTGCTAAACTATCGGGAGAGGGATCATCTTCTGCAGAGGGCTACTCAGCAGTGCCTAGTTCCATATCAGGTACTCACTGAATGCTATTGCTTAATTTGGAGAAGAAAGAATTCCGGAGCTCTGTTTGGAAACCTGTGGCTGGTGCAATTAAACGTTGGTGCACCTAATACTAAGGCCAGTAGTCTTAAATCTACCTCATGTCTCTTTAATCTACTACCACACTCTCTCTGTCCCTTTACCTCACTCTTGCAGGTTCCTGCTTTCTCTCTTTGTAATGTCTTCTTTGCCATCTTTCTCTTCCTCCGTCTTTCCTATCTGTGTGTTTCGCCCCAAGTTCTGAGGTTATCTTTCGTGCACAGATGTCTGTTTTTTCATGGGTGACACGCAGTAATGGTTACCAACAAACCACAGCTTGAAGTGTCTCAGAAGTCACTCCTGACATGATCAATCCAGATGTGACCTCCACTTCACCCACATTTAGGGTGATACAACAGGAACATCTTGGTCTAAGAAAGTGCAGTCCATCACCCGTTCAGACACATGGTTGTAACTCTATGACATAGCTCAATGGGGATCCTTGTAGGCCCTAAACCACGGCTGCAGCATAACAGCAATTGGGGATAATCTAGCTTCACCATTCCACTTGGATTTCATCTAGTAGAAAATGGCCAAATCACTAACACCCTTAGGTCTTCTCAGACCAAAAGATCACAAAAGGGGGGCATCTCTCAAGATCCATCATTCAACATTGGTCAGTGCAAGCACTGGAGAGTAGCTCGCTTCCCAACAAGGTCCACTCTTGCATGGACCAGAGCTGTTCTTATCCAAACACCTCAAGATCTTTAACTATATCGAATGTCAATTCTTGATGGTCAGCTAATACTCATAAGTTAGTTCTTGTTTGCAAAACTTTTCACCAGCTCTTCAGTCAACATCAGTCCTGGGTGATCGTCCACGCTACCTGAGTAAGACAGGGAGCTACACTTCAAGGGCAGGGCTCTCAGGCACTGAATGAATCAAGACAAAATGAGAGGTGAAACTATGCTAGGATAGTCACTTATTCAGTATTTTCTAGCGTATTTCGACTAGCTGGATTGCTATAATTTGATCTGTGCTTGAGTGACCAGCGGGCATTCATTGTCTCTATGCGCATTTCTCTCAAAGAGCAATGAATCACGGGAACAGAGATGGACATTACAGCTGGTTTTGCCAAGCCGGCACCCAAGCTTCTCAAACAGTGGAGTAACTAAAAGGATCAGAGAGATCTTGGTGGAGCATCTGTTGGGACGGGAAGGTCAGATGAATTTTATACTGACTTGTTCCACTACCCTGAGTGCCCAACTGCATGATACCTGGTATCGTGACTTTTATTTTGGCCCTGGTGCCATGCAATCTAAGCATCTGCACAGATGCCTAGGCCTGTCCCTGATTATGTGAGCTCCTCGACCTGGCCAGTGATGTACAAGGCTGCACTAAGCATGCCCTCATTATCTACAGAAGACTACTGTCTCTGTACAGGGCTTATCGCATAAAGACGACTGGCTCCACTCATGCAAAATTACACTATTATGTGTGTGCCTAGAACCATGACTATGTCAAGTGATTGTGCATGTGTAGTGCGTGCAGCATGTATGGTAGTAAACTCTGCGGGTGAGTGAATCTGAGTAATGGGGCGATTTTGGATGCCAATGGCCTGGCCTAGCACAAGATGGAAGGTGTGGACTATTCTCCCAAACAGTGGTGATGTGTTGCCTGTATTTCTATAGCTGGAGGGAGGAGATCCAGATACTCTGAGCAAGATGGCGACAAGTCTGCCTTCAGAAATTCCATGAGGCCAGCCAAGGAGCTGCTGCTTAATGTTACTGAACAATGACAACTGGTGCGCAGTAGGGGTAATTGGTGGGACTCCAGTCTATGTTGTGAGTTGTGAGGAAGTTTCCAGGTGAGGCCTACTTTTTTGTTGGCCCTTGATTATTCCTTCACTGTTGACAGCCATCTGCAGAAACCTCACACCTCCTTGTGAATCTGTTGTGGGTCCTCCAAGCTGGAGACAGTCCCAGTGCTACCAGCTGTAAGAAGCCTCTCTCTACACAAAGGCTGCGTCTGGAAAACAGCCTGAAGAGGGTCCTTGAAAAAAGGACCACCCCAAACCTGTTCTGCCATTTGACACAGTGGATCCACATTCTCTGTGTGTAAAAGTGTGATCCACACCACAACACACCACTTGGTTTCAGTGTCTAGGATCCACACTACTAAGTTTCAGAGTTCAAACATAAAGTCTGCATTTTCTACTGGAGGAGATGTTGATCTACCCTAAAGCACCTAACAGCCTGCCTGCCTGCTGCAAAAGCAAGGAGTATGTCTGGCCCTGCAGGAGGAGAGACTGTCCAGGAGTCAAGTGTGTGAGCTCAAGTATATTGTGGTGATGTATTGACCGATATATGGAGTTGGAATAATCTTGGCATTCAGGGAACTTGCTTGTCCCGTTTGCTAATACCTTTGGGAGGTGACATTTTTGGGCCTTCTTTGCCTCCTACGAGTGACAATACCCCAATAATTCGAGGGTGCATCCATTGTTTGTCCTGATGAAGACCCAGTTGTACAAATTAATATCTTTATGGGTCGAAACGTCAATGCTCTATGCTAATTTGCCTGAATTGTAATATCAAAATTGGGCTAAAATCTCTCAAACATATCCTTGCCCACTCTGGAGTTATTGTATATATGTGGCCAGGCAGTGATATTCTGTGTATATATGTCTCTTTGATTTTACAAGTTTCATACCACACAGGCACTCTGCCACCTCACCCTCTATGTAGCACTCATAGATATGGGTTTATATGAATGTAAACTATTGGAAAGCATACATGACTCACCTTCGTGGGAGAATCTTTATAATTAGTGTGTGTGAGTCATTCTTTAGTGATTCATACACAACAGGAGAACATTACATGCAGCCTCCAGGTTGATATAAAAGTGTTTTTTAGTTAATCCGACAGAACCGTTGCTATGCATCCAGTAGAAAAACTCAGCAGGCCCCACCTCTGACTGGGGTGGGGGTATCAGGAGTTTGGTTGGGTGGGAGTACCACCCAATTACAGTGATGCCCCTTCTCTGCAAAACTGTAAATGACGCCATAACTCCCTTAAACTAAATACTTTTCCAGGTGGCAAAAGTACAGTGTCTTGAAATCCTGGAGTGGAGACGCTTGGGAGCTATTCTAGCTCAGACATCCAGGGAGTGCAGGGGGTGTCTGCCTGGTGGTGGTCAGGGTTACAGCACAACTCTGAAGCTGCTTTGCAATGTGGTGGTTCATTGTTATAATCCTACAGGTGAAACATTTTCCATGTAATCCGAAGAAGGCCACACTGGGACCACTTATACCACTTGTGCGCGACTGCCTTCCACGAGAAGCAGCGGGAGAGAGTCGCACTCATGCAAAGTTTGTCAGGAAGGAAGGCGTTAAGTGTTTGGTGCCTACAGCATTGTAACCAATACTTTAATATATAGTTAGAGTGGGACCCGGGTCTGCTCCATTCTCATGTTTACATGGCTTTCTTGTCAATTTCAGTTCCCTGTTCCTCATTCGATGGCCTTCCATCCTATTCTTACGTTTCTTCCACCATTGGAGCATTTAGGTTTCATCCTGTTTTTGATTAGTTGAATGTATCCTTCCACTGCTGACGTCAGGAAACTACTTTTCTTTTGGGCTGTTCCTCTGGAATTTCAGGTTTGGTGTTCGCTGGGTGTGCATTGACTCTCTCTCTCTCTCTCTCTCTCTCTCTCTCTCTCTCTCGCTCTCTCTCTCTCCCCCGTTACCTCCTTCTCCTTCTCTTTCCATTTCCTCACCTCCCCAGTGATCGTCAAATGTACCCCTCCCACGCCCCCTCTAAACTTTCTCTCTCTCTCACTTTACCCCTTACCTCCACCGAAACTGAGCATTGTTGGTGCGTTGTGTCTCTCTATTTCTCATCCTTCCTCTCTTCTGTACCTTGTCTCTCACTTCTCTGACAGTATTTGCCATCTCTTCCTCCTCCCCTCACGGCCCTCGGTGCCTGCTGCCCACCCGCGCCACTGTTGGCTTTGCCGATTCGTGCACAATTGCGTTGCCAGAGTTGACAAAGCCAGTAACTGTGGATGACCCCGCATGTTATCTCATTTTTTATGCTTCCAAAATGGTGTCCATGTTTCATTTAAGACACAACATGGTGCCCATCTTAGAAGGGTATAAAATAAGGCTATGTTGTATGCCTCCAAAAAGCCACCACGTTGCCTATAGACACAATGTGGCTGCAGTCTTGGAAATGTATAATCATATTTAGGATACTTATCGGTATTCTGCTCTAATACAACTGCCATGTAACCTCTACTTGGAATGTCACCGCCATCTTGGATGTTCACAGAAGAGCAATCCAAGATGGCTGATTGCTGCTATTGGCTGTGCCAATGCTTGCGCCACAATTCCAAAAGCATTGGATGAGCCAATGTCATCAGCAAGCTCTAGTAAAATGTGGTGGGACGTGAGTGGGCACAAATTGAAGCTAACTCAGTTTTTGTCAAATCATACTTGGGGTTAGTAGGAAAATAGTGGTAACACAGGTGCAAACTGCATTTGTAGCAAATCAACAAAAACATTTCATACCCAGAGTAATCGATTCGAAAAACGTTATTCGATCATTATCAAATAAGATCATAAAAGTACAATAAAACAAAAAGTTTAGAATTTCATCTATAACCAACATGCTGTGACAATTCATGAGGCCCAGAGAGTCATCAATTTAAAAAATACTGAGAGATTATTATAAAACTTCAGTGTATACATACACAGATGCTAAATTAAAATGTGAGTTGAAATAGATTACAGATAAAATTAATGGGACACCAAAACAGTAGATACCAGGGCCTAATAAAATCCCAAAGACTTTCTTGTTTTCATACATGCCCATGAGAATGACGCTACTGAAATGCAGACTAAAGGGTTGGGAAGTGATTTTAAGAAGTGCAGGGCCACCCTGCACTGTTTAAAGTCGTGGGGCTTTAGCATTGGTGTAATATGCTTTTTCCTTTCACTCTGGTAAAATCCACAGAAAAATATTAAGTGGAGGTCGGTTTGGGGAGAATTCATATCACAAGGACAGAGGGTCAGCTCTGAGGGGTTAAATCTTTTCAGTGGGAAGCCTAGCATCAAGGGAATCACATTTAGGCAAAAATGCAATAATATGAATTTATGTTGCGATAAGGGAACCTCCTCTAGATAAAAGTATCCTCCCTCTAAAATAGATGGAACTAACTGCTAGGTGAGGACAGACGTTTTGGTATAGTTCTTCTGCCTACGGTTGTATTGGGCCCTCAATGTAAATGCTTCCACTGGCCCGTGTCTTGGCGTCAGTCTACAGGCCGTTGGGTTCTTGAATACGTCTTTCATCCCCATCACTGTCAATTCCTGTTCGACATAATTCAACCATCTAATTCTTTTCTAATTTTCTAATCTTAGACAGTCTCTTATTATATTTTGAGTTAATAACACTGTGTCCCTACACCAGATGGAATGCATAACAAGATCGGGGCTAGTCTAATTACATCCGTAATATAAGGTACGTCCAACTCTATGTGTAGTATATAATCTGTAGCTGATTGCGGGATGGACACCAGTGATTTAAAAAAAGTATTCTCGATGGATTGGAGTCAATCGACGTGAGCTATACCCCAAACGCCATCCCCGTAAGTGGCTGCAGACTTAGTTTTGGCAAGATAAATATGCTTGATGGCGGCTAATGGTTTCGCACCCATCCTAAACAAGAATGCTTTTAACGCCGCTAGGCTCCTCTCCATGCCTAGGGCCCTCCCCTCAACTAGCCGTGATCATGTTTGTTTATTGTCAAAAATACCCCTAAGTAGGGGAAGGAATCAACCACCTCTATTTCCCCTGTTTCCGTATGGAGATAAGGTGGTTTAACTTGGACACCTCCCCCCTGCTATGATTGAAAACGATTTAGTCAGGTTTACTTTCAGATCTAGCTTACTCATAAAGGCCACATAGGCAATGATGAGACGTTGGAGCGCTGTCCCTGTTTTAGCGATGAAAACCGCATCATCGGCATAAGCCAAAATTGGCAGCTGAGTAGAGTCAGATACTGCGAGGTCCGGTGTTGCACCGAGCAGGGCTTTCTCCACACCATTCGTATAGATAGAAAAGATGAACGGTGCTAGGACACAGCCCTGTCTCACCCCCCTCAAGATTTTAAATGGTCGAGTGCATTCCCCATTTTTCCCGTATCTGGCCGATGCAGAAGCATCAGTATCTAGGTGCCGAATAAAATCAATTATGGGCTGCTCAATCCCCATCCCTTCCATAATATGCCAGAGCTTAGGGTGGGAAACGCAGTCAAACGCTGCTGAAAGATCCATAAAAGCAAGATAGATGATTCCACCCTTAGCTATGGCATACTTATCCATTACCAATGAAAGGTTTGGGCACTAGGCTACCGTGCCTTTGCCCCGCCGAAACCCAAATTGGGACTGCATGAGTATTTCCTAGTCTAATGCCCAGGCCTCCAAGCTGGATAGGAGGAGGCGGCCCATGAGTTTTCTGTTGTACCTAAAAGTGATATGGGTCTATAAGTTTTGTGACTTCCTCTGTCTCCTTTTTTATGTATTTGAACAATTACACTGGTTTTCCATGAAGGAGGAGGTCCTTCTACCGCTATATTATTAAAAACATTGTTAATAAGAGAATCCACAATTCGTCATGATTATTTTGGAAAAAGTCTATGGGGACCCCATCAGGCCCAGCAGCCTTCCCTGCACTACATGCCTTTAACCATTTCTCACTTTGATAAGTGAGAATGGTAAGGTATCCTGAAAAATTGGAGGTGCTGAGATGGGTAGTTGGACAGTAGAGGTAGTGGGCAAAAAATGTTAACAAAATGTTCCACCCTTCCTCCTCTCCTACATTGGTGTCTAAAGTTGGGTCCTTCTGGGTTTTAAAATACGGTGAATTAATTATGCCCCAGAACTCTCGGCTATTGCCTGAAGATGTTGCTTGACCAAGCTTTTCCCAAATCGTCTCCCTCAATGTTCTCTCCCTGTCCCTTCTTGCCAGTTTGTATTGAGTGCGGAGTAATGCTATCTGGCCTTGGTTTCTTGGTTCAGTTTTAAGAGCAACGTTGAGGGCCTTCCTGGTCTTTGAGCAAGTGAAATCAAACCAACCTTTGACCTTAATGTTTTTATCCGAACTCTGACGTGTCAGTGCCACCTTTATATGTACCAATAAGTCCATAAAGGAAGAAACCAGTACAGTTGGAATAATTCCTACATCTAAACATGTACGGATACTAGTCTGAGCGGATGTTATTATTTCTGGAATCAACTTGCGGCTGTCAATTTGGGCCCACTTAAGTTGAAATACGTTTTTCCTAGCCAATAAGGGGGGGGGGGTCTATGATCTGATGCCCACTCTTTTCCCTACCTGTCAAGGCTAGTTCACAAGTTAAAATAGCGTGATCACTAAAGCCCGTAAATTGCGCGTCTGTGTTTCTAAAACTATCATAAAAAGGGTTCGAAACCATTATAAAACCAATTGTTGACTCCTGGGCTTCTCGGCAAAAAGCCTTCATAGGGGAGTCCTCTGAGCTATTCCAGATCTTTACCATGGCCAAATTCCTGATGGACATAGTCTTATTTAGACTATTTCCATAATTATTGTGATGGTAATGGAGGGCGGGATTTCCCAACAAAATCGACCATGCCCCAGATTTATCGTGGTTACGCTCACACAGGTCTCCTGTCCAAATAATGGCGGGAGCCCCAGCTTTCTTTTCAGAACCTAAAGCCTTGTCAATCGCCAAACTTGGCTCATCTATAACCGTATGGATATTGGGTCCGAAATTATTATTATAAAAATGTATTAGAACCCAGGTACCTTCGTTTGGAAGCTCAAGAATAAGAAGGTGGAAGAAGGGGTTCCTATCGTCAAACATCTTCACTTTCAGTGTGTTTGGAATTAGCGTTAAGAGGCCCCCCTTAGATCCCACTGTAACTGACGGGGTTGCCGTTGTCTGGAAGGAGCGGGATCCATTGATGAAAATAGGTTCCACAGCCCATGGCTCCTGAAAACAGTAGATATCGTTATCCTTGTTTGCCAAAGAGTTTTTCCCAGTTTACTTGTAATCCCTGCCACATTCCAAGATGTTATTTTAAATAAAACTATTTCCCCCTCCTATGAATCTGTTTGCTTTAGTAATAAGTGGAATGACTGTGGATCAAAAATTCTCTACAGTGGGTCTCTCAATTGACGGGGATGGTAGCCAATCGCACTGGTCCAATTTCGGAAAGTGGCGCGAAACGATTCTTGGAAGGGACCCTCGCCCCCCCCCCCCGATCTCCTAGACTACCTTCCAATGTGGATCTTAGCGTATCACCTGTTGGGTTCACTCTTTCTGCTTGGGGCAGAGTCTGGGGAGGTCTATAAAAATAATCAAGGGGGAGTCCTACAATCTGTGTACCCTTTGGGGGGTTTCTATGTAGTTGGGCTAAAATAGTTAGTAATACTAACTGATTTTTGAAAAGTATCACTACGCAGTCTCCATCCACTGATTTCCTAGAGCGGACTAGCCAGCCTACCCTTATGGCCATGATAATTTGATTAGCCAGTGAGGGCAACCCGCGGTTCATTGTGGATGCGTGATGAGACAACCAGTGGAGTGGTTTATCCATCAATTGGGAGGTAGATTCAGCCTGACCCGCCCTTAAATTCGGAAAATTACCCAAAACTAACACAAGGGGAGAAGAAGCCGGGGGAGATGCAGCGTGTGATAACTAGAAGATGCTAGTGAACCCACATTTATCCCCAAATTAGAGCCTTGCTCTCTTATGGGGTTACGTTTTCTTTTAGCCCCTAGTGGGTTTGTCCCTGTATTGTCAGCGGGCCTGCTTGGAATAGTTCTACGATCTGGATGTAGCGTTAGGTCTCCACCCAAATTAATAGAATTAGTGTGGGAACGGTTGGATAATAAAGGAAGGGGTTGTTGGTTCGTAAGCTCAAGTGCGCGTACATTGTTGCTTGAGAAATTTCCTATGCGGCTAAATTCCTCACCAGCCCCCTCCCTTGCCCCTGTCTCTGTCTATGTTACATTGTCCCAGACAGCCCTTAAAGGGGGGTTACTCCCGCTAGAGCCCTCAATGATCCTTAGTCTCTCTTCAATGTGTGTTAAGTTAAGTTATAAGGAGCTCAGGAGCACAGTCATCAGGGTCTCAAGTCTTTTCCAGGCATCACCAGCAGTTATCCTGGGTATCAATGTCGGATTTAATACGGTGCTTGAAGTAGAACTTTGTCCCAGCCCAGCTTCTCCTTGGCCTCTTAATTTTCCCACTCGAGCCGTTTTCAGGGGGTTTTGTTTTTGTTAGCCGCCAGCTCTTCTCCTTTTGACCGGTGGCTCACCGGTATTATCACGCTGAATTTTTGCTGCCTGGCCCCATGTAACTATTTTAGGAGATGACGCTTCCAGTAGGAGAGGAGATGAAGATTCAAGTGCTGGGCCAGAGGAACCAAGGATGGGGTTTCAGGGGTTTGCAGGGTATTCAAAATAGTGCCATCTGTGGATTTACCGCCCAGTGATGAATGCTTCTGTGAAATCAAAGACGCCAAGGAGAGCCGTCGTTCTGTTAACTCTATCTCATGCATGAGTACAGACTCAGCCCTCGTTAAAAAAGCATCCAATGTCCCTACTATACAAGTCCCTGGATTCTCAGCGGGAGCTTTACATTTACCCATTGATGATAACAGTTCAAGTTAAGGGGTTTATGGATTAGTGGAAAAATAATCGTAAACACAGAACCTTGTTGCCTTTCTTGTAGGGAACAGAGGAGAGCAGATCCTTGACTCCAGATGAAAAGAGGGTAGGCCCAGTCCAGCCTCCTCCGGGCTCCGACGGGCGTGGACGGGCCTGACCTTGACCCGGGCTTCGCCCGGGTGCGGCCTAGGCGCATCCAACACCACATGCCGGCGCCTGCGTTTTCTGCTGGAGTGCAGGGAATGCTGGGGGTTGTAGTCCCCCCAGCAGCTAGTTCCTGGTTCCTGCGGGCCTCCCTCCTGGGGAAAAGAGCAATGGTGGTGCTTGTCGCGAACTCCCAACGTCAGGCCAGCACTCGAAAAACAGCGAGGAAGCGGATACACCGGACCGGGGGCCGGAGTCTGCGTTTTCTACACGTTGCTGGAGCGCAATGAATGCTGGGGGTTGTAGTCCCCCAGCAGCGAGTTCCTGGTTCCTGCGGGCCCCCCTCCTGGGGAAAAAAGCAATGGTGCTGCAGGTTGCGAACTCCCAACGTCAGGCCAGCACTCGAAAAACAGCGAGGAAGCGGATACACCGGACCGGGGGCCGGAGTCTGCGTTTTCTACACGTTGCTGGAGCGCAATGAATGCTGGGGGTTGTAGTCCCCCAGCAGCGAGTTCCTGGTTCCTGCGGGCCCCCCTCCTGGGGAAAAAAGCAATGGTGCTGCAGGTTGCGAACTCCCAACGTCAGGCCAGCACTCGAAAAACAGCGAGGAAGTGGCTACCCAGTGTAAACAAAAAGAAGGATAAAATAAAGGGGCTAATGAACTTCACACAACATTCAGTGTACAGGACAAAGCCACATAGCAACCCTAGACATCATAGAAATCCAAAGAAGCTTTAATGGATGTATCAAATCATGCAATTAATACAAAAAACATTTATATGCAAACCATTGATATTCAATGAACAAAGCCCCATGATTCAAAATCAAAATCACAGCATTTATTCATTGTAAATTAAAAACAAAGTCTAAGTTTTGCACAAACAGTCCAAAATGTAAAGAAGCCGTCAAATCAAATCTTGATCCTTCCTATACAGGCCAAACCGTGGACAATAAAAAGGCGGGTGACGCACGTTTCGGTTGGGTTCATCAATTAGTACACCACCTTCATCAGGACTAATCTGCATCAAAGATGAGAGAATGAGACAGCATAAATGTGAATAAATGAAACAAGTGTAATAAAGATGAACAACAAAACACAATGAAAAAAAAATAACCTTGAAAAAGTAGGCACTTTCACAATGACATCATAACTGATGATATTCCGGCAGCACTCTTCTAAAACATATATATTATATAGCAGAAGAAAATATATTTTCATATATTATGGAATAATAGAGTAGAATTGTATCTAAATGTATCTAAATTGCAGCAATTAATAAAGCTATATCAATACCTGAAACAAAACACAGCTGAAATGAGCAAACTGAAACAATTTTAGACTACATCTGAACAATTGCAAAAAGAACAGATGAGGGACAGAATACTGAACAAACTAAACGTTCACCCCCCCCCACTCACAGATCTGGGTTAAATCCATAATTTATTTGCTCACCACGTCATTCCAGTTAGGACCCAGCCATATGCAAATCCCGTCTTGACCCTGCTCCCCCATAAGAACAGTCCAGCCCGATCTGCCAGGCCAGGTCCTTCCTGGACCAGAAACAAGCATCCTGGGACTGGTTTCGTGGTATAACCCCTCATCAGCCAGGCTAGCCTGAATGTCGTGGTGTAGCGCGCATGGTGCCCACATCTGGGCATACCCTTCCCACTTAGGGTGACAAATGCAAAAAGAACAGATGATGGACAGAATGCTGAAAAACTCAAACATACACCCCCAGTCACAGATCTGAGTTAAATCCATACTTGTTTTGCAAGTCACACCATTCCAGTTTAGACCCATCTTTTTTTTCAAGCCACACCATTCCAGTTTACACTCAGCCATATGCAAATCAGTCTTGACCCAGCTCCCCATGGGAACAGTCCAACCCAAACTGCCAGGCCAGGTCCTGCCTGGACCAGAAACAAGCATCCTGGGTTTTGGGGTATAACCCCTCATCAGCCAGGCTAGCCTGAATCTGGTGGCACAGCGAGCAAGGGACCCATGTCAGGGCATACTCATGGTCACTTAGAGTGAACAAAGCAAACACAAGGAGATGATGGACGGATCGCTGAAACCTGTCAACCACTCGCCCCCAGTCAAGAGATCTGGGTTTAATCCATCGTTCTTTTGCTCACTTTGCCACCCCAGTTTGGACCCAGCCACATGCAAATCAGTCTTGACCCTGTGCCTCATGGGAACAGTCCAGCCCGAACTGCCAAGCCAGGTCCTCCCTAGACCGGAAACAAGCATCCTGGGACCGGTTTTGGGGTATCACCCATTATCTTGATTTTTCATCTTGAAGGGAAATTAGTAGGGGAAGAGGAATTTAAACACCAAAATTAGGTCTGCAAAAATGTTCATTTGAAATGTTCAACTGTCTGTAGCAGCCGTGTGTTGGGTGAACGTGTTACCCAGTTTTGTAGAAATAAACCTATTCTGTTGCCCAATTTTATAAAGGAGATAATTCTAGGATTTAGAGATGTTCCCACACCCTCTAAGTTGACCTCTGTTGACTCGCTGCTGTCTGAGGGAAAGCCTGCCCAGACTGAACAAAATGGTCTTTGTAAAATAATAACTTCCTGACTTTCCTCTGGCCAAATATTTCAGCAAGTTCTCCAAGATAACACAAACAACACAGCGTTCCCTGGGTCTTCCACCCTCAAGCAGAAACAGCTTCCGGTAACCCTCTTCGGGGTGATTGGAGCTTCATCGATGGCTGTGACCACCGCTGCATACCTCAGCATTCTTTTGAGGAAATTCTACTAAAAAAGAAGGCTGTGGGCCGAAGCCCTGCTCCGTAGAACTCAACTTATTGTACATTTTAATTAGGACTCCTATTGGAGTCTCTTGCAAGACGATTGTAGCTGAGCCAGCTTTTTGCATTCCCAGCCATGTTGAATATTTTTACAATTCAACAGACAGCATCCAAAATGGTGTCTTGACAGGCCGCACAGGAAGTTGTCATATTTGAGAAGAAATTATTAATTTTGACACTATGGAAGATTCAGACAGTACTGACTCAGGAATCGATGTTCTGGGAGGCTCTGGGCTCAATCTGTTATGAACTGGGGCGTCCATTAGACATGTAACAGAGGTGCGCATGCCCTCCAAGGTCTGCCCTAAAGCAGCCCATTCTCTGGAAAGAAGATATTGCAGTGGGAGTCTATGTATAGAGAGTTTAAGAGTATCTCCCATTGCTTTGGAAGATACATTCACATTTAAAGTACGTAAGTGTTTTGCTTATCTTATTGTTTACTAGACCTAGAGCAAGCTAGGTCATGAACGCCAGGGTCAAAGGTTTCTCTATGATATTTAAAAGTAAACCTGAGTCAGAATCCAGTATTTACATCCCTACAATTGGTTTAGGTGGGACTGAGATGTGTCCCTGTGAGTTAGAGGGTCTCATATCAGGCTGAGGGTCTGCGTCACTTTGCTGTTGGATCAACACATCCGTGAATCATCAAATTTAGAAATCCCAGAAGAAGCTGCATTATCAGAACCATTCACCAGTGCAAGCTTTATAGCGGAAGGGTCAGCGACGGACCTCTTACCACCAGGAGTGAGTTTTTCCTTTAAAGCGGGGGCACTGGTATTATCTGGTTCTGCGACTGATGCGTTTTTCACATATTTTGGATTTGCCGCGCTTGCTACATAATTCATCACGGGCTGCGTAATTTGCAGTTATATAAAAACAATTCTAGCTCAAATAGATCCGAGCCTTTTACAAACTCTGGCACGTGTTGCTGCTCTGTAGCAGGCCCTTTGCAAACGTTCACTTGTCACCTTTCAGTTTCTGGTTCATTTAGATATTGAACTGATACCAATTTGGTGAAACCTTTGCTTAGTGTTGACGTGTAAAAATGATAATATAATAAAGTAATACTGCTACAAAATATGTCACATTATGGTGCTAAATTTATATTTGTTTGCCACATAACTAGTTAGCCCTGCCACATGAGTTGGTCCTCCCTGCCATATATTTCCAGTACTCTGCCTTATTGTCCTCTTCTAGTCTTTCACAGACATGTGAAGAGAAGTAGAAACCTCCCTATAAACAGAGTCTGACAGAATTTTCATGAAGGCATGCAGCTCTTGCTGGAAGAAATCTTCTCTTACCTTTAGGGGACGTTCACTTCAACAGGAACAGGCGAAGGATACAAGTAAGCCAGTCAATATGATGGTAATGGGGCTATGCTCCAGGGGTTGGATAAACACAAGAAGAGGACAGCAAGCCATCAAATACGTAGAAAGCAAATGAGAGTGACATTAAAACCAGCCAATGGGAAGCAATGTGCGGGCTGTAAGTCCATTGTAAGTTCACAAGAGCTCTTTTGCAACCGCTGTCTGGGAGGCAAGACTCAATAAGGAAGTCGGGAGGGGGAGGAATACTGAGCTAGGACAAAGCGCAGTGCCAGTAAAAATCTTTGCCCAAAAATACAACAGCAAATAAGCTTGGAGAATGGATATAAGGTACTTACCTGGTTGAGAAGCAAGAAAGAGTGTGTTTGCTTTTCAGCCAGACCTGAAATGCACTGGAATTATTACTGATTACTTCAGACGTCTGCAGTTCATTTTGCGAGGCATGCTGGGATTTGTAGTTTTGATGTTACTTCTAATTGTTGTTAGAAATGAACAGCAAGGAAGAAGCCTAACATGATCCCGCGTTCTTGGCGTGAAATCTTATGCGTTATCCAATCTAGGCAGGAAGGGCTGGAGCAGCACATTAGAGCATCCCACATCTGGCCAGTCAAAGACCTAAGAGTGGTTCCTGCTGTGACTGTGCTCTGTTGTGTCATGTGGGGTGCACATTAGAGCATCCCACATCTGGCCAGTCAAAGACCTAAGAGTGGTTCCTGCTGTGACGGTGCTCTGTTGTGTCATGTGGGGTGCACATTAGAGCATCCCACATCTGGCCAGTCAAAGACCTAAGAGTGGTTCCTGCTGTGACTGTGCACTGTTGTGTCATGTGGGGTGCACATTAGAGCATCCCACACCTGGCCAGTCAAAGACCTAAGAGTGGTTCCTGCTGTGACTGTGCACTGTTATGTCATGTGGGGTGCACATTAGAGCATCCCACATCTGGCCAGTCAAAGACCTAAGAGTGGTTCCTGCTGTGACGGTGCTCTGTTGTGTCATGTGGGGTGCACATTGGAGCATCCCACATCTGGCCAGTCAAAGACCTAAGAGTGGTTCCTGCTGTGACTGTGCACTGTTGTGTCATGTGGGGTGCACATTAGAGCATCCCACACCTGGCCAGTCAAAGACCTAAGAGTGGTTCTTGCTGTGACTGTGCTCTGTTGTGTCATGTGGGGTGCACATTAGAGCATCCCACATCTGGCCAGTCAAAGACCTAAGAGTGGTTCCTGCTGTGACTGTGCTCTGTTGTGTCATGTGGGGTGCACATTAGAGCATCCCACATCTGGCCAGTCAAAGACCTAAGAGTGGTTCCTGCTGTGACTGTGCACTGTTATGTCATGTGGGGTGCACATTAGAGCATCCCACATCTGGCCAGTCAAAGACCTAAGAGTGGTTCCTGCTGTGACTGTGCACTGTTATGTCATGTGGGGTGCACATTAGAGCATCCCACATCTGGCCAGTCAAAGACCTAAGAGTGGTTCCTGCTGTGACTGTGCACTGTTGTGTCATGTGGGGTGCACATTAGAGCATCCCACATCTGGCCACTCAAAGACCCAAGAGTGGTTCCTGCTGTGACTGTGCTCTGTTGTGTCATGTGGGGTGCACATTAGAGCATCCCACATCTGGCCAGTCAAAGACCTAAGAGTGGTTCCTGCTGTGACTGTGCTCTGTTGTGTCATGTGGGGTGCACATTAGAGCATCCCACATCTGGCCAGTCAAAGACCTAAGAGTGGTTCCTGCTGTGACTGTGCACTGTTGTGTCATGTGGGGTGCACATTAGAGCATGCCACATCTGGCCAGTCAAAGACCTAAGAGTGGTTCCTGCTGTGACTGTGTACTGTTGTGTCATGTGGGGTGCACATTAGAGCATCCCACACCTGGCCAGTCAAAGACCTAAGAGTGGTTCTTGCTGTGACTGTGCTCTGTTGTGTCATGTGGGGTGCACATTAGAGCATCCCACATCTGGCCAGTCAAAGACCCAAGAGTGGTTCCTGCTGTGACTGTGCTCTGTTGTGTCATGTGGGGTGCACATTAGAGCATCCCACATCTGGCCAGTCAAAGACCTAAGAGTGGTTCCTGCTGTGACTGTGCTCTGTTGTGTCATGTGGGGTGCACATTAGAGCATCCCACATCTGGCCAGTCAAAGACCTAAGAGTGGTTCCTGCTGTGACTGTGCACTGTTGTGTCATGTGGGGTGCACATTAGAGCATCCCACATCTGGCCAGTCAAAGACCTAAGAGTGGTTCCTGCTGTGACTGTGCTCTGTTGTGTCATGTGGGGTGCACATTAGAGCATCCCACATCTGGCCAGTCAAAGACCTAAGAGTGGTTCCTGCTGTGACTGTGCTCTGTTGTGTCATGTGGGGTGCACATTAGAGCATCCCACATCTGGCCAGTCAAAGACCTAAGAGTGGTTCCTGCTGTGACGGTGCACTGTTATGTCATGTGGGGTGCACATTAGAGCATCCCACATCTGGCCAGTCAAAGACCTAAGAGTGGTTCCTGCTGTGACTGTGCACTGTTATGTCATGTGGGGTGCACATTAGAGCATCCCACATCTGGCCAGTCAAAGACCTAAGAGTGGTTCTTGCTGTGACTGTGCACTGTTGTGTCATGTGGGGTGCACATTAGGGCATCCCACATCTGGCCAGTCAAAGACCTAAGAGTGGTTACTGCTGTGACTGTGCACTGTTGTGTCATGTGGGGTGCACATTAGAGCATCCCACACCTGGCCAGTCAAAGACCTAAGAGTGGTTCCTGCTGTGACTGTGCACTGTTGTGTCATGTGGGGTGCACATTAGAGCATTCCACATCTGGCCAGTCAAAGACCTAAGAGTGGTTCCTGCTGTGACTGTGTACTGTTGTGTCATGTGGGGTGCACATTAGAGCATCCCACACCTGGCCAGTCAAAGACCTAAGAGTGGTTCCTGCTGTGACTGTGCTCTGTTGTGTCATGTGGGGTGCACATTAGAGCATCCCACATCTGGCCAGTCAAAGACCCAAGAGTGGTTCCTGCTGTGACTGTGCTCTGTTGTGTCATGTGGGGTGCACATTAGAGCATCCCACATCTGGCCAGTCAAAGACCTAAGAGTGGTTCCTGCTGTGACTGTGCTCTGTTGTGTCATGTGGGGTGCACATTAGAGCATCCCACATCTGGCCAGTCAAAGACCTAAGAGTGGTTCCTGCTGTGACTGTGCACTGTTATGTCATGTGGGGTGCACATTAGAGCATCCCACATCTGGCCAGTCAAAGACCTAAGAGTGGTTCCTGCTGTGACTGTGCACTGTTGTGTCATGTGGGGTGCACATTAGAGCATCCCACATCTGGCCAGTCAAAGACCTAAGAGTGGTTCCTGCTGTGACTGTGCTCTGTTGTGTCATGTGGGGTGCACATTAGAGCATCCCACATCTGGCCAGTCAAAGACCTAAGAGTGGTTCCTGCTGTGACGGTGCACTGTTATGTCATGTGGGGTGCACATTAGAGCATCCCACATCTGGCCAGTCAAAGTGCACTGTTATGTCATGTGGGGTGCACATTAGAGCATCCCACATCTGGCCAGTCAAAGACCTAAGAGTGGTTCTTGCTGTGACTGTGCTCTGTTGTGTCATGTGGGGTGCACATTAGAGCATCCCACATCTGGCCAGTCAAAGTGCACTGTTATGTCATGTGGGGTG
Source organism: Triturus cristatus (assembly GCF_964204655.1). Taxonomy (NCBI): domain Eukaryota; kingdom Metazoa; phylum Chordata; class Amphibia; order Caudata; family Salamandridae; genus Triturus; species Triturus cristatus. Next base: position 59,623,213 of record NC_140591.1, on the reverse strand, counting down.
CACATTAGAGCATCCCACATCTGGCCAGTCAAAGACCTAAGAGTGGTTCCTGCTGTGACGGTGCACTGTTATGTCATGTGGGGTGCACATTAGAGCATCCCACATCTGGCCAGTCAAAGTGCACTGTTATGTCATGTGGGGTGCACATTAGAGCATCCCACATCTGGCCAGTCAAAGACCTAAGAGTGGTTCTTGCTGTGACTGTGCTCTGTTGTGTCATGTGGGGTGCACATTAGAGCATCCCACATCTGGCCAGTCAAAGTGCACTGTTATGTCATGTGGGGTGCACATTAGAGCATCCCACATCTGGCCAGTCAAAGACCTAAGAGTGGTTCTTGCTGTGACTGTGCTCTGTTGTGTCATGTGGGGTGCACATTAGAGCATCCCACATCTGGCCAGTCAAAGACCTAAGAGTGGTTCTTGCTGTGACTGTGCTCTGTTGTGTCATGTGGGGTGCTGATGCTGACATCCTGCTAGTGTGCAAGGGTTTACACCAATAGTCTCTCAGCTGGAAGGCTGGACCAACAGGCCATCGAGCATCTCTGGAACTCATGAGGGGCCCTTCCTGTCTGCCTCCCTGAATGCGCCTCAGCTTCTCCAGTTGAGGCCCTCTGAAGGATGCTGAGAGTCATGAAGCACTTCAGAAAACACTGTAAATTAAATCGTGAAAATATTATACAATATGATGTGAAGCAGCACCAGTAGAAAAACATATTTGCTCTCATGACCACTGAGAAGCAGACTGGGGCGAAGGTGACACAGGGCTAGCAGAAGAACAAGCACGGGCAAAGACAAAAGGTCTGTCATGGATTTTCTTTTATTAATATTTGTTATTGCAAGCATGTGCCTCAAACATGAAAAAAGATGCAACCTAAATGTCGCCACCATATGCTTGCATTAAAAATTAAAAAACATTCACTCGCCATATTACTAGTGATATCTTTTTTTTAAAATATGCCTTTCATTTGTGCCACACATCTTATCAATATTTAGGAAGGAGACAAGAGTAAGTCACCTCCTAACCAAGCAGTCAAATCAGGGACCTTCAATGTTAAATGCAATCCCGATAACTTTAAAAAGAAGATGACAAATATTTTGACTAACAAAATAGGCATTCCAAGTTCAGCCAAAAGAAATAGCTGATATTTAAAGATAATATAAAAAAAAATTAATAATAGACTTTAAACCAACTTTATCACTATAGGGAAAGGAACTATTTTCAGGTGGATGTGCACAATGTGCACAGGATTTGTGCACTCACTCGAAGTGAAGGGCGCCAATGGTTAAACTGCGCAGACCCATGGTCCCATGCCGTATGCTGTGCTCGACAGAAGCAAAAGGTGAATGACACTTTATCAGGCACAATAGAGCAATAACATCTCCATGTATGTATATGATACTCAAATTTTTGCAAAAACAATAGTCTGGCAAAAAAAGCTTACGCTGTATCTAAGGCCAGCCCTAAAATGTCTCTTCTCTGGCCTTGTGGGCTTGGAGCACAGGAGGCCTGTGGCAAGCTGCAAAAGACTCAACTCGTGTGGCGACAGGCAGAGAACTTAATGTAGGGGGCGCCACGCGGCCTTGTGGGAGGAGCAGTGAGGGAGCGCTGGGCCTTAGAACGTCATCTCTTTGGTCCTGATTTAGAGTTTGGCGGACAGGTTACTCCATCACAAACATGACGGATACCCTGTCCGTCACATTACAAGTGCCATAGGATATCATGGACTTGTAATACGGTGGACGGGATATCCGTCACATTTGTGATGGAGAAACCGGGTCCGTCAAACTCTAAACCAGGCCCTTATTCAAGTCGTTAAGGTTTTTCCTCATTGGTCGTATGGACTTTTGCTGGTTGACGTGAAGCACTGAAATGGACAAAACATCTCAATAATGTGAAGCCAATGTGACTCCGCAATAAAGACCAGGAATTGACAGATATAGTTAAAGGGTTTTATTTGGATCACCAATCAAGCCAGTATATATGCAAGCCACAAGTAATTTCAATAACTATAGCAATACGTAAGCTGAAATATCTCAGTAGGTTGAAGCACAACAGAATGAGATATCGACATGTGATCACCACAACAATGAAGAAAAGGACTGAAACAAACAGGGGTTCCATAAAGAAACTTCCCTTCTCTCTTCTAAACATAAATCAAATATGGAGTCCTCTATCAAGGATCTCTTATTTGGGAGCATAGAAGGTGGGGGCACGATCCAACTTCAGTAGAAGTCTTGGACAAAGGAAATAAGTGTTGGCATGAAGCTTCACACTTGCGAGAATAGGGGAAGCGGAGAAATCTGTACCTCTCAAAGTTAAAAGGGAATCTCTCCTGACTCTAATTGCGCGAACACCAATTTCAAATAACAGGAGATTCAGAAACATCCTTATCTCCTTCCACACCACCAGGAACCAATCATATCATTACTCGAGTGCATCTGCAACATCGCTTCCGTTTCCCAACGCATTTGAACTGGGACCGCAGTTGTCAGCCTTGAACATCTTGCCATCCTGGTACATGATAAACAGAGGGCCTCTGTTGATCATTAATGCTCCACGTTCGCTGCCACGTTTTACCTCCAGGCCTCTCGATCAGCAGTCTATACACACAATAAGCCTTTCTCCAACTAATGAGCGCCATGACAATTCATTTGCATGAAAGAGAGAACACGCTGGCAAAGAAAAATGCATTTCAACTGATGCCTGTAATCAGACTAAGTTTAGTTAAGCATTTAATTTGCCCTTCGAATACATGAGTGTACATCCACATGTGTAACTTGAAGAAAAATGTAAAATGTTAGTAAAAGAACATCATGTTTCCATATGGAAATATAACCTGAAGTATAGTTGAAAAAACGGGAATAAAGAATACATGTTTACACTTTTGAACTGAACATTTGTGTACATGTATATAAATCTCTAGTCTCTACAGTGATTACTTTTTTTAATATGTTTATATGTTTCACACATATTAATAAAGTTAAGTCACACGGTGAATATAGGGCCAGATGTATGACTGTTTTTTGTGGTCGCAAACGGGATATTGGCCAGTTTGCATTTGCAAAATAGGTCTGCCCTATGTGCGAACCCTATTTGGCTAGTTGGCAACCTATTACCGACTCGCAAAATAGGGTTTGCGACTCACTATTAGGAAGGGGCGTGCCAAAGGCATCCCTTCCTAATAGTGAGTCTCTCTTCAATGTAAGATTGTTTTGCGGCCGCAAAACACTCGCAGTTTACTACCCATTTCAAATGGATGGTAAGTGACCCGCAAACGTGAAGGGGTCCCAGGTGGACCTCTTTCCCTTTGTGACTGGCAGTGAAAATGATTTTTAAGAGCAGACGATGGTCCCAACAGAATCATTTCATTTTTCTTTTTTAAATGCATCCTGTTTTCCTTTAAGGAAAACAGACTGCATTTCCTGCTTTATTTAAAAAACAGTCACAGACATGGTGGTCTGCTGACCCCAGCAGGCCACCATCCCTGGGAGTGCTGGCCATTCCCAATGGAGTCGCAAATTGCACCTGCCTCATGAATAATAATGAGGCAGGCAATTTGCGACCCCGTTAGGAATCGCAAACAGTGTCCGAGACAAATTGGAAGGGTCGTATATCTCGCCCATAATGTCAAATGCTGATATATAATTGCATTTCTGTGGTGTGTGAGGGTGGAGCCTAAATTGCACAGCAGGGTTTTATTCCAGGTCAGGAAATATGGAAAAGAGAAAAGAACTTTGAAACATGTATAGCTCTGAAATTACATCTTGACCAAAGCAACATGTTAAAATATATTCCAGACATTTGCTTTCCAAGCTAGTGACATGCGTCGTCTGCAGTTAGCGTATCCAGGTTTGTGTTGGAACCAAAGCCCACATTTACTAATATTTGACGCAAAGTAGAGCAGCAACCAAAGCTGGAAAAATAAGGAGGAATTGAAGCATTTTTCCTCATTATCCCTGCCTCGGGGAGGTGTAAGGAGTTGGCTCAAATCCCTGTCTGCGAATGTTACTAGGTAGGGATTTGCATGGGAACACCCATGGAACGCCCATGGAACACCCATGGAACGCCCATGGAACGCCCATGGAACGCCCATGGAACGCCCCTTCGCATAAAGTAGCGCAAAGAAGAGGATAGTGCTGCTTGTGTTACTTTGGAGAACCTTCCAATGCAAATCCTGGTGTGCGTTGACCAGTAAATCCAATCCCGACACTTTGCTGGGTTTGCGTCGCTTGAGTGACGCAAGGCTGGTGCGCAGAGTTAGTAGATCTGGGCCAAGAGCTCACCTTCCAGATTGGGAGGACTGTTTGGAGTTTGGAAGACAGTCTGCCACGTCACTGCGGCAGCAGTGGGGCCACCGGGACTGGCGGGGCAGATGTGCAGCGGCCACATTAAAGGTCCTGCTGAGATCAACAGCTGGCTGTCACGCCTTGCATGTCCTGTCACCGAAAGGGCTTCCAGAGAGCGCAAATCAGTGACCCCTTGGAAATATTCCCTGATTGTGGCCTGTGAAATACCTGTACCAGGCCATCTGCACACCACCTTTTAACAAGGACCGGAGGAGCAAGTCGAGGAAACCGAATCATCAAATGCAGGGCTGGGGACGTCAGTGAATGCGTCGGAAGGAGGGATGTGGCGCAGCCGCCAGAGCTGCCGACTCAGGAGCTGGGGGATTTAGGTTCAAGTCTCAGCGTCTGTGCAACATCCAGTGATTCTGGGCAAATCATTTCATCTCCCCGCCCATGGACAGTGCCTGGATACACTCACGGGTGATAAGCTGCGCTATATAAATCTACAAAGAAACATGCTACCTTCCACTCACATATCACCCAGGACACCATGGCTCATCCAAGGCCTTCACATTACCCATGGCTACTCACAAGCGTGTAAGTTCCACTGTAGCAGCTGCAGTGAATATTAACTACAACTCCCACAATGCATCACATAGTCCAACATAAAGCAGAGGAATGCCCATGCTGACACAGAGTCATCTGCCAACCTCAAATTGAACTGCCTCACATTAAGTCTCCTGGGTGTAGGTGCTCTGCCCCTTGTAACACCTACTCGAAGGCACAACTGGGCAGGGTTACCCAAACAGTCTGTACACTGCGCCACAAACAAACGCACCACTTTATGAATGCGGTGTGGGCCTGGCCACCGTGACTGCCTCAGCAGCAGCGGGTCAGCAGCGCTGTGCGCCGCGAGGCGCTGTCCATGGTGCTGCGCAGCCGCGGTGCACGCCCAAGCTCGACTGCACTCCCTTATCGACATCCATTTGCTACACATACAGGATGTTTTGCAACGTGTGAGTTTAGCAAATAAAATGATTCATAAACGTGACGCGCCTGCACTGTTGAATGAGTGTCATCGATGGCAGGTCACCCCCACGCACCTAAAGCTGGAGGACGATATGTGTTTTTTGGTGTTGCAGATTTATAACAGCGCCAACTAGACCCGAAGGTTTCAGAGCGCTTTACGTGAGCACTAGTTGTATTACAGACGAACACATTCATTTTTAGGCACCGGGAGATTAAGTGATTTACCCCGAATCACAGGATGCGTGACTTTTGTACGTGTCACCTCATAGTTGGACTGTTGCAAACAAACATCTATAGCGCCTAAGAGACAATAAGGACTCAGGCAAGAGCTGTTAGAAGCCCGTCCTACAGTCGCGTTCACAAAAAGAGCGTGAACGAAAGTGAAAGCAAAACATGTCAGTTCGGGTAATGGTGCCGCGGCCTCAATCCTAGTTAGGGTTGAGAGCAATTCAGGGTGGCGTAATCACCCAGAATTGCCTAAGAATTCAGCGAGATTACAGATTATTGCGCACTATTTCTGGGTTTAGCGCTATTAGTGCAACAATGCCCCCTTGCATCCTAACTGGGCAGAAGAGTGCATTGTGCACTAAGAAATCGCTAAATGCCCCAGGACATGAACAGCCGGCGCGCGCAGCTGCTCACGCTTTCTAAATGTGCTTGGGTAGGATTTTCACCAACGTATTTAGTGGTATTTTCTTAGCGCAAAATGCCCACAAATGTAGCAGAACGCGACTAGTGAGGGGGGCGCGCATGCTCGCTAAATGTGCTCTCGGGTGGGAGTGTTTTTCCCCAGATTATTTTTAATTGCGCGAGCAGGAGTAATTGAGTTATTGTCGGTAATTTGGCACCAAAGAGTGAGGCAGAATTACTTGGCCGTAAATGAAATTAGGCTCATAAAGATCTCAGTAAACTCCTTGAACCAGCTATGCTAGAATCAAATAAATCTCTGCATTCCCACCGAAACGTCTCTTCGCCATGGAATCAACACTGTCACACAATGCACGCAATATAGTGCATGCGTGCTAATGTCTCAGATTTTATGTGTGCAAAATAGAGAAATGTGTCTAAATTTGCAATGCGCACTGGCACCGATACCTCTCTCGAACAGGCGGCGTGCAGTGTCTTGCAGGTGCCGTATCCGCCCAACCAGTGGATTCCGCAGAAACACCACCCGGTGCAGAAGAAGGGCCCTCCGTTGTGCACAAAAGGCATGCTTTGCCTCGCAGGCATCAAAGAAGGAGGGTTTGCAGAAAGTGTTTCATTGGGGTCAAGCTGCAGAGGCAGCTGTTTGAGATCTTAAAAGAGCTTTTGCTCGGTCGCCAGTTCTTTGTCATCCTAATCCCACTAAATATTGAATAGTAGAGGCGGAGACATCAGACGCAGCGGTGGGAGCGGTCTCATTCCCAGTCCAATGCAATCATTTTCTTCCACGTCCTATTTTTACTTTTCTCATGTCTTGGACTCTTGTTCTATTGTGGAGACGGCACATTGACCCAGAAGTCTGCTTGGGAGGAGTGGAGACATCTCAAGGCTGACGGGATCTCTGAAACCCTTGAAGTAGGATGCAATCACAAAAACCTACACATTTTCCAAAGCGTGCAGGGCAGAAACAGAGGACAAGCCCACTAGGTGTATCTGTTTATTTTTTGTCCCAATATACCGTTGATGTCACCTAGATCCCTGGTTCACAGTCTACAGTATGTCCCACGTCTTGCCATGTAGCCATTGTAAAAACTTGGATTTGGTGGAACCGTCACTACTTTTGCCCAATGGAGGCCTCTGTGTTGCCCAATCTTTACTTCAAAGACTATGAGATGCCCATGGAGGATTGGACCACAATGCTTTACAAAAACGACAATGTACGACGCCACTATTCCCCATCATCGTCATCTGCATCTTTGTCTCAAGCCTTTCTGATTCCCACTAAAGGGCTACAAGAAGATGTGTCTTGAATCAGCCACTTCTGGACATAGGGGTAGACAATCCGCCTTGGACTTGGTTCTTCGTTGTTTTAGGAGGCCAACATCACACCAAGATGTTGAAATCTATTTTTGAACCAGTCCTATTGATTAGGGGTCGGAGGAATTTGCGAAATTCACTTTCGCAAATTATCGCGAAAATATTAAAAATCTCCGCAAACACGCGGAAATATCACGAAGATGCTGAAGTTTTCTTCCCGCCCGTTCGCGGTATTTTCTGCGTGGTCGCGGCTCGCCAACTTACCCATGCGGTTGCTCACGGGCACAGCCATCTTGTTTTCACGTGTCTCGCGGTGCATGATCACGAGAAGAAAGATGTGATCGCGCGACGGATGACGTTACTGCGGGCGCGAACTGTCGCGAGACAGCGCAAATGGCTACCAACAATCCAACATATCGTGGAGAACGCAACCGGATCGGGAAAACTTGTCGGCGAACGCGGGGATTCAGGTAAGGCGATCGCGCGCGCGCCAAAATGTATTATTTTACTGCGCGTGCAAGGAAAAAATTTCCGGTAAAATGCGGATTGTGGAAATTTTGACATTTTCGCGCTCTCCGCGGAACGCAAAAATGTCAAATTATCACAATTTCCGCAAGCGGAACGGAATTTTAGCCCAGGCCTACTATTGATGCTTAGACAGTTACACGACAAACCTTTTGACTCTCTTCCACCCTTGCCAGTATCTCGTCATCTTTGGCTCCCCGTCTTGATTGACTCTATTGTAGACTTACTTCCTTCGGATGGGTATAGAGTCCTCATGGTCACAGTAGATGGTTATTCCAAAATAGGTCATATCCCTCCTGTGAGGCAATTCCATTTGCTCCAGTGACAGAATGTTATTATTTCTGATAGCGGGACTCAGACTCAACGCATCTTTTGCTTTCGAAAGGCTGTTTCTTCCTCCTTGAAGATCAATCGTTGTCTATCCACGGGATTTCACCCGCAAACTAACGGGCAAGCATAATAGAGAGTGTCAACCAGAGCTTGGAACAGTACTTATGATATGTTTGTAATGCAATCCGAAACAACTGGTCAGAGTTCTTACCCCTGGAATAATTTGCCTGTTTTTACACTAAACACGGAGCAACGAAAGAATCTCTCCTTTTCTTTTCCAAAGGTTCCAGATTTGGACTTTTCTGGATTCACCTTAATTGACTGAACAATTACAGAAACAATGAAAAGCGGCCATGAGAAACTTGCATCGTTCTGGCCATCATATACATATGGGCATATGCTAGCTTGAGTCCCTGGCCACAACTTTCTGTACAGTTCATCCTAACATTGAGGTCATGCCGTCATCGTCAAACAACAGATCGCAAGTGCAGATGTACTAAGAGACACCAAACTTTATGCATTTCTACTGTTGTGGAACAGCAGAGTCATGTTGTCAACAGATCCCAGGATTAATAAAAACGATGAAGGCTTATGAAGGACAAATGTCATTTATTAATCACATGACCACGCTTGCAATGGCATGTAGATGGCAACACATACGTGTCACACAGACACATGTACAGATCTATGAACTTCAAGTAGATGGCATCATCAAACTGCGCAGACTGTACCTTACGTTCATGGTGGCTCTGGTAGATGTAGTAAAGTCAACTCCTGAATCATGGCAGTTCCACCATCGCTGATGACGCTGTGAGTGCTGCATGTCTATATGACCGAATCTTTCAAGGCAAATGTGGTCAAAGAGAGGTCACAGCATACTTTATCTACCATTCTCTCCCAAGTACCGTGATGGAACATATTATTGGGAACATACCCTTCCCTCTAGATGGCAGAATCCTCAGAGAGATGAAGGCAGATTTCTACCAATATGAAGGTACGTCACAAATTGGTGGAGCTAATGGCTGATAACAGTCAATTAATCAATCAATCAATCAGGATTTATAAAGGTCAGCTAGACACCCGATAGGGGATCCAGGTGCTTGACATGGTGACATCAGGTGTCACTAATTCCACCAGAAGGGTGTGAGGAGGTGCACTGCACCCCATAACATGTGTACCCCATCAGTGTCCAGGCAGTGTGTGATGTCGGGCACACCTTCACCAGGGTCTGTATTGTGTCCCACTTGAGGCCATGGTGCTAGGGCACAGCGTGTGCAGTGACAACAGCTCTGTGACAGAGTTCACCTGAGATTCAACTGTTTGTTGTGAATCAGTGACTCTCTCCTCTCGCTCTCTTTCTAATGGTAGTCACATTCAGTCTGTTTGGACCCGGCCGTTGTATTTAATGGGCCAATGGTGTCTATTTCACACGTAGGCACGTTTGCATTGTGTTTGCAGTCACATAACAGTCCATGATGTTGCATTGAAGTGGAAATTGGGAGGTGTTCTTGCAAAGTCGGCAGGTGTAGTTTGTGGCTTTTTGGTTTGCTTTTCTACAATTACCTTTGCAAGGCAATCGTGGATGTGGAGTAACGGCCAGAGCTGCCAGCTTCGGTGCTGGTGATCTAGGTTCAAGTGTCATCAGCGGCTCAACATCCCGTGGTTCTGGGCAAATCACTTAATCTCCCTGTGGACAGCGCCTGGATCCCCTCAAGAGTGATAAGCAGCGCTATACAAATCTAAGTTTTTATTCATCAGACTTTAACCAACATGCAAATGGAGTGACAGCTTCATGCACCAATCAAACAGACTTTCGCTTGTCCATAGGAAACCGCTATACATTTTTTTTTTATAAACCTTTTTTATTGGCATTTATATAATAGTACATACAACAACACATCTGGTAATGCGATTAGGAAACCGCTATACATATGCTGCATAAAAATACATTATCACTCAATCGGCAAACGCAATTGTGGAACCACCGGTACATCACAATCCCCTCATGGCCTCTGGGTTTCATTTCCATTGTGTGCTGGGGCCACTGAGACAGAGAAGTGTTATGGCTTCCATGCGGACTGTGCATGTCCTCTGCATTGCAGAAGTTGTCAGCTGTGTGCAACAAGCAGTGTGTGTCTCTGTAACATATTGGTGGTGCGTGCGATTCAATTTATAGGAAACATTTTAATAGCACCCCTAAACTGTGGGGTATTACAGCGCTTTACACTGTGCATGACATACAGTGCAGTGCTTCCCAGACTATGGGTCATGAGAAGAGTTTTGGTGGGTCGTGACATCCCAAGCAATAACTAAGGATGCCTTTAAATTCTGTATTTATCTTGTCACATGTACTGCTCATCAGAAGCAAAGGTCAAATGTCAGCTGCACCTTCTGGAAAATTTCTGCTTATGCTTTTTAACACAGGGTCTGGTGTTTAAAACTCCTCTCGCTTTGCAGTCAGATAAAGATTAAAGTGAATTTTGTGACAATCAGACTGGGGTACAAGGAGTGTAAAGGGAAAGGCTGTGGGGTGTAATCTTGTACAATTACACAACAAAATGTAAATACCTGTAAAGGAACTGTATGTACTCAGCAGTTGGGAAAGCAAAAATGAAGCACTTTTTTTTTATTCTGAAGCGCAACAAAGATTCTAATAGGATCAAAACAAATCAAGACACTTTACTTGGGATGCACAAATGAAAAATATTCACTGAAACCAGATTTCCACACATTATCTTGTGTGCAATATAGTTTTATCAGTAAAACTGTATGTCTGTAAATTTATTGGCCATTTCAATGGAAAATGTCCTGCTTGTAAATTACAATGCGATACCACACAATGCTTAAGTTACATTACAGAATTGCCCGCCTCATGCCCTTTAAAGCTAGGTTGGTCATGAAAGTTTGCTGTTTTAAAAATAGGGTTGTGGTTCTGAAAGGTTTGACTGGGACAGCCACTGATCCAGATCTTCCTTATCCATCAACAACAAAGCCACAAAGCCAAGAATCTAAGTAAAATAAAGATGATGCTGCTATGCGCTCCCAATCAATGTGCAAACATAAGTGCATTGGAAATAAGCCATAACTTTCCAGATGATCCCAAAGACAGGAGGGGGCTTGGCAAGTAAAGGATATTGTTGGTTTGATTCCAGGTTCAAGTTAGAACAATCTTACCCATACTGTAGGCCATGACCCACTGGTTGGTCATGAGCAGATGTTTGGTGGGTTGTGTCCAAGCAATGAATAGGGCATCCTTTACATTCTGCAGGTATCTTGTCATATTTGCTGCACTTCAAAGACAGAGGTCAAATGTCAGACTATGTCTTCTGACAAATTGCTGCTTATTGTTTTTAACATGGGGATTGTGGTTTACAGACCCCTCTTACTTTGTAGATGGAGAAAGAAAGGTAAAGTTAATTATGTGATCATGCTGGGGTATAGGGCGTTGCAAGGAAAGGCTGTAGGATTTAATCTTTTGGTAACACAACAAAATATAAATCCCTTTAAACGAACTGTGCACATTCAGCTGTGTGCTGGAAACAAAGTTTTTAATAGGCTGAAAATAAATCAAGACAATTTACTTGGTGATGCACAAATGACAAATATTTACTGAAACACGAATTCCACATGTGATCATTTGTGTGCGATGTAGTTTTACCAGTAAAACTGTTTACTCGTGCAATGCAGTGGCGATTTCAATGGAAAATGTGCTGTCTGTAAATGACAGTGCGCTCCCATAAGAAGCTTTATATACATTTCAAAATTGCTGACCATTGCACAGACGCTGCCACCTCCCCCCACCCAGGCCTTGCGGAGGTGTTTCAAGGATGGGCAACTGGGGCACCTGCCCAGGGCCCCCACCCCTCTAGCTCACATATCTGCATTTCTGTAATTAAAACCTTAATCTATAATTCAATATTATTTGGTAACATAGGGCTTGAATTAGCAGAAAATGTGTAATGAAATTCAACGTTGTTCCTGACAGGGGCACCCAATATTTTTCTTGCCTGGGACCCCTGAAATCCTTAAGATGACACCGTGTTGCACATTTAACTGGCAGATGTGAAGGGTTCTTGTGCAGCCCAATTTTCAAAGGTGTGTCTATCCCTGCATCCTGACGCTCTCACAGCACACAGCCCCGCCGCCCTTCAGCACACACACCCCGCCGCCCTACAGCACACACCCCCCCTGTCCTACAGCACACGCCCCCCGCCGCCCTACAGCACACACCCCCACCACCCTACAGCACACACCCCTGCCGCCCTACAGCACACACCCCCGCCGCCCTACAGCACACACACACCGCCGCCCTACAGCACACACCCCTGCCACCCTACAGCACACCACCCCGCCGCCCTACAGCACACACACACACTGCCACCCTAAAGCACACACACCCGCCGCCCTACAGCACACACCCAACCGCCCTAAAGCACACACCCCCGCCGCCCTACAGTACACACCCTCACCGCCCTACAGCACACAACCCTACAGCCCTACAGCAGACACACACCACCGCCCTACAGCAAAAACCCCCCGCCACCTTACAGCACACACCCCCGCCGCCCTACAGCACACACCCCCGCCGCCCTACAGCACACACCCCCGCCGCCCTACAGCACACACACTGCCGCCCTACAGCACCTACCCCCCGCCGCCCTACAGCACCTACCCCCGCCGCCCTACAGCACACACCCCCACCGCCCTACAGCACACACCCCCGCCGCCCTACAGCACACACACTGCCGCCCTACAGCACCTACCCCCCGCCGCCCTACAGCACCTACCCCCGCCGCCCTACAGCACACACACACCGCCGCCCTACAGCACACACACTGCCGCCCTACAGCACACCCCCCCGCCGCCCTACAGCACACACACTCCGCCGCCATACAGCACACACACCCCGCCGTCCTAAAGAACACACACCCTGCCACACTACAGCACACACCCCTGCCGCCCTACAGCACACACACCCCCGCCGCCCTACAGCACACACACACCACCGGCCTACAGCACACACCCCCCGCCGCCCTACAGCACACACACCCCTGCCGCCCTACAGCACACACACACCACCGGCCTACAGCACACACCCCCCGCCGCCCTACAGCACACACACCCCGCCGTCCTAAAGCGCACACCCCCCGCCATCCTAAAGCACACACCCCCCGCCGCCCTACAGCGCACACCCCCCGCCGCCCTACAGCACACACCCCTGCCGCCCTACAGCACACACCCCCGCCGCCCTACAGTACACACCCTCACCGCCCTACAGCACACACCCCTACAGCCCTACAGCAGACACACACCACCGCCCTACAGCACACACCCCCCGCCACCTTACAGCACACACCCCCGCCGCCCTACAGCACACACCCCCGCCGCCCTACAGCACACACCCCCGCCGCCCTACAGCACACACACTGCCGCCCTACAGCACCTACCCCCCGCCGCCCTACAGCACCTACCCCCGCCGCCCTACAGCACACACCCCCGCCGCCCTACAGCACACACCCCCGCCGCCCTACAGCACACACACTGCCGCCCTACAGCACCTACCCCCCGCCGCCCTACAGCACCTACCCCCGCCGCCCTACAGCACACACACACCGCCGCCCTACAGCACACACACTGCCGCCCTACAGCACACCCCCCCGCCGCCCTACAGCACACACACTCCGCCGCCATACAGCACACACACCCCGCCGTCCTAAAGAACACACACCCCTGCCGCCCTACAGCACACACACACCACCGGCCTACAGCACACACCCCCCGCCGCCCTACAGCACACACACCCCGCCGTCCTAAAGCGCACACCCCCCGCCATCCTAAAGCACACACCCCCCGCCGCCCTACAGCGCACACCCCCCGCCGCCCTACAGCACACACCCCTGCCGCCCTACAGCACACACCCCCGCCGCCCTACAGTACACACCCTCACCGCCCTACAGCACACACCCCTACAGCCGCCCTACAGCACACACACCCCTGCCGCCCTACAGCACACACACACCACCGGCCTACAGCACACACACACCGCCGCCCTACAGCGCACACCCCCCGCCGTCCTAAAGCACACACCCCCCGCCGCCCTACAGCGCACACCCCCCGCCGCCCTACAGCACACACCCCTGCCGCCCTACAGCACACACCCCTGCCGCCCTACAGCACACACACCGCCGCCCTACAGCGGATTCAGTTTGAAGCCCGGTGATTAGAGTCCTGTCTGACAAAAAAAGCTGTTTCATGCCCAAGAAATGCAGATTTTGTAACTGATCAATTGTTAATAAGGAACGCCTCTATCTGGGGCTCTTGGCTTTGAAAATGAGCCGCGCGGTGCTAAAGTGTTACATCGGGCTGTCACTTCTAACAAGCACAGCCACACGCTCTCCAGCTAAGTGCCGCGGAGAGGCTATTTGCCTTTAATAAATATATTTCAGGCTCTTATCTGCCTAGAAGTGTCTGCGCGCGAGGTCAATAAACACAAACTGCTTTCACAAGAAAGTCTTTTCTGAGTCTCTCGGAGGTGCTAAGGATTCGGAATTAGTGCTTTAGATTTACACTGGAGCTGAGACCGACAAGTGGGACAGGTACACGACCGGATCTCCTGGGTCCTAGAGCCCACCTGCCTCCGTACAGGTGCCTCTGTTTTTAGATTCTGATAATAGCACAGGGGGGAGGGGGGTGGCAGGTACTATGGGGCAGTATTTCCAGCCAGTATTACCACAGGATTCTGAGTTGCGGAGGGTGGATAAGGCTCGACTGGCAGAATAAGAGATGGTCTATGCGACCACCCCATGTCCAACCTCTCGCTGACCTCTTTTCCTGGCAAAACTTGCACATGGAAAAGAAGTGTAGCAAAGCCTCGCTGCTTCTAGACATGACTCTGGCTGCCACTCTCCCTTGCCCCACAGTCAATGTTATCGGACATGTAACTGGAATTAGAATTAGATATCGGATTGATAGGGCCGAGGATTGAATTGCCAAATGGCCCTGGATTGGAATGGGCAAGCCTGGGACATTTAACCATTCCAAGCCTAGGTCATTTGCCTATTCTAAGCCTGGGCCATGTGTCCATTCCAAGCCTAGGTCATTTGCCTATTCTAAGCCTGGCCCATTTGCCCATTCCAAGCCTAGGTCATTTGCCTATTCCAAGCCTGGCCCATTTGCCCATTCCAAGCCTGGGCCATTTGACTATTCCAAGCTTGGGCCATTTTCCCATTCCAATACTAGTCCATTGGCCCATTCCAAGCATGGGCCATTTGCCCATTCCAAGCTTGGGTAGTTTTCCATTCCAATCCTAGTCCATTTGCCCATTCCAAGCATGGGCCATTTGCCCATTCCAAGCAGGGGCCATTTGCCTATTCCATTCCTAGGTCATTTGCCCATTCGAAGCCTGGGCCATTTGCCCATTCCAAGCCTGGGACATTTGCCCATTCCAACCCCGGGCCATTTGCCCATTCCAAGCCTGGGCCATTTTTCCATTCTAAGCTGAGGCCATTTGCCCATTCCAAGCCAGGGTCATTTGCCCATTCGAAGCCTGGGCCATTTGCCCATTCCAAGCCTGGGACATTTGCCCATTCCAACCGCAGGCCATTTGCCCATTCCAAGCATGGGCCATTTGCCCATTCCAAGCAGGGGCCATTTGCCCATTCCATTCCTAGGTCATTTGCCCATTCGAAGCCTGAGCCATTTGCCCATTCCAAGCCTGGGACATTTGCCCATTCCAACCCCGGGCCATTTGCCCATTCCAAGCCTGGGCCATTTTTCCATTCTAAGCTGAGGCCATTTGCCCATTCCAAGCCAGGGTCATTTTCCCATTCCAGCCCTAGTCCATTTGCCCATTCCAAGCATGGGCCATTTACCCATTCCAAGCAGGGGCCACTTGCCCATTGCAAGCCTATGTAATTTGCCCATTCCAAGCCTGGGCCATTTGACCATTTTAACCTAGTCCATTTGCCCATTCCAAGCATGGGCCATTTGCCCATTCCAATCTTGAACCATTTGCCCATCCCAAGCCCAGGCCATTTGCCCACTCTTAGCCTGGACTGTTTTTACATTGGTCGGCAACTCTTAACTGACCTTGTCTCAGAAAAATATACATGAGGTTTCAGTTGGAAAGTCTAGAGACAAGGCTAGGCAAGCAGGTTAAAACACAGAGAAGCAGTCAAGAAGAACTTTGCAAGCCCCTGGGCAGTGACCTGTAAAAGGAGACCTCTCTGAAGCAAAAGAACATCTACCTGGGGGGTGGGGGGGCAGAATGACTAATTGAAACCAAGGTTAACCAAATGGGCAGGTGCCAGTGGTCTTCCTGGAAAAAACAGCATTAATAATTGCATTGCTGTATGTGGCTCTCGGTGAGAGCCATTAGTGGCGGCGTGGCTATGGCAAGGACCCATGTAGACGTTTCCTCGCTGAGCACCACGAGACTGGCGGCCTTCCATGGCCGGATGCAGAATAGAACGGCAACAGGAGACCCCCAGACTAGAAGTGCACAGGGCCGGAATGGCCATAGCGGACATCAGGCAATTCTACAGGAGGCTGAAAAGGTGGGGGCCGGTTTTGCAGCAGTGGGGGCCGAGTTTGTTAGTGGTGGCCGGATTTGCAGTGGTGCTGCGATATAGGCCGCCAGCAACAAAAGCAGCAGTGCTTCACACTTGCAGTCCCCCTTCCCTCCCTCCCGGGGGGCTGGTCCGACAAAATTGCCGGGGCTGTTTTGGGTTCCCGGTCCTGCCCTGGAAGTGTGAGTGTGAGGAACAATAGAGCCCCGAACAATGTTCTCCCTAGTAGCATATTGAGGCACTGAAGACGCAGAGTTTGAATAACAGAGCCTCGTTCCTGGCCACCGGCATGGCTAAAATTCTCAAGAGATGGGGGTCCAGCCGCTGAAAGCCCAGAAGAAGCCACAGAATTTGAAGGGCAAACTAGAGAGAACACAGCAGCATTTACTAATGCATTGCAGGCTGTGTTCTTGTGGGGTCCCTTTGGGCATGGAGTGGCAGGTTCAACGCCATTTTGTTTCAATTCCTCCTGCAGGGCCCTGATGGGCCCTCAACAGAGCTAAACCGTACCCAGGGAGTGTTTGGTCCCTGTCAGACTCAGAATAATCTAACTCCAGACGTCCTGCCTAGGATTCATTATTTCAAACAAAAAGAAGCAATGAATGCGGCCAGACAGATGGATCCTATACGTTGAGGTGGATCTGCTTCAATGCTCTTCCTGGATGTTTCTTCTCGAACTCCTGCCAGCAGGGAATCGTCAGCGCAGAGTCGAGGCCGGAGTATGAAGATGAGAGCTGGGAGGGTCTCTAAACTGAAGGACAGATGGGAGGGTTGAAGGAGGGAATATGAACCAAACATTTTGTAGCAACATCACAAAATAAAATGATGGACGGAGTGTTGAAACTTTTCAAACACTCACCCCCAGTCAACAGATCTGGGTTTAATCCATCGTTTTTTTGCCCGCCACTCCACCCCAGTTCAGACCCAACCATATGCAAATCAGTCTTGACCCTCCTTCCCATAGGAACAGTTCAGACCGAACTGACAAGACAGGTCCACCCTGGACTGGAACTAAGGTCCCTGGGACCGGTTTCAGGGTCTATTGAATCCAGTGGGGCAGTGAGCAAGGGACCCACGTCTGGGCATACCCGTAGCCACTTAGGGGGCACATAGCAACATAAAAAAATTAAGTGATGGCTGGAGTGTTGAAACATTTCAAACGCTCATCTCCAGTCGCAGATCCATCGTTATTTTACTCGCCAAGTCACCCCAGTTTGGACCCAGCCATATGCACATCAGTCTTGACCCTGCTCCTATAAGTTTTGTATCCCGGGATACTGACGGTGGTAAACATTGTTGTGCCAAACGTATATAATTAATTTTCTCTTCTAATACTAAAGCACAAGATAATGGGCACGTTTTAATATTTGGCTTTGAATGTACAGGGTCTCAAGATTTAAGAGCTAATTCCTTCTTAATTGTCTCCATACTAAACAGGCTGATGTAAGACTCATCTCTTGCGAGAAGATGATAAAAGGTCAAGTTGCGATTTCTCTTTAAAACAAAGGTTGTCGCAATTTTGATTGGACCCAGCTCTCCCATTCAGGCTGACGCAATATATCAAGGTAAAAAAGGGAAGCTGGTTCTCATGAGTGGTACAATCTTGGGGAAAAGCCCCACGATAGTGTCTGTCGATGGTCCAAATGAAGGTAACGAAAGGTTTTATTCAGGACTTTTTTCACATATGGACAAATGATCATTCGATAACTTGACGGTCGACAAAGACTTTAATGTTGCCCTCGATCGGATCACACTCCTTTTGGCAGCCAATGATTCCACGTTCCTCCTTAATAACAGGTGTCACTGACCTGAAGCTTATCGATGTTTGGCACAAACAGCACATAGGGTAAAAGGATTACACATTTCATTCTAATTTACATAGATCCCACTCAAGAATTAACTATATTTTCACATCCTTTTCTATGCACTCTTAGGTTAAATCATTTGCGATAGGCACCCATGATTTTGTCAGACCACTTACCTGTGATAAATATAATGTGTATTTTCCCTCTGAAACTCCTTGCTGTAGACTTAAAAACGGAAATGAAATTAAATACTTTTTCAAGCCCCTGTCCTTATATAAAATATAAAAGAACTGATAGGTATTCAAGGAGAATGAAATGGAGGACATGGCTTTGGCAACGATTTGGGATGCTGTCAATGCAATGGTGAGAGGGGAACTAATAAAGCATACATCGTCAATTCTCTAATTGACTAAATTGAAAACATGGACATTGAAGCTGAGATTGCCTTTTTACAATGTTTAAATGAAAAACACTAGAAAAATACAACAATCACAGCGTACAGACAGGAGTCAGTTAGAGGCTTAATTGACTTAAGACACAGCCCACAAGCTGTTGGAAACATGGCAGCCGTATTACGAAAAGGGAGATTGCTGGCTAATAAAATATAAGCACATGGAAAAAGAAATCACAAAACCTCAGTAAAGGACGTAGAGGGATAATTGCACACAATTTACTTCAAAATACTAGAGACTTTCTCCCAATTTTACACTGGCCCTTACGTAAACGAGCAAACCGATTGAGAACACCAGGATGGTCATCTAGCTGACGTGGAGTTCCTGTGACTGGACCCAGGTGTAAGAGAGGAGCTGGAACAACCAATCACAGTAAAAGAAAGAAAACAAGCTATTAAAGTGCTTCCCAATCATAAGGGCCTAGGCCCAGAAGGGTTCTCAAATTCCTTTTATAAGGCATTTCTGGCTCCTCTTTTTGCTTTTTTGGGTAAGGTCTAGAATTCTTTTATCGACAAACATGTTGTCAGACCAGCAATGATGGGATCTCCCCTCACGCTGATATTAAAGCCAGGTGAGGACCCGCAATCCTGTGGATCCTTTCGACCAACTGCCCATCCGAAGAGCAATGTCAAGATCTTCACTGAGATATTGACCACAAGGATGAAAGCCATGCTGGCAATATTGGTGATCTCTTTTCAGTTTGGTTTTATTAGGGATAGACATACAGGGGATAACATCCGGCTGGCCCTTAATACAATAGATAGAGCGAAGGTCAGCAGAAGCCAGGTACTCTTTCTCTCGCTGGCTCCGGAGAAGGCGTTGACCGAGTCAATTGGTCTTTTCTCACAAAAACATTGGAACAAATCTGTCCCCCCAATTGAGATCCCAAATGTTGCTCAATTTTGTTGGACAATCCATCAGTCTGTGAGTGAGTGAGATCCTGTGTTTTAGACCCAATAATTTTGATTGGAGGAACTCGACAGGGTTGCCCCATTTCACCCCATTTATGCCATTTCAATGAAGCCATTGCACCTATATATAATGTCAAATCCTGAAATTACAGGTTTGGAGACAAGATTTTGGGAGATAAAAATGGCACTCTTTGCAAATGTATCCTCTGCTTCATAACTAACTCCTCCACCTCTCTGCCAGCCCTGATTTTGGGGTCAGAATCCTACCAGAAAGTGGCTCGTATCGTTAACGATTTCAGCCCGCCGCACAAGCTCCCATTGAATAAAGGAAGAATGTGCGGTCCCATTCTTATTGCGCTGTCGGAACCGGCGACCTATGGTTTGTCGGTTCCTTCCAGCAAATAGTGTAGGTTGGAGGTATCTCTGACCGACATCGCAATGAGGCCCCAAGTTGGGGACCAAACCCAATATGACAATCAAGTTGCTGGAAACTCTGAGCAGACTGCAGTGTGTTGATATACGGTGGGAGCTCCTCCGACAGTTAGGGAGTTGTCTTGCTAAACCCCCATGCACCACACCTAAAGCCGGCTAGATCGAACTTGTAGTAAAATTAATAACCAGCTTTCCTGGCTGGGCAAAACCTTAGGTTCGGTTGTTAAAAAAGGAGCCATTAGCATGATTAACTCTTTCAAAATCCAGTCGTTGGCTGTGATGATGTAGTACTGCGTAGTTAGGTCACCAGGCGAAGCAAATGCTTGTTCTGTTTTCCTCCGCTTCCTCCAGGACTGTGGAAACCAGTGTCCGGTGGTGGAATCATGACTGGTTGTGCCACCTGCATTCTACCGTCCCTCTGGGTCTGCAGAGACGCAGGGAAACACCTGGCATGGTGTGATATTTGCCTCTTACTGTGCCAACCCCACATGCCTCATCAGTGGAGGTCTCTGCTGACCCTCACTGACGGAGGAAAACATGGCAGACATATAAGCTGGCAGAGTGGTGCCAGCTCTCCACTCATGTGAGGGCGAAGAGCACAGCTTACAGTCAATCAACCAGCAAAGATTTGGAGAGCGCAGCTAATCCCCCGCGAGGGTATCTAGGCGCTAGGTTCTTGCTGGGTTCAGCTAGGTAGGAGGAAGGAAAGGCCAAAGGGCATGAGAGAATTAAAGAGAAGAGGGTGTGAGTGGGTGAAGTACACAGGTTGCCTTTGAAGTTGGTCAGGGGGTGTGCAAACATAGAGGGTAGTGGGTGGCAGGGGGCCAGGTATTGTTTATTCATATTTGAAAGGGGAGGGGCCTCCCACACTACCTCTTGGCTCTGTGTAGCTAGTATTGAATGCAATGGCAGATGGTTTTTGGGGGAGGGGCAGCATACATAACATACCATTAAAGCTGGCAAAAAGTGAATAACATGATTGTTTTCCTCTTGAGCTGCTGTGTAACATCAAGTAGACACTAACGATGTGCCTGGATTTTAATTTCTAAATGAGCAGACTTTGTGGAGTGGTGTGACAGGTCTTTGCGCCTCGTGCCCCGGGCACTGCTGTGAAGCACTTTTCTCTTTTACATATATTTATTCAAAAAATTAGATTCCAGGATCTAATTTTGTAATCAACGCACACGCTGAATATTCTATATGCGCATGCGCTGCGCTCCATATGGACAGCCTCAACGGATGTGTGAAGCCTCTTGATGGCTGCTTCACAGAAATGCCATGTTTTCGGAGGAAGAAAGATGAAACATCTGCTATGCGCGGTCTTTCATATGGTTCTGGCAACATTACTTATCAAGCTAATTTCCGCCGGGGCCCGGGCCGCCCCCTGCGGAGAGGCTCCGACAAGGCGCACTGGTATGGATGTGCGGGGGGGGGGGGGGGGTCAGGGCTTGCAGAGGTCTGTCGCCCACAAGGTGTGCTCCTGGGACAGTGGTGTCAGAAGTGGGATATGAAACTACACGCTCCAGCCACAAATTCAATGCTTATTCCAGATTCCCTCTCTGAATCAGCCCATATGTGACTGCTAAAAAGCAGTTTCTAAAGTACATCTAGCAAATTAGGATTCGGTAACTTGTTACCCAATCGCACTTTGGTTTAGTGATTCAGTATTTGGACAGGGGCGTGGCACGCCTCATTTTATGCATTCACAAGAATACACAAGGATTCATAAAACAGACTCCGTCCTGATTAATATCAATGCGGCAGGAGTCTGCGAGTCCTACCAGACGGGCATTTTACACTGCAAATGATTTGCACACCTGTCATAGTGTAAAATAAAATGCTCAATGTGACAAAACAGTCAATGTGCAAAAATACCAACTGTGATCGGGACTATAGCCCAGGCCACTGGAATTATGTGGCGCTGCAAGACCAAATCGTGCCACAGGGTTGAACAAATTACGCAACAAAAAAGGCACATTATGCAGCGTACTGTGGCACATTTTGTGATATTATAACTTAATTATTTTATCAATTTTACACATGGTAACACTATATGGGAAAAGATGATGCCTTATTGGTACCAATTTAACACCCAAACACAGCAACAAGCAACTGAGAGATGACTAGTCATCCTTTGTGAAGGGCCTTCCAGTGTGCAGAAATTGTGTCAGTTTTTAGTGACTTTTGATCCATTTTTTTGTTAAAATCTGCTGATTATGCAGAAAATGATGGATTGTGTGGCAAATGCAGCAAATACATAATATGCGGAAAACGCTACAGTCACAGAATCACATAATTCCAGTAGCCCTGATTATAGTACGTGAAGGGGCAGACAGGGCGTCAGCCACTATTTGGCAGATGTTCTGTCTCACATCAGCCAAACTGTGAACCAGGCCCCCGTCTCCTTCTGCTTCCAAACTTGTAGCAAGCTCTGGCACCTTGTGGTCAGTGTCAAGCATGATTGTTCACCTTAAAAATCAATACAATTTGCTACTTAACCCCTTCGACGCGCATGACGGAGCGGTTCCGTCATGCACGTCGGTTGCACTGTGCGCATGACGGAACCGTTTCGTCATGGCCCCGCCCGCGCACGGAATCTTCAGCGTGGCGCGGAAATCCGCGCCGCGCTGACGGGGTTAAAGAGTGATATCTGTCCCTTAGGGCCACCAGTGCTGTTGAATCCCATTTTTTAGGCTCCCGGAGGAGGGGCCGGGACTCTGCAGCAGGTATGTGTTTGTCTGAGCTCAGTGGGCTGGGCCATCTCTGTTGCAGGGGCGTGCATGCGCTATCCTCTGGTCCTAACACCCACCAAATGTTTATATAGGAGGATGCTGCTCTGGAACCCTATGCAGCAGAGCTATCTCTCAAGTTCTTCAGGCAACACTCAGAAGAGAGCAGAGTCCAGTTACAGGCAACGGCGGACGCAGTGACCGCACTCCCCTGCTGTGTTCCCTTTGCTTTGATTCAACAATAAATCCGGCCGGGTGTGCACAAACTACTCCAGCACCTGCCGTTGGTTGGATGCCAGCTGCCAAGCAGAGAATGGTTGAACCCAAGATATGGAGTGGTGCACCACCCGTTATGTGAAGATAGTTTTTCAATAAGTCATATAGTCTTGATTGGGTTGTCTTAATGAATCCTTTATTTTCATGAGAATCCAAATACAGAAAATTGCCAGCCAACGCGTTTCATTCATACGCAATGAACTTCTTCAGGGCATAAAGTGATGTAAGGTTCAACACTCAGAAGAGAATTCATTGTACAACTTGTACAAAAAAGCAGTCTACAGTTAATGGGAGGAGGATCATGGGACTTACCGTACCCCCAAAAATGAACAAGAACCTGTAGCCCCAAAAATAAGCAACGGCTGCAGTCTTGCCAACTCTAATATGTTTTTCTAGACTATAAAATGGGTGCATGGATATGATTGGTTAATAAGAGTCTGTCATCAAGTGACATTCTGTAGAAAAATGCTCCCTGGCTTTCCAGAGCTGGTTAAGTTCTCTCTTAAAGGATTAAAAATGTGTGCCGAATTATTTTTGCACGTGTTTTTATGCCTGCTAATTGTGTGCCCTTACTCTGGCTCACCAGCATGAAACTAGTGGAAAAGCTGGAAAAAACTGGCTAAGTGTAGAGAAACAGACATAAAATGGGCACAAAAACCATTCCCATCTCCTTAAGTCTCATGTCCCATTTGTTATGGAAAATAAGAAATCAGGTACAAACATCAGCAGACACAAGGAGCAAAAGTTAACTGTGCTGCACATTTGAAGTGCTTGGTGTAGCGCTTAATTTCATTACAAGACCGGAGGCTACAATCATGCAATAACCTTTTACGCATGGTTTAGTGCTTAATTCTAAGTTATGGTCCTAGTGCCCAAAACTGTCAAAAACGAGGGCCGCGGGGAAGAGACAGGTGGGTATGGTGGTGAAGCCAGAAACATTACTGTGAGGGGGAGAAACCTGGTGGCTGAGAGAGAGATGTGAGGGTAGGTGCGAAGGCTGAGTGGGAGAACTGATCGCTCCTGCGATGACCGGTAGAGCTGAGTGGCAGCCATGTTGTCTGAAAAAAGAGACTGGTTCTGAGGAGGGCGACATGAAGTCTGAGTGGAAGACATTTATCTAAGAGGGAGACGTGGGGTATGATCAGAGCCTAATTTGAGTCAGTGGCTGCAGGTGGGACCCACCGGCATTTTGGGGACCGACACTTATTTTTCCTCAACAAACGTCTATCTAGAGCAAGAGAGAGAAAAACGCAAACGGTGGAACGAAGGAGAAAGCGTGAGATGGAAAACCAGTGACAAAGGGAGAACGCAGGGTTAAAAAAGCAGAGTGAGGTCAAGAAGCAAGACATGGATTGCGTCAGACAGGAGGTGTCATCAGCCTGGCAGTGTCCGCTTCCATTGATTGTAGCAATAAAATTCATTTTAACAGTTCTATGGGCAGAATAAAATCAGGACCAGGGCTGGACTGGCCGTACCGGGCATCGGGCATTTCCCCGGGGGGCTGAAAGGGTGGGAGCAGGGTTTTCTTACTGGGTGCCGGTTTTGCAGCTGTGCTCTAGTATCGCCCCCCAGTGACGAAAGCAGCAAGCAAGCTCCGGGGGCCAGGCAGTGCTTCCCCAGGGGCTGGTCCTAGAAAAGTGCCAGGGCTGGTTTGGGTTCGCAGTCCAGCTCTGGTCAGGTCATAATACAATACTGTGGTGTGAGGATCAGCAGCTGAATCGGGCCCAACGGTGCCAGCTGGCACAGTGGGATTAGTGTCCGGCGCTGGTCCTCGGATCTTGGAAGTTGCACTGGGGTCAGTGGGAGATGCACCTGGACTGATAGTAAGGACCTCAAAATAATTTATAAAGAAAGAAACTAGTGCTGTTACTTAGGAAGGATGGTGGGCAAGCGGACTCTGTCACACAGCAGCACATCCATGCTGTGATAGAAGGTTCACAGTATGGCCAAGCTCCCATCTGAGATCACGCGGAGGTTCACGGGGCCTAAGGTGTCACCTCACATTGCCATTGAATGGAGGCCACTTCTTCTCATCAGCAATCTTCATATCCACTCATCCTCCTGCTGCCATGGCGGGACCCTGAACCCCTGCCTGTCCTTGAGGCGGCAAGGGTTGTTTAGGGCCTTGGATCTCAATTTGAAAGCCCACGACAAAGCCGTCAACCACAAGAGGAATCTGTTGGTTCTGTTGTTGGGTGAAGTCCTCCAACAACTAAAGATGGACACAACCAAAGATCTGAGTGTCATACGCACTCTAATGCCGAGAAAGCCTCCCCTCATTCAGCTTGCACTATTGGACCTATAGTCATGGCCACAGGAAAATGCAACTTTGCTTCCAAAGCTGAAATTGATTCGTGATCACCTGCATCAAAATTGATTCAAATGGCTGGAAACAGTGTGCTGCATGGCACCAGGCACCTTAAAAGACAAACTGGTCTCTATTCATCTGCTGGTTGCAGAATTTTGAAAATGGTGTCCAAGTCTGCACACATATCAATCAATCAATCAGGGGTTTATAAAGCACGCTACTCACCCGTGAGGGTCTCAAAGTGCTAAGGGGGGTGGGAGGAGCAGCTCCGGGTCAGTCGAAGAGCCAGCTCTTGAGGCACTTCCTGAAGGGGTGCAGAGTGGGAGAGTGCATGATGATGACAGGGAGCTCGTTCCAGGTCTTGGCTGCGATGTAGGAGAAGGCTCTTCCACCCGTTCTGGTTCTGCGGATGCGTGGGGTCTCTGCGCAGGGTGAGGTCAGCTGAGCGGAGGTTCCTCTTGGGTATGTGGAAGGAGACTCTTCGTTGAGATATTTGGGTCCAATGTTGTTGAGGGATTTGTAGGTGTGGGTGAGTAGCTTGAAGGCCACACTCTTCTCGATGGGGAGCCACTGAAGGTCTCGTAGGTGCTGGGTCATGTGCTCGTGTCGTGGGGTTCCAAGGATGAGTCTGGCTGCGATAATGTAAAGGTTTTCAGTGGCTGAGCTGGGGAAAGGGCTTTTGTCTGCGATAGGAAACAAAAGCCTTAAGTACTTTCCAACAGGGTTAGAAGGATGAATACATCTTTGAAATACAAATTCTTTGTCTTGTTATTCTATCTTACTTGTGTTTACATCTCAAACTCTTTTCAGAGTTCCAGTCATTTTAAGAGGTGACTGAGACCTTAGAGAATTCTAAACACCTTGCATCTCTTTTTAGGGTCTGATGTCTTGAATCCTACATATGTTTAGGGCAACTCAATATATTCCATGTGGAAACTGAGTACACATACTAAAAAGACTTTGGGCCTAATTTAGATCTTAGCCGACTGGTTACTCTATCACAACGGTGATGGATATCTCGTCCATCGAAATATAAATCCCATTATATCCTATTGAATGTATATTTCGGCGGACGGGATAACTGTCCCCGTTGTGACGGGATAGCCCGTCCGCCGAGATCTAGATCAGGCCCAGAGTTGCAAACGGAAATGTTTTTAAGAATTGTTTATATTACTCAAGAATAACTGTGCGAGTGCATCAGGAGGATGGGCTTGCTTTGTAAAGCCCTCCAATACTGGTTTAGGATATATCCCCGGCCTGTGTTTTCTTCCCTTTCTAACAGTTGGGAGCCTTTATAAGTGTCTCCAACTTTTGTCCTGAGGATGACCCCATCTAAGTATTGACATTTCAGGTTGAAACATCTTAAAGCCAAATGACTGTGATTTATTAAAACCACAAACGATGACTATATAATGTTGGTTCCGCAATATTATGAATCCAGCAGCTTTTAACAGCACATCAAATGCTAACAGTTCATGTCTACATCACCGCGCTGCTCCTATCTGCTTGCACTTTGACCCTCATTCCAACTGGCCTTGCCAATGGGCGGTGTACCCCAGCCCTGAAAATACCGGGTGTCCCAGCGTCTCTGGGGAAGGGTAACATCTCACCTATTACCAGTTAGATCATGAGGGTTCACTCACAAATGAGGAATTACTGGGGGAATCAGTAATTCTGAGTCTGAGTCCCTCAGTCGTTCCTCATTCTGGGTAGGCCTGGGCTAAAATTCCGTTCCGCTCGCGGAAATTGCGATAATTTGACATTTTCGCGTTCCGCGGAGAGGGCGAAAATGTCAAAATTTCCGCAATCCGCATTTTACTAGAAATGTTTTGCTTGCTCGCGCTGTAAAATAATACATTCTCGCGTGCGCGCGATCGCCTTACCTGAATCCCCGCGTTCGTCGACAAGTTTTCCAGATCCGGCCGCGTTCTCCACGAGATGTTGGATTGTTGGTAGCCATTTGCGCTGTCTCGCGACAGTTCGCGCCCGCAGTAACGTCATTCGTCGCGCAATCACGTGTTTCTTCTCGCGATCATGCACCGCGAGACAAGTGAAAACAAGATGGCTGCGCCCGCGAGCAACCGCATGGGTAAGTTGGCGAGCCGCGACCACGCAGAAAATACCGCGAACGGGCGGGAAAAAAACTTCCGCATCTTCGCGATATTTCCGCGTGTGTGCGGAGATTTTTAACATTTTCGCGATAATTTGCAAAAGTGAATTTCGCAAATTCCGCCCACCCCTAATTCTGGGCCGGATTCCCAGCGGAGGTTTCGGCTTCTGAAAGTTAAGAGATCGGCGGTGTTTCTGCAGGTTTCATCATTCTGATGGGGCCGCTAATTGCTGTTAATGGCCCCATCGGAATTAAGAGGCCCACTCGCAATGAGGATATATGGTGCACTCCCATCATTGTGTATTAATTCCGTTCCCCAACAACACTTGATGACGTGTGAACTTGCAAACATAATAGGAAAGACTAAAATAGGAGCTGCACAGAGGCCTTCTTGACATTAGCTGCTTGCATTGCAGTGGAGAAGTGTGGCTCACTGGTTAGAGTAGGCAGACCTGGAAGCAGAGGTCAGCCCGGGACCAGGGTTCAATTCCTGGCTCGGCTGGGTCTTGAGTCCATAAAAATTGTCCATGGACTCGATAATTCTCGCTCCAGTGCATACTCGATTCATGGGTTCACACTCTGCGACTCTGGGCAATAGCTTGCTTAATCTCCACAATGGCCCCTCGCGGCGGGATGCCTGGCTTTCACCTTGTGGATGCCCTGCTGGGTTATCTCACAGGGGAATACCAGGATGGGTTCCCTAAGCAAGCGCTTAGAGACCGGTTGGTGATTTGCGCTATATAAATATCTGCACATTTACATTTACATTTACATTTCTCAACATCCTTGAGTAATGCAAACACATCTTCAAATCATTTCCATGTGGAACTCTGCTTTTTAGTGGATTCCTAAAGTGCATGATGACGACACACACATAATAAACATGGAAGCCCTGTACTCGCGTGCAGGGCAGACTCCGGAGCCTCCAGGCGGCCTGCGCTGTAACTTCGGATCCACCCAGAACCGAAGATTAGTTTTAGTGCACACTTTTCGTACACTGAATGAACGAGGCCCACCTTTTACTAAAGGAAGAGGTGTATTTAAACCTGTCTTTTGCTAATGTCAACGTTGCTGGTGCTTTACGAAATGTAAGAGTGGCGTCCCTGTGCTGAAATGTGAGATAAAATTAGTAGGTTTTAGTGAATAGATATGTATATGCGTGTGTTCGTCAGTGTGTGTGTGTGTTCTTGTGTGTGTGTGTGTTCGTCAGTGTGTGTGTGTGTGTGTGTGTGTGTGTGTGTGTGTAAAAGTCAAAACAGCTAGCCAATAATGCTACAGACTGTGCTGCATAATTTCTCTGTAAGCATATGTTGCATAGTTTGACTTTTCATACCACATAGGTTGCCTTTCTTTGACACATAATACCATGTGACTGGGTCCAAACTGAGGGGGCAGGGTGTGTAAAATAGTAATGGACTGAGATGCGACCCTAGTAATTCCAGGGGCTGACATTA
Source organism: Triturus cristatus (assembly GCF_964204655.1). Taxonomy (NCBI): domain Eukaryota; kingdom Metazoa; phylum Chordata; class Amphibia; order Caudata; family Salamandridae; genus Triturus; species Triturus cristatus. The sequence goes on along the minus strand of NC_140591.1, from coordinate 59,594,039 downwards.
ATTCAAGCATTCCATTGATCACTTTTTGTATACTTTAGTTTGCCGGCAAACAATGATAGACAATGGTGGGCTGTAAGCCCCCTGATGTAAACAAAATATCTCACAAACAACAGCCCATCTCAGGTGAGAGCTAAAGTAGAGGCGTGTGGAGGAGGCAAAGTGTCACAGAGCTGAAGGAGCCCGAAACACCATGATCTGGCCTGGCACTTCGGGATGGGCTGTTCCCATTGGTGCAGGGCCAAGACTGATTTGCATATGGTTGGGTCCAAACTGAGGTGGCATGATGAGCAAAATAGTGATGGATTGGAATGTGGCCCAGAGTAATTGTCAGTGGCTGATATTAATTCAAGCATCCATCCATCACTTTTTGTATACGTCAGTGCATCATTGGGTGTCTCTCATTTCCTTACTTCTCTTCGGTCAGGGAGCCCCTTTCCTCTTCATAGGCTTGTCTATAAACTGAAGTTTGCCCCAAGGACTGTTTACCGTGCACAGTAAGTGTCCTTCCACTGCTCTCCACTTACAGAGGTACTTTTTTTTCCTTTTTACTTGCCCCCCCTTTCTGCCTCTCCTCTCCCGCATTGTTGCTTGCCCCATCCCCCCTTCCTCCACTCCACTCCTGCATTGCTGCTTGCCTGGTCTGACAGCCCCCCATTGCCCTGTCCATGCCACCACACCACCTCACCCCCCTTTGTTGCTTGCCCCTCCTATCCCACCATGAAGAAAGCACCCAAAAGTCACCCCAACAGGTTTCAAGATGCAGCAAAAAATGAAGGCGGCGCCGGCTGCTTTGCTTGGCCGCTTTAGTGCCGTCTTCATAGAAAGCCAATAGGGCAGACTTCAGCTCAGAGGCGAGATAGGTAAACAAGTTAGTTTTTTAACTCAAATGCCTTTTATAGTAGTAGTAGTAAAGCTTTATTTCGATATAGAAACATATCATAAAAGCAAAACATGACAGCATAAAAACAATGGTCGAAACAAAGCAATTTACAATTCATATTACCATTAAAAACATTTCATATTTACACGAGATAATCTTAAAATTTATGAAAAATAAAAAAGGGACACTTTACTGTATCGTCAGTTGTTTAGCAGATCTTATGCGCCAAGCCCAGCCTAGGAATTTAGCCAAACAAATGGCAAAAAAGGGTCTTGTATCTGAGAGCAGTATTCTTATAGCTTCCAGATGTGAGCGAGTTCCCAGGCTCCTACAAAGAGGCTTCAACCACCTCCGTCTAGGGGCCATATAGACTCGACACTCAAATAGAAAGTGTGCGACAGATTCGATTTTTAGCTCGCAGAATGGGCAATAGGGTACAGTTTGCAGTGGTGGTTTCCAGGTAGAGGTAAACTGACATAAAGGTAAGACCCCAACCCTGAATTTAAAATATAATGCCCTATCATGTGAACTGTGAATCAAGTCCAAATATGGTTCTCTGGAGGGGATATCTTTAACCATCAAGAAGTTGGCAACAGATCTTGGGTGATTTGATTTACCAAGTCTCTCGTTATCCACCCAAGACCAGTAAGCTTTCTTCAGTTCTTGTTTAGGAGGTGCTGTTTTATTTTCCCACGCAGCTCCCAGACCGAGCTTGTATAATGCCCTCTTGACCTCTCTGAGCCAGGCGATCTTATGCCAGCCAGGTAAGGACAGTACATCTTTTAGGGCGTCTGCATAGCTTTGGAGTTCGGGGACGTTCCAAATTCTAGACCATAGTAGTAAGGGGCGTAATTTAGCTTGCTCGCAGATTGGACGAGTACCTGCGTCCAGCAAGAGGGGGATTGTGGGGGTGCTCTGGGGTAGCCTCATCAGATCTTTGTGAAATTTATTTTCTAGGTGGGCCAAAGTATCCACTCTCTGGGTACCCCAAAGTTCTGCGCCATACAGTGCTGCACTCACAACCCTACCCCTATAAATATCAAGAAGTGCCCCAATAGGTTTTATGGAGGAAGCACGCTGCTCTTTAAGTAAAGCACCAACAACCCTCTTATGGGTTAGAAACACTTTTTGGTGATGGGCATTCCAGCTCATACTATCACAAAGACGTATGCCTAGATAGTCAAAATCTTTGACCCGTTCTAATGTGACAGAGTCTAGAGTGGGGGGTTTAACAGATTTCTTAGGGGGGTTGAGGACAAGAAATTTGGTCTTGCCAATATTTATGGCCAGTCCCTTGGTGTCACAGAAGGCCTTGAAGCTGGGAAGTAGTGACTGTATGCCTGCAGGTGATTTCGAAATCAGGAGGGTGTCGTCCGCAAACAGGAGCGTCGGGATTTTCCTTCTAGCCAGGGATGGTGCATCTGCAGGATGTTGAAGAAGGTGCTCCACCACTCCATTGACGTAAAGCGAAAACAGAGTGGGGGCAAGCACACACCCCTGGCGGACGCCCCTGTCTACTGGAATACACGGGGTTTTTTCTCCCTGGGCACCCCATCTGATTTGGGCAAAGTTGTTTTCATGGAATTTTATCAGCAAGGCCAACAAATAGGGAGGTAGACCTAACTCGTCAAGGACCTTCCACAATAATGCTCTTGGAACCAGGTCGAAGGCTGTTTTTAAGTCTATGAAGACTAAGTATAAGCTGCCCCCTCCTAGCACCACTACCTTCCAATAGAGCATTAAAAGGCGGAATGTCTGCTCGACAGTGCCTGTCCCTGATCTAAAACCCGCTTGGAAATCAGACAATATCTGATTTCCATCCACCCACTCCAGAATCCTGCCCAATACCACTTTCCCCGCTACCTTTTGCGTCGAATCCAGCAAACTGATGGGGCGGTAATTGGCTGGGTCTTCCCTGCTACCCTTCTTGAAAATGGGGACTACTTCAGCGCCCCTCCAAGAGTCAGGGAAAGACCCCCCCAACATAACCTCATTAAGAAGAGCAGCAATTAATCTGCTCCAAAATGGGGGATTATTTTTTATCAAGTCGCCCGGAATCCCATCAGGTCCTGCCGCTTTGTTAGAAACAATACACCTGATTGCCTTCTCTACTTCCAAGGTGGTAAATAGGACTTCATTTGGTGGGAGATCTGTGGAACTGAGCCTTGGGAGCGGGTCTGGTTGCGGAGGCCCTGTCTGAGCCGAATACAATTTCGAAAAGTGGGCAAACCAGGCAACACCAGGGATATTACAAGTCAGTTGTTGATCAATGGGCTTGTCTCTTGATCTTAGCAAGTCCCAGAACCCCTTAGCATCTTTCCTTGTGCTCGCCTCCGTTAGGTCACGCCAAAAGTTGAAATCATATGTCCGCTTGGCCTCAGTCACAGTTTTCCTATAAAGTTTCCTTGCAGACCTGATGGTAGCTTGGTCTTTTCCTTTTACTGCAGCAACAAGATCACCCTTAGCAAGTCGACACTTGGCTGTGAACCACTTTTCACTTGTTCTCAGGGCCCCCTTTGAAGCAGATCTGGAGCTGGGTTTGGGAATGATGAACAGCCCACTTAGTGCCGTTACAGTCTCCGTAAATAACGATAAAAACATCTTGCTATCGCTATTCGTGCTATCAAGCCTAGATTCAGCCTCTAGTAAGATGGTTTCAGCTTGTGACATCCTAGCCTCATCCGCTGAGACTCTTGCCCATTTAAGACGTCTGCCACAGTTTGAGGGAAGAATCTCATGTGAAGCTTTCCATAACTGATTAGTGGTTTCTTGAGACCCAGTTTGCCAGGGGACAGAAATGGTTAAAGCGAGAGGGTTGTGGTCGCTGTCACAGGTCTCTATAACCTCCATGTCTTGATGATATGGCCAGAGGTTATAGTTGAGCATAACAAAGTCAATTCTGGATGAGTGGCCCGTCCTATTGTATGTATGGGCACCCATGGGATCTGATTTAGAACGCCCATTCGTTGCTCTCAAGTTATGCTCCATGCAAAGAGCATTTATATCGATCGCCTTTTGTGTCCATTTAGGGATCGGTTCGAGGTTCAAAATAGGGATGCCCCTCCTGTTATCTTCCTCGTTGGTATCCAGAATATCTTCTTTGGCTAAAGGCTCAAAACAGCAATTAAAATCGCCTGCCAGCAGGACGAGAGAGTCGGCGTCACAGGCAGACAGGTAATTACTTAAGCCTAAAGAGTTTAGAGATCCTCCATTCCTATTGCTCCTTAAATAGAGATTAAATAGTTCTAGTTTCCTTCCCCCTTTGTAGTGCACTGTTAGCCATTGAAGGTCAGGTGTTTCGGTGGTCCTTTGAGAAACACTGAGGTCTAGTGCTATGTTGATCCAGGTGAGAAGACCACCGGATGGGCGTCCTTTAGAACCTTGGTGACATACAGCCGGAACATAGAAGGTCGAAAACCCCACTCTATGTCTAGGTTCCTGGCACCATGTTTCCTGTAGCAAGCAAATGTCATAGGGTGCCAGGAAGGTGTTCCATTCCGGGTTATCAAAGTTACGTGCAAGGCCAGCCACATTCCAGCTTAAGACCCTCAGTGAAGAATCGCCTGGGGAGGCAACTCTATCAGGCAGGTCGATCTCCATTGGATTAGATTGTACTGGAGGAGGGGGGATCGAACAGGGGCTGTCTGGCCTCGTTTCCACTCTTTTGCAATCTAAAATGGCCATTTTGATCGGTTCCATGGCCCGGGGCAAGAGAGTCAGAAGCCCGGCTTGGCTAGTTGGAGGGCCGTTGGTTAGATTTCCAATTATGTCTATAACATATGGAGACAATGCTTTTTCTAGTTGTGGGCATGCTGGGAACATAGAAAGTCAATCGACCTCCTCCAGGCCTCCAAATCTATTGTAGGTTGAAAGGCCATTCCAGTGTAGAAGAGTATTCTTTTGCCTCATGGGATGGGTGTTCCATGGGTGGTGCTGCACCAAGGACCAGTTATCCGCTTGGGTATGCAATTGGCGTGGGGGGTAAAAATAGGATAGCGGCCTTGGTATGACTAAAGAATCTTCACTAGTTGGCCAGGAACAGATATGGTGCGCCGTATGTGGGTCTTCAAAGGTTACAACTACACAGTCCCCTTGCTTAGATTTCTTGGTTGGGCCCACCCAGGGTATTCTACGGGCCATCATTACTCGGCTTCTTTTGCCATTGGGAATCGGTCTGTTGACGTTAAGCCAGTGCATAGTTTTATTTTTCAATGACCAGTGGTTTTCGTGTTGGTCAGTGCCAATCACAGGGACGCCTGTCAACACGACCACATAGTCATTGGCCTCTGGTGGAAGGTCTATATAGCCTCCTCTAAAATTTTCTTTTGGACGAGGACCCTGGGTTTCGGCAGGCTGGGGTCTGGCGGATGCTACCAGGTTTGGATTTACTTTTCCAGGCTTAGAGTTCCGTGTGGGAATCTGCGGTTTGGTAGCCTGAGGTTTAGCGGTTATGGAAACTTGATCCACAGCCACAGTCCTCGGCTTAGGAACAGGCCTTACAGCAACAGGTACTGGTGGGGGGTGCTGCTCAGCTTGCAAAACAGGGGCTGGCGAAAGTGGGTCCGATAAGGACACGCCCTGGTTTTCGAGACTTCTCAGGCCAAGAGTGGCCAGAGCAATAATGCTCTTCTCCATCTCGAGTAGATTGTTTTCTATCCTAGACAATCTTAAGTCGAGTGGTGAGAGAAGTTTTTTTAATGTTTCCCAGACTTGATCTATAAATTCCTTATCATTCCTTCCCTGGTCTTGTACCTGCGCCCCCTCGTCTACTGGGGTGGTGTTGGCTGGACCCTCTCCCATACTTTGGCATACTGACTGTGTGCTCGAGGAACCCTCAGGTAAAGCATTACGTGCCTGAGTGTTGGTCATTGTGAGCTGGTGGGAGACTGCGACCTTTGCCTTTTTACGAGAGTAGGCTGAGCGTAATTGGCGTTTTCTTTTGGGTTGTGCACCACTAACACGGGAAGTAGTTGGGAATACTTGGGAAAGGGGATTAAGGGTGGGGGTCTGGGCGTGAGAAGGTGCAGCGAAACTTAGCTCTTCTGTAATGCGTGATTGTTCTAAGGGCGGAGTGAGGGTGGAAGTAATCGGGGGCTGGTGTAAATCAACCTGGGTGGTAATACTATTTGGGCGGGCAGGGCATGCTGGAGTGACAGCAGAGGCTATATGTCCTAGGGATGATTTTTTCGAGAGGGCAATTACCTCAGACAGCCTACGTGCAGCTACCAATTCTAGGGATACCCGGGTTTGAAGTTTAGATATTTCTTCATCGATGGCTATATTTGTGCGAGTGATGAAGTCGTCCATAGGGCCACAGATTTGTGAACCACCTTTGGAGGCTTTGCTACGTGTCATCCTAGTACTCATGGTGCTTACGATGAGATCAGGGTCGTCACTCGACTTACTAACTAGGGAGCTTCAGTTTAAGCTAACCTGTCTCAGCACGATGATACAATAACAAGCAGGTTAGGAGCAATAAGGGGGGTGGGCCAGGGCCATCCTCTGCCGTCCTCGAACGGCCTCAAACGGCCCGCTCTTAGCCCGGTCTTCGCCCCGGCCGTTGCCCCGCGCGCGTCCCGCGTGCGCGTTGTCCACACAAGCTATAAAGGAAAAACAAGAGGAAGGGGCGGGAAGAGGACCAGCTGCGGCCGATCCACGCCGCTAGGAATGCTGGTCCTCGCAGTCCCGCCTCTACCCCTGTTGACCAGATGACAGCTTGCAAGGGGCGCGTTGGTGCTCAAAGCACGTGAAGGGAGGCAGAAAGGATGTTCCCCAGAGAGAGTCTAAGCCTACGAGCGGCCCCCGCGAAGCGGGGGCCGCGAGGCGTGGCGAAGTGGCCAGACAGCAACAACACAGGAACAGCGCTTCTTTGCAGGAAGGGTCCCAAGGAGCACTCACTCCACACAGATTTTAAAGAGGAGGAGGAGGGGGTGGGAAGAGGACCAGCTGCGGCCGATCCACGCCGCTAGGAATGCTGGTCCTCGCAGTCCCACCTCTACCCCTGTTGACCAGATGACAGCTTGCAAGGGGCGCGTTGGTGCTCAAAGCACGTGAAGGGAGGCAGAAAGGATGTTCCCCAGAGAGAGTCTAAGCCTACGAGCGGCTCCCGCGAAGCGGGGGCCGCGAGGCGTGGCGAAGTGGCCAGACAGCAACAACACAGGAACAGCGCTTCTTTGCAGGAAGGGTCCCAAGGCGCACTCACTCCACACAGATTTTAAAGAGGAGGAGGAGGGGGCGGGAAGAGGACCAGCTGCGGCCGATCCACGCCGCTAGGAATGCTGGTCCTCGCAGTCCCGCCTCTACCCCTGTTGACCAGATGACAGCTTGCAAGGGGCGCGTTGGTGCTCAAAGCACGTGAAGGGAGGCAGAAAGGATGTTCCCCAGAGAGAGTCTAAGCCTACGAGCGGCACCCGCGAAGCGGGGGCCGCGAGGCGTGGCGAAGTGGCCAGACAGCAACAACACAGGAACAGCGCTTCTTTGCAGGAAGGGTCCCCTTTTATGTATTTGTGAGTTTCAGACATTGCAGCCATGACCCTTCTTGCTCTTGGCAGTTTCACACCACTTTAAGTAGTTTGCAGCCTTCGTACACGTTTATGGACGGCAGTTAGCATTTGTTTTTGCTTTTATGACTAAGTTTGTGTTTTGCCCCGCACGCTTATTTTTTAGCTCACATTTCCTGTCCATATTAAAAAATATGGATGCATAAATGTATATTTTAATTTCTTGTTGGTTTACGTTTGCTGACAAGATGTTACAGTAATTTGTTCCTGAAAATGTTTTTTTGTGAAGGCAGAAAATAATCCCAAACTAAGAAATCTGATCACTGCCCCTCGCGGTCATCACTGGACGCGTCATAGCGCTTTTTATCCTAATGGTCGTCCTTCCGGCACTACAGACTTCCGACTGTACAATATGGCTAAAAGACATTGTCAAAGCCAGTAGCGCTCACATGTGTGGCAGACAACTGAGAGAGAGAAAGAGAGAGAGAAATAAAGAGAGAGAGAGACAGACAGAGAGAGAGAGGGGGGAGGGAGAGAGAGAGAGAAAGAGAGGATGCGAGAGAGGGAGAGAGAGAGAGAGAGGGAGAGAAAGAGAGGGAGAGAGAGACAGAGAAAGAGAGGGAGAGAGAGAGAGAGAGAGAAAAAGAGGAGGCGAGAGAGGGGGAGACAGAAAGAGAGGGAGAGACAGAAAGAGAGAGAGAGAGAGAGGGAGAGAGAGGGAGAGAGAGAGAATGCAAGAGAGAGAAAGAGAGAGAGAGAGAAAAGGGGCCCAGCGGTAATCACAATGTGCCCCCTTCAATGAGATGGTGAAAGTACTCGGAAAAGCTTTTGGGGCAATGTTTTCTTTTTTCAACCTCCACGTTTTATTAGAGATTCTACGTACAAACATATTAAATACAATAAGTACATCAAACATAGGCGTAGGTTGCAAAACAGTGCTTATGCAGAATATAATATTTGCCCTAGAGGCTATAGGATTCTGTAAATTGATGTGTTAAATCGATGTGTGTTTTTTTTCGATATACATCTTTAAGTCCCCATTTTGCTGGGATTTAGGGTAAAAAATCATAGGCTCTATGGATAAGGCATCTATCGCTCAAAGTAATACTCACATTTTAAATGTTGAACACCCTCTCTCTTTTATCATTTCTTTCTTGTGGCTTCTGGCACATTTATATTAGAGGTGTGGGCAAGCATGCCCAAGGGGCATAAAAGAACTGACAGTGCCCCCAAAACATTTAGGGGCACTAGGGTGAATGCAGGAGGGGGTTTAACCCCTTCAGTGCCCATGACGAGCTGGACTCGTCATGGGCCGCGGTGGCGCTGTGCCCATGACGAGTCCAGCTCGTCATAGACCCCGCCCGCTAATGCAACGGCCGGCACTGGGCGGGGAAAGGGGCGGGCACTGAAGGGGTTAAAGAGGGGCGGGAATGTGTCCTGCATAAGGGGAAACCGGCTTTACCACACAGTACTTTACCATGGAGGCATTATTTTGTTTTAGAAAAAGCGTACTTCCTACTTTATTATTTTGGGAGTTTTTAATTCCTAGTTTTTAGTGATTTTAGGGTTCAGAGAGGGTAGAGGTAAAGGAAAAGGAAAGGAAGGGTGGTTTTGAGGGTTCAGGGTTGAGTAGATATAGGGATGTATTGGTGATGTTGGGGTTCGAGTGGGTAGTGGTAAAGTGAGGTAAGGGTAAATTTAGGGTTCGGGTGGGTGGAGGTAAAGGGAGATAAGGGTGATTTTAGTATTTAGGGGTGGGTAGAGGTAAAAGAGAAAGAAACCTTTCGAAATCACTGTGTGTTTGATGATGAATAAAGCATCCTTTTAATCATAAAAGAGGCAACCAACAAATAAGTAAATGTGACACAGCGGCAAAAGTGAATTCAGAAGAACCCATAGGGCCAGATGTGCGTAGTTTTGTGTTTGCAATTACCTAATAGCGAATTTTTGCAATTTGGTTATCGCAAACAGTGATGAACAAATGTGTGTTTAACACATTTAGCGAGTCCCAGTGTGTCACAATTAGACCTACCTCATGAATATTAATGAGGTAGCTCTCGGTTTGCGACCCATTGGGAATCGCAAAAATCACAGGGATGGTGGCCTGCTGGGGTCAGCAGAGCACCATGTCTGTGATTGCTTTTAAATAAAGCAATTCGGGGGGGGGGGGGGTAGGAATTCACCCCATTTTCCTTAAAGGAAAACGGGATGCGTTTCTAAATGAAAAATGAAAAGTTTTCTTTTCATGTGTTATGAGTAGGCAGTGGGAACACTGCCTGCTCTTACAAAATGTTTCACCAACATTCACAAAGGGGAATTTGTGAATGTGTTACTACCAACTTGGAGTTGGTGGTAAAAAGCAAATGTTTTGCAACTGCAGTACGGTTGCAAAATGTTCACACATAAAATTGCGAGTCGCTATTAGGAAAAGACCCTAACCACGCCCCTTCCTAATACCGAATCGCAAACCCAATGTGCTATTCGCTAATAGGTTACGAATCACAAATTGAGCACTTGTACATTAAAAAATGCATGTTTGCAGTTGATGCAGCGCGGAATGCAAAATCCCTCTCTTCGTCACAGGTCACAGATCACAAACAATACTACATACTCTGGTGGGGCCCATAACACCAACATACACCCATCGAATAACCTGTTTCAAAAGAGGAAATCGTTCCACTCGCTGTAATGGAAGAGAGTACTCACATATCCCTATTCATAAAGATCTAAACTTCACCTTTAGTACTCCTCCCATGAATAGGCCATGGATCTACTAGCTGCAGGTTGAAGTGATAACAAAATCTATAACATCATTTACATAAATACATTTTCTCAAATATTAACGACCCAACACAGTTCTTTGTAATGAATATTAAATTTTATCTAAACAATTGAATTCGATTCTCTGGGTTTTGATCAAGCAAATTAGATCATCATAGTTACCTATTCTGGCTAAAAGTCGCCCTCTAAGTCAAAATCCCGGTCATCGGTTCATACTGTCAGCTGTCCCGCAGTGTCACCGTCCTCTCCGTCAGTAAATCGCAAATCTTCTGAAGGGTCTCGAACAATTGAAAGGCAAAGGCTCAAAAAAGCTAAGGCCCCTCTCTAATCTACCATTTTTATAGTAAATTTTCCGTTGGGGAAAGTTCGACTTCTTTCCCATACATATAATGTGTCTTTAGATATAGTTCCAATCCACGCAATAGTATCTTTTCATTGTTTCTTTCAGAGCAGCTTGGCCATAAGCCCGGTAAATAGCCTTGGTTGTCACAGTTGAGTCGGGGTCATGTAAAGGCTGCCGCAGCTGATGGCGACGCATGCGCACTTCACCCAGAGATGCTCATAATGGAGTTGTTCTCGTCTAATAGGGACGTCGGCCATTTTGTGGCCACCAAATGGTCAACTTAAGCAAAGAAACACAGAAATATAATTAATACATAAAAATGACTAATAATCTGTTATCCCCTTACTAATACCCATATATGTATGTATTTATCTAGCAGAAGCAACACTTAATGCGGGTTATAATCACATTAGTAAAGCACAAATCACAGATACATCACGAAAGCAACATATAATCATGCAATTTCTGAATATATATATTATTAATATGCACACAAATTCAGTTTACGTCATTAGTTAGGCCATGCCACTGCAATTCCCACGTATATTTCTTATATTAGTAATATTGATTAATTCACACAGCAAACCATTAGTATAATTACAATTAATTAATTAATCTTATTAATCTAAACATGCAAAATGGAGAGGGTATATAACTTTTAAAAGAAAAGCCCACTCCAGCACAGTCACAAACAGTGACCTCGAAAAAGCTTAGTACATCAGGCCCATACTGCATTAGAACATTCTTAAACTACGGGAGTATGTTTACAGCTTTATCATCAATAAAAGTGACAGGTGGCCGAAAGGTGCGTTTCGGACACTGGTCACATGTCACAATGTTTCGTCACTTCTGGCTGTTTGTGTTCAGCTCTGGGAAATACCAGGAAGCACGACCGTCACCTCTGAGAGTTTCAAGTTTTCTTGCAAGCAAAAAACAGAAGAAAAATGACCTCACAATCAAAGTGCAAGCAGCACTTCATCCATGCTCCAGAGAAGAGAACAAACGCATGGAGACAAAGTGAAGCCAACATGCACTGACACGTGTCCACCAATGAAAAGGAAGAAAATATGATTGACAATGAAGCCAGTCAATGGTAAGAAATGGGCGGGCTAAAAGTCCTCAGTAGAGTGTTGCAACAGTTGATAGTTGCAAGCAACCGCGCATGTGCTGTCTCAGAGACCTGAAATGATGGTGGGAGGTTGGTGGGAGTGATAGTGGTGAACCCAAAGCAAAGCCTGGTATGCCGCTTATCCATTTGAGCATTTCCCCAGGTGGCCGGAGATATTGAAGACAGTTTTCAGGCCAGGGACATGTCCTCTGCCTCTTACTGCAGCTCACCAGGGATTGTGGTAGGCTGGTAGCAAGCCAGCCACGGTGAGGAAACGGAGGGGGAAGAGAGAGCGAGAGAGAGAGATAAAGAGAGAGAGACAGACAGAGAGAACGAGGGTGAGAGAGAGAGAGCTGGGAAGAGGGGGGGGAGAGAGAGAGATAGATAAAGTGAGAGACAGAGAGGGAGAGAGAGAGAGAAAGAGAGAGCGAGAGAGGAGAGAGAGAGAGAGAGAGAGAGAAAAAAAACAAAGAGAGAACAGCAAAGCCGGCTGGAGTGAACATTTTTGCCAGGACTTATTTGTACTCCAGTCAAGCACCGGCCCAGGATCCTCCGGAGGGGAGGGTACAGGTCACGAGCCATGTGATGCGCCCAGAGTGCTCTCGGCTGCTGATGGGCACTCAGTGGGACCAGGCCTGAACAGGGCCACACAGTACCAGTCCACGGAAACACATATTGAGCCCAGGGCACAATAATAATCACATTAACCTGATTGGTTGATCGGCAGGCCGTCAGCTGGAGGGGGCAATACACATTTTAGAACATTTTTCTGTACAATGTGTTATACAGCACACACTTGCTTCAGTAACACATTAGACAATGTTTGTATTCCCCGCATAGGCTCGGAAAACATGGTCTTGACCCAGTTTTCAGCGAGTAATGAATTCTGCACTGCACGCCCACTGCATCAGGTCAGCCCGAGCTCTGTGGTGGCTGCAGTACAGCTCTGTGTATATGTGCTGTACTGGGACATATGTTATGCCCCTTCCCCTGTCCGCCCTCCCTGGCTGCAGCTCTCTCCCCTCTGTCTCTGCCCAGACAGTGGGGAGAGACAGAGAGGGGGCGAGAGAGAGAGAGAGAGAGAGAGAGAGAGAGAGCTGGAAGTCACAGGCTTCAGCCAGCTACCTTGGGGCCACAGGCGCTCAGCACACAGCTGCCTTGGGGCCACAGGTGTCCAGCACACAGCTGCCTTGGGGCCACAGGTGCCCAGCACACAGCTGCCTTGGGGCCAGAGGCGACCAACACAGCTGCCTTGGGGCCACAGGCGCTCAGCACACAGCTGCCTTGGGGCCACAGGTGCCCAGCACACAGCTGCCTTGAGGCCACAGGCAACCAGCACACAGCTGCCTTGGGGCCACAGGCGACCAACACAGCTGCCTTGGGGCCACAGGCGCCCAGCACACAGCTGCCTTGGGGCCACAGGTGCCCAGCACACAGCTGCCTTGGGGCCACAGGCGACCAACACAGCTGCCTTGGGGCCACAGGCGCCCAGCACACAGCTGCATTGGGGCCACAGGCGCTCAGCACACTGCTGCCTTGGGGCCACAGGCGCCCAGCACACAGCTGCCTTTAGGCCACAGGTGCCCAGCACACAGCTGCCTTGGGGCCAGAGGCGACCAACACAGCTGCCTTGGGGCCACAGGCTACCAGCACACTGCTGCCTTGAGGCCCCAGGCGACCAGCACACAGCTGCCTTGAGGCCACAGGCAACCAGCATACAGCTGCCTTGGGGCCACAGGCGACCAACACAGCTGCCTTGGGGCCACAGGTGCCCAGCACACAGCTGCCATGGGGCCACAGGCGACCAGCACACAGCTGCCTTGGGGCCACAGGCGAACAACACAGCTGCCTTGGAGCCACAGGTGCCCAGCACACAGCTGCCATGGGGCCACAGGCGACCAGCACACAGCTGCCTTGGGGCCACAGGCTACCAGCACGCAGCCGGTTTGGGGCCATACGTGCCCAGCACACAGCTGCCTTGGGGCCACAGGCGACCAGCACACAGCTGCCATGAGGCCACAGGCAACCAGCACACAGCTGCCTTGGGGCCACAGGCGACCAACACAGCTGCCTTGGAGCCACAGGTGCCCAGCACACAGCTGCCTTGGGGCCACAGGCAACCAACACAGCTGCCTTGGGGCCACGGGTGCCCAGCACATAGCTGCCATGGGGCCACAGGCGACCAGCACACAGCTGCCTTGGGGCCACAGGCTACCAGCACACAGCTGCTTTGGGGCCACAGGCTACCAGCACACAGCTGCTTTGGGGCCACAGGCTACCAGCACACAGCTGCCTTGGGGCTACAGGTCACCAGCACACAGCTGCCTTGGGGCCACAGGCGACCAGCACACAGCTGCCTTGAGGCCACAGGCAACCAGCACACAGCTGCCTTGGGGCCACAGGCGACCAACACAGCTGCCTTGGGGCCACAGGTGCCCAGCACACAGCTGCCTTGGGGCCACAGGCGACCAACACAGCTGCCTTGGGGCCACGGGTGCCCAGCACACAGCTGTCTTGGGGCCACAGGCTACCAGCACACAGCTGCTTTGGGGCCAAAGGCTACCAGCACACAGCTGCTTTGGGGCCACAGGCTACCAGCACACAGCTGCCTTGAGGCTACAGGTCACCAGCACACAGCTGCCTTGGGGCCACAGGCTACCAGCACACAGCTGCTTTGGGGCCACAGGCTACCAGCACACAGCTGCATTGGGGCCACAGGCTACCAGCACACAACTGCATTGGGACCACAGGCTACCAGCACACAGGCAACCAGCACACATCTGCTTTCAGGCCACAGGCTACCAGCACACAGCTGCCTTTGGGCTACAGGTGAGCAGCACACAGCTGCATTGGGGCCACAGGCTACTAGCACACAGCTGCATTGGGGACACAGGCTACCAACACACAGCTGCATTGGGGCCACAGGCTACCAGCACACTGCTGCCTTGAGGCCACAGGTGACCAGCATGCAGGACAGCAGCTGCCCATGGCGGTGTCGGGAGGGCCATTATTAGCCTGCAATAACCGCCTTCCCTTCCACTTAGTGGCTACTTGACAGTACTGCACATGCCCCTGAACAGCAGTCACTTAGAAGCCCTGCTTCTCTCAGCTGTGAAGACTAGAGACTTCAGACAAGAGAATGCTCATTAGGACTAAAGTAAAACAAGCATTAGCAAATAAATTACATATTCATTGGCTGCCAGACTTTTGGCCTTTACCTATGGTTGTTTGTTCTTTCCTGGTTTTTGTAAAACTTTTTTGTTTGGATCTATAGGCCTCTGACAACACAAATGTATAAAACAAAAAACATTGGTCAAAAAGCACGTGTTTATAGTATTAAATGGCACTGAAGGAAGCTACTTTGAGTGTGGATATGCGCCAAGTGAAAGAGTAGAATGCTGTCACTCACAGTGAAGTTAACCAATGGCTGAAGTGGGCCGACTTATTGCCCCCTGCTATATGCTGTAGTAGGCGGATGAATGACATAACAGACCAATGAGTGAAGAGAGCTGACTAAAAGCCTCTGCATATGGATAGATTATATCGAATTTTAGTAAAATCAAAAGGTGTTGGCTATCAATAGACCTACATGCAAATAAAACGCTGGTGTCGTAAGGTGGTGCAGTCCACTCCAGATCCGACCACTTTTCTCCATGAATGAGATTATTCTTTTGTTAAAAAGAGGGAGATACTTTCAAAATTGGGTTTGAGAAAAGTGTATCTCCAGATTTGACTGCAGAGGCACTCAAAGGCGCTTATGGCATTCATAGCTATGGAGTAGATTTGCTAATTACCCAGAATGCTGTTTGGCTTGTCATCAGCAGCCAGCACATTTAATAGGATGATGTCTGAAGTTTTTCATGGGTAAATATTCTTTCTCTGTTTCCAAGAATATATACTGGTATTTAATAGAGCAGAGAAGGAACGCAATCTTGCAAATATACAGGTTTTTAACAGATAAACAAAGTCTGGCCTGACATTGAGGCAGTGACGGCTGGTTCCTTTTTAAAGTAGTGGGGCAATTAGACAGGCACCCCAGAAAGGCCCTTAGGCCAAGCACCCAAAGCTCTCAATCCTGGTCCGTTATGAGCAGCGTTTATAATGGGCCATGATTAAGAGCTCTGGACTGAGTTGAGGCTGGAGGCAGTGCGAGTTTCTCACACTGCCTGGCAGTGTGTAAACAAAAACTAAATAGTATTCTAATTTTTTTAAAGTTCTCTCTGTCCCGCAGTTCGGCAGCAGGGGGTCCCTGAGCCAACTCCCCTAACCAGTCCTGAACGCTGCTCTCATACTCTTAATCTGCATGAGAGAAGCACCCGGATTGGTTAGAGTGGGCTGGTTCAGCACTCCTACGGGCACTGGAGGCCTGTGCCTGCTCTCCACCCAGCTGTCCAAGACACCTCGGGTGGAGAGGTTGAAAGGGCGCTTGTTAGGTTGACCATCGTGAGACAGGCAGCCAAAGTGTCATGCGCACTTTAAACTTTAAGTGTGCACCACTCCTCCTCCCCTGCTGCCAGTCAACACCGATGGCCCCACCCCAACACTTGGCTCGGGCTGGCCGGCAGCGCTGAAAAATAAAACCGTAATAGAATTATTTTATTACCTTTTATTTTTCCTTTTTGCTACTGGTAGCAGGGTGGGTGATGCTCCTCCACCCTAATGTAAGCACCCCTGCTGCATTGAGGGAGGAGAAATCAAAATTCCTGGTGCAGGAAATGGAGTACCTTGGATATACAAATTCAGAGGACGATACCAAGTCAAAGGTTGAACTGTTAAAGGCTTAAGATTGGCTTCTCTTCCACAAGACAAAGACCAACTCCCTTCCTTTATTGGTCTCATCAAGTTTTACTTTAAATTTGTGGAGAGGTTTGCTAATAAACAAAAATGTTAAGAATTCTTTTGAGACAGGTTGTTGTTGTAGTTTAGATCCTTCCCACTTGGTACCTTCCCCCACCCCTCCTCCCTTGTATACCTTGGAATGTTCCCACAGTTGGTCCTGAAGCTCGCCTTAGAATGTTGGGAAGGTTCTTGTGAGTCAAGCAGGCTGGGACAGTTGGGAGCAGTGGAGAGGACCTATAAAGCCGATCCAGGATCCTGTTTGGAGTTTCTTTCTTTCACCCTCCAGCAGCTTCAACTTTACAACACTTGTAGTTTCAAGTGGAGTCTAGAAAAGCAACTGTGTATTGAGAACTTTAAATGGGAAATTTGGCATGGGGGAATTTTAGCCCCATGTATCATCAAGTTGAGAATCATGCGTACCACTGATGCCAGTGACATTGGTGCAATGATATCCCAAAGACACAGTGGAGGTGAGAAAACCATGGCCTTTGCTACTCGCTCACTGATGGGTTCGTAGAGAAGTTGTTCTATTGAAGAGAGAGGACCATGGTCTTTGACCTGTGGCATCGAGTACTTCCGCACATACATCTGGTATGTGGAGTTTACATTGCTCACAGACCACAAACCCCTCATTTGTGTACTTCTTCAGGGCACTGCAGGTAAATGCTCTGTAAGGTTAGCCAGGAGTGCGGCTATGTGGTCAAACATATTCTTAGATGGCACAGTGCTCAAGCGGACTGCTTTTCCCAGTTGCCTGCTGATTGGCCAGACATGTATGCTGATGCTGTTGCCACTCCAGAGTAGGCAGGTGCAGTAATCAGCATACAAGACGTTGTTACATGGTGTGGTAGTGTCATCACTGATGAGGGTGGGGCGGTGAGATGCGAGTGAAGTTACCTTGCACAAGGTGGTGAACATGATTAGCAAAGGTGAGATGAGAGGGTGCTTTACAGCACACTAGAAGGCCATATAATAAGATAATGGATGAGCTACTGGTGTGTGTGAAGGGACTGGTCATGAAAAAGGACAAATTCGTACCTCCAGAAGACTACACAGACACATCCAGTCATTTCGGTCGACATGACAAAGCATAGGGTGAACAGCAGATTTTCTGGGGGTCAGAGATTGACAATTAACACAATCACTGGGTAGAGAGGTGCCTGTAATGTAGACACTGCTGTGTACAATCCTCAGGCTAGTGGTACTGTGGAATGGGCCAATAGGAAGATTAATGGGGTGGTCCTACTAGTTTTTAACAAATCGATTGGGTGTGAAGAAAGCAATGGCAAATCTGATTTGTGCATACTGTGTCACTTTGAGGCCACCCTCTTTGGTCATGAGGTGGACATCTCCTAGCACTAAATTGGTTCCAACCTGGCTAGAAAGGGTGTTCCATGAGGAGCATGAGAATGAGGCATGTGTGTTAGTTACTGGTTAGCAATTGGCAACTGAGTGAAAGTCAAACCAGGACGGGGGAGTTCAACAATTCTGTGGTCCATTTAAGATCAGTGAAGTATATATTGTAGGAAAGTGGAGTATTATGTAGTGATGCTGGTTAGGCCTCACTATCTAATACTCTCCTAATACCCCAAAGATGGTCCTTGGATTCCCAATAATAAATCCTTAGCTCAGTCCTGGTAATGTGGCAAAGAGCAGTCAGGCTTTACTAGAGGAACACATGTTAAGCATTTCAGAGTACCGACATGTCTGATAAGTAATGGACACAACGCGAAGGAAATCTTTCACCAATTTATAAAAATAAAGCAGATTTTTTTAATAATTTGGACACCAAAGCAAATATAATGGGAAGCATATAACCGGAGTTATGGTTTTTAGAAGACACAACATATCAATGCAACTCACTACAGTAAAACTTTAACATTGCGGTCAACGGAAAGAAGCACTAGTGACAATCGGTCACTTGCAGGTTCGAGTTATGTGGAACCCACAGGGGGTTTAAGTGATGTGGGTCCTAGGACCAAGCTGCAACTATTAGTTCAAGTTTACCTGGCCCGAGAAGCCCGGGTGCAGAGCTGTCCTCTCTGTCCTTGGTGCGGAAGCAGGAGCCATGGGAGAGCTGGGTTTACCGCTTAGACGATGATGAGGAAAAGGATGCAAAATGCCGACAACGGGGTCACTGCTGTGGTCAGCTGAAGGTGCTGCATGGTTCCCTCTCATTTCAGCCTCGAGTAAATATGGTGATAAACAGACTGCTCACCAATAAGCCTTGGTAGCGGTAAGGTTAGCTAGATGATATTTCAAGGTTTGGAGGTCCAAATGAAAGTGAGAGCCACCTGAAACTTGCTGGAGGTCAGGACTGTGTTTCCCACAATGCACTGCACCATCTACTTTTGGGTGAGGCCTCGGAGGGCTTGATGTACAGTGATTCTTTTATTCAGGGAGTCTGTTTTTACCCACAGGCTGCAGGGGACTAGTGCCTTTGGTGCTCATAGGGGTCCCTCCGTCTGGGGGAGCAGGTCTCTGGTTCGGCAAGAGTCGCAGTTGTGCAGTTGCAGGGTGGTTGCCACAGGTGCCGCTTATCGCACCTTTGCTTTCTGCAGGTCCTGAAGTCACAGACCTGTTTCTTTTCTTTGTCCTTAGTTGAAAGACTCCACAGATCTGAGATTCTGGTGCCAAGGGTGCCCCGTAAATCCTAGATTTAGTGGTGTTACGGGTGTGAGTGCAAGTAGCCAATGGGCTACTAGCCCCAGCAGCTAGTCCGCCCCTGAGGTGACCATATCTGCGTGTGTGTGTGTCACATTTTCTACCCAGAACCCTCTATTCTGCCACTTCCAAAAATGTTGGAAACCTTCCTCAGCTGTACAGACCAGGTTGCCCACCCTCGGGGTGTGGCTAGTCTTCTGGGGGGATACAGCTCCTATCTAATTTTCCTGCCTGCCCGGATGCGAATGTGCCTGGGAGTAGGGAGAGGGCTGTGTCCTCCTTTGGGAGTCAGCTTGCTTGCATATCAGGTGGTGTATGCTTTGTAGCTCACCGCCTTGATGTGACACTTTACTAGCCATTCTGTCAGGAGTGAGGTGTCACCTCCTTCACAGGCAGGCCTGTGTTTCTGACTCCTGGTAGTGTTCATAGTTCCTGGCAGCGGGTCAGATTCCTGCCTTTGCGATAGCAGCTGCAGGCTGCCAGCCAGGGCACAGGAAAGGCTGGGGCAACCAGGTCGGCAATCTCTAAGGAAGCCACCTGGGTGCATGTCACATCAAATCCGACATTGGAATCATGTCAGGGGTGATGAGATACGCTGCTCGATACCAAACATGACTATATTCAGTGGGACCATAATGGAGCTGGCAACCTCAGGGTGCCAGCCCATGTTATCCTATGGCCCCAGATCACTTATAGTAGTCCTTAATGGAAAGAGGATACTGTAGGAACATATAAGCTTGGGCTTATAGGCCCACACCTTTAATATAATGCACCCTGCCTCCTGGGCTGAGGAGGACTGATTTAGGAGTGACTGACATATATTAAAAATAGTGCTTTGATGTTGCCACTCATGGTGAGGGTAAAGTCGAGTTGGAGCAGTTTGCACTGTGCCCTCAGTATGCAATGGCAGGCCTGCTGTCATCTGTTTACTTGGGTCACTCAGGGTGGCACAAACAGTGCCTCAGGCCCTGGTGACCCCTTTAACACACATGCCCTATGTGCCCTTGGTACCATTTACTATGGCCTTATAGGGTTGTTAAGGTCCTTGCAAACTGGGGGTACCAATTTGCTTACATCATTTTGAGGGACAGAGCACTTGCACTGGGGCCTGGTTAGCAGGCTCCAGTGCACTTTCAGAGTCATAAACCAGCAGCTAGCAGTACAAAAGGAGGCAAACGTGGGGTGAAACCTGCAAAAAGCCTGTTTCCCTACACATACGTTTTGTGTCTTCTGATGAATGGAGAGAGATGGAATGGCAGGAGGGTGGCCTTGTCTCAGAAAGGTGGTCTTTGTAGGGGGCTGGAACTACTATGGGGCAACAGGATTTCAAGTTGATGGGAGCTAATGAACCGAGGCATAAGTTGGGGGGGAGAGATCATGCCGAAAGAAGAGAGGAAGGTGGCAGAGCTGAGCCTGAAAGGAGCAGGTGAGTACATATAACTCAGATTCTGACGGGCATGTCTGTATCTGCAGAAATATGTCAGCAAATTCTGTGATTAAATACGAGCCCATTTAGTGCACCAGAGCACTGTTTATATCACAGTTCTGTGTTCATTTTTCTTACATTCACGCCTTTATTGTTTGTTGTCATGTGGTCAATGGAGTGCTGGACAGCACTGCATCTTATGCACTATAATTTGTATTTATTTGTATTTCATTTCTTTCCTTAAGATGTGCCAGGTTGTAAATATGTTGTGATGTGAAGGAAAGAGGATAATTAATGAGGTTCTGGCTTCAATGCATATGTTGGTCTTTACGCCTATGTATCTGTAGAATGTTTAGGGGGTCCATGTTGCGGCTCAACGGTGAAGGTTCCATTGGGCGGCCATTTGCTTTAAGCTCCCCAGGGATGACCATGCTTGAGTTGGGTTTGCCAATACAACCTCTTCAACATATGGATATCCCTTCAGTGACAGAGTCCAAGCCCCGAACCCCTGAATACTCAGAGAGTGTTCAATCATTGCATAGAATTCAAACAAGTGACTAACAGCTGAGACACAGAGCACAAAGTGAGAAGGAACAGAAGCACACACATGCAGGTCCCTACAACAGCATGGCTTTCAGGGCTCCACAAACCACTGGTCAGACAGAAAGGCTTATCGGCAGCTGCCTGTGTTCAAGCTGCACGACTATCCGTCACACTCCCTCGTCCATCGCAATGCATAACCCGATAACCGCACCATGGTGGTCATCACGTACAGCATGGAAACACTTCCCACATATGCTCAAAGTAAAGACAACTCTCTTCCAACCACACACCCACACAGTGCAGTGTGCTACCCATGTACACGAGCGCTTCAGCTCCTGACATAGGAGCAGTAAGTGCGACTAAGTTACTACAATACTATGCAAGTGGTATGGAAACGTCTACTTACAAAAGAGCTAGGATATCAAACACGACTCCCTGACGTGTATGACTTGTGTGTTTATAATTTGTTTATATCCATTTACAGGCGAATGACATTATTCCGTCCTCCTGTTTTCACATGTGTTGTGCTGGTTGAAGTCCACCCAGCAACCACCTGGTAATTACACCATACCTCAGATAATATATAGGGTTACCTTTTGGGTTCTCAGAATGCCACTATTTCTGTGGGTGGAGATATGGAATGTATTCTCTATGCCACCTTGGGAATGCAGGTCCGGTGCATCCCAAGGGTGGAAGTGGGTCCCCGTGCTTTGATGAGTTTGCCCAAAAATAAAATGGCAATGCAACATGTCGGCCGTTCAGGTGAAAATGGTTTAAACATGATACGGTTTTAGAATGAGTGCAGGCGCGATGAATTAAAGACAAATGTCTTGTGTTTTCCCATAACTCAAGTTCAGCCCTCGGAGTGCCTGAGAAGGCCTCTTTCTTTAATAGGGGTCTAAAGGAAATGTATTATTTGAATGTGCACAAAAACTGCCTTGGTTCGCACAAGCGTTCTTCTCACTTATACTTTGGGAGTTGGTTTTCGTTTCCAGTTGGGAAAGTGACAATGATGAAAAAGTGAGGAAAGTGGTGAGTACCTGCCAACTGAGGCACTTCCCAAACCCAAACAGATTACGTGTTTTTCTTGTCCCAACACTGTCAGTGCCACCCTGGGAGCTTGGATCTGAGTTAACTTTTCTAAAGATACACATGGGGGGTGGGGGGTGTCTATGAACAGATATCAAACCCTTTTGCCACTGACAGACAAAAATGTGGGGTACCCTTGATGCGAGATCTATTGTTGCTGACTTGCCTCGGAAGTGGGACAGGAGATGGGCACGCGCAAGGCTTTTGGCGGATTTGAGCCGGTGTACGTGCACGTGAACACGCACGTGCACACACGCGATGTGCACATCTCCTGTCCCACTTCCGATAACATGCCAGCCCCGTTGGAGGCTCCGTGTGGGCTATTGTTGGCGCAAAGTGTACTTTTGCAATTCTGAGCAACAATAGCCCACACGGAGCACCCCCAGCCCTTCTTTACTCACCGGGCTGCTCTTCTGGGGGGGGGGGGGCTCCTGGCTGCAGCACTTCTGTTGCGGGGCTTCCCTGCACTCCTGGGAGCCCCACGCTGCTGTGGTCATCCTCGGTCGCCGCATTCTTCACCCGGGACCCCTCCTGGGACCCGGGGCTTCTCTTCACTCCGGCCGCCACCGCGGGGCTCTCCCAACATGGGAGCCCCGCGTTAGCACGGCACGCCGGTTTCTGTTTTTGCCGGAGCAGGCCCCGCCCACGTCCCGGGCAAGGGCGCCTGACTTCCGGCTTGAAGACTAGTAAGGGAGCTCTGAAAAACGAAGCAAACAACTGGCATGTATATGGAGAAAACTGGCGGTAGCACAGGTTAGATCTACCGAAAGCAGCAAATTGTTATCTATCTACTTCCTTTAAGGGTACTTGAATGTCCGGTTTGTCTGTGTGATGGAAGAATTTAATCTCAATTTTAATCCCTCTGCATATGGGACCTTTACTTTTAAGCAGGTCTGAGTTCTGTTTGGCGCCTTTCACGCTCTACATAATAGCTAGAATAATATTTGGGAGAGCTTTCTTTGTGATTAGTTTTCTTTTTTTTTTATTGCTGTTGTTTTCTTATATCCATATGCACACGTAATAAAACTCGCTGTTGATAATATTTTTAATCAAGTACTGATGTCAGGCTGCACTCTCTTTTCATGGTGGCTCTGAACAGGCTCCCGACTGCCATTAGAATCTCCGGAATTCGTCGAAGTATTTCTGTAAGTGTGCGCGTGAACCTGTACAGTATTTCTCTGTGTGCGTGTGAGCCTTTGCAGTATGTGTGTGCACGTGAGCCTGTGCAGTATTTGTGTGTGCGCATGAGCCTGTGCAGTATTTGTGTGTGCGCGTGAGCCTGTGCAGTATTTGTGTGTGCGCGTGAGCCTGTGCAGTATTTCTCTGTGTGCGCGTGAGCCTGTGCAGTATGTGTGTGAGCCTGTGCTGTATTTCTGTTTTGTGTGTGAGCCTGTGCAGTATTTGTGTGCGCGTGAGCCGGTGCAGTATTTGTGTGTGCACGTGAGCCGGTGCAGTATTTGTGTGTGTGCGTGAGCCGTGTGCAGTATTTGTGTGTGAGTGTAAGCCTGTGTAGTATTTCGGCAAGTGTGGGAATGTGAGCCTCTGAAGTATTTCTGTCAGTATGCGTGAACCTGTGCAATATTTGTGTTTTGATGTGAGCCATTGCAATATTTTTATTATTTCTGAAAAGTGCTGGCAATGAGGTGAATGTTTGAGTTCGATGAGGCAGGATTGGGTACGGCAACGGGGAAGATCAGTCCTAAATGTGTACTCCAAAAGAAGAAGAAAAAGTAAGCAGATACACGTTCTCCCCCAAAAACATAATGTAACACTTGGCCCTGTCATCGGGGCCACAGAAATGATTCAGCAATGGCAGACTGGCACGTGGCAGCACTGATAAAACCTTGCAATAGTGCGACATGTTCTTTAGCAGTATTTTGTTATTAGGTATGGGACATGTTTGTCGAATTAACTGTGAACTGCTGTAACTGTTTGTGAAGGGAGCTCCTATTAGTAACATGATGAAGCCTTTGGCGTATTGACATTCCGATTCTCTTTAATAATTAAGGACACTCCGACCCTCTATTATTATATTTTTTTATTTTTTTATGTGTTGTCTCTATAGCTGACATCGTCATCACATATCTTTTGTTTACCGAATACGTACTCCCATTGTTCTGTCATCTGTGTGTGCATTTTGTGCCATAGTGGCATACTTAGGTCTCGCATTACTGAAAATTACAGCTATTGGTGTTGCATTATTATTTGCAACGCCAAAAGCTCAAACTTTTACTAATGCGAGACCTATTGCATTGCAAATGCTTGTTGTTGTGGATGTCACAAAGGCCAAGCCAGGGCCCCCGGTGACACCTAGATTAATTTCTTGTTTACACCTTCCACACTCATGATGCACTGTCACTAGCAAAGACAAGGCACTGGTCTCCTCATCTATGCTTCCCGATTAACAGCAACCCACTGCCTCCCTTACCATGCCCCCTATGCCTCGAGATCTACATAACAGGTGTATTTGTCCTGGCACTGAATAAAAGATGTTTATTGTTACCCTACTCAATGGTACTCATTTTATCGATCTCAGATGGATGAAAGACTGAGTGGACCCAGCGGGATTTGATCCTGTGACCATGAGGTCGAACACAAGCCCCTGCAGTGGCTGCTTTAGTCCACTGAGCCACCAGGCCCATCTAGGATGCTCAGTAAACCTGGTTTGCTGCCATGGTGCTCCTGGGATCACTGTTCTGTGAGGGTTCTATACTAGATTAAAGCCCACAGGTGGGACTGAATCTTGAAACGCATTTTACAGGAGCAGGTTATGCAGGGCACCTGTGAGAGGTTCACTGAAATCCCACAGATCCGCCTCCTTGGGATACCTCTCTCCCTCTTCCAGCCCTCCTTGATGAGCGGCCCAGATTGAATCAAAATCCTGCTCCCAGTGTCTGTGTTCTCATAAAACAGAGTTTGCATATCTTTTCTCGCACAGGCTGTGGGGCATCCACTAATGAGGCAATTCTTGTAAAATATTTATTTGTTCCCAATACCGACTCAACACCCTCATTTGAGAAAGGCTGCCGCCTCCAATAAGGCTTCCACACAGACTCACATGAAACACAACACACACAGGGCTGGCATCACACACATTACACAGGGACAGTGAATCACACGTGTGTAAATCAGTGTATAGGATATGCATCATAAGACGAGGTGTAGGAGCCACATTTCATCCATACTGGTAGCAAGAATATATTTTAAGAGTGCTTGGTCTGGAGAAGCAAAACTCAGGATTTAAATCATACCACAGTGGTTACGGTTGCCTTTACCAATAAGAATGTATTTCTACCCAAACAAGTCCTTTTTAGCAACTTTAGGATAATGAAAAACCAGGGAAAATCATAATGGTCTAACCTATACCATGCAGTTTGTATGCAACTCTCACATTACAGTTGATAGCTCGCTGTGCTACATTAGGATTGTACCTTATGAACTGCAAGTACAAGGATCTCTGTGACAAAAGCAGTGACCCACTGAGCTATGCGCTTAAAATATAGTTATGTGATCTGCATGGTACATGTTCTTTGCAGCAGGCAAGTAACCCTCTGTGCTACTTTATGATAAGTCAAAACTTCCACTAGACAAACTCTGATCTCTCTCTAGCTGGAACATTAATCACCAGCGTGATCTTGATTGCCTGAAAACTGGTGGACACACAAGGGACTCTGCAGCAGGTGCCTGTAAACCCATAAGTTATTTCTAAACATAGAGCCACCCCATCGCCTCTGTCCGAGCACAGCTCCAGGTGCGGCTGCACCAGTCAAACTGCCCTAAAGCTGCCCCTGCTCACACACAAACTCAGTGACACACCAGTCACAATCACACACAGTCCCACGCAATCATGAAGGCTGCTGCAAACCCACATACATACACAAACACTGTCAAACACAGGCATGTATGGGCACACATCAAGACACTGACGTACACTGTCACCCTTATTCACAGATCAACATATACATGCATGGGTACACACTTGTACTTGCTCACACCGACATATTTACAAGGGCACAATCTCACACATGCATGTGCTAGCTCACACAAACTCATAGATAAACATATTGACGCATAGACACACACAGGCTCAGGCATACACATAATTACACAGCAAGACAGTCTCAAATGCACAAAGATACTCATACAAAGGTTCCATGATATGCGTAACCATACACACCCGGGCAGACACAAAAATCGTCATACATATACTCAGATACACGCACAAGCTCGTACAGATACAGGCAGAAATAACATTACTCAAAACAAAAAAATTAAAGAATTGACACATTGACACACATACACATGACCATAGCTACTCACACACACATACACCAAGAAGCAAGCATCCAGAAATATACATTTATTCATACAGCTATGCAAACACAAATGCCCATACTTCACATTGACACATAAGCAGACACACACATGGATACAGACATGCACAAAAAAAACACACTGTAGGACCGGGGGTCACCAGGCCCTAAGGGGGTAATGTGACTCGAGCAGGTAGGCACCCGAAGGCTTAAGTGTAAAGCGACCATACAACACACACATCCCCTGAAGCAGGAAGCGCACGCAATAACTGACACCACACAGCAGGTTCAATGAAAATCAATCAGTTTTATCTAAATCAGGTTAGATTCAAAAGCAGTTCATTAGGTTTCAATTGGCAATACCTGAATACATTTAAAACGTCAGGTTCAAAAGCATTACATTACACTTCAATTGGCAATACCTGAATACATTGACCAAGACGCGACACCTGGTGATCCTGGGGAGCGTCAAGCACAGCGGTTAAACATAGCGCTGCGCATAGCAATCAAACAGCGTTTAAAACCAGGCATAGGATCATCGCGCTGCACATAGCAATCGAATAGCGCGTTACATCAGGCCTAAGAACATAGCGTTGCAGATAGCATTTGAATAGCGCGTTAAATCAGACCTAAGAACATAGCGCTGCACATGGCATTTGAAAAGCGCGTTAAATCAGGCCTAAGAACATAGCGCTGCACATGGCATTTGAATAGCGCGTTAAATCAGACCTAGGAACATAGCGCGTTTAATCGGAGCACGGAACTCAGGGCACCTGGCAGACTCTTAGCGTGTCGAATTTGGTAGACACCATGAGGCGGAGAACCCTAGCAGTTCGTGGGGCTTGGTAACTCCTTGGCGCTTTACATGAGGCAGTTCCCCACAGCGCGGTGTCTGGAAGGCAGTCAGGGGTCCGCCCAGTCTCTGGCACGCTTAGGGGGCAGTTGAGACCTCGCGGGGGATCTACCCGGGGGAGGGACGTACTCCGGGCCTCGGGGGCCTCCCGCCCTCCTCCCCGGAGATTACCTGCGTTGCGGATCTTCCTCCTTCTCAGCGGGGGCCTCCCGGCGATCTCCGGGTCGAGGGCCTCCCTCGCGGGCTTCTCCCGCCGAGTTGAGTGGTGCGGGGAGTGGGGGACAAAGCGCGGGGCTCCCAGTCGGGTCAGACGTGACCGGGGAGCGCCGCCGGCCTCACCGGTGCTTCTGGGGACCTCCTCGCTACCTCAGGGGCCCGCGCCCGCAGCCGCCAATGGCAGTGCGGTCTGCGGGGGCGCGGCCCAATCGACCAATGGGGCTACGGCGGGGGCGGCGTTTAACAGTCCGCCCCCGTCAGGTGACTCGAGTTCCTGGCTTCAGGCCTACGCGGCCGCGGCAAGGCGCCTGGGCCCAACGAGGCCTACTCGGCGCTAGGGGTCGCGACTCTTCGGCTGCGGCGGCAGCGGCGGGGCCCTGGGCTTCTCCGCGGGCCCCGGTGACGACAGGGGGCAGCCTTCCGGCCCTGGGCCGCAGCGGTGAGTGCGCCTCCGATTCCTTCACCCGGGGGGGCAGAAATTAAGGGGTGACTTCGACGCCCAGCGCCCGTGGCAGGACTGACTAGGGGGGATCCCAGGCAAGGTCGGGGAGCGCAGGGGTCACAGCGCTAGTACCTGGTTGATCCCCCGGCAGTCCAGTAGTGAGTCTTTAGAAATAAGTTTCAGTAGTCAGTTTCCGCATCAAGTTTCAGCAATCAACTTCAGCATTAAGTTTCAGCAGTCTTAGTGGCGCAGATGGCTCTGGCGCCCTTAGGGGTTCTGTTCCTTGGGGGGGGGGGGGGTGGAGTTGGTGACTAGTTCGCTCCTAGTCAAGCTTGGCAGATGGCTCCTGGGTTCCCCTCCCGCCGGGCCAGATCAGTGGGCTAGTACAGGATCCCTCACTCACTTAAAAGGCAGCACCTAAGCCCTGTCACTTTCAGAGGCATAAGTCCCTGACTAGGCCCTACCGCCTAAAACTCCTGCGTGGGTTCCCCAGGTCTGTGTTACTCCAACTGCCTAGAAAAAGTTCCCTCCCTCTGTTAAGTAGCCCTAGGTCAGGTGACCACTCTCTAAGGCGGCAAAAGTAAAACCCCACCTCCCTTCTAGAAGGTTCCAGCACATTCCAGGAGCTTCCCCATTCTAACTATAGGACAAAAAAAGGTGGGCTGGTGTTGCAACATTGTTGTGGGGTTCCAGCCAGCTCCTGGCAGCTAGGGTGCTACTAGAAAGGCTACTCTGCAGTAGCAGGGGCCTGTGGCAGCCATCTTAGGGGAAGGGAGCACGTGCACCTTAACACTGATTGGCAATGAAAAGGCGCCCGGAGACCTAAGTCCAACACAAAAATGAGGGTGGAAAAATGAGGCACGGTCAAAAATACAGGGGGAGACCACCCTAGGGCTGACAGGTCTAACACACACACAGATATTGTCGAACGCATACAGATCTACAAAATCAAACAAACTCTGATAACACAGTCACACAAACACAATCAGACATGGAGAGATGTATACACACTGACTGTAGGAGAGTAGGATCTGCTTGACATGGGTACCCCTACTGTTTGCTGGTGTTTCACTGTTTTTCGACCTTAGTCTAGCTGTGGCCCTGCTAATCAGGAACCCAGCCTAGCTGCTTCCTCTCTAAAATGGTTTCCATGTACATTAGGTACATCTCTAATTGTATTCTGGAGGGCCTTATAAATCCCTAGTATATGGTATACTATATGCCCAGGGCATAGGTCCCTCAGAGGCCTACCAGGGGCTGAAGCATGTATTATGCCACCCCTGGGAGGCACTCCAAAATGACACCACATGTCTGCTACTGCAGCCTGGGTAAGGTGGTGCATGCACCCCTTACTGTGGTATAGGCTACCTATATCACTACCATTGCACACACATATAAAACCTATAAGTCCTTCCTATGGCAGGCCTTAACAATCCTGAAGGCAGAGTGCTTGGTGTTTATGTGAGAGGGTGACCCTGCATGAGCAGAGCCCCTCTGCAGCATTCGGAGTACCTCCTCTGATGCGGTTTGTGGTGCAGCCTGACCATATACTCTTAAGTGCATTATAACCTTGCGGTAAATGCTAACTTTGGACTGGCTGCACGGAAACATGTCGTGTTTGGTGTCAAACACTTTGGAATACTACCCCCCGCCAGTTCTGGTGGCGGGGGTAGCATTCCACCCTTCTAGAGGGAGAGACATGTACTCTGGTCTAACCGGTAAAGACTTCCTAGAGCCCTGGCATCACAAAATGGATGCCACTGCCACAGACACGGGTCTGGTCTCCTGCTGCTGACCGAAACTCCGGCAGGGGAGGCCTGGACCATAGGTTTCCTGTCACAGGGAGGTGTAACCACCTCCCCAGACAGGCAGATGTGTATTGGGGCTGGGCGGGAGCACTCTCTGGTGCTTTGAATTCCTGCACTGGGGGCACACTTGGTGTCCCTGTGCATAGTCCAGTTCAAACCGGTTGCAGGGGCTACCTGTCCATGCTCTGGCACGAAACTAGACAAAGGGAATGGGTGTAACCCCCCTCTTTCCAAACCCTCCCATAGGTGGGTCCCCAGAGTATGTCCAACCCCCTATCTTAGTATAAGTATGGGAACCCAGTCCTTGAGACTTTGGATTACCCTGGACGAAACTCTGTAACATATATCCTGGAACTTCGACGTTCTATTTTGACTAAATGACTGAAGAAATCTCCCTTGGGGTCAAGGAGTGACTCCCCTGCTTGGTAGGCACCAAAGAAGCAACTGTTTGGTCTGCAACTCTAAAGCTCTCGTCAGACGCCGAAGTCTTTGCATCACCAGAGGTAGATTTCCAGACTTCCCGAGGCTACCCTGAGTCCACAGCAAAGCTGAGGCCTGTGGCTATTGTGGGTGATGTGGAACTGTGACCCCTAAACACCGTAAACTTTTGCTGGTACATCATCTTCCTGGTCTTCCTCGAAGTTGTGCTTTGGGCTCCGAGTAGCTCCAGCCTTGAGCACTAACCGCACTGAAGATCTCTGGCCTCCTCTCCACGAGTGACCCGTTGGCCAGTTTCCAGTTCGACTGCCCAAGGCTCCTTCGCGATCGCTAGCTTGTTGGCTAGTGGGTCCCCATAAAGGCAACTCCTTTGCTGCTTGGGCTTTCCTGGTTGCTCCACATGTGCCCTGACTTACCCTTGCTGGGTGAGTCCCCCAGACCTTGCTGGTCTGCACCAACATCTTTCTTCTATTTCCACTTGACTTGCCGTTGCCAAGGCTTGTTGGGTCCCTTCTGGTCGCCGACACCGCAGCACTCGACAGACTTTGTGGGACAGCTTGAATCCAGCTCCTGGTTGTTGTCGATGCCTCCTGGACCTCGTGGCTGAAGAGTCAAGACACCTGTCAACTCACCTGAAGAACCCGACATCTGTGGGCATTGGACTATCGTGCCCCTGGTCACTGGTAAGTGACCCAGACTCTGTTCCCTCTGCTTTTAGGTTCCTTCCATTCTCGATCCAGGCTTGGATCTCTTCGGACACTTCTCCTCTTCAAGGCAGCAGAACTTCTTTTCCAGCTTCCATTGAAAACGACGCCATGACCCGACACCAAAAGACACCTATGCACCCGGCTTCTCTGGGTGAGGTAACACGAGTACTCTGGTGCTCCCGTGGGTGTTGGCCCTAGACACCTCTAAGTCCAAAAGGGTTTTCTTGTAGTCGTCCTCTAAGCAGTGGCGTAACAAAACTTGAGGAGGCCCCCCTGCAAAGAATATGGAGGGGGCCCCCCACGCTCCGGATTCAGTCAGGAGTTCTCAGGTCGGGGGCCTGCTGCGCATGCACCAGTGGCGGCTGGTGAATTCTAAAAGTGGTGGAACGAAAAGCTGAGAACCAAGTTGAAGAAGGAAGTGAGTACAGCAAGCACACCAAAGTGAAAGAGGTGTGTTCGGGGTTGGCTTTCCCAAGTGGGCCCTTTAACCACTCAAATTTCAGCTTTAAATAAATTCAGTCATTTGTCTCCAAAATATCAGCTTGTCAGTTTATGAAAGCAGACACGTTTTGCTATTAAATACCAGCTTTGCCTTCTTGAAAAATAATTTAAATTTACATAAATCAAGAAGTTATCTTTTTTGTGAAAAAGTTCAATTATTGTCATGAACCACTAAAACACATGATAGATTCCGCCTTGTTTGTTTGTTTGTTTGAAAAGTTTTATATAGCGCTGGCTAGACCCGGAGGTATCAGAGCGCTTTACATGAAGTAGGACATTGTTTCAGAACATTGTTACATCAGTTGTTGGAGTTACAGAAGTTACATGAATTACAAAAGCATAGCATAACATTAGAAAAAAAAACGGTAAGGGGGAAAGTACTTCAGGTGACACAGGAGAGTCAGGCTGGAAAAGGGAAGGCAGACAAAGAATCACGGAGGGAGGAGGTGGGGGAGGGAAAAGAAACACAACGTGGAGACGAGGAAAACAATGTCCGATGTCCGGCTGGGTAGGTGGCGGCCAAGGGGTGAACCAGAGCCAAACTCCTCTATAGCTGCATAGGACAGCTCCTCCGGGCATCACCCAAAGTTGCTCGGGCACCGCGGTGCGTACAGACAGTTTTGGATTCCACCTTGAATATCTATGTGTCATAGTTGCATGTCATATGCGCCAATCTTATGCCAAGAATTACCGCCATTATGCCGAAGCAAGTATGAGGACTGTGCACCACGCAATCAGACAGGAATTACCACTATTATGCCAGCGCCCGCATTTTACCTGGTTTGGGCTCCATTATACCATGGGTGAGCACATTGGGCCGATATGTGCCACCATTATGGCAGGGCCAACATTATGTCATGTTATTTTATTTATTAAGTACACAATCATGGAACATTGCTGGTGTTGAAATGGGGTAGCTCTGTAGAATCTCACTAGTGGCTGTGACAAGCTCCCCTCTTTACCTAGTGATAGTTTTTTCTACACAAAGGCATGTCGCAGGCACAATGGAAAAGAGAGAGAAAGATATGAACGGCTTCCTTGTTTGTCTCTAACAGTCCACCCCCTCTCGTCACAGCCCTTCCCACAGTACACAAGGACACCCATATGTCCCCTGTACCCTTCTACAGGTCAAATGCATATCAACCATCCTGGAATGGTTACTTATTTAGGGAAGTATGGGGAGAAATTTTAGAGAATAAAAATTGCTTGACCTTTATGCGTGATGCGGGGTATGAAATTGACTATGGGGCACTTGAGTACAGTTCTCTGCAGGACAGCTGAGGGTCACGACTTCAGAGCCCACTGTGTTTACTCCCTGCCCTGTGTTAATTCAAGTCTATGTTGTGCAACCTTATTTACGCCCTGTAGTATTTCATTGTCTCTCATTCACCACTGTCCACCTACTGTATTTACACCCTGTAGTATTTCATTGTCTCTCATACACCACTGTCCACCTACTGTATTTACACCCAGTAGTATTTATTTGTCTCTCATACACCACTGTCCACCTACTGTATTTACACCCAGTAGTATTTATTTGTCTCTCATACACCACTGTCCACCTACTGTACTTACACCCAATATTTCATTGTCTTATTCACCACAGTCCACCTACTGCATTTACACCCAGTATTTCATAGTCTCTTATTCACCGCTGTCCACCTACTGTATTTACACCCTGTATTTCATTGTCTCTCATACACCACTGTCCACCCACTGTATTTACACCCTTTAGTATCTCATTGTCTCTTATTCACCGCTGTCCACCTACTGTATTTACACCCAGTATTTCATTGTCTCTTATTCACCACTGTCCACCTACTGTATTTACACCCTTTAGTATTTCATTGTCTCACATACACCACTGTCCACCTACTGTATTTACACCCTGTAGTTCATTGTCTCGCATACACCGCTGTCCACCCACTGTATTTACACCCTGTAGTATTTCATTGGTTCTCATTCACCACTGTCCACCCACTGTATTTACACCCTGTAGTATTTCATTGTCTCTTATTCACCACTGTCCACCTACTGTATTTACACCCTTTAGTATTTCATTGTCTCTCATACACCACTGTCCACCTACTGTATTTACACCCTGTAATTGATTGTCTCTCATACACTGCTGTCCACCCACTGTATTTACACCCTGTAGTATTTCATTGGTTCTCATTCACCACTGTCCACCCACTGTATTTACACCCTGTAGTATTTCATTGTCTCTTATTCACCACTGTCCACCTACTGTATTTACACCCTGTAGTATTTCATTGTCTCTTATTCACCACTGTCCACCTACTGTATTTACACCCTGTAGTATTTCATTATCTCTCATTCACCCTTGTCCACCTTCTGTATTTACACCCAGTATTTCATTGTCTTATGCACCACTGTCCACCTACTGTATTTACACCCAGTATTTCATTGTCTCTTATTCACCGCTGTCCACCTACTGTATTTACACCCAGTATTTAATTGTCTCTAATTCACCACTGTCCACCTTCTGTATTTACACCCAGTATTTCATTGTCTTATGCACCACTGTCCACCTACTGTATTTACACCCTGTATTTCATTGTCTCTCATAAACCACTGTCCACCCACTGTATTTACACCCTGTAGTATTTCATTGTCTCTTATTCACCACTGTCCACCTACTGTATTTACACCCTGTAGTATTTCATTATCTCTCATTCACCCTTGTCCACCTTCTGTATTTACACCCAGTATTTCATTGTCTTATGCACCACTGTCCACCTTCTGTATTTACACCCAGTATTTCATTGTCTTATGCACCACTGTCCACCTACTGTATTTACACCCTGTATTTCATTGTCTCTCATAAACCACTGTCCACCCACTGTATTTACACCCTGTAGTATTTCATTGTCTCTCATTCACCACTGTCCACCTACTGTATTTACACCCAGTATTTCATTGTCTCTTATTCACCACTGTCCACCTTCTGTATTTACACCCAGTATTTCATCGTCTTATGCACCACTGTCCACCTACTGTATTTACACCCTGTATTTCATTGTCTCTCATTCACCACTGTCCACCTTCTGTATTTACACCCAGTATTTCATTGTCTCTTATTCACCACTGTCCACCTACTGTATTTACACCCTTTAGTATTTCATTGTCTCTCATACACCACTGTTCACCTACTGTATTTACACCCTGTAATTCATTGTCTCATACACCGCTGTCCACCCACTGTATTTACACCCTGTAGTATTTCATTGGTTCTCATTCACCACTGTCTACCCACTGTATTTACAGTCTGTAGTATTTCATTGTCTCTTATTCACCACTGTCCACCTTCTGTATTTACACCCAGTATTTTATTGTATTATGCACCACTGTCCACCTACTGTATTTACACCCTGTATTTCATTGTCTCTCATACACCACTGTCCACCCACTGTATTTACACCCTGTAGTATTTCATTGTCTCTCATTCACCACTGTCCACCTACTGTATTTACACCCAGTATTTCATTGTCTCTTATTCACCACTGTCCACCTTCTGTATTTACACCCAGTATTTTATTGTATTATGCACCACTGTCCACCTACTGTATTTACACCCTGTATTTCATTGTCTCTCATACACCACTGTCCACCCACTGTATTTACACCCTGTAGTATTTCATTGTCTCTCATTCACCACTGTCCACCTACTGTATTTACACCCTGTAATTGATTGTCTCTCATACACTGCTGTCCACCCACTGTATTTACACCCTGTAGTATTTCATTGGTTCTCATTCACCACTGTCCACCCACTGTATTTACACCCTGTAGTATTTCATTGTCTCTTATTCACCACTGTCCACCTACTGTATTTACACCCTGTAGTATTTCATTGTCTCTTATTCACCACTGTCCACCTACTGTATTTACACCCTGTAGTATTTCATTATCTCTCATTCACCCTTGTCCACCTTCTGTATTTACACCCAGTATTTCATTGTCTTATGCACCACTGTCCACCTACTGTATTTACACCCAGTATTTCATTGTCTCTTATTCACCGCTGTCCACCTACTGTATTTACACCCAGTATTTAATTGTCTCTAATTCACCACTGTCCACCTTCTGTATTTACACCCAGTATTTCATTGTCTTATGCACCACTGTCCACCTACTGTATTTACACCCTGTATTTCATTGTCTCTCATAAACCACTGTCCACCCACTGTATTTACACCCTGTAGTATTTCATTGTCTCTTATTCACCACTGTCCACCTACTGTATTTACACCCTGTAGTATTTCATTATCTCTCATTCACCCTTGTCCACCTTCTGTATTTACACCCAGTATTTCATTGTCTTATGCACCACTGTCCACCTTCTGTATTTACACCCAGTATTTCATTGTCTTATGCACCACTGTCCACCTACTGTATTTACACCCTGTATTTCATTGTCTCTCATAAACCACTGTCCACCCACTGTATTTACACCCTGTAGTATTTCATTGTCTCTCATTCACCACTGTCCACCTACTGTATTTACACCCAGTATTTCATTGTCTCTTATTCACCACTGTCCACCTTCTGTATTTACACCCAGTATTTCATCGTCTTATGCACCACTGTCCACCTACTGTATTTACACCCTGTATTTCATTGTCTCTCATTCACCACTGTCCACCTTCTGTATTTACACCCAGTATTTCATTGTCTCTTATTCACCACTGTCCACCTACTGTATTTACACCCTTTAGTATTTCATTGTCTCTCATACACCACTGTTCACCTACTGTATTTACACCCTGTAATTCATTGTCTCATACACCGCTGTCCACCCACTGTATTTACACCCTGTAGTATTTCATTGGTTCTCATTCACCACTGTCTACCCACTGTATTTACAGTCTGTAGTATTTCATTGTCTCTTATTCACCACTGTCCACCTTCTGTATTTACACCCAGTATTTTATTGTATTATGCACCACTGTCCACCTACTGTATTTACACCCTGTATTTCATTGTCTCTCATACACCACTGTCCACCCACTGTATTTACACCCTGTAGTATTTCATTGTCTCTCATTCACCACTGTCCACCTACTGTATTTACACCCAGTATTTCATTGTCTCTTATTCACCACTGTCCACCTACTGTATTTACACCCTTTAGTATTTCATTGTCTCTTATTCACCACTGTCCACCTACTGTATTTACACCCTGTAGTATTTCATTGTCTCTCATTCACCCATGTCCACCTTCTGTATTTACACCCAGTATTTCATTGTCTTATGCACCACTGTCCACCTACTGTATTTACACCCAGTATTTCATTCTCTCTTATTCACCGCTGTCCACCTACTGTATTTAAACCCTGTAATTCATTGTCTCTCATACACTGCTGTCGCACCCACTGTATTTACACCCTGTATTTCATTGTCTCTCATACACCGCTGTCCACCTACTGTATTTACACCCTGTAGTATTTCATTGTCTCTTATACGCCACTGTCCACCCACTGCATTTACACACTTTAGTATTTCATTGTCTCTTATACACCGCTGTCCACCTGCAGTATTTACACCCTGTATTTCATTGTCTCTCATACACCACTGTCCACCCACTGTATTTACACCCTGAAGTATTTCATTGTCTCTCATACACCGCTGTCCACCCGCTGTATTTACACCCTTTCGTATTTCAATGATTCCTTCATGTCCTTCTTCTCTCAGCATCCATTAGCCATCTTGGAACAATAAATTCATAATAAACTACAGCAAAAGAAACATACAATGGTACAGCCAATAGTCCTCCAACCAACGTCAGACCTATTGGCTTTGCCAACGCTTATTAGATATGACATCTTACATGGATCCTCCCCTTCCGACCCACAATGTCCTTCCATTCTTATGTGTGTCCTACTCTCTCCCATATGACTCTGGTGATAGTTTGCTACACTCCAGTCCCATTCATTTCCCTGAATATATCTCTATTATTTTTGGCATTTCGTTGCTGTTCTGGGCTCGTTCTATGTTTCATTAGACTTTAAGTACCAATTCATAACCTGCTCTTTATTGGAGTCTTCAATAAAAAATATTACCAATGTGAATAGCAAGAAATAGAAATCATAGCAAAACAAACATAAAATAAAAAGTGCACAGCATGGGCAGAAACTGGATACCTAAAATGTATTTAAAAAAAAGAAAATGAAGGTGCTGTGCTGTGGAACCTGGGAATGACTTTCCCCAACTCTATAGTACTCCAGAGGCCCCTAAAATGTGAGTTTTTCAGTTAAGCTGGAGTCAGTGGCGTAGCACGAGCCTCACGCGCCCTCATTTAAGGAGGTGAAAATTGCTCCCTGGCTCCTGGTTGGGTAGTGAAAGAAAGCTATAGTCAGTGTGCCCCTCCCATTCCTAGGACCCGATGCCACTGCACATGCTGAACCATTGGTATGTACGCCCATGGCCAGAGTCTAAAAGTAAATAAAGGGCTGATGATAAAGCGAGTTAATAATACTAGGCAGGTGCCGATGGTGCCAGCACCAGACAGTGCCAAATTGACACCAAAAGCATCAAATATTACCAATTAATTCTAAGGAGGGAGCAAAAAACATAAAAATAGAATTTTGCTGAAGGCTCCAGATAGTTTTGCACTTGGTCTCAAATGTCGCTCAAAAATGTGCAACAACCACAGACATGTTCTCCCTTCCTTTGCAGCTGGGAAGACCACTGACACAAATGGAATGTGGCATAACAGCCAGAGATGCTGGCTTTGGAACTGGGGGATCATGCTCGAGTCTCAGCGTTGGTTCAACATCCTGTGATTCTGGGCAAATCACTTAATAACCCTGTGCTTAAAAAATAAGTGTGGCCTTGTGTAACCCTCCACTCATATCAGTGTAGTGTGTGTCAGTACTTTACACCACGCACACATTATACAGAGACAGTGAATCATACAAGTATGTAAATCAGTCTACAGGGAATGTCACATAAGCCAATGAGGATTACAAGGTGTAGGAATCACATGTCATCCATATTGGTGGGCAGTATATTTTAAGAGGGTTTGGTCTGGGGAAACACAAGCTCAGGATTTAAAGAGTATTCCATGGGGGTCAGCTTTACTGATAAAAATGTATATCTGCCCACACTTACTCGTTTTAGCAACATTAGAATAATGAAAGACTGGATAAGTTCTAACTATATCACAAAAAAAGAAAGCGAAGTTCTAACTATACCATTCATGTTTGTCTGCAGCTGTTTGATGACAGGTCATTGGTCACTGTCCTGTGTTAGGATTGTAACTACTGAACTGCAAGCAACACAAGGATATCTGTGACAAAGGCAGTAACCCACTGAGCTTCCAAATAAAATACAGCTCATCTGCATTTAAAAACTACTAACAGACAAATGATTTCTCTCCAGCAGGATCATTTAGCACCAGCGTTATCTGGGCATTTTGCATTGTCTTATTTTTGTCCTGCATCAGCCATGATAATGATAAAAACTGTTTAAATGAAGCACACACAAAGTATGTGTCCTGCTGGGCCTGTGCATATTTTAAAAAGAAAAACAAATGGTAACACATTCTCTTACCTACACCATTAGTCAAACTTTGTGTCACAGCCTGATGTGATAAGCAGCTGCAGGGGTCAGGAAAGGTGATAGGAATAAACAAACTTATTTTTTCCTGCGCTGCATAGAAAAAGAAATATCCATGTAATGTAACTGGTGCTCGTGTAAAGCGCTCCAATACCTTGGGGGCGAGCTTACGCTATATTGAACTATTTAAAAAAGTATTCTCTGTCATTTTCTACACGTACATCCATTTTCAAACATTCTTGAGCCATTTTTTTTTCTCTCTTCTGTGGAGATCTGGGAACGTTTCCATGTTCACTATCAGCATCGGGGACACTGCAGGCCACAGAGGAAACACTCTGTGCCATCCAGGGAGACTGCGAAGCCAATTGCATTTCCAATGCTTGCTTACCTTCCAATGTGTCCCAGCAGAGTCCTGTCCCTGGAGCTGCAAACCTTCTCCGCCAACACTCTGTTGCCTCGTCCCTTCTCAGAGGCTGTGGCTTGTGGGGAATGCTCTCTCTGGGGCCCCCACCCCCATCCTTTTTCCGGCCGGGCTCTGACTGAAGAGAAACAATGTAACTTGTTACTTTGTTTCTCTTCAGTCCTGCCCTGGGTCAGCGCGAGGAGCTCAGAGCAGGCTGCAGACTGCACCTGCTTTTTACAGCAAGCATTTCTCTCCCAGCTCTTTACCGAAGAGCTGAGGGAGCCCCCTTCACCTAACCGAAGACTGGGGCCCCCCCGCACCGCGGGGGCTGCGGGGGTGTTTATTACGCCCCTGCCTCTAAGTGTCCTTAACTTGTAATTTTCCAACCGTGACTTTCCCCATGGAAGTTAATGGCGATTCGCGCCTGTGTTGTAACACTGCACGCGTCCCCCGTGTGTCCCCTGCGTCACTACCTTGGGTGGTCCCTGGGGGCCCAAGCGCTTCTAAAGGATCTAGGTCTTGTGTCTAGTTCAGTCGTGGTTCTTATACCACTTTATTGGTATATGGTTTGGTACGCCCATAGGGCCCAAACATGTATTTGTGCTTTTACTGTTGAATACTGACTTTTAACTTAAGTACTTCGAACTCCAGCCTCATAAAGAGACTAGAGGGGTGTGTTTTATCTTAAATACATATATTTTGAATATATACCTGGTGTGGTTGTCCTTTCATTTGGTCATTCAAGAGATTATAGACTGGTAAAACAAGCTGCTTTACATTCCTTCATGACTTAGCCTGAAGGCTGCTCTCCATAGCTACCACTAGGATAGCTTTCAATAAAGGTTGTCTTTAACCTATCACCATAAGGGATTGTTTGGACTGGTACAGGGTGCCCACTTTAATTAGTGAACAGCATATACCAGGCCAACTTCTCACACTGACACAAACATAAGGACTCAGGCACACACAGATACACACAAACATACAGAATCAGACACACAGCTACCCAGAACCTCACATGGACAGATGCAGGTACATAGAATAAAACATATAAACTCACACACACAAGCACATAGAAACACATACAGACACTGAGAGATGAACACTCATAAACATGCACACATCTATAACAAATTAGTCACAAAGACATCGATAGACGCCTAGACTCCAATTCAAACAAATGGACTAAAGCAGCACAAATAGAAACACAGAGGCATGAACAGATGCATTCACACAAACATATAGTATCAGATACACACAGACATAAATGCCCAAAACACAGCTAAATAGTTCACCAGATACACCCCAACACAAGCATAAAAACTTAGGCATACACAGAAACATACAGAAACACACACAGTCCTGGAGCACTACACACACACAGACGGAAACATACACAGACATGGAGTGATGCATGCACATAGAAACAAACACACCATACATATATAAGCATTAAGGCACTAGCACACAGACATGAATAGATACTTACAGACCAACACAAGACAAGCATTGGCATAGCCAATAGGTCTCGCTTTTGGGACCTTATAAGTGTTTAACTATGCAACAGTTGCATAACTAAATACTTATAAGGTCCCAAAAGCGAGACCTATTGGCTATGCCAATGCTTGCACGAAGAGCCACCCTCCCCCGTGTAATGCCAGCTGCTGCAACAGGGGGAGGGACGGAGTCTGAGGAGAGAGAGCAGAGGAGCAAAGAGCAACAGAGAACCAGTCTGCCAAGTAGGTGCGAACGTTACCGCTAAAGTGAAAGTAATCATTTCGCGGGTGCTTTGATGTTCGCAGTGGCCGCGCGGCTCACTGAGAACATCAAAGCGCCCGCGAAATGTACACGCAGGCTGCCAAATGGTGCGCGCGCCCGGCGCACATGCACTGTAGTTGGGGGCCTGAAAAGCACTTGTTTGCACTTCCAAATCCCCGTTTTCTATAGCTCTCGCCAGAGCAGCGCTAAAGCGCTGGTTCAGGCGAGACCTAAAAAACAGTCTCAGACACACAGAGACATCAACGTAGACAGATGCATACACACACACACACACACACACAATCAGAACCAGACGCTCACAGACATATACCAAAGCACATA
The DNA here is from genome assembly GCF_964204655.1 of Triturus cristatus. Classification (NCBI taxonomy): domain Eukaryota; kingdom Metazoa; phylum Chordata; class Amphibia; order Caudata; family Salamandridae; genus Triturus; species Triturus cristatus. The sequence goes on along the minus strand of NC_140591.1, from coordinate 59,552,504 downwards.
GACATACAAATACACATGAATACAAACACAGAGACTCAGGCACACACAGACACATACAGACAAGGAGAAATGCATACACACAAACAGAAAAATACAAATTCACACAGGCAGACATGGAGTGATGAATACACACACAGGCACAAACACACACACAAGCATATAGGACCTGATTCCCAAATGTTATGTTATGTTATGTTAAGCCGCACTTTTTGAGCGCACGGCTACCCCGAAAGGGTGTCCCGGCGCTTTAGCAAAGAGGCCCAGAGAAACAGGAAACCAAAGGCAAACCTACTACAGTCACAGCGGGCTACTTGGTAAAGAGCAGCGTCTTCAACTCCTTCCTGAAAGCCAGGAGGTTGTTCGCTTTCCGAAGGGAAAGTGGGAGCTCGTTCCACAAGCAGGCTGTCACGTATTGGAAGGAACGACCTCCCATCCGAACACGTTTGACCACAGGCACCTCCATTTTAGCCAGGTCCGCCGACCTCAGCAACCTCCGCGGCACATAGAAAGCAATACGCTTCCTCAGATAGTTAGGGCCAATCGCATAGAGGGCTTTAAATGCCAGAGTGAGGAGTTTAAATCTAATTCTCCCCGAAATTGGGAGCCAGTGCAGCCTGGCCAGGAGCACAGAGGCGCTAGCTCTCCTAGGCAGCCCATAGATGGCTCTGGCCGCCGAATTCTGAACAATCTGCAATCTAGATAACAGATACTTGGGTAGGCCTGCAAAGAGTGCATTCGCATAGTCCAGGCGGGAGCCCACAAGCGCCTGGACTACATTCCTACGGTACTGCAGTGAGAGCAGAGGAAGAAATTTCCTGAGCATCTTGAGGATGCTGAAACATTTCCCTGCTAATCCCAGGATGTGTGGACGGAAAGATAGATCATCGTCAAACACCACTCCGAGATTTTTTACCTGAGAAGATGGTTTCTCTGGGGGGGACATGTCCTGGGGCCACCATGTCTTCCAGCCCGGATCAGGGGCACAGCCGAAAAAAAGCAGCTCAGATTTGTCTGAGTTGCATTTCAGGCTGTGCCGCTGAAACCACGCAAAGACTGCGCTCAGACAGTCCTTGATTCTGCCGCCGTTAAAGGCCTCTCCCTTCCTGCAAGTGAACAAGAGCTGGGTGTCATCAGCGTATGAGATGACCCGGGCCCCAAACGCCTCCGCTACCTCCGCTAGAGGGGCCATGTATATGTTGAAGATGGTGGGGCTCAGGATGGAACCTTGAGGCACCCCCACCTCCAGCGAAAGCATTTCGGCCGGTAACATTTCTTACACTTGTGAGAAAGTTTACACTCATGAATAAGTTTGCTACTTTTCAGCAGTAAGTCCAGCACTTCACATGGCCAACCACTGGTACTGCAACTTTCTCCCATAGAAAATAATGGAGGTTGAGACAATACAATGTGTAGTGTTAATCATATGCTGCAGTGTAAATCTGTATTAGGATGTCCAGGTGGAACTTGGATTGTCCTGATTCTTAAGGTTATGGGGAGAGCCTCATTACTGTTGAAGACAGCGTTGTGTATGCAGCTGTTCTGCTGAGGATATCTACCTGAAATAAATACTACCGGACACAGACCTGCAGTTGTGTGATTACTACATTTTCTGGCGATGAGCTGTGTCTGCGCAGGGGGGCAGATTGGATGATGTCCTCATCCCTGGTCCAAAGAACATTGTGAAACGAGTGATCTTCTCTCTGGTAAGATCATTTTCAACTCGAAGGAATTTAAGCTATAATTGAAGAAGTTTGTTAAGATTTGGAGGGATTTGCTTAATACTGGAGGATCAATAAATGTTAAAGTAATGGATAAAGTCCCTTTTTTAGAAACTGTTGGAAGAAATGTGCTCAAGAAGCGCTGTGAGCGTTTGTGGAATCTTAGCACGAGAGCGACGCAAGCTTTGAAGTCGAAGATACGCCACAAGCGTATGACACGCTGTGAGCGTTTGAAGGATCTGGGCATGAAAGCTCCGCGAGCGTTTCAAGTCGGAGTGCAAGACACGCCACAAGCATCTGTATGAGAGACGCGCCCATGTGATATCAGTGCTCGGCGATCTGTGCTGAAGTAATGAAGTAATGATTTAACACACTTTTGAAATGCGAGAGCTGCATGTGAAATCTGTGCTCAGCTCAGCGATAAATCTATAACTATTAGCTGAGTGTTTAAACATCATTTATAGTTTATGTGTTTATGCTTCTCAGGCACAACGTCAAGGGCCGGTGTCCTCTTCATTTTTAGATTTCCATGAAAGGAAACAAAAACTCTCCTTACCAAGCCTGCTTTTTTCCTGCTTCTGTTCTTGTGTTGTTTGAAGCCAAGCCTACTTCTTTCCTGTTCCTGCGATAAACAAAGAGAGAATAAAAGAAAATAAAAACGGGGAAAGGAAGTCTTACTACTAGAAATAGAAATAGGATAAATCTATCCACAGACAAAGAGGAAGAACTAGGAAGTTGAATGAAGCAAGAACTATGGAGAAGATAAACTTGCACATGGGACTGAAATAATGTATTATTTTAGTTCGTTGTGTTAGTTTATTTTATTAATTTGTTGTTTTACCTCTTTGTTTTAATTAGTTATTTTGGTCTATTGTTTTTATTTTTATTGCAGCTATTGAACATCTTTACATGTCTGATCAAGCTATGGCATCACCACCAACCTTTTTAGTCACGCCTGGTTTACCACCTATTCCGTGGGAACAATGGAAGAAACTATTTTTCACTTACATGTTAGCTGCAGGTGGTAATAGATATGGTCCAAGCTCTTTTATTACATCATTTGGGGGTTGAAGGAAGAAGGTTATACGAAAACCTCCCAGACGTTTCTTTAGGGATGGGAGATGGGCAACACAACAATGTTTATGAAATGTCCATACACATGTTAGATGCACAGTTTATTACTAAAATTGATGTGGTAATGGAACGACATAAGTTTTTTTCAATAACACGATTGTTAGAAGAGGATATTGACACTTATGTAGCAGCTCTACGTGGATTGTCTTTAACTTTTAAATTTGAAACCTTAAGTGATTCTCTCATTAGAGACCAGATTTTTGATGTACAAATGACAAAAGAGTAAGGGAAAAACTGTTGACAAAGGATCTCAACGTTGAGGAAACTATTCAAGTTGTCAAGGGGATGGAGCAAGCTTCCAAGTGGCTAAAGGAAATGGACACTTCTTCAAAAGTTGGTCACAAATTTGAGGGGGAGTGTGCCTCTATCCTTGAATTGCAGAAGCCACCTAGTGGAAACATAAGAAAGAGTGCTACTGGAGAGATGAAAAAAGATGTGTCCAATACGGGAGGAAGGAAGTAAGCTCCTGGACATATTGCTACTAGTTTTAAATGTGCAGCAAGAGGGGTTGTGTACCGTAACTGCGGGAAGAAAGGACATTTTTCTAGCCTGATGAATATTGGTGTTAAGGAGATTGAAGAAGTGTGAGATAATATCACCGAAGTTTTCTTGACTATCAATGAAGAAGAATGTGCTGCACAAGTTTCTACCAATGTTGCACATGAGAAGGAACTCAACGGTGTGAAAAAAGAAAGCGATGGAAAATTAGAAAAAACACATTGTATTGTGTGTCTCGATAAGTTGTAAGTGAAGATGCTAGTGGATTCTGGAAGTATGTATACCTTAGTGTCAAAGGACAAGTTATCTAAAAATGTATATGACGATTGGTCTGAACCTTACATAAAAGCTGTAGGATATGGTGGAAAAAGAATTGAAATTTCTGCTTTGAGGTGGATGAACATTTCATTTAAAGGACAAGAAGAGCATGGTCGGGTGTACTTTACTAATTTTGGTTCTAACCTTTTAGGTTGGCGTCACGAAAAAGACTTGGGTAATCGAAATGCTGAAAACCCAGTCATGTTATCGTTACCTGAATCGCAAGGGGTGAATTCTGTGGATACGTTTGATGAGTGGGTGGCAAAAAGTTTTCCTCACGTGTTCAAGGATAACCTGGGTCTACTTAAAGGATTTAAAGGCGGTCGACCACCAAACTCGTAATAAGGCCCTGTGTGACATTGCACAACAATGCGGCTGCTGTGCTGCAAGGATGAAATTGGAAAAAATGCACTATAATGCAGCCTGTGCTGTCTTTGTCATAGTGTTTTTTGTGTTGTGGCTGGTGGGTGGAGGCAAGCGGTGCCAATAGGGTTGGGTAGAAGCAACAACAACAGGGCTGGAGGGAGGGATTGATAAGTGCTGGCTACATCTTAGCACATTTTTCATCACAAGGCAGGTGGGTGAGGGGGCAACAAAACAATACAGGGAGGACCGGAGAAGCAAGCAGCAAGGTGGATTGTGGATGGTGGCAAGCAACATGACAGAGACTGCACACGGGTTTACATACTCCAAACTATAATCCTCGGAGAGAGCCATCGAAAACACGAAGTAAGCACAAACTATAGAAATGTTTAACTACTTAAAAATTTGTTGATACGCAAATATACTACAATAAAACATATTAACTTTTTCTTCAGTTTTCCTCCTATAAAATACTGGAAAGTGGTGGTTGTCAGGTTCCCCCGTTCCGATGCCCTCAGGGCTGTGTTGATGCTCTAAAGGGGCCCCCATCTGGACAACCTCAAGTCCGGCTTGTAATTTAACAAGGACTGTTGGGGTAATTGAGCGGGGGACGGAAAGGGTAGGGACCGCGGGGAGGGAGATCTGAAAAGCAAAAAAAAGACAAACACAACATGAGCTCCGTGCCTGTGGATACCACTGCACCTACAGTTTAAATGGAAACCAGCATTACGCACAATGTCTCGCTCATCTCACCTGAAAAGCAAAGAAGGTGAAGCCTAACGTATAGGGGAGAGCAAGGGGCAGTGGCAAGGAAACTTCAGGCAACTAGTATGTAAAACAAAAGAACACACAAATTGGATCGGCACTTCAGTGATTGTGACACATTGAACACTGCATGACTCAGTCTCTCCAATTGCACCTACCAACTTGTGTTTGAAGCAATACTCTTATGCCCAGCTGGTATGGCACCACCCCCTCTCTGGAAGCTCACTCCCATATCTATAGATGGAACATAAGAAGAAAAACAATAGTGATGACTGGCTGCTGGATCGTGAAGTGCTACACGCTTTGCTTCTGCCAGTAAATGCGTTTTGCCAAGATTAGATATACATCGCCAATTCCATATTATATAATCCACGTACACTGGCAGTATGTCTCTACTGCCCCGTGACGAATTCTCTGCATGAATCAACAGTTGCCAATAGTGTTGTTTGTTAGCGTGACCTCTAACCACACTTGGAAAGTCAGGACTGAGAATCACCAACGAAAATGTACCCCCCGTGCGAGATCACCAAGACGGACCTCCTTCAAGCGGAGGTATTATGAGGCCCTTCGGGTGGGGGGGAGCCTTAAAGTAATAGACGCTCCTCTGCACGAGACCTCCAAGTTTTGGTCTCTACCAACAGAGGGGCGAGGTTGCTCGAGGGTTTCTTAAACATGAACGCTCCTCTGCATGAGACCAACAGTCCCCAGGTCTCCGCCAACAGAGGAGCGAAGGTAGGAATCAGCTCAATACACCTACCTCACTTGAACTTTGGTTGTCTTGGGGAGGGTGCGCCGCCCTCTTGCTGTCCGGTACCTTGGGGTCAATGTGCTTCTGCCGCCAGCATAGCCAGGAAGAATTATCGGCTCCGAAGGAGTCGACCTTCGCCCTTTTGCTTCCGCAACGCAATGCCTGCCGGGACTGGTAGTTGCGGGACAGACGCGTTCCGAGCCGCTGTGCATGGTTTTCGCGGCAGTCAGTGCGCTGTCGATCACACGTCCCTGACAGAGGTTTTTAAATTACTATTCCAACTCCAAAAGGTGCTTGCTTCAGGAAAGGTGCAGGATAGTGGTATGTTAAAATAACTATTCCTAATCGAAAGGGTGCTTACCTCAGGAAAAAATGCAGGACAGTTGTAGAATTTAAATTACTATCCCAACTCCAAAAGGTGCTTTTTTCAGGAAAGGTGCAAGATAGTAGTATCTTAAAATTACTATTATTACTCAAAAGGGAGCTTACCTCAGAGAAAATGCTGGATATTGTTAGAGTTTAAATTACTATTCCAAATCCAAAAGGTACTTTCCTCAGAGAAGGTGCAGGATACTGTTATATTAAAATTACTATTTCAACAAAATGTACTTGCTTTATGTAAAATGCTTGATAGTAATAGCGTTAAAATTATTATTCCAGCTTAAACCATGCTTGCTACAAGTAAGGTGCAGGATAGTGGTATGTTAAAATTACTATTCCTACACCAAAGGGTATTTGCCTCCTGTAAAATGCTGGATAGTGGTTGGGTTTAAATTACTATTCCAACTCTAAAAAGTGCTTACTTCAGCAAAGGTGCAAAATAGTAGAATGCTAAAATGACTATTCCAACTCTAAACAGTGCTTGCCTCAGAGAAAATGCTGGATAGTGTTGGTGTTTAAATTACTATTCCAACTCCAAAATATTCTTGCTTCAAGAAAGGTGCAGAATAGTGGTATGTTAAAATTACTATTCCTACTCCAAAGGGTGCTTTCCTCAGAGAAAATGCTGGATAGTGTTGTAATTTAAATTACTATTCCAACTCTAAAAGGTACTTGCTTCAAGAAAGGTGCAGGATAGTGGTGTGTTAAAATTACTATTCCTACTCCAAAGAGTGCATACCTCAAAAATAAATGCTGGATAGTGAAATTATTCAAATTACTATTCCTACCCCCAAAGATGCACACCTCAAAAATAGTTTTAAATAGGGATACGATAAAACTACTATTCCTGAAACAAATGATGTCTAACACTGTAAAAATGCTGTATTTTATTAAAACTAAGGGCCTCATGTAGGTAGCATACCAGTTACCACTTCTAAAATACCGAACGATACCGAATCGGTATTTTAGAAGTGGTAACTCGTATGTAGGTAATGAGTCGGTATTTTTTACCGATTCGTTACTATTCGGTAATTACCGAATCGGTATTTACCGATTCGGTAATGAGGCATACCTTCCCATTGATGGGAAGGTATGCCTCATTACCGAATCGGTAAATACCGATTCGGTAATGGGGGGAACACTTGCATGGGTGGCAGGGTGTCACATTGACACCCTGCTGCACCCCTGATTCGGCCATGTGTGCACATGTGGCACACATACATGCCCTAAGGGCATGTATGTCTGCCACATTGCACACTGCTACGCGCGTAGAAATGCATAAATACATACTTTAATTATTTACCACCAACTAAAAGTTGGTGGTAAATACCGACTCTAAATTACACACACACACTCCCCCTACATCTCGATTTTGGTGTCGGAATTTACCGAATCGGTAAAATTACCGATTCGGAAAAGTTACCGATTCGGTAACATTACCGATTCGGTATTATTACCGATTCGGTAATTTTAACGATTCGGTAAATTCCGACACCAAAAATTGTCCCCCTACATACCATTAGCCAAAATACCGGTCGGTAACGGTAAAATTACCGAAAATCGGCCGTTACCGACCGGTATTTGGCTACCTACATGAGGCCCTAAATTCCTAATCCTACTAAAACATAAACGTATCTCAGTAAAACATGCTGTTGTATTTGTAACTACCTGATAAATATTATCGCATACAAAAAATATTTATTTTACTTTTTTCTATATCAACAGATTACTACTACATTCAACAGCCAAAGACGAACAACATTTGGACTGAAATATATATATATATATATTATCACCAAAAATGCCCTGAAGCATTGGAGGGGAACTCGACCGTGCCTCAGACCATGAGGTCAATCATTGCCTCGCTGCAGCCTGCCTCGCCATTGCCATCAATATTCATTAAGGCCGACGCGTTTCGAGGCACACCACGCCTCTTCATCTTGGGCAGGGAAAACAAACATCGATGGCTCACCTCTTTTGTTTCCATTATTTATTTATTTCCCTCACCCTTAGTGGGTTTGGCTTCATATATTGTCCATTAAAGCATTGTGGGAATCGTAGTTCCTAGAGGTGAGTATTGATTGATTCTTTAGTAAGTTCGATGTTTAAGGTCCATCATTATTGCACATTTATTTCCTTTAGTAGGATTGGCAACTAAAGAATCCATCAATACTCACCTCTAGGAACTACGATTCCCACAATGCTTTAATGGACAATATATGAAGCCAAACCCACTAAGGGTGTGTGAAATAAATAAATAATGGTTATAGTTAGTTCAGATAACTATAACTTGCGCGACCGCCACTCTATCACAAGGATGATGTCATCAGTGATGTCAAGAGTGATGCCACTGACCATGTCATGAGTGATGTAAAATGTGACGTCATGAGCAGAGGATTGCGGGCGCGCGAGTTATAGTTATCTGAACTAACTATAACGGTGGAATTTCATTGGTTTTTTTATGAGTGAAATATCCACCTAACTATAACATGTGTGAAACCTATGGTTTTTTAAGTGAATTATATATATATATATACACTTAACTTCATGAAAAGCATATTGCAAGGTAATTTCCTTAAATATAAACAACCAAAAACAAGTAAATAAAAGACAAAGCATACAAACACGAAAGAAACAAATTAAAAAACATCATAATTACATCATCATTCCAAATTATAAACAATATTTAAAAAAATTCTTTCAGCTTTCAAACATTTCAACAATAAAAAAAAGAAAAACATAACAAGGTAATGTTCACATCAATAAATTATTACATTAACATTTTTACTTCTATTATTATAAAGAAATTCAAATTTCTTCTCCCACAGAAAAAAACATATAACAGGTAAATAGATTGTTTAAACTTGACTAAAGAAATGTAGGCAAATAAACACAAATGTATCTCTTCAAATTACAATGAAAAAGTGTTGTACAAAAAATAATGTTAAATATTTCCAATATACTAACAATCATTTTCTTTCAACTTTCAATTTTTTCAGACCACAATACAACTCAAACTCATAAAGCAAAGCAAGAAACACCCTAAACAATATTATAAAGGTAAGATGTCTGAAAGAAAAGCTAATCCAAAAAATTAACTATGCTTCCCTCCCTAGGAAACTTCACCATAAATTATATATATGTAATAAAACTCAAAAAATATTTTTCTTTTCAGAAACATACAAAAAAATCAATATATTTTCCAAAGCAAAAGAATCTAGCAACATCTTATTCAAAGGTAAGACAAACTGAATTATTTTTCAATGCAACCAATGTACTTGTTTTCTCCGAATAAAGCATCATTGTTTAGGTAAAAAAACAACTAGGATAGAAATACAACAAAGTTAAAGCATTAAACAGAACTTGAAAATGCATACATTGTAATCTATGTAAATTATTATATAAAACATACTATCATTTTCCCTCTAAAGAGGTATTAACCCCAAATATTAAATAAATAACAATATTTTTTTATTTGTTCTCTTTTCAGAACCAAAAATGTCTACCCCATCAGAAGAAGCAAAATACCTAACATCAAAAAGAGGGAACAGACTGCTAAACCATAGTGGGTATGTTTATTGTAAAGAGAGACTATCTGAACCCAGTTGTCATTGGAGGTGTGTGCAGTATTACTCAACCCATTGCACAGGCAGAGCGGTTACTCTTGATGACACTGTTTTAAGAACCACAGACCATAACCACTCTGCCTCTGCAATGGAGATTGAAGTTAGAGAAAGGATTAATGAGATCAAAGATATTGCATCCACCTCCAATGAACCCTGTGGTGCAGTTTTAAGGGAGGTATCCCAACACATTCCCCCACATGTTGCAAGTAGCATGCCCACAATACCTAATTTGAGAAGAATTATCCAACGTCAAAAACAGACAAGTAACCCACAAAGAGTAACACCCCAAGCATACTCTGACATAATAATTCCACCTGAACTCTCAATTACTGTTTCTAATGAACCTTTCCTATTGCATGACAACCAAAACCCTCAAAAGAGAATCCTAATCTTTAGCACACCCCATAATCTAGTAAGGTTAGAAAACAGTGATATTTGGATGATGGATAGAACGTTTAAAAGCACGCCCCATCCATTCACCCAAATATACACTATTCACGCATACATTAACAATACAGTTGTTCCCTTAGTATACGGTTTACTCCCTGATTAACAATCCTCAACATACACTGAATTTTTATCAGTGATAAAATCTAAAACATCCAACAAAAGTCTGAGAAAAGTAATAATTGACTTTGAATTAACTATGAATAATCTAATAACCAAAGCATACCCAGATAACCAAATTCAAGGATGTTTCTTTTACTTTTCTCAGGCAAATTGGCGAAAACTACAAAAAACATCCTTATTTGAGGATTATATATCAGACAGCAAACTACAGTTTGAACTAAAAAAAAACGAAATGCCCTTTAAAGTGTTCCCCCTGACAGTGTAGACAAGTAAAACACTTCAATTACTGAATCTGAATATTTTACAACAAATGAAGTAAAATGGGCCCCTATACTAAATTATTTTGAAGACACATGGAGTGGCCATCTAAGCAGGTTGGGTCACAGGAGGAGACCACGTTTTCATGTGGAGTGGTGGAACTGTTACTCGACTTGCTTAGAGGGAGGAGCAAAAACAATCAAGGCCATAGAGGGATGGCACAACTCCTTCAACAAATCAATTGGCAAATCTCATCCTAATTTCTATCATTTCTTGGAAATTTTGAAAAAGGAGCAAAATTTCCAAAAAATGAAAATGTCGATATCATTAACAGGTAGTCTGAACCTACGTATTTCTACCAGAACTAAGGAAATGTCTGAAAGACTATTGGGTGTAATTCAACAGTTTACGTTGACAGTGCCTTAAGACTACCTTGATAATCTTGTACACATCCTGCATTTCTAACACACACAATATTTTTACTTGTCTGTTTTGCCCTAAAACAACTCCTACTATTTCAATTGATTTTTATCCATACATTTTTAAATTAATAATAAGTCAGGTTTCCTTACCTTCAGATGTTTTCTTTCTTCAACTCTTGGACTTACATTCCATCCATTACTTCACCAAGAGTCCTTTTTTTTGTAAAATCCATAGTAAATAACAGAGAATCCATTTTAAAAATCCATAAACCAATGAAAAAAAGTACAAAATATTAATATGCACACTAATAACAGTGCATATATCAAAAAACGCACCGAATAAACAAAACCCAAAAAATAAAGATATTTATCAAAAAACGCAACAAATTCCAATGTTGTAACCCAATTCTCATCGAAAGACAATGCCATGTCGATAGCTGTAGAAATCCAAAATGAAGAGACCCAAGAAAAAAATCCCGAAAATAATTTTATTTATCTCCAAAAAACACAACAAATTCCAATGATTCAATCCATCTGGCCCAAAAATACTGTTTAAAAATAATGATGAGCACATCCAAAATCTATAACTTGAAATCACATTGTAAATACATCTAACCGCGACGATGATAAAAATATCTTTTTTTTTTTAAAGCGTGTCGCTAAACAAAAATATCACACTTTTGTTTCATGAAGTGCTTAATATGGGGAACAGCCATTACAACGCGGTTTTTACCACACGCAGCTTTTACATCGCATGCGTTACAACGCATGCAATGTTACAACGCAATGCCATTACAACGCAAGTCTTTACATCGACTGGCGCTAGATGGCGTGCTAACATTACAAATAGTGTAGTTTACTATCCCAACACCTTCCCTACTGTTAAGTGGACTGGAGTTGGAATAGTAAATAACACTTTTCTAATGTTAGCACGCCATCTAGCGCAAGTCGATGTAAAGACTTGCGTTGTAATGGCATAGCGTTGTAACATCGCATGCGTTGTAACTGCACACGTTGTAATGACACGCGTTGTAATGTCATACATCCGTTTAATATATATATCATTAACCACTTTATGAAAGAAAAATAGATTGTGAAAAAAGAGACCCGACGTGGGCCTACTACTGCAACATGTAATGGCGGAAATTAGTTGTTAAACACACATCAAAAATACTTAAAACACATTTACTACATCTATCTACCTGCCTCGTCTCTCCTTACAATAAACATTACCACTACACTATGGGGTCGATTCCGATGTCACTAAAAATGCTTTCCCAATTCTATTCGTAGGCTTACCTTACGACCGACTCATATCCGGAGCTTTTTTCTACAAATGAGCAAGTACGATGCGTATTACAGGCAAATTTCCGACCGAATCGTCCGCTCCGATTCGTGCTCAATTTCACAACCGAACAGGTTCAGGAAACACGGAAATCGAGTCGTACGAAGGCTTTTCCCAACCAGTTTCTGGACACGCAAGTACAATGCGTTTTTTCTACACGTCGTACAGGGCGCCGCTTCCAGCACGTCACAATTTTTGGACGAGGCGTATTTAAGCTCCGATTCGCGCCAGAACACGATCAACGGGGATGAGACGGAACAGCCATTTATCCAATCGCGCATGTCTTCCCTATACTGTACGGCTACCGTTACTGACGTGCACGACGCAGAAGGTGAGTCAGACACCTACCACACACCAAAATGTCATGAGCACACGAAAGGAAACCCCAGCATAGGGGGGTGGATGCCTATCACTCCCAGCATTGTCCACCCCATGGGGGGGTGGATGCCTATCAGTCCCTGCATTGTCCACCCCAAAGGGGGGTGGATGCCTAGCACTACTAGCATGTCCTAACCATCGGGGGTGGATGCCTATCACTCCCAGCATAGTCCACCCCATAGGGGGGTGGATGCCTATCACTCCCTGCAGAATGTATGACGTTACAACGCATACATTTACAATGCATGCCTTTACAACGCAGTTTTTACATCGCAACATCCTTTACAATGCATTCTTTTACATCTCATGCCATTACATCGCATTTTCAGAAACTACCTTTACAATGCATTCCATTACATCGCATTATACCTTTACAACACATACCATTACAATGCATGCCATTACATCGCATTTAAGGTAAGTGTTGGATAGTATAGGGGTAATAATTACTATTCTAACTCCAGTGAGTGCAACAGTAGGGTAAGTGTTGGATAGTGTAGGGGTAAAAATTACTATTCTAACTCCAGTGAGTGCAACAGTAGTGTAAGTGTTGGCTAGTGTAAGGGTGGTATGCATTGTAATGACTTGCGATGTAATGCCTGCATTGTAGTGACATGCATTGTAAAGACATACGTTGTAGTGACATGCGATGTCATGGCTGCGTTGTAATGACATGCGATGTAAAGGATGTTGCGATGTAATGACTGCTGTGTAAAGGTAGTGCGATGTAATGACTGTGTTGTAAAGGTTGTTTCCCCTCCCAGCATTGTCCACCCCATAGGGAGTGGATGCCTATCACTACTAGCATATCCTAACCATAGGGGGGTGGATGGCTATCACTCCCAGCATTGTCCACCCCATAGGTGGGTGGGTGCCTATCACTACTAGCATATCCTAACTACAGGGGGGTGGATGGCTATCACTACCAGGATATCCTAACTATAGGTGGGTGGATGGCTAGAACACTCCCCCACTGCTGTAATGTCAAAATTGTGTATTCGTGTGTAAAAAGGCTGAAAAATTGACACATAAAGAAAATTATTTGTCAAAGCACCATCACTGTAATGACAACGATGTGAGTGTGTGGTTCAATCCCCCAGCATTGTCAAGCACATAGGTGTCATGGGGTATAACCCCCATCACAGTAGTGACAAAAAGTTGAGTGTGGGGTTCAATCCCCCAGCATTGTCAAACACATAGGTGTTATGGGGTATAACGCCCATCACAGTAGTAACAAAAAGTTGAGTGTGGGGTTCAATCCCCCAGCATTGTCAAGCACATAGGTGTTATGGGGTATAACCCCCATCCCATCAGTGACAAAAAGTCGTTATGCGGCATAAGCCCCCCCACTATAGTGAAAAACATGGGTATGTGTGTTACACCCCCTTCCCAGCATGCTCAACAGAAAATGTATGTTTCTGGGCCTAAACACAAAAGCTATGTATTGATAAAGTAGTAATTGTTTTCCAAACAAACACAGAACTGTTGAGGCAAAGATTGTTGTGTGTGCAAAAATACCCTCCGCTATGTGCAGCCAATCATTGTTATTGGAGGCTAACACTGCCACAAATTTTCAATTGGACAATGTAAGATGCGACCATCAAAATGCCTAGGCACACATATTGTTCCACAAACATGCACAAATACAAAGGTTTCCGTCTGAAACTACAGTTGTGCTGAGATCCAGTTAGACACTGTGACACCAATGGCAATTTCGAAACAGAAGGAATGTTCAGACTGAAGATGTAGGAGTCCCAGGGCCAGTAGAGAAAACAACTCAACAAAACATCCACTACATGCCCTTCAAAGAAAGTTGAAATACATGGGTGAAGATGCACAAAGACAAACAACCAGCCACACACTGCAGAACAAACACAACATGTGTGTGTGTGTAAGTGTCTCTAGGCTGGGCCAACACACACGATGGGGGCAGGACTCCACTGAGACATATGCGTGTTGAGTAAAATCCAGAAATATTTCATTAATTGGGATAGTGAATGTGGGCAATCAGGCATTGTCTGATGAGTGGGTGCATAACTGTCACTATCGGAACAAGCTTGGTGGAACAACAAACAATACAACAAGAGACTGACTCTCTTCCGCAGTACCCTCAGGGCCACAACACTGTGGTGACAGTATCCTGTCTGCGGACCCTCTGTGAAGATAAATTAGTATGTGGGTCATACATTTCAGCACACTCACTCTTGCGCACTGTGTCACGTGCCTTGCAAAAACAACTGTCATCTCACATACCCAAACATGACTCACAGGGACCTGTGTGTGTTTCTATCTACAGTGTACAGAGGGTGATACTATCACTATCTGGGTCTGGCACCACTAAGGTGTGCCAATCGTCGCAGTGGAGCAACCTAGAGCGACACAGGTCCTGACGAAATGCCATGAGGGCATGAAACATGTCGACCACTAGAGTAGGAGACAGTTAGAGACAAATACAAGTCACACTAACTGTCTATCTTCCTCTAACTTTTTAATGAGGTGGACAGCTGTCCTAAATAAACACATTCAACAGACTATCCAACCTTTTTTAACTCACTCTACTCATCTACACTCCTTCAGGCCCCTCACACCCACGCACTCAACGGCAAGGAACAAAAGATCTCCGCTAAAGAGCCCCTTCACGGGTGCCCGTCGGGCATTGCACCGCCGGCCCGACGAGGAGCAGGCCCAGATGATGAAGCATGCTGGGTGTGTGAGGGCATTAGTTCCGAATATGGGAACTTCCCTTCCCTACCTATAGGTTCTTTGAGTCCAATCAATATCGACGGATTTGAGAATTGACCTCACTAACAAAACATCCCCTTAAGGAACTGCATACCCTTTCTAAATATAGTCTATCCGGGGCATGTATGCTGGACCTCTTGTAAAAGCCCTTCTGTCCTCCACCTTTTGTTAATAGACTGTAATGCAAGGCCACATTGCAGGTAGGGGCCTTGCCAAGAGACAAATCAAATTTGGCCAGTCTAAACACAACACACCTTGATCTGCAGCAATGTGCCACATCTACGACTACATTGACTGGTGGCATTGTACAGGCACCCATACAACCCCAGGGGTGGTGGTGGAATCTGTGTTTAACAAACACAATGCACATAGCTAGTCATCACACATGGTGAAATGTGTTCTACTATTTAGGATGGAGTACATGTGCAGAACGTGAAATGTATCGGACACATTTGGAACATTAAGACTGTCTCATAATAATGAAACAATCAAGGAGACTCACAAATAAGACATGTTGCCATCAGGCTACAGGGAACGGTACAATCCGCTGAGTGTGAGCAGTCATACACACATACATGTGCCAAACTCACAAAAACAGATGACATATCAAAAACATGCAAATGTTGCTAGTACAAATGTGACTCTGGGAATAATAAATGTGCCACATGTGACTTTGCCCACATTGCAGGCCCTCATCTCAACCCAACCAGGGATGACACCATAATGACGCCAATGTACTGGTGCACCCACATCTCGGACACTCAAAGTCAAATAGGTTGAAAAAGAACTGTACTACTCAGCACACAGCAAGCTTCTCAAACAGGAACATCTGCAGGGACTACAGTCTTGGTAGGAAATGGGGTTTGAACACAGAGATTAATGCTCACATGACACACACCATGGTCTCAGGATATGTCACAGATTAACACACTGCCATGAGGTGATATCACTACTGTGGAAGGTCAGCTGTGGCAAGCTTGGTCTTGGCAGGGGTCTACCATATCAGAATGATACTCGGACATGGATCCAAAGATTACAACACACAGAATACTTTGTATCCATCAGCCTCTGTACATGTGTTTCTCCAAAGTCATCAGCACGTTCTCAAACTTCATGTATAACAAGTTGTACTGATGAGACAGATGTCTTTTTTCATCATCAATGCGCCATTCTGCATGTCCATCGTAGACGGTTGCACCATTAAAAACATGTACAATGTGTACGAATGTCAGCACAACCTATGTGCAAAAGTGTAAGTCAAAGATGGGATTGTGTCAAAAGCATGTCACATTCCTTGTCCAAAACATTGTGGATCCTGACAACCTGCAATTGCAGTCAATGATGACTCTGATACATACTGTAATAAGACACATATACCATGGACCACATGCAGTCCATCACATAGCTAATTCATTATTTTCACAAAACAAGATTTCAACAGCAATTTCATTAGGCTAATTAAACAAATTAGGTACACAAAATGCAAATCTGCTAAATAAATGAAAAAATGCTTTATTCAGCATTTGCCTTTAAAAATCTCAACATGAGAATGATAAGGCCAATGGCCAGTCCATTAGATGTAGTCCTTTAGGGGGGAATACAAATAAATCTGCCTCCCTTGCTTGCCTGCACTGCTACGACTAGGGGACATCTCCCCTTGGATGGGCATCTTTAGGGGCATGCCAGGCAACGCAGGGGCAGGTTCAGGGGACAGCAGAATGGGGCAGGGGAGGGGTGGTGGGTGCAGGAGTGTCGCTGCAACTGCAGTGGAGGTGTCTGACACAGTGGGTGCCGTCACCACTGCCGCGCCCAAGTCAGATGTGGCGGGTGCCGTCACCACTGCAGGGCTCAAGTCAGATGGGGGTGGTTGCCGGCACCACTGCAGTGGGCAGGACAGATGACGTGGACGGGGTCTCCATGGCAGTGCCCAAGTCAGACGGGGTGGATGTGTTCCCTACTGCAGTGCCAATCTCAAGAGGAGTGAAATGGGGTTCAGATGAGGTGGGCAGGACAGAGGGGGGAGACACGGTCTCCACATCAGTGGGAGGAACAGGCTGAGCATGTGAGGTGAAGTGGAAGTGCATGTGGTAGGGGGGAGGGCCTAAGCATTTTGGGGATGTGATATCGGTGTGTGGGTGAACTTGGGGCAGGGAATAGCTGTGGGACCTGTGGAGTGGTGGCCTGGGGGCTGCAGGACGGAGACTGTGTGGTGGAAGTGCATGGTTTTGGTGGGGTCTTGCCCTTCCTGGTCCAGGGGGATTTGCGGATGGGGGCCTCAATGTTTGTGCATCTGGGGGAGGGTGTCCGTGTGGCACGGGAACTACCCTCTGTGCGTGGTGACTTCCTCTTCCCCTGGTAAGTTGGAGCAGGTGGATCGGTGGGGAAGAGGCCAAGGTCACAGAGGAAGAGCTGCTTGGAAGGGGGGGGGGGGTTTAGGTGAGGCAAGGGAAGGTGTTTTGGAGGGAGAGGCATCTGAGGACTGCAGAGTGCTTGTGGATGCCTGTTTGTGTGTCTGTGATCAATCCTATGTGTGTGTGCCAGCAGTCCCCGGAGTGTGCGTGCTTGTGGGTCTGGATTTTGTCTTGCGTGTCTGTGTGCTGCTTGTGTCTGATGTGGTGCGTGCATGTGCTCGTGTGTGTGTTTTTTGGACAGGCAGTGTAGTGGGGATTGTGGATGTGTCAGGCAGAGGTAGGAGGGGTGAGGGCCTGTTGGAAGAGGGACACTGCTGCCGTCTGTGTGGAGGCCATGGCCTGAATGGTCCGATGTAGGGCAGACATGTTCGATGAGATGCCCTCCATGAAGGACACCAGTTCTGTCAACAGACTGGTGTGAGAATGGAGGACACTCAGCATTGCGGTCCGCCCTACATGGATCTGCGTAAGTAAATCCACAGACTCCACACTCAGGGCAGCAGGGGAGACAGGGGCAGGGGGTACGGTGCCTGGCATGAAGGAGACATGCTCCCTTACACGGGAGCCTCCATGGACATCTGGGATGGGAGCAGATGGGAAGGTGGAGGTGGTGGTGGGGACAGACTCGCTAGGTGTTGTCTGGGGTCTGCTGACACCCGTATCCACAAGGGAGTCATCACTGAAGCTGCTGTGTTCCTCAGCCAAGGTGGTTGTAGCTGAGGTCTCCTCAGTGTGGCTCCCCTCACCCTCTGTGCCACTGGGTCCCTCCGACTCCTCTGCAGCGGACCCTGTCTGGCTCTGCGGCTCCTCCTGGTCTGTGGAGCTGTCTCCTCCAGTGGCCATAGATGTAACTGCAAATAAACAGGGTAAACAGATCCACATCAGTCACCTGTATTGACCTCACACATCACAGTCGGTACAGCACATTCCAGCGCACGGCTGTGCATCATTTGCAGTATATCAGCAAAAGTGCTGACACATATTTGAAAAAGACACATGTCAGTCTACCAGTCAACCATGCCCCTCATATCCTACCTGTCCATGGACCCATCAGTCTGGTGCATGTGGTTAGCCACTACTCATATGTGCACACATGCACCACATAGACAGTTGTCTGGACTGCAGCATTAGTGATGGAAATGTGTCAGTACACACATATCCCATCTCCTGCCACTGACTCAGTACATGTGTCAGGATATGGGATGGCCAAAGTCATTGTCAGCAATATGGAGATGCTTCCTTCACCAGACACCATGATGTGCTCATGTATTGATGGCCGATGCTACAATTGAGTGCATGCAGGACAACTGACACTACTGCAGGATACACATTCATGTATTTGTGGTGAATGTAAGCCCTGCAGCTGTCAAGTGCACATGTTCCCTCACTGCTACCCACATCTTAAGGCTACTGATGATCCCACGTCATACAAATGCCACAGCTGAGTGACAGCAAGCACAAGTCTGTCAACATGATCACATCACAGTCTGATGAGAATGAATTATAGCTGCCTGCACTTAAATGTTGAATACAGCATTAGGCCCAGCCAAGTGATTACACACCTATGTTTGACCCCATTGTGATGATCCAACAGCCACATCTCAGCTGGCTGCCCACCCCAAACAGTTTGACACCCCAGCAGTCTAAAAAGCTAGGCCACTCCACAATGACGCCGAGGCAGACACCTGATTGCACATTTCACAATGCACTAAATGTAGGTTGACACACATGAGTAGGATAACAGAGGGTGCTTCATGTCCGGAGTAGGCATACCTGACCTGGTCCATGTGCAACATGGGATTACCATGAACACTAGTCGTGTGTGTATGCATGTGTGACACACATGATGTACATACTTCAGAGGCCCCAACATTATCCCACCTGCTGCATGGGTGTGTGGTAAACGCCCCCGGCACATATGGTGAGGCAGAGCAGCAATTAGAACACATATTAATGGCCCACACAGAGCACATGTTAGATATCTGGCAATGTGCAGACACATATCAATCAATTGCCTCACTCGTGAAGGCCAAAATATTGTACCGGTAGCAGATACTGTTTCCCACCTCAACCTTGGGCAAACGCAGGAACACACCCCCCAAGTGAGACAGGTCACAGAATGAATGTCAGATGAGGAAGGGCCATAACCTAATTCATGCACATGACTCTGGTCCAAGCAGACAGACGAACTGTGGTAGTGTAACCAGGCTGAAGGAGTGCAAAGATCATGTTAGACACAGTTCACAGACAAGGCATGCACTCACCCCCTCCTTGCTGCTGTCTGGCCTTTAACTGCCCATCCAGGTCAGGGAAGACCACTGTCAGAATCCGGAGTATGTGGTGGGTCAGGGCCCGGTGTCTGACCCTTTTGCGAGGAGGCGACAGCTTCAGCTGGACTCTTGCAATCTGACGGGTCCAGCCACGTAGGTCCTGTCACCTCTTCTGGCAGTTGCGGATGCGGTGCCTGTGGACCCCCACAGATCGAACAGCCCGGCAATGGTCAGCCAGATCTCATGTTTCTGATGGCCATCAAGCTGTGAGGGTGACAAAGTTAAAAGACCATTACTACACATGCAACATGTTTGTGTATCACACAGTTGGATATACTTGTTGTTTGCACAAGGTCATCTGATTTACACAGGTAGTGCAACTATGGTGATGGACACTAGTCCTGCATCAACAACTTGGAACCAGTGCCTGGGTATTATAACCATGTAAAAATGCACTTTCCCAGCGCATTACCTGTTCACTACAGGTACCTACACACTTTGGGGGTGACAACTACTCAGTGAGCATGCTAGCCACTGGTGTACACAATGCCATTAGTGCTAGTCAGACAACATGCACAATGAGAGAGGATGTGGACTGCACACTCACCTGCTCCCCTGGTTTTCCATACAGTTTGCTGTACTGTGGAAGGAGGCTGTCCAGCAGGGCCTTGTTCTTTTCCTCTGTGAAGGCTGGGGCCCTCTCCACAGTACGTGCCATTCTTGGAGCCCGAGGATACAGAGACAGTAGCAGTGGTAGCAGAGATGTCAATCTGGAGCATGTAGTGCAGGCAAGTGAGCTCTCAGGGGAAGAGACAGCCTTATATCTGTGCTGCAGAGGCAGATTCTGTGCCATGCGTCCAAAGCGATAGGTCCGAGTTGTTCGTATCCTATGAATTAGTCCAATCCATGAGATAGCACGCATCCCACACACCTACCACAACGTTCAAAATATCTGCATCATGACAGTTTTGATTTTGATACATTTGTGCAAAAACTAAACCGCATCGTACCGCACGCGAATCGTGCATGATGCAAAATGCGCGTCTGTCACCATGACGACCAACAGCCAATCTGTGCGTCCGGATCGGTCAGGATGTGTCAGACACGTATTTTGAAAACTCACCCGCCTCGAACACCATTGAATCAAGCATGCAATATGTCAGTCTGCATCGGTCAGGATGCGGAAGACGCGTATTTTGAAAACTCACCCGCGTCGAACACCATTGTATTAAGCATGCAATATGTCAGTCCGGCTCGGTCAGGATGTGGCTCACACAACCATGCAATACTCACCCACGTCGAACGCCATTGTATTAAGCATGCAATCGGTCAGTCCGACTCAGCCAGGACTTGACTTACGCGTCCATGCAATGCTCACTCATCATGTCAGACAGTATATGTAAGATTCATGTCATGCTGTATGCCCTGTGTGGATGGAGTGAAGCACATGTCAAATGAGACACAGAGAAAAACAAGATTTCTCCCATGATGATCCTAGCTTACAGTGCAACTATTGCATTGTTTGTGAGGAACATGACAAGTGTGAGTGACCACTTCACAGATCATCCTCCTATGCAGGACACAGTCCCAGGGGATCATTGTGTTTACACAGGGTACATCAACACATAATCACCGCATCATCTGATTATGTATTAAAGTCCGATGTGTGAATTCCTTTTGACTGTGTCCACAGTATGTGAGACTTGTACAATGCCAAAACTTACTGTTGAAAGTTTTAACAGTATTTTTACATACCTCATCTTGTATTTGTCATGTGAGTTGCTGTTGTGTCTATGTGTCACTGAATTACATGTATGCATGTCAAATATGTGATAGGATATGTAGGTCTGACATCACATCATGACAATGTCCACACCATGACAGTGGTGTGCATGGTGACAAACTGTCTGTATCTAGTGTTGTTGTTAGGTTGCAATACATGATCCATGTCTCAGTACCTTTAGAACATGTGCTAGTTGATCTTGACATCTATGTTTGATACTTAATTAGGTGTGTGTTGTGTATGTTACGATTGATCACATGGAGAGTGAGAGACAACAGTGAATAGTCACAGTACAACAATGTACCACTTGAAAATCCATGACAAAATTGAGTGTATGTTCAGGCTCACATAGCTGTCATACATCTGACTTCACTGTGCCTTTATTGAAAGTGAAATGTGATATGTTGAATCTAAATTACGTGATTTGTATTTGTAATAGTAATATGTGTACATACTTTGTCATATGTTACACAGGAGACCAAATGTCCACAGACCCTTCCCTGATCTTGCGACCATGGTGGAACGTGAATGAATGAGGAAATACAGGTTCACAAGGCAATTAATTTCTGAATCGACAGACCAGTTGCCACCACACTCGCAACCTGGACGCACATATCCCTTTGCCCTGACCCCCAAGGTGAAGGTGATGGCGGCACTACATTATTTTGCGACTGGATCGTTCCAGTTTACTGTGGCTGATGCTGGTGGGATGTCGCAGACGATGTTTAGTCGAGTGCTCCGGGATGTGTGTGAGGCCATGTTGAGGTTCCTCAACCTGTACATACAGTTTCCTACACCGCCACAGTTCTGTGCCATTAAAGATTATTTTTATGCTCTGGGATACATGCCACATGTGATTGGATCGATTGATGGGACACATGTGGGTTTGGTCGCACCACGAGCCCATGAACAGGTTTACAGAAATCGTAAACACTTTCATTCGATCAATGCCCTTGTGGTATGTCTGGCGGACCAGATCATCTCCCATGTATGTGTGCATTTCCCAGGATCTGCCCACGATGCATACATAATGAGAGGATGAGTCGAATACCCCAGCTGATGTCCCAGCTCAGGAATGAGCGTACCTGGCTTCTTGGTGAGTCATGTTGTCAGTTTCAGTTGTGTGTTCATTGTCTGTCATGTTGTATCCTGTTTTTGCTCAACTGATCATTTATATTTGATAAATGTAGGAGACTCTGGATACCCCAACATGCCATGGTTGCTGACACCACTCAGGAACCTGGTCACCCCAGCTGATGTCCGTTACAACGAGGCACATGGGCGGACCAGGTGAGTGATAGAGCGACCATTTGGGCTGCTGAAGACCAGATTTTGCTGCCTGGACCGGACAGAAGGTGCCCTTCAATATTCCCCGGGTAAGGTGTGCAAGATCATATTCGTGTGCTGCATGCTTCACAACTTGGCTGTGAGGAATGAGCTACCGCTCATCCAGGATGACAGGGACCAACGGCCTCCGTCAAGGGAGGATCCAGGCCTCGGGCACTTTGCCAGTGACGAGGAGGAGGAGGAGGTGGATGTCCGGAGACAGCTCATTAACAACTTTTTTACATGAGTGTAAGTATGTAAAGATGTTTGATGATGCCTTTCCTAAGCGTGATGTGTGTATGTAGAACAATATGTTGTGACACGTGTGTGTGTACGCTAATTTACAGGGTCATTGTTTTTGTACAGTGTATGTTAAGTTATGATGGTCACCACTACATTGTTGAAATTACTCCTAGCTTGTGTTCAGAAGTTACAATGGACAATAGTGAGTCAAATATTGGATATGTCACCATAGCAAGTTGTATTTAAGACTGTACTATGTCTCTCCTTCACAGGCTCCTTTGGCTGTTGTGCGGGTACACACAATGCTGTTCCATAATGGAATTTCAATTTGGAAAAGTACTCTCTGACAGACAATGTTTTTGGTCAGATTTTTCATTTCTTTTGTTTATTAGAATATTTGGAACTGTAATCAGTTTGCTTTTGTGTTGAGCAAAGCTTGTGCCTGTGTAATAAACCTGTTACCCACATTGATGTTTGCCTTGTCTGTTTCCACACATGCTACAATCGTTTATATACTGTATTTATGCCATGGTGTTCATTTCATTAGACAATAGTCATTGTTTGTGCGGTTCAATGGTTTAATGTGACAACAGTGTGTGCAATGTTTAAATGTACAATCAAAGTAGCCACGTGCACTCCATATGTCCTCAATTTTGTCAATATGTATTCCTTCGTTGTTTAATCATGTTTAATCCTTGAAGCGTGCAGCCTCGGAGACGTGGCCTGACCCAATGCCACGTGTATGTAAATACATCAGAACATTGGAGTAACGTTCCACTCCTTCCGGACGCACAGCTTACTCAATGGTTAATTCACCCAAGTACTCCACAATTAAACCGTGTTTCATTAAATATTTGTTCCATATTTTCCAACCGTTCAAAAATCTTTACCAAACTTTATTCCTGTCACAAGTGGGGCAGTGTATTTATAATATCGTTTCTTCTGCAACAGATATGCCTATCCAGGCCTTTTTCTGACGCATGGTATATACATCAAACATCCTTCAGAGTGGATCTTATTAACCCAATGCATTTCGAGCTATCAGTAGCTCTTCGTCAGGGGTTCACTAAAAACGTTAAAACATTAACATTTGAGAGTGTGTTTAGAAGTTGGATTAGCACAGAATGGTTTGAAAAACACTAACAAATGTCCATGTTTTAACGTTTTTAGTGAACCCCTGACGAAGAGCTACAGATAGCTCGAAATGCATTGGGTTAATAAGATCCACTCTGAAGGATGTTTGATGTATATACCATGCGTCAGAAAAAGGCCTGGATAGGCATATCTGTTGCAGAAGAAACGATATTATAAATACACTGCCCCACTTGTGACAGGAATAAAGTTTGGTAAAGATTTTTGAACGGTTGGAAAATATGGAATAAATATTTAATGAAACACGGATTAATTGTGGAGTACTTGGGTGAATTAACCATTGAGTAAGCTGTGCGTCCGGAAGGAGTGGAACGTTACTCCAATCTTCCAATGTTTAAATGTTGCATGTGCTATGTGTGTTGTGGTGACCTTGCGTGTCTATCTCTGGTATGTGTCATGTGACATTTCTTCACACAACGATAGATGAATTGTTAGCTGGTCCCTAGGATCATGCTGGATTATGCTAAATTACCCTAAACCAAGCTTACATTTTAGCTTTGTGTCTTACATTTTAGCACTCATTCTTTCTCTGCTTGTTGTGCAAGATGCCTTTGAGTCCACATGAGATCATTTTGGTTCTTTTCAAGCGCTGCGCCTGTGGAAATTTAGCTTGCAAACTGAACATTATCTGCGCCATCTTGTCTCTCCCCAGCACGAAACACAGGAAAGCGCACGGCAGCCATTTTAGGCACCCTGGTCTCTCCCTGCTCATTGCCGATCGCCAGCGCGTTCCCCTGGCGCTGCAAGCATCCCCCGCGCGCCAGCCACCCCCGCTCTCTCATACACGGGCCATAAACCCTCTCCTTCTGCGCGACCCTGCCATAGAACCACATCCCACGCCTGACCGACATCCCATACATGGTCATGCATCTCTTTGATAACCCCCTTCCTCTGCGCCCCATTGTCCGAACCGATCCCAGGCCATCACCTAGCCCTGCGGATGCAGTTTATTACCCTTACTGTAAGGGAAACACCCCACATCAAAGGGATTACAGTAGATCAAAGCCCCTACCCCCTGAGACCCGGCCGGTCACACACATCCCCGGGGATTGGCGGAATGTCCAGCTGTGTGATAGCCATCTCCTACTGTGGATGGGGTGGGGACTTCCACTGTAGATATGTGTGGGAACGAGCTCGAAGTGGGGATTCCGAGGATGTTCTTTCATGTTCCAAAATAATCTCAAGAATGTGCCACTTATGATAAACCTGCAATAAAGTCATAAACCTGTGTATAAGAGGCCAGGCCTCAGAGATGCAGTTAGAGCACCTCGTGACGATACCTTGCTGTCTGATCTGATGTGTTCTGCTCCGACGGAATAAAAACGTTGTTTCCTGCCTTCCAGTCTCCGGCGCCTGCCTCTTTCATTGGTAAATTATCGAATGGTATGAGAGGCGATTACCGCCGGGCAATACTTGAAGGGTTATCGACTGAAACTGCCGCTACCATTTAACAATTGGCGTCCCAAGCGTGGGGCCCATCAGAGACACTTGGATCCAGTGGGAGAGGTCCTGACGACAGAGTGAACGACTGCAACGATCGGGAGAGCTCCTGCCCAATAGACCCTCGTCTGGCAGCCGATCATCCGAACTTCACTGGTTCCGAGCAGACCTCTCTCGAGTGATCTACGGTCCTGACTGGGAACCATCAGGAGTGCCGCGGCAAATACGGAGAGTAGAGGACGATCGGGCGCTGGAGGCGGAAGACGAGAAACTGTCCACGCGGTCCGGGTAAGGTCGTGATACACGACAAATTGCGAAATAATTGATTGATTGTTTGAAGTTTTGAAATACTAGTATTGCTCATTGATTGTTCTCTTTGAGATATTCGCTGTCTACAAACGGGGAGGAGTAGAAATACTCTCTCTCTCTCCCTTTGCAGATAGTGAAGGGTAGGTAACGCAGACTTTTGTCCCCGTTGAAACCCGTCGTGCCTATCTTTATCTCCCCACTGATTGATTGTCCGAACATTGATTGTTTTGAAGAATAGTGCTCTTTGAGATATTCTCTGTTTGCAAATAACGTAGAATAGAAATATTCTGTCTAGTCTTTGCAAATAGTGAAGGGTAGGTAACGCAGACTTTTGTCCCCGTTGTAACCCGTCGTGCCTATCTTTATCTCCCCATTGATTGATTGATTGATTGTCCGAACACTAGTTGTTCGATATTGGTTCTTTGGAGGTATTCTCTGCTTACAAATAACGAGGAATAGAGATATTCTGTCTAGTCTTTGCAAGCAGTGAAAAGATAGGTAGTGCTGACTTTTGTCCCCGTTGAAACCCGTCATGCCTATCTTCTCCCCACTGATTGGTAGTTGGTTCTGCCCGGACCGCTTATTAGAGGTGGACCATCTGGCTCCACTGGAAGGCACCCCTAATAAGGACATGTTCACTAAATATGGACTAGTCGCCGTAGCTTATAGCAAGCTATGGCATAAATATACAAGGAAGGACCCCGAGAGTCAGTGGCCACTGATGGGATCCTTCGACGACCATAAGATAGAAATGCTAGAAATAGCTCTGCGTAGTAATAAAACGACGCCTACTATGCTCGACAGTATCGGCATGTGGCGCAAAGAAGCAACGCAACGGAAAAAGAGGGAAGAAGTAAAAGCAGAAAAGGAATTACGAAAGGCAGCTCACCTTGCGGCTAGAAAGTTAGAAGAAGAAATAAAGGAGAGAAGGGAAACTAAACTAAGACAGGAGCCCGAAACATCAGGCCAGTACGCTGTTAGGACCCCCTCTATGCTCTACCCTGAGTTGTCCTCTAAGCAACGAACGAATGACGAATTACTATTAGGTCCCCCGATTATTTACATGCCCCCTCCATACGCACCCTCCCAATCGATAGTGCAACACCCACAACCCCTAAACACGAGCGAAAGCAGTACAGGGGCCTCGGTCCTCACGGCCTCCGCGCCGGCCGAGCCTCTTGTACTGAACACAACGTCGGCAGTAACGTTGGATGACCCTGAGTTGAGAAAGAAAGATTCCACCAGAATGAATCGACTAACAAAGGATGAACGAGCAGGAATCGACAAGATAGTAAAGACACTGGTGGAGCGTAAGGAAAGTGAGGAGTATATAACAGACGTATATAACTCGTATGCAGACAGCCGCAGACGACACTTTGTCGTACGACTTTGTTATCACGCTCTGAATACATATGAGAATAGGTACCGCGATAAAGGTCCCGAAGGCTTAGCGGCCCTATATAGGAAGGTAGACATTGGGGAAGAAGGAGAGGGCGATGTGATGAACCTCTTCACTCGTACACTCGAGGTCTATCGACACCTTAAGGAACACGGACAGACAACCAAAGCAGAAACCCCCATAGCGACTAAGCCCCAGGAAGGAAGGACTGATACCATAATGCCCATCAAAGAGGCCGCCCCCTACTGGGTCCCCCCGCGAGGTCAGGGAACACATGACGACATCAACCACCAAGATGCGAAGGGGAGGGTTGTATATAATTGGGTCTACCAGCCATGGGACCGACAAGATATTTTGACCTTTAGAAAAACTCGACTTAAGAAAGAACCCGACTGCCTTCTACACCGAACTGGGTACAGCCTTAGGTTCAACAATAATGACTTTAGCAGATATCGACTTGTTCTTCGGGCTATGTCTGCCGGCTGATGTGTGGAAACAAATCCGGAAAGTTGACCATGCTGAGCCGTTTAGATATACCTGGGTACAACTCGATACCATAGATAAACAGCGAGAACCGGGACAGAAACCCCCGAAAGCCATATTGGAGCTCCCAGACAAGATTGTACAGAAGTTGAAGACTCTAATCCCAGAAAGAAAAGTAGACTGGTCGATAGTGACGGCTTGTCGCCAGAAACCCCAGGAGGATGTGTCTGAATACTTCTCCCGATTCGAGACTGTGTTTTCCGATTATAGTGGCCAGGACATGACCACTGCAACCGGACATCACCTCTTTGTCCAGAATTATGTGAAAGGTCTGTCACAAGAAGTCTCCCAGAAGCTACAGACCAGCGAGAGTAGTTGGGCAGCCTCCAAACGCGCAGCAATACTCCAGATGGCCCAATACTACGAAAACCAAAAGAATGAGAACGATAGGGCGTCAGAGAGGAAGAAAAAGGAACTGAAGGAGAGGGTAATGATAGCTCAGTTGCAAGGGGTGACTATAGGAAGGGAACCACCGAAAGGGAATTACCAACCAACCGACCCTAGAAAGCTACCCCCTAGAGACCATGCACCTGCACCCTACAACGGACGGAGAGACTTAGATGGGAACCAATGTGCGTTCTGTAGAGGGTTCGGACACTGGAAATCACAGTGCCCGGTCCTTCTGGAATTGGACAAAAATAGGGACCCTAGAGACACAGCACATGACCCCAGAAATAGAGGACAGGGACGAGGGTACAAGAACGACGCCATCAACGACAGGCCAGGCAGACCAAACACCTTTGATCGCCCCCGGCAAAACCAGTGTCAGCAGTCCGACTACGAAAGCACCCATGACTTCGCATAGGACCGCCAGGGGCAAGGGAGGGATCCAGTCGAACTCCGTGTTGACCAGCAAGGTCCTTACGTCACCGCTAAGGTCTTGGGCACAAAATCCCCATTCCTGGTAGATGCTGGGGCGACACGTAGTGCATTATCTAAACGACTGATTCCTAGGGCACCCTTGTCTGGCTCACACGTAACCTCAATAGGCTTCGATGGAACGCCCTCCACTAACCCCTTATCAGCACCAATCTCCTTTGACGTAGAAGATAACGCCACTGACACAACCTTTCTGCTCTCCTCCAACACCCCCGATGCTATTATGGGACTTGATTTGCTAAAACATTTTCGAGCTACCATCAGATGCTCCCCAGACGGAGTTCGAGTCATCCTGCACGATAACCCAGATCTGTTCAAACCCTGTCACACACGGCGTATGCTCTCTATAACCGATGCTGACCTATCCCTACTCGACACATTACCGTCACACCTATGGGCTAAAACTGACTCAGATGTAGGGCGCATGGTGATCGACCCAGTACACATAACCGTCCGACCGGACGCAGTGCTCCCAAAGCTTCCACAGTATCGGATATCGCCCGAAGGCGAGAAGGCATTGGTGGAAATCATCGAGTCCCTAGTCGATGCAGGAGTGGTAGAAGAAGTAGTCAGTAATGTTTGCAACAGCCCTATCCTACCCATTGTAAAGAAGCAAGGCGAGGGAGATGAGAAAGCATACCGCTTTATTGTTGACTTACGAGAAGTTAACAAAGTAGTCATACCTCAGTACCCCGTGGTCTCAGACATCACCACCATCCTCACCCTGATTCCATCCACTGCCACCACCTTTACCGTTATTGATCTCAAGAACGCATTCTTTTCCATCCCCATCCACCCAGACAGCCGCTACCTGTTCGGCTTCACTTTAAAAGCCCGTTCGTACAGATTCTGTAGGGCACCCCAAGGCTACACTGAGAGTCCCAGCATTTATAGCCAAGCCCTCAAGAGGCAACTAGATGCAGTCCAACTACCCGATGGAGTGGTGTTAATACAGTACGTCGATGACATTCTTTTGGCGGCCGACACCACTCCACTTGCCGTCACAGCCACCATTCACCTCCTCCACTTCCTCGCGGAGAACGGTCACAAGGTCTCCAGGAAGAAATTGCAATTCTGCCAACCCCAAGTAACATATCTAGGACACCTACTATCCAAAGACGGGAGAACACTTACCCCTGACCGAATTCAGACCATCCTAGAAACCCCTGTTCCCAAAACTCAGAAGCAAGTGCGGTCCCTAGTAGGCCTCATCTCCTTTTGTCGACAATGGTTGCCAAACTTCAGTCTCATCGTAAAACCTCTGCTCTCCCTGCTGGCTAAAGATGTCCCCTTCCCCCTCCCCTGGACACCCGAATGCCAATCCTCCTTCAAAGAATTACGAGACGCCCTCTGCTCGGCCCCAGTCCTAGGAACCCCAGACTACACTAAACCTTTCTCCCTCTACACCCACGAAAGGGAGGGATGTGCGCTGTCTGTCCTAACCCAGTCCATAGGCCCTAAACAACGCCCTTGTGCCTACTTCTCTGCCACTCTTGACCCCGTAGCCAGAGCTTTGCCCGCCTGCCTTCGAGCAGTAGCCGCCGCTGCTGTCTCCATCCGACAAAGTGAGGGGATCGTGCTCTCGAACCCCCTCACAGTATTGGTACCCCATGCAGTTGACACCCTCCTGAACCAAACCAAGACTCAACACCTGACTAGCGCACGACTGACTGGTTACGAACTGACTCTGCTTGCACCTCATATCACATTGAAACGATGCACCACTCTGAACCCAGCTACTCTACTACCTCTCCCTGACACTGACCCCAATGCGTCCCCTATACATGACTGCGTGACCCTCACCGACGAACAGACCAAGAGTAGGGTTGACCTCCGGGATACTGCCTTCCCGGACCCTGACGGAGAACTGTGGGTGGATGGCTCATGCATCAAGCTCCCCGATGGCACCACCTCAGCTGCCTATGCAGTCACCACAGCCCGAACAGTTGTTGAGACAGCCCGCATCACACAGCGATCCGCACAGGCGGCGGAACTAATTGCTCTCACACGAGCATGCATCCTGGCAGCGGGGACAACCGCAAACATTTACACAGACAGTCAGTACGCCTTCGGGGTAGTTCACCACTTTGGGCTCTTATGGAAAGAGAGGGGATTCTTGACTTCCCATGGCACACCCATCCTGCATGGAGATCTAGTCTCTGCCCTGACCGAAGCAGTCCTCCTCCCCACACGGCTGGCCGTGATCAAATGCCAGGCACACAAGAAGGTGACAGACATTATAGGACAGGGAAATGCACTAGCTGACATTACTGCCCGAACCACAGCCGAGAATAGGTCCACGACCCATATGTACGTGACCAGGTCACAAACTGAGAAATGGAAGGATGCTAGGGAAACGATTAGGGATATCCAACTAGCCAGCACACCACACGAATTAACTGAATGGGCCCGGGTGGGATTGAAGGGCGATGACGGTTGCTGGCGAACTAAAGACTCGAACAAATGGTTGCTACCCGACTCATACTTGATCCCCATGCTGACCATGGCACACTCCCCCGCACACATAGGGTCTGCCCCCATGATCGAACTCATCTCCAAAGTCTGGCACAACGACAAAATCCCAGACTCAGCCAAACGTCTGGTCCAACAATGCCTGGTATGCCTCCAACACAACCCTGGGAAAGGAACTGCTGTACCCCGGGGAGGGTTTGGGGTTCCCAATCACCCCTTTGAAGTCCTACAAATGGACTATGTCCAGTTAGAAAGGTGCCAAGGTTTGAAGTACGTACTTGTCGTTGTGTGTGCCTTCAGCAAGTGGGTGGAAGCCTACCCAACCCACGACAACACCGCTATGACAACTGCAAAAGTACTACTGAAGGAATTCTTCCCCCGATACGGCCTTTGTCGAATTTTGTGGAGCGATAATGGCCCCCACTTTGTAGCCGAGGTTATCCAACTCATCCTAAAGGGGCTGGGTGTGAAACAGAAATTCCACGCGGTCTTCCATCCCCAATCTGCAGGCCTGGTTGAGCGACATAATGCCACATTGAAGCTTAAGATAGCAAAAATAGTCGCCACCACAGGACTGAAATGGCCAGACGCCCTCCCGCTAGCATTGCTATCAATGCGTTCCACCCCCACTAAACACCACTTGACACCCTACGAGGTCGTTTTCGGACGGCGCATGAACCTTTGGACTGCACCAAAGCCAACATCCATCCACGACGTCCCGGACGTCCTCATGTCTGACTATTTGTATAACCTAACTAAAACGTTGTCTGTTATCCATCAGCAGGTGCTGCACGCCATTCCCGATGTTTCCAGGGGCCCCGGACACGACATCCAACCCGGTGACTTCGTCTTAGTGCGTAACTTCCAGCGCACCAAGAGTCTGGAGCCCCGGTGGACGGGCCCCCTACAAGTCCTGATCACCACCCGAACAGCTCTTCGAGTGGAGGGGAAACGTAATTGGCTGCATGCACACCACTGCAAGAAGGTATCACCGACCCTGACGAATACGGACAACATCACCGCCCAAGAAGAACTTCTGGACAAAGACCGACCATCCCTGAACCGCCGCCCAGATACGGAGACACTTGAGCTAGTGAAATATCCCGATCCCACCGTGCCATCCAAGGAAGGATATAACTTGCGACGAAAGGAGAGAACTTCGGCTAAGCAGACCACAAACTAAGTTGAAATCTCAGAGCGGTAGCCTAGTCACCTCAAAGGCCACCAGGAGAGAAACTAAACAAAGTCTGTGGTTCTGCCCGCTACCGAGTCTCTTGAAGGTGATGGAAGCGCCCGACATGAAGATGATGGAAGCAACCGGACGTCCGAAGATCCACTACAAAAACCCAAAGACTGACAGAATGCACAGCTCAAAGACTATTACACTTTTCATTACCCTTCTCTTTTGCCTTCTCCTCATGGTCACTTTCTGGATCATGGAGGAGAGCACACCCGGTCATAAGACATTGCTGACCACCGTTCAACCTACCACCATGAAAGAACACCATCTGATCTCACTTTCACCCCAACTCCGAGAAAGGCGTAAGGAGTTCTGGAATAACTCTTTTGTGCAGTTGCTCCACCAGCACAATCTTGCCGCCAACGCCACTAATTGCTGGATTTGTGGATTGCTACCACATGCTACTGGACACTCTATCCCTTTCATCCCTTCACCTTTTTCTGTCCATGGTTCCTGCCTCGCCTGGCTAATCCTCCTGCAAGAAAGCTACAAGGACAATGCCACTTCCGGCAGAACCATGTCACACTTCTACCATGGGTTCTGGCTGAACAAAACCGGAAGAACTTCTGCCCTCTTCTGCCCTCTGAGATCGAACACTTCCTTTCACATGGACATCCCTGCCAAAGAACGAGTTGAAATGCAAGTGTTCAACAACCCAGCCAGACCCACCTTCTCTTACCTCCGGAAACGGACGGCCGCCACCCTAACAGTGGCCCTGTCCGTCATCAACATCACTGGATTTGTGTGCCTCGAAGGTCTGGGGGTGCAGCTGGTGGGCCACAGCTCCTGCCTCATCACCCGAACATTGGACTTAGTTGATCCACCCTCCTTTGTTGCCTCCCCGAATATGTACCTCGTCTGTGGTACTAAGGCCTACACCTGGCTTCCGAAAGGTTGGGGAGGCACCTGCTACATCGCCTTTGTCCTTCCTCCGACATATGTGGCTCCAGCAAACCATCACCGACAGAAACGTGCCAAAGACATTGTGCAAGCCGACTCCACCGGGGCACAGTTCATGGACGCAGTAAAAGGTCTTGTTCCACTTTGGGGTCCAATGGCAAACAGCCGTGCCATCCGCCACTTAACCCAGGCAGTCGAAACAGCGATGAACATTACGGCTGGCGCCCTCGCCAACAACACCGCCGAGCTCCAGGCCGTCCGCCTAGTGGCCCTTCAGAACCGCCTCGTTCTAGATGTGGTTCTGGCTGATCGTGGAGGAGCATGCCGCATCATTGGGTCCAGCTGTTGTACCTACGTACCGGATAACTCACCCTCAGTCTACAAAGCAATTGAACACCTCCACAGACTTTCCGCAGAGGTTCATCAGGAGCAAGAAGAATGGTCACTGGGGAGTTGGTTTTGGGACACTATTAGAAATTGGGGATGGAGGCTGTTCTCATTTATCCTAATACCAATTGTGATACTATGTGGATGCTGCTTGGGGATTCAGTGTCTGCCACCTTTATGCTCGCTTTTTATGAACTGCATCTGCCCTAAGACTTTGAACTTTGAAGCGGAACGAATGAAATCTCTGTATGAGATGGAAGTTCGTAGTATTATGGGGATAGATCCAAACTAGACAAGCTGGCGAGATATGTTAAAAGGGAGGACTGTGGAAATTTAGCTTGCAAACTGAACATTATCTGCGCCATCTTGTCTCTCCCCAGCGCGACACACAGGAAAGCGCACGGCAGCCATTTTAGGCACCCTGGTCTCTCCCTGCTCATTGCCGATCGCCAGCGCGTTCCCCTGGCGCTGCAAGCATCCCCCGCGTGCCGGCCACCCCCGCTCTCTCATACACGGGCCATAAACCCTCTCCTTCTGCGCGACCCTGCCATAGAACCACATCCCACGCCTGACCGACATCCCATACATGGTCATGCATCTCTTTGATAACCCCCTTCCTCTGCGCCCCATTGTCCGAACCGATCCCAGGCCATCACCTAGCCCTGCGGATGCAGTTTATTACCCTTACTGTAAGGGAAACACCCCACATCAAAGGGATTACAGTAGATCAAAGCCCCTACCCCCTGAGACCCGGCCGGTCACACACATCCCCGGGGATTGGCGGAATGTCCAGCTGTGTGATAGCCATCTCCTACTGTGGATGGGGTGGGGACTTCCACTGTAGATATGTGTGGGAACGAGCTCAAAGTGGGGATTCCGAGGATGTTCTTTCATGTTCCAAAATAATATCAAGAATGTGCCACGTATGATAAACCTGCAATAAAGTCATAAACCTGTGTATAAGAGGCCAGGCCTCAGAGATGCAGTTAGAGCACCTCGTGACGATACCTTGCTGTCTGATCTGATGTGTTCTGCTCCGACGGAATAAAAACGTTGTTTCCTGCCTTCCAGTCTCCGGCGCCTGCCTCTTTCATTGGTAAATTATCGAATGGTATGAGAGGCGATTACCGCCGGGCAATACTTGAAGGGTTATCGACTGAAACTGCCGCTACCATTTAACACGCCACAAGGTTAAAATTCAAGACTCTTTGTAATGGCAGATCTAGTCAGCACGTATTGTTTATCCATGAAATGCTACACTTTTTGACACAAAAGAGAAATACTTGCATTACATTGACACACAAGGGATTCATCTACACAGATGGAAGTTTCCTTCTGCGAACCAGAGCTTTGCTGTGCATATGCTGTAACCAGTACTCCTAGTTTCTAAGGTGAGCGGTTCACCCGATTTGGCACAGAGATCTTCATTAGTGTGATAAATATGTCACCATCACAGGGAGGGTGGTGATTTCCACACTGTTCATAGAAACACATTTCACCTTTTGTCTTCTATGGAATTGTGACAATGATTATTGTTTAATTATCATGTATTCTGCTGCTGGTGCGAGCTTGTATACTGCATTGTAGGACAACGGACAGAGAATGTTCTTTCTTAAACGTGACATTTTAGACTTTACATAGACTCTGCATTATATTTTTGTGGACAAGCATGGGTGAGTGAGCGAGAAGGTGTGCATTGCTACCGGGACTCTGAGAGGTTGATAGTACTGTGTTCTGGGTGGTAGAATCATTGTGTATCTTCTGTATGTTGTGTTGAGCTAATGAGACTCTAGAGGTAGTGGGTCTTTGGATTGTGGTTTCTGATGTGCAAGGAATTTCCAAGCATCTTTCAACAACGGCCTACTTTATTGTGCATAGTTCTGTATGTGCAGAATCCCTACCTCCTAACTCATGCACATCATTTGGAGACAGTGCCAGGTTAAACTGATCATAATTTCAATTGTGGGTACAGTGTATGATTCACAGATGACACAGGGATTGTGTGAATATGATTTTATTAATGTGCATATGACAAATCTAACAGTTAAGGGTAATTGCATTCCAAAGCTTTAAATCCAAAGTTCATGGAGGAGTTGGAAGTGTTGTTAGATGAAAATCTTCCAAGCAAAGTCCACAGTAATTTTGGCAAGTAGTCCAACTCAAACACTCCATTCCATGTGAGAGAGTCCAGGGACTGTCAACAAACTGAATGCTTTGCACACAATGGAGGATATACAGAACATTTCTTTACTTCCTGGGGGGGATGCATGACCATCAGTCTCTCACTTGCCAGTCTTCCTTGGACGGCCCCTCCACTTCAGAGGGGGGGGCCCTCAGTATCAGGCTGCTGCGGAGGAGGGGACTCTACGCCAGACTCCTCATCCCTCACTGTGGCAGTTGCAGATGTTGAGTCAACAGGTGTGGAGTACACACGGGGAGGTGGGGTAATGTTGGTAGTTATCTGGCGTAGGCATGTGAGTATGTCCCTATGCACCGCTGTGAGATTGTCTATTTTTGACCAGTTGGACTCCATACGGTCCATGTGTTGGTCCATACGGTCCATGTGTTGGTCCATACGGTCCATATGGTGGTCCATCCGGTCACAATGTGCAGCCTGCTGATGTTTGATGTCCCTGAGGACCCCAACAACCTGGCCAAAGTCTCCGGTGTATTCGCGATATACATCATATATGCGTTACAACTCGGGGTCAGCTTGATCTTCGACACCAGCTGTGGGGCGTGTCCTCCCACCACACACCCTCACACCACTCCTAATCCTACCCGCATGGACATTGCCTGGCGTTGCACACACTGACAGCTCCTGTCCTCCTTCATTGTTGACAGGGCTGGTGTTTCCTGCCAACTCCAGAGTGGCCTGTGTTGCTGTGCTCCCAGGGTTTTGTTATCTGGGTGTGTCCATGGGGATCCTGGGCATCTGGATGTTCACAGATGTTGCAGGAGTGGTCGCTGGGGCTGCTGATCATACTGGTGCCACATGCTGACCCACACCGGAGGTGCCAGGTTGGTCCCCATCGCCCGAGGAAGTGTGAGAGTCATCCCCACTGGAAGTCTCAATGTCTGACGTAGTGCTGAAGGTGCTGGTGGACTCTGAATCGTGTCCAGATGCTGACCTCAGTTCAGGAGTGCCTGTGGGTAGACGAGGGACACAATGTTAGCTGTGTATTTTCACATGATATGGTGTCATACACAGACAAATGTGAAGATGTTGTGGATAATGTAGCGTTTCCTTCAAATTTATACTCATCAATCGTCACAGACACTGGGATATTTATTCATGGAACATTGTGATTTTGTAAATATGTGTTTTATTGAGCATGTCCAGCTCTGTGCATCCATGTGCATGTCTTTTTATCCTTGACTGTACGAAGAAATTGATTGTCAAGTGTCACACTGTGCATGACCCAGGTGTGTTGTTATTTCACACATCAGTGTTTTCACTATGACATACATACTGAAACAATTCTGATGTTTAGCAAGATTTGTGCATCTGTGCTTACCTTTGTGCATGTTTGTAACTGTCACATTGCTGAGGTGACATACAAACTCACTCTCCTGAATCTGTGTCAGTATTTACAAATTTTGCTTGGATGAATGTGTTAATGTGAACCATCAATGACATAACATGTGTGACAGCGGATGCAATTGCAACGCGTTTGTTATGACAAATGCATTGTTACATGGCAGTCCATTGAAACACAAGTCATTACATTGACATGCAGTGGGGGAGTCGCTAACATGAGTTGTTGTATAATCTGATATTTGTATAATCTGACATTCCCTATTGTTGCACACACTGGACTTGTAATGGTAAATTGTATCAGTTCATAATCCTGTGCAGAACCTACAGCAAGTTTGTGTGATGTTTTGTGTTGTGATGTTCTGCAATGTAACAACATGGTCGTTGTTATGCCTGTGTTGTTTTTGCATGGTTTGTAAACGTATGCAATGTGAGAAGACATATTTGTGTTGATATTTCTCATCACTTTGCACACACGTGAATATGTTTCTGTTGTACATTTTGTCGCTGCTTACTTTCACGCATGATCACTTCATGTGCTATCTACTTGTTCTCCATGGACAGAGGAGTTTCCCATGGATGATCAGTTGCCTTTTCATGGTCCGAGCATGTGAGGTACAGTGTGTTTAGTGCCTGAGTTAGGCTGCGTTGACTTCTACCCCTCTTCCCAATGGCAAACAGACCAGCTTACTCATCATTGACAGAGGATCAATGACAGCGAGGGTAGTGTAGTTCAAGGATGCTAAAACCGCTGACTGATGTTGAAGTACAATGCAAAACACAACAATGCCTTGTGCACATGACACAACGCAAGAGTGTCAGCCATCTTGCATTGCACCTCACATCTACTGTCAGATGGGCATTGTCCCTGATGTGTGTTTATATTGTGTGTGGTTTGTGTTATGTGGTGTGACTGCTAATTAGACTGTGCCCTGTCCTCCACGCACATTTATAGCATGCACAGTGAGGGCACATGTGACTAATCTTTACCTGTCAGTGTGTGGAATGTACAGTTAAGGTTATGCTCTGTAGTTGTGTGAGTAGGCCAAGAACTGGCTGTCAGTTTTTCAAAATCTGTACATGATGCCCCTGTGTAGCCATCTTGACAGGACATTTGCATTCACTCTCAGGGACAGCATAGTGACAGGTGTGTTATTGTGGGAGTGGGGTATGTGTGTGTGGCAAGTGGTGGCTGGTGACAGTAATCATAGCTTCCACTCCTCCTCGCACCCAGACCAAATGGACCATCATGTACCATGGTTCCATGACAGTGAGTACAAAGTTACATTCAAGATGTCTGACAGTGGTGCCTGTAGTCATGCTGGCCATGACTGCCAACAGGGCCTTGTGTTCCCCACACCAAAAGCCAGTGTCAGCCATCTTGACAGGGCATTTGCATTCACTCTCAGGGACAGCATAGTGACAGGTGTGTTATTGTGGGAGTGGGGTGTGTGTGTGTGTGACAAGTGGGTGCTGGTGGCAAGATGTCTGGCTGTGATGTCTGTGGCTGTGTATTTGAGGTAATTTTAGACTATTTAAACATGTACTCACCAGGTTCCGGTATTCCAGCTAATCCAGTTATGGCCTCCGGTGGGAGGAGGTCCCGCACCTTCACCTCCCAGGTGGTGAAACGCGCCGGTTTATGACAGCCACCACCAGTCTTGTTGCTCAGGGCATGTTCTCTGGCAATCAGCTTCTTAACCCTCCTGCGTACATCATAGTACTGGTTCCGGATATCTTCCTTTGTGTGCAAGGTAGGTGATTGGGCATTCATCTTGTTGACAATCCTTTCCCACATCTTGGTTCTCTGGGACTGGGAGGTCTGTTGGGCCATGGTGCCAAATAACTGTGGCTCAACTCGGATGATTTCATCTATCATGACTTCCAACTCAGCAGCTAAGAACTTTGGATTCTTCTTTGGGGGCATGGTGATGGATGGTGGTGGAGATGTATGTGTGTGTGAAGGTGAGGGTGAGTGTGTGTGAGTGGAGGTGTGTTTCAGTCGTTCTAGTTGTGTGAAGGTTGTGTAGTGGATGAGGTGTGTGTTTGTAGTGGGTAGATGAGTTGTCTGTGTAGTAGTGTGGTCTGCTTGCATGTCTGTCGAAGTAGCAAATGGTGTTGGGAAGTTTTTGCTCCTTTTATATAGGTTGAGTTGTGGGTGTGTCTTAACATTTAAATTGAGTCTTTTTTGGAGATGACAATGCATTTTTTGGTAATCTTTTTTCAGTTTCTATTGTATTATTTTTTTCAAATTATGTAAGTTGTTTTGACGGCACATGATGCTTGCTCTTGTGTTATTTGTTTTGTTCAAGTCTGTTCCATTCATACTAGGCTATGTGGTATTGTTCGTGTACGAGTCGGTCGCGTTGTGTATGTGCTTGTCTATGTAGGATCGTTCGCGTACGTGTCTATTGGGTTGTGTTAATGCTGGAGTATGTGGCATCGTTCGCATCCGAGTCTGTGTCGTGTTAATGCTTGGCTACATGGAGTCGTTTGCGTACGTGTCTGTTGCGTCGGGTTGACGCTTGGCTATCTCGAATCTTACGCGTACGAGTCTATCGTGTCAGGCTCCTTACCTGCCGACTCAGCTGTAAAAAAAAAATTACGGCCAAGTCGGTTGTAAATTTCAAGAATCGCATCGTACACAGCCATTTGGAAGGCGCATGTACGGTTCAGTCGGAAAATCTGACGGGTCCGTGTCAGGAAAAAACGTTTTCCAGCCGAAATCGGAATTGACCCCAAAGTATTTTAATAATGTAAGTTTGTCTTACCTTAACGCAGCTCTCCCTTCTTCTGTTCTCTCCAGCGACGATCTCCGTAATGATGAAAGTTACCATGACACGTCGACGTCATTTCTTTTGGTAAAAATAAAAAAAGGACATTTTCTCTCATTGAAAACAATGGAAAAGCGTGGGAAATTTTTTCAAAAATGTATTATAGATGTTACTGTACAAAATAAAATACAAAAATATTTTTATAAAATATGTATATGTCTACTCTAATTTTTATCATTTTTCTTAATTTATTTAAATAATTAAAAATATGTAAATGTATTCATAGAAAATTATTATAAATACATTACATGTCTTGTATTTGTTTATACATGTTTATGTATGTCCCAAAAATGTAAAAATGCTAAATAATGTTTTTGTAATTTACACATTTAAAGGTATATATTTTATATTTTTTAAACATTAATAAATATTAATTTACATATACTTTACATTAGATTATATTTATAATTTGTCTCCATTAACATCTTAACCATCATAATCTTTAAACATCACAATACTTATTTTTGCATTACTAATTATTTATATTTAGACTAATTTTAATATATAAATATGAATATTATTACCTGAGTAAAAAATTAAAAAATAACATAATTACCTCATTCATTAGCAAAAAATAAATAATTACTTAGAAATTAATTTACACAATAACAAACAATTTCCATTACATATTAAATATAAAATAATAAGATTAAATATGAAATATTAAATATAAACTTTTCAGTTAATAATTTAAAATTAAACTTTAAATAGTAATACCTGAGTATTATTTTATTTTTTAAATCAAATAATATTTTCTATTATAACACCTTACAATTACTATTAATACCTGAGTATCAATTAACCAAAAAATATACCTATTCCATTAAATAATTCATATCATTACTATCATAAATATTGACTAATTAATAACAAAATAAATACCCGAGTATTATATATTTTGTTTAACTAATTAATATTTTCTATTAGTTTTTGCCTATTTAATACCACGTTAGTATTAATATTCATACCTGAGTATTAATTTACCCAAAAATATACCTATTACATAAAATAATGAATATGATTATTATCATAAATATTAACTATTTAATAACAATCTTAAGACCTAAAAATTAATAACTTTAACAAATAGATTTTTTTAAATTAATTAATATTTGTTATATTATTAAACATACATTATCAAAAAATAAAACAAACATTTACCATACAATACTTACCAATGCGTTGTAAAAGCATGCGTTGTACTTGTATATGTGTTGTAATGGCATGCTTTGTAAAATCATGCGATGTAAGTGTACCTGCGTTGTAATGGTTGCATTGTAAAGGCATTACAACGTAATGCCTGCGATGTAAAGGATGTCTCCCACGCCCGAGTCCTGGCCCGACCGCACTTTGGGCGACCGAGGAGCGGCCCTTCTCGTGCGGCAGGGTGGCCTGGAAGAGAAGGAGCCGAGGGCCTAGAGGGGACCCCCAGCTGCACTCGGTGGGAGGCGTGCGGGATATGGAGCGGCCTGGCTCTCCCCTTCCAGCGCCTCTGACCCGGGCAATGGTGGGACGGGCTAACAACCAGCCTGCTGACACGGCTCGGGCCACCCAGTGACAGATGGCTGATGTGCAGGTGGGGTGACCCTCCCTCATTGCCAGGTACCCTGTTTGACCCAGTCCCATACAGATGGGCTGAGGGGTTTGAACTCGCACGGTCCCTCCCGGTAACCCCGGGAAGGACCGGCGGCGGTGGAGCTGCTGCCTGCTCCGGTTGCTCCAGGAGTCCCCTTTGCCCACGGGTGGGCAGGGGAGACTCCCGGCCCGATTGCTTGGTAACGCTTTTTTTTCTCCCAGCGGTGCAGTCTGACTCCCAGAGGGGAAGCCTTGAACGGGACGCCCGGGCCCTCTCATCGCGTGGGCGGTGGACAGACAGCATCGCCTTCCTCCTGCCTCTCCTGCGCCCGCAGGTGGGCGAACGTTTTCTAAAAGTTGCCTGTGACTCTTGGCGGTGGATCACTCGGCTCGCACGTCGATGAATAACATAGCTAGCTGCGAGAATTAGTGTGAATTGCAGGACACATTAATCATCGACACTTCGAACGCACCTTGCGCCCTGGGTTCCTCCTGGGGCTACGCCTGTCTGAGGGTCGCTCGATCGTCAATTGCTGGGCTTGAGCTCCATCCGGCAGGCCCTGAAGTGCGGGAGCCCCCCTACCTGCAAGCCAGCTGAGGGTCTGCCGGCTGGGGATGGAGGTCCATCGGGGCCCGAGGAGGCTCTCCCCAGCCTGGCCTAGTGTTCGGAAGCTGGGACTTGGACCGGGCCCGGGGCTTGAGCCCTGTCCGGCGGGCTCTGCGGTGCGGTAGGCCTCCGTCCTGCAAGCCAGCTGAGGGTCTGGGCGCTGGGGACAGGGGGTCCATCGGGGAATGGGGAGGCCCTCCCGGGCCTGGCCTAGGGTTCGGAAGCGTGGACCCGGCCCGGGGCTTGAGCTCCGTCCAGAGGTCTCTGGGGTGTGGGAGCCCCCTGGTCCCAATGCTCTGCGTTCTCATCAGAGCACGGAGTAGGCAAATCTCCGCACACTCCACAGGCAGAGCGAAGATCTCTGCCCGCCCCTACACAAAATGCCTTGCAAGCGGCAGCGCGTGCGCTATCTCAAGTGAGATCTAAACAGGTGGCAGAAACAAGGCAGCGCTGCCACTGAAAATGAGAACTTTTAGGGGTCTATTAGGATGGCATACGGATCGCCACCACCCTACTGGCGGTGGCGATCCGCATGCCAAAACACCCCACTGGTCGGCCTTTTACCCCCCCCACCACATTAGCATGGCGGGGTACCGCGGCGGATGGAAAGACCGTCCCCCGCTTTTCCACCAGTAGGTAATCATCATGGAAAGGCAATCGCCATGGAAAGGCATGCGGAGTTCTCTTTGGGGACTCGTAGCAGGGGGTGGGAGGCTGCACTTGGGGGGTACCACATTGGCGTGCGCAAGGTGGCAGGCACCACGCGGTGCCTGTCACAATGTGCATGCCAATGCACAACATGCATATATAGCATTGTGGAGGGTGCTGTTTACAGCACCGCTCGCCACAATGCAATATATGCTGGATGCCACTGTGGCGGTGGCATCCTAATTGGCGGTGCGGGACCGACGCACCACAGGCGGCCGGTCCCAGCACCGCTAGGTCTGCCCACCATCCTAATGGACCCCTTAGTCTCTTGAACCCTTCTGTAGTGACACCAAGAGGAGGAGTTTCAGAGCTGCTTGTCTTGTCATTTTAGGTTGTTTTCCCAGACATCCTGATCTGGTCCCATCTCCCTTGACTTTATGTGCAGTTTGTGATTTATGTGATGATCTGGATCAAGGACGCAGTTGTTTGGGAGTAGGTATCAATCTCCCTACATTGTGCAAGGTGTTGAGACTGCTAGAAGTATTCCGGGGCTTATTTACAAGCCCCTTGCACCGCTGGTAGGTCACTTTTCCCATATTAAAAGGGGCGCACCGGCGGCTCAAAGGGCTTGTAAATACGTTTTTACATCTGCCATATTTCCAGTCTTGACCAGTGATACCGACCCTGCCGAGGGCGTAGTGCCCGCCCCTTGAAGAGGTTAGGGTCAGGGAGAAAGGGGGCTTGAGAAGGGACAGGCAAACAAAGGGGCATATTATCAAGAAACTGCATTAAAATTATCGCTGCTTTAGCGGCAGAAAACTGCCGCTAAAGCGGCGATAATGGGCTTGATAATATGCCCTGGAGAATTCCCATAGAAGCCCATGTTCTGGTGTCAACATGGGCTTCTATGGGAATTCACAAGGGCATATTATCAAGCCCAAAGCGGCGATCGGCGATAATTTTAACGCCGTCCTTGATAATATGCCCCAAAATGATTACGCACCATTTATTTCACTTCTTTGGGGTATGTTGTTGTCGATTAATAGCGCTCTCTCCGCAGCCGGGGCCAGGAGCTGCTCCAGGCGCTTTGCTCAGCAGCCAGAAGCCCAGCTCCGAGCGGGTCCTGCGAACGAGAGATTTGTAACGGAGTGTACCAGCTCCGAGGGTGAATAAATTATTAACTGCAGAAGAGAGGGGGGGGAGTGGGTGGAGAGTGTGGGAGACGGAGACAGAAAGAGTGGGAGT
The DNA here is from genome assembly GCF_964204655.1 of Triturus cristatus. Taxonomy (NCBI): domain Eukaryota; kingdom Metazoa; phylum Chordata; class Amphibia; order Caudata; family Salamandridae; genus Triturus; species Triturus cristatus. Next base: position 59,508,037 of record NC_140591.1, on the reverse strand, counting down.
GTGAGAGGGGGCGAGAGAGTAGAGGAAAAGGGAGTGAGAAAGGATGAACACGGGTGAGGCGGAAAAAGGACTGAGAGAGAGGGACGAGGGAGCGTAGGAGAGAGAGGGGGATGAAAAGACAGAGAGAGCTGGAGTGACAGATGGGTACAGTGAGACGGAGAGGCCGAGGGCTCCAGAGAGAGCTAGGGGAGAGACAGGGACAGTGAGACGGAGATGCCGAGGGCTCCAGAGAGAGCTGGAGTGACAGAAGGGGACAGTGAGACAAAGAGGCCGAGGGCTCCAGAGGAAGCTGGGGGAGAGACGGGGACAGTGAGACGGAGAGACCGAGGGCCCCAGAGAGAGCAGGAGTGAGAGACGGGGACAGTGAGACAAAGAGGCCGAGGGCTCCAGAGAGAGCTTGGGGAGAGACGGGGACTGTGAAACGGAGAGGCCAAGGGCTCCAGAGAGAGCTGGAGTGACAGAAGGAGACAGAGAGGCCGAGGGCTCCAGAGAGAGCTGGGGTGAGAGAGGGGGACAGTGAGACGGAGAGGCCGAGGGCTCCAGAGAGAGCTGGGGGAAGAGACGGGTACAGTGAGACAGAGAGACCGAGGTGGGCTCCAGAGAGAGCTGGAGTGAGAGACGGGGACAGTGAGACAGAGAGGCCGAGGGCTCCAGAGAGAGCTGGGGGAGAGACGGGGACAGTGAGACAGAGAGGCAGAGAGCTGTAGAGAGAGATGGAATGAGAGATGGGGACAGTGAGACAGAGAGGCCGAGGGCTCCAGAGAGAGCTGGAGTGACAGAAGGGGACAGTGAGACAGAGAGGCCGAGGGCTCCAGAGAGAGCTGGAGTGAGAGACGGGGACAGTGAGACAGAGAGGCCGAGGGCTCCAGAGAGAGCTGGGGGAGAAACGGGGACAGTGAGACAGAGAGGCCGAGGGCTCCAGAGAGAGCTGGGGGAGAGACGGGGACAGTAAGGCAGAGAGGCCAGGGCTACAGAGAGAGCTGGGGGAGACACGGGGACAGTGAGACAGAGAGGCCGAGGGCTCCAGAGAGAGCTGGAGTGAAAGACGGGGTCAGTGAAACAGAGAGGTTGAGGGCTCCAGAGTGAGCTGGGGGAGAGACGGGGACAGTGAGACAGAGAGGCCGAGGGCTCCTGAGAGAGCTGGGAGAGAGACGGGGATAGTGAGACAGAGAGAGAGAACTAGAGTGAGACACGGGGACAGTGAGAGTGAGAGAGAGGCAGAGGACTGCAGAGACAGCTGGAGTGAGAGACGGGGACAGTGAGACAGAGAGGCCGAGGGCTCCAGAGAGAGCTGGAGTGACAGACGGGGACAGTCAGACAGAGAGGCCGAGGGCTCCAGAGAGAGCTGGAGTGAGAGACGGGGACAGTGAGACAGAGAGGCCGAGGGCCCCAGAGAGAGCTGGAGGGACAGACGGGGACAGTGAGATGGAGAGGCCGAGGGCTACAGAGAGGCCGAGGGCCCCAGAGACAGCTGGGGGAGAGACGGGGACAGTGAGACAGAGAGGTAGAGGGCTCCAGAGTGAGCTGGGGGAAGAGACGGGTACAGTGAGACAGAGAGACCGAGGTGGGCTCCAGAGAGAGCTGGAGTGAGAGACGGGGACAGTGATACAGAGAGGCCGAGGGCTCCAGAAAGAGCTGGGGAGAGACGGGGACAGTGAGAGACGGAGAGGCCGAGGGCTCCAGAGAGAGCTGGAGTGAGAGATGGGGACAGTGAGACAGAGAGGCCGAGGGCTCCAGAGAGAGCTGGGGGAGAGACGGGGACAGTGAGACAGAGAGGCCGGCTCCTGAAAGAGCTGGGGGAGAGACGGGGTCAGTGAGACAGAGAGGCCGAGGGCTCCAGAGAGGCCGAGGGTTCCAGAGAGAGCTGGAGTGAGAGACGGTGACAGTGAGACGGAGAGGCCGAGGGCTCAAGAGAGAGCTGGAGTGAGAGACGGTGACAGTGAGAGACGAGAGGCCGAGGGCTCCAGAGAGAGCTGGGGGGGAGACGGGGACAGTGAGACAGAGAGGCCGAGGGCTCCAGAGAGGCAGAGGGCTCCAGAGAGGCAGAGGGCTCCAGAGAGAGCTGGAGTGAAAGACAGTGACAGGAGTGTGGCTCAATGGTTAGAGTGGCAGACCCTGAAGCAGAGTTCTGGCCAGAGACCAGGGTTCGATTCCTGCCTCGGCGGGGCTCGGGCTCAATTTCCTCGGACCTGTCTATTCTCGCCTCGGTGCCTATTCTAATCACGGGCCCCACGCTGCAACTCTGGGCAATAGCTTGCTTAGCCTCCACACCGGCCCCAACAGCGCTAAGGATGCCTGGCTTCACCCTGGGGGTGCCCAGGAGTGGACACTTCACAGGGAAAGCCAGGAGGGGTTCCACAGCGGTATGAGTATCAGCGCCAGGAAACCGCTAAAGGCGACACCGCAAGGTGGCCGTCTGGTGACAGTGCGCTCTATAAGTACCTTGACATTTACATTTACATTTGACATTTACATTTAGTGACAGCGAGACGGAGAGGCCGAGGGCTCCAGAGAGGCAGAGGGCTCCAGAGAGGCAGAGGGCTCCATAGTGCCAATATCGGCAACAGTTATCACAACACACATAAGTACATAAATAAAAACACACGACACTGAATGTAAGTGGAGAAATATTGCTGCAGGTTTATTAGCATAATAAATATGCAAACACGGTGGGTTATCTTACGGGCGATCCCAGGGCAGGCCAGCCCCAAGCCGCCTGCCCGTCTGATAAGCCTAGAGTCACCATGGCAACGCCAATTGGTGTATACCAAATGTTGGGAGGGTCCCCCCCTCCCATCCGTGGACCTCCAGTCCACATGCTTCACACGCCCCCCCGTGATGGGTGGGCGGAGCATACATGGCAGCCCCCGGTTGCTCAGACCCACAACCGCCTGTCGGTTAGCGGGGCGCCGTAGGTCTTCCAGTGGACACGCTAAAGATCCCTGGGTATCCTGGCTTAGCACCACACGGTGCTGCTGCATGCTATACCCCTTGGTATGTGCAGACCCTGGATCGCCCTGTAACTCCTCCACAGCCTTGGGAGTGGCCACCGTCACTACCAGGGCCCCCCACCAAGGTAGACCTATTTCCTTACAACCTGCTGCAGCCAAAGCTTCCCCTAGGTCCAGTAGGAAAAGAACCGTGCCTAAACTAGAGAGGTGCACCCCATCTCCCTCCCGGCACCCTGTGGACTTGGCGTGTATAAGACCATGCCTGATGAAGCCCAAAACCTCTTTCCTCTGCGCAACTGCGCATGGCTCCAGGTAGACCTTTTTACCTACAGCAACTGATACCGGGCTTCTCCCAGGTCCAGCCAAGACAATCTACGCCCAGCTGGACCGGCGGGCGGCCTGCCCCTCAGGACAGGTGCCCTCATCCTTTCTAACTCCCCCGTGGAATTTGACTGAAACGACCGTAAACCTAAAACTAGGCGTTGGTCCAATGTAGCCTTTGAATGGCTGAAGAACAATCCCCTTGACAAGACACTCCTGCCTGACAGTGCCAATGCGGGAGGGGTAAGAGTTGACAAGCCCGCCTTACCTCCTCCTTCACTCAGTTGGAGTATGTCCATCGCCTTCCATCAGTCACCACCAAATGAGAAGCCTTGCCCTCCCAAACTTTTGCTAGTATACCAGGGAGAGACAGGACTGAGTGACCACAGAGGAGGACCAACGTGTAAAATTCTTCACTATCTTGGATACTGGGTACGCCAATTGTTCTCCTGCTAATTGGATAGCCCAAAAGCATTACCCCGGGGTTTCCCTCAATCATGTGGACCATATCGCCCCCGAGGAAGGCCACTTCCACAACCTGCATAGCTGCCAGCCAGTGCTGAAGGGCAGGATACGTTACCCGGTACCGCTACTCGCATCCATGGTACCTGTTTCGTCGAACTCAAGGACGGGCTACTAAGTGAGCAACCAGGCTCCGCCCACTCCTGCCTGGCAGAGCCCATGCGGGAGGAGGTAAGGGTTGACAAGCCTGCCTTTCTTCCTCTTTCACACCGTTGGAGTACGCCCATCGTATTCCATCAGTCACCACCCAATGTGAAGCCTTGCCCTCCCAAAATTCTGCTAATATACCAGGGAGAGACAGGACAGAGTGACCACAGAGGAGAACAACGTGTAAAATGCTTCTCTATTTGAATACTGGGAAAGCCAAATTGTTCTCCTGCAGATTTGTAGCCCAAAGTGTTACCCCGGTGTTTCCCGTAATCATATGGACCATACGCCCCTGTTGGAAGGCCCCTTCCACAACCTGCATGGCTGCCAGCCAGTGCTGGAGGGCGGGAGAAGTTGCCCTGAACCGATACTCGCATCAAGGTACCCGTTTCGTCAAACTCAAGGGCGGGCTACTAAGTGAGCAACCAGGCTCCGCCCTAGTATCCAGAGGTCAAACCCAAGCCCCTCCAGGTTCTGCTGCTTCACCTGCCTGTTAACAGGACACCCAGGGCAGACCACCGGTCTATAACCCATGCTTGGCCATGCCTGAGCTAAAACACCTTGAACAGCATGACAACAGGCTAACCACCAGCATTGTGTTCTGAATGTTTCTGGCACTGCCAAGAAACATGCGCATAACTAAAGCAACTGGCACCATGCCATAAAAGTATCCATTCAGCCTCCTATGAGTGCAAAATGTGCTCTTGTGGCGATCCGTATTAGTGTTCCCTCCAAACCAGCCGCCCTAACCAGGCAACTCGCACCCTCTTGGCACTGGCACACTCCCGCCCCAGCTGCCCTAGAGTGCCTGGTCGTGTGTGGCCACAACCTACGTTTTATCACTGACGTTATATCGGGGTAAGATGACACTCAACTAACTCTACTGCTGAGTGCCCGTTACACCATCGCACGTATGTCTTTTGCCTACTCAGTGGCTGGATGTAAAGTTAGATGACATTGGCAGCCCAGCCCGGGCGAACCTAGCAGCTTACAGTTTCTGGTGCTATAGACAGTACCTGTAGCATGATGAACCGAGTGCAATTCCCTTGCTCCTGTTGAGCACGGAACCCACAACAACTTCTCACCATGGTTCAATACCTTAATGCTGCTCATCGTTTCCTAGCAGAATGTTGACAAATCTATGTTCTGCAATGGCACTACATTGCAGCCTGGACCATTCTGCCAGCTTCCGAAAGACCTTTGTCCTGCTGCCTGGCCTAAGCAATCTTGCCCTGTTCTGGAAGCGCCCGCTTCAGCCCTAGAGCTAACAATTCACCAGTAACCCCAAACTGGCCCTGATGCGAAACAAACCATGCCAAGGCACACAGGTGTGTGTAATAACTAATAGCAGGTCTAACAGCGTCAACAGGCATCCTCAGCTAACCATAAGCATGAAGGAGTAAGGGTTTCCAGTGGGAATGAGATGACAGTAAATACAGCGGGAGGAGCGGCCAATGACCTGCCCAAAGACTCTTCGAAATCCTCCTACCGAATGATGTGGGAGCCCGCCACCAACCTCTGTCCAAGCCTGCCAACCCCACAAGTATTTGGACCCCTATTGCACCAAGGATTGGAGGGGCGGGGGAGGGGCAGTCCGGTCTGAGGAAGTGTGTGATGGAGGACCTGCGTCCTAGAGTACCTATAGTTGGGTTCCACGAGTACCTGATGTGTTAATACTAATAGCGTGGTAGCAACTCAATCAGCACAGGGCAGATGCCCACCTGTCTTACAACCGTGTGAGACACACAGGGAGATAACGGAAGGCTAACCCCAGTCCGACACAGAACAAACCCACCATGTGACTGTGCTCAAAGAAAACTCCATCCCACATCAAACTGAACCAGTGCTGTGCCTGAAAATTACAACCGATATTAGAACCGATGCTACCTCCCTGCTTGCGGAAGCATAACAGAGGGGCCTAAGAACCAAATCACCAGCCCTTCGCTACACGCCTGGTATTACCCCTAGCAGCACTTCTCAAGCAGTAACCATTCTGTATTATACAGCGGCGCGCCGACCCCCCACAGCCATCGCCCAGAGGGGTTAGGGAACAACGCTTGCCACTGCATGATTATGTTACCCCAAGTGCGTAGAGCCTCGTTTAAACATGAGCAGCTGCAAAAGTATTCCTAGCTGAAACTAAGTGACAACAGAGGGACTCGGACCAATGTATTCGGAAGCTGAAGATGTAACGCCTATCGAACATACCTCCTCACCTTTGCACAAGAGGAGAGCGGCGCAACCTCGCTGCCCGCCCCACATCTCTGCATGTTCGACCCCCAGTCCTAGTCGCCCGGTGATGGCATGTGCTGACATAATATCTGTTTGCTCCAGGCCCTCTGCTACGCCCTGGAGGATGTGGCTGTGAGGGACAATAATGCAGCTGGGTCGAGTAAAACCGCACCAAGCAAAGTCAAACTATGTGGCACAATACAGCCATCTTGTAATGGTATACTTCATTCTTTTCACATTTTATTAAAACTTGGTACACTTTCTGGGTACAGGTTGCACTTCATTAGTACCAGCATAATACCTAAATACCGCAATCAGCTGAAGAAAGGTGACCAGTGCAGCTTTGCAGGGCTTTCCACTGCTTGGCAGCACGCGAACAAGGTGGGTGGATGAAAGAATCTATTTCAAGTGTGCGGGGACATCTTTCTCTGAGAAGACTACGGAAAAAACCCGAAACAAGGAACGACCTCCCACCCCTGTGCCTTCCTGTGGCACTAAGGCGGCCGCCCTCAAAGGGGCGGGCCGCTGCGCAACCCCCCCCCCCGGCAGCCTTACAGAGAGAGCTGGAGTGAAAGACAGTGACAGCGAGACGGAGAGGCCGAGGGCTCCAGAGAGAGCTGGAGTGAGAGACGGTGACAGTGAGACGGAGAGGCCGAGGGCTCCAGAGAGAGCTAGGGGAGAGACGGTGACAGTGTGACGGAGAGGCCGAGGGCTCCAGAGAGAGCTGGAGTGAGAGACGGTGACAGTGAGACGGAGAGGCCGAGGGCTCCAGAGAGAGCTAGGGGAGAGACGGTGACAGTGTGACAGAGAGGCCGAGGGCTCCAGAGAGAGCTGGAGTGAGAGACGGTGACAGTGAGACGGAGAGGCCGAGGGCTCCAGAGAGAGCTGGGGGAGAGACGGGGTCAGTGAGACAGAGAAACTGAGGAGGGCTCCAGGGAGAGCTGGAGTGGGAGATGGGGACAGAGAGAGAGAGAGGCGGAGAACTGTAGAGAGAGATGGAATGAGAGATGGGTACAGTGAGACAGAGAGGCCGAGGGCTCCAGAGAGAGCTGGAGTGAGAGACGGTGACAGTGAGACGGAGAGGCCGAGGGCTCCAGAGAGAGCTAGGGGAGAGACGGTGACAGTGTGACAGAGAGGCCGAGGGCTCCAGAGAGAGCTGGAGTGAGAGACGGTGACAGTGAGACGGAGAGGCCGAGGGCTCCAGAGAGAGCTGGGGGAGAGACGGGGACAGTGAGACAGAGAGACTGAGGAGGGCTCCAGAGAGAGCTGAAGTGAGAGACAGGGACAGAGAGAGAGAGAGAGAGGCAGAGAACTGCAGAGAGAGATGGAATGAGAGACGGGGACAGTGAGACAGAGAGGCCGGGGGCTCCAGAGAGAGTTGAAGTGAGAGACGGGGACAGTGAGACAGAGAGGCCGAGGGGGGCTCCAGAGAGAGCTGGGGGAGAGTATAAGAAAGCAGAGGCACCGAGTCTGGGGGGACAGACGCTCTCTTGTCCCCCTATAGAAGATCAAAGGGGTGCAGAGCCCACTTGGTAAAAACAATATATATCTGTGTATGAAGCACTACAAAAGCCTACAATAGTATTACTTTTATTATTTCTAACTTGCACAGCTTGTCTCATTTATAGTGCTCGAAAGCCCCAGCACGAAGCACTATGTAACACACATTACATTACTGTATCCATTATGGAGTCAGCCAAAATCTGTATGTGTAACACCAAATAAAGACAGCTCCAGGAAATAGAGCCTGTAACCCTGCAGTGCAGACGTCTCAAATGGAACCAAAATGCATGCTGAAGCACCCTTGCCACTGGCATTAGCGCCTAAAGGCAGAGTACTTTGCACTAGGCGCTATAGAATACACAAATGAATGTATTTTGGAAGCCGTGGTCCTGATTTCCATTTCAACTGAATACAGCGCCTCAATCATGTAAAGACAGATGCCCCCACACCCCCCATGTTCTCTGACGAATTATGCATTTTATTTTGAAAGTTGGAAACGGTTAAATGCACATTCATCTTTTGGAATGTGATTTCGTGTTGAAAACGATCAGTCTATTTTTCCAGTAACAGTTTTCAGTCTGTTTTCTTCGGTGCCGTTCGGATTATTTTTGGGCAACATCTAGGGTGTCTTTATAACTTCGTTTCACTCGTTTATAACCCAAGGGTTTCATTTACCACACAGAGGCATTGTGGGACTTGTAGTCTTGGTTTATTTCAGTGAAACACACCGGATTTGCCATATTTGGAAACAGTGATGTTTAAAAGGAGGCCCATGAAAGGATCCGAGGGGTCCTTGTGGGACGGCCTGATATGGTGACCCCAGCAGGGACACACACTGAATGCTGTGGCGGTTGTTTACATTGCAGGTTCTCCTCTCACGAAGGCTGCCCTCTCCCTGCCACTCAAACTAGTGACGGGGGCAGGGTGGGTTTGGTCGTCACCCTGCATTCAGTGCTCCATGGATTGTACAATTGAATCGACACCAACAATATGGCCAAGAATATTTAGAGGACAGAATACTGTATTGTATTGTAATTGTAATATCATTTATGTAGCGCTTTCTACCTCTAACGAGGCGTCGAAGTGCTTTTTTGGCGAGTAGCGCGCTCGAGGGATACATTAAATATCTGATGACAAGTGCATCTAGGAAAGAATAGATTCACTGTTCCTAAGTAGACATCTACATACTTTGAAGATATATGTACCTCATCGGTATTTTGTCCTCCATACTCTGTCCCACCAACACAGTGGGCTTGATTTTCAGGGGGCACACTGCTCCAAGGTGTTATTTGGGCAGGCTGGCAGTGTTAGGGGCACACTATGTGAGCGAGGACTATTTCTGGACCAATATATATGCCGAAAGCTCTTTCAATCTACCCAGGCATTGGTGTCTCTTGGTGCCGTATCAAGGAGGGTCTGACAACACTGACACGAAGCATTGGTTAGTTAATCACACACCACAAAGTGTGACCCCTGCAGGTAACAGGCTTTAAACCCCCGGAGCTAATTGACTTGGTTAACCATCTTCTGCATCGATCTGTGCATCATCACACGATCCATTTCAATGCCCCTAAGATAGCTCCGTGGCTCCTTGCACATGCTGTAGAGAGTGGAAGAAAGACAGATGGACAGTGTCACATTTGGCTGTGCTGTAGCTTGTTGATGCTGTGTCAACTTCAGGGACATCTTAAGGATTTTGGGGGCCCTGGGCCAAACGTAATTTGGGGGCCCATGTTCAGAACAGCTTTGAATTTATGCTAATAATCTCTGAGACACCCTCCCATTTCTCATATGTGAGGTCCTCTTTTGATGTAAAATTTTATGGATGTTGCATTTTTCCCTAAACACATTTCTCTTCAAAATGTCGGTAATACACTCCCACATTAACAATAAATAGAAGGAAAATGGTATTTTAAAAAATGTGGAATTATTCAAGGTCATCAGGGCAAGACTCTCTGCAGAAGAGAGCCGGCAGAGGGCCCCCTGAAAGGCTGGGGCCTTGGGCCAGAGCCCACATTGCCCATGCCTTAAAACGTCTCTGGTCAACTTTGTTATAATCCGCCCTTTCCAGCGTACCTCTCCCTAGGGGTTCCAAGCTTAGGATCACCATAGGACGGCGGTCCCCAAACAATGTCCCCTTTCCAGCATACTGCCCCCTAGGTGGTCCATGTATGAGGGTCGCCAGAGGACGGAATTCCTCAAACAATGTCCCCTTTCCAGCATACTGCCCCCTAGGGGGGTCCATGCTTGGGGATTGCCACAGGACCACGATCAACATGTAATGTCTCCTTTCCAGCACACCTCTCCCTACGGGGTCCATTTCCAAGGGGTCTCCACAAGATCGCGATCCCCAGGCAGGGAACCACCCGCTAGAAAGCAAGGATAATGTTTGTGGCAAGGAGCGCTTCACATGGACATGGACCAATATTCCCACCCTATAAAAATCAGAATGTAGCTTTCTTTCCCACTGGGGGAGCAATTGGTGGATTTACTCACAACCTGCCCTGACAAAGGGGGGGAGCGCTACAGCCTGGAGATATTACTTCTTTTTTTAAAAAAAAAAGGAGTTGGGGGCAGCCCGTCAAGGCATCGGGTTGTGCTCCAATCAAAAACATCACTAACAGTCTCTCTGACTGCCGGTGGGGCCTTTAGAGGTTTAGTCCCAATCTACCCCGCCCCCTCAAGGTGGGGAGAAAGTCTACTTGACGCCGTGGACAGTTATTTCATATATACATAAAAAAAGAACTGGGCTGCCAGCTCTGGCCTCGAGCAGTGCCCCCACCCAACAATGTCCCCATCTGTTTCTTTGCCCCAATGGGGGATGATTGGAGGGTTTATCCCCAATATTTCCTATGGGGCCAGAAAACTAACTAGACACAAGGAATGTTAGTTTATTTAAAAAAAAGAAGGGCTGGGAGAGGCTTCCCAGGCATCAGGTTGTGCCCCCACCAGAAAACAGACCCAACTGCCTTCCTGCCCCCTGAGGGAAGATTGGGGGACTATTCTTACTCTTTCCCCACTGGGGGTTGGGGAAAGCACACATTCCACCAGATGCCGGGAATATCATTATAAAGAAAGGGGAAGGGTGGCCTGCCAGTCATAGACCCGTGCCTTGACCCCACAATGGGCCCAGCAGTCTTTATGCCCCCAACCCCACCACCAAGAGAGGGAACCACTTTTATTGAGAGAAGTCTGGGAACGTTAGGCTGGACGGTTGTTTGGGGTCCCCTGAGATCTCACACCTTTCCCTTACAAAAATGCCTGGTTTTAGCCGCAGGTTGAGGTGGCAGTCTGGGTGCCCACGCAAGTCACACCACCCGGGAGATCTCGTTTTCAGAAATATCGAGGTTAAGTAGGTATCCCTGGGTGGTGGCCAACCCCATCACCAAAATACTGTGGCCACACACTTTATCAAAACCACCATTTATAAACTCACCTTCACAAGTAGAATTATGTTGTTATCTACAGAAATGTGGGAATATAGAATATTTGTTATTAGCACCTGGATTTCTCTCCTTTTTTTGGCTTCTGAATATAAGCCAGCGATCAAGAAAAAACACATTTTGCAAAATGCTCTCTGAATCACATGATAGTATGAGCACCCCCAAACTCAGAAAGGCCCCCACTGCCAGTATTCCTGAACTCAGTCTTTTGTGCACATTTCAAAACTGCAGAGGTTTCCATTTTCATTCATTAGATTTTATCACATGGATTGTTGCATGTTTGGCTCACAGTGAAATATCACTATAAGCTGCAGCTCAGGTGTTTGCTGCATGTTTGGCTCACAATGAAATATCACTATAAGCTGCAGCTCAGGTGTTTGCTGCATGGTCCGCACACAATGAAATATCACTATAAGCTGCAGCTCAGGTGTTTGCTGCATGGTCCGCATACAATGAAATATCACTATAAGCTGCAGCTCAGGTGTTTGCTGCATGGTCCGCATACAATGAAATATCACTATAAGCTGCAGCTCAGGTGTTTGCTGCATGGTCCGCACACAATGAAATATCACTATAAGCTGCAGCTCAGGTGTTTGCTGCATGTTTGGCTCACAATGAAATATCACCATAAGCTGCAGCTCAGGTGTTTGCTGCATGTTTGGCTCACAATGAAATATCACTATAAGCTGCAGCTCAGGTGTTTGCTGCATGGTCCGCACACAATGAAATATCACTATAAGCTGCAGCTCAGGTGTTTGCTGCATGTTTGGCTCACAATGAAATATCACCATAAGCTGCAGCTCAGGTGTTTGCTGCATGTTTGGCTCACAATGAAATATCACTATAAGCTGCAGCTCAGGTGTTTGCTGCATGGTCCGCACACAATGAAATATCACTATAAGCTGCAGCTCAGGTGTTTGCTGCATGGTCCCCACACAATGAAATATCACTATAAGATGCAGCTCAGGTGTTTGCTGCTTGTTTGGCTCACAATCAAATATCACTATAAGCTGCAGCTCAGGTGTTTGCTGCATGTTTGGCTCACAATGAAATATCACTATAAGCTGCAGCTCAGGTGTTTGCTGCATGGTCCTCACACAATGAAATATCACTATAAGCTGCAGCTCAGGTGTTTGCTGCATGGTCCGCACACAATGAAATATCACTATAAGCTGCAGCTCAGGTGTTTGCTGCATGTTTGGCTCACAATCAAATATCACTATAAGCTGCAGCTCAGGTGTTTGCTGCATGGTCCGCACACAATGAAATATCACCATAAGCTGCAGCTCAGGTGTTTGCTGCATGTTTGGCTCACAATGAAATATCACTATAAGATGCAGCTCAGGTGTTTGCTGCATGTTTGGCTCACAGTGAAATATCACTATAAGCTGCAGCTCAGGTGTTTGCTGCATGGTCCGCACACAATGAAATATCACTTTAAGCTGCAGCTCAGGCGTTTGCTGCATGGTCCGCACACAATGAAATATCACTATAAGCTGCAGCTCAGGTGTTTGCTGCATGGTCCGCACACAATGAAATATCACTTTAAGCTGCAGCTCAGGTGTTTGCTGCATGGTCCGCACACAATGAAATATCACTATAAGCTGCAGCTCAGGTGTTTGCTGCATGGTCCGCACACAATGAAATATCACTATAAGCTGCAGTTCAGGTGTTTGCTGCATGGTCCGCACACAATGAAATATCACTTTAAGCTGCAGCTCAGGTGTTTGCTGCATGGTCCTCACACAATGAAATATCACTATAAGCTGCAGCTCAGGTGTTTGCTGCATGGTCCTCACACAATGAAATATCACTATAAGCTGCAGCTCAGGTGTTTGCTGCATGTTTGGCTCACAATGAAATATCACTATAAGCTGCAGCTCAGGTGTTTGCTGCATGGTCCGCACACAATGAAATATCACTATAAGCTGCAGCTCAGGTGTTTGCTGCATGTTTGGCTCACAATCAAATATCACTATAAGCTGCAGCTCAGGTGTTTGCTGCATGGTCCGCACACAATGAAATATCACTATAAGCTGCAGCTCAGGTGTTTGCTGCATGTTTGGCTCACAATCAAATATCACTATAAGCTGCAGCTCAGGTGTTTGCTGCATGGTCCGCACACAATGAAATATCACTTTAAGCTGCAGCTCAGGTGTTTGCTGCATGGTCCTCACACAATGAAATATCACTATAAGCTGCAGCTCAGGTGTTTGCTGCATGGTCCGCACACAATGAAATATCACTATAAGCTGCAGCTCAGGTGTTTGCTGCATGGTCCGCACACAATGAAATATCACTATAAGCTGCAGCTCAGGTGTTTGCTGCATGGTCCGCACACAATGAAATATCACTATAAGCTGCAGCTCAGGTGTTTGCTGCATGGTCCGCACACAATGAAATATCGCTATAAGCTGCAGCTCAGGTGTTTGCTGCATGGTCCGCACACAATGAAATATCACTATAAGCTGCAGCTCAGGTGTTTGCTGCATGGTCCGCACACAATGAAATATCGCTATAAGCTGCAGCTCAGGTGTTTGCTGCATGGTCCTCACACAATGAAATATCACTATAAGCTGCAGCTCAGGTGTTTGCTTCATGGTCCGCACACAATCAAATATCACTATAAGCTGCAGCTCAGGTGTTTGCTGCATGTTTGGCTCACAATGAAATATCACTATAAGCTGCAGCTCAGGTGTTTGCTGCATGGTCCTCACACAATGAAATATCACTATAAGCTGCAGCTCAGGTGTTTGCTGCATGGTCCGCACACAATGAAATATCACTATAAGCTGCAGCTCAGGTGTTTGCTGCATGTTTGGCTCACAATCAAATATCACTATAAGCTGCAGCTCAGGTGTTTGCTGCATGGTCCGCACACAATGAAATATCACCATAAGCTGCAGCTCAGGTGTTTGCTGCATGTTTGGCTCACAATGAAATATCACTATAAGATGCAGCTCAGGTGTTTGCTGCATGTTTGGCTCACAGTGAAATATCACTATAAGCTGCAGCTCAGGTGTTTGCTGCATGGTCCGCACACAATGAAATATCACTTTAAGCTGCAGCTCAGGCGTTTGCTGCATGGTCCGCACACAATGAAATATCACTATAAGCTGCAGCTCAGGTGTTTGCTGCATGGTCCGCACACAATGAAATATCACTTTAAGCTGCAGCTCAGGTGTTTGCTGCATGGTCCGCACACAATGAAATATCACTATAAGCTGCAGCTCAGGTGTTTGCTGCATGGTCCGCACACAATGAAATATCACTATAAGCTGCAGTTCAGGTGTTTGCTGCATGGTCCGCACACAATGAAATATCACTTTAAGCTGCAGCTCAGGTGTTTGCTGCATGGTCCTCACACAATGAAATATCACTATAAGCTGCAGCTCAGGTGTTTGCTGCATGGTCCTCACACAATGAAATATCACTATAAGCTGCAGCTCAGGTGTTTGCTGCATGTTTGGCTCACAATGAAATATCACTATAAGCTGCAGCTCAGGTGTTTGCTGCATGGTCCGCACACAATGAAATATCACTATAAGCTGCAGCTCAGGTGTTTGCTGCATGTTTGGCTCACAATCAAATATCACTATAAGCTGCAGCTCAGGTGTTTGCTGCATGGTCCGCACACAATGAAATATCACTATAAGCTGCAGCTCAGGTGTTTGCTGCATGTTTGGCTCACAATCAAATATCACTATAAGCTGCAGCTCAGGTGTTTGCTGCATGGTCCGCACACAATGAAATATCACTTTAAGCTGCAGCTCAGGTGTTTGCTGCATGGTCCTCACACAATGAAATATCACTATAAGCTGCAGCTCAGGTGTTTGCTGCATGGTCCGCACACAATGAAATATCACTATAAGCTGCAGCTCAGGTGTTTGCTGCATGGTCCGCACACAATGAAATATCACTATAAGCTGCAGCTCAGGTGTTTGCTGCATGGTCCGCACACAATGAAATATCACTATAAGCTGCAGCTCAGGTGTTTGCTGCATGGTCCGCACACAATGAAATATCGCTATAAGCTGCAGCTCAGGTGTTTGCTGCATGGTCCGCACACAATGAAATATCACTATAAGCTGCAGCTCAGGTGTTTGCTGCATGGTCCGCACACAATGAAATATCGCTATAAGCTGCAGCTCAGGTGTTTGCTGCATGGTCCTCACACAATGAAATATCACTATAAGCTGCAGCTCAGGTGTTTGCTGCATGTTTGGCTCACAATCAAATATCACTATAAGCTGCAGCTCAGGTGTTTGCTGCATGGTCCGCACACAATGAAATATCACTATAAGCTGCAGCTCAGGTGTTTGCTGCATGTTTGGCTCACAATCAAATATCACTATAAGCTGCAGCTCAGGTGTTTGCTGCATGGTCCGCACACAATGAAATATCACTTTAAGCTGCAGCTCAGGTGTTTGCTGCATGGTCCTCACACAATGAAATATCACTATAAGCTGCAGCTCAGGTGTTTGCTGCATGGTCCGCACACAATGAAATATCACTATAAGATGCAGCTCAGGTGTTTGCTGCATGTTTGGCTCACAATCAAATATCACTATAAGCTGCAGCTCAGGTGTTTGCTGCATGGTCCGCCCACAATGAAATATCACTATAAGCTGCAGCTCAGGTGTTTGCTTCATGGTCCGCACACAATGAAATATCACTATAAGATGCAGCTCAGGTATTTGCTGCATATTTGGCTCACAATGAAATATCACTATAAGCTGCAGCTCAGGTGTTTGCTGCATGTTTGGCTCACAATCAAATATCACTATACGCTGCAGCTCAGGTGTTTGCTGCATGTTTGGCTCACAATCAAATATCACTATAAGCTGCAGCTCAGGTGTTTGCTGCATGGTCCGCACACAATGAAATATCACTATAAGATGCAGCTCAGGTGTTTGCTGCATGTTTGGCTCACAATGAAATATCACTATAAGCTGCAGCTCAGGTGTTTGCTGCATGTTTGGCTCACAATCAAATATCACTATAAGCTGCAGCTCAGGTGTTTGCTGCATGGTCCGCACACAATGAAATATCACTTTAAGCTGCAGCTCAGGTGTTTGCTGCATGGTCCGCACACAATGAAATATCACTATAAGATGCAGCTCAGGTGTTTGCTGCATGTTTGGCTCACAATGAAATATCACTATAAGCTGCAGCTCAGGTGTTTGCTGCATGTTTGGCTCACAATCAAATATCACTATAAGCTGCAGCTCAGGTGTTTGCTGCATGTTTGGCTCACAATCAAATATCACTATAAGCTGCAGCTCAGGTGTTTGCTGCATGGTCCGCACACAATGAAATATCACTATAAGATGCAGCTCAGGTGTTTGCTGCATGTTTGGCTCACAATGAAATATCACTATAAGCTGCAGCTCAGGTGTTTGCTGCATGTTTGGCTCACAATCAAATATCACTATAAGCTGCAGCTCAGGTGTTTGCTGCATGTTTGGCTCACAATCAAATATCACTATAAGCTGCAGCTCAGGTGTTTGCTGCATGGTCCGCACACAATGAAATATCACTATAAGATGCAGCTCAGGTGTTTGCTTCATGGTCCGCACACAATGAAATATCACTATAAGATGCAGCTCAGGTGGTTGCTGCATGGTCCGCACACAATGAAATATCACTATAAGATGCAGCTCAGGTGTTTGCTGCATGGTCCTCACACAATGAAATATCACTATAAGCTGCAGCTCAGGTGTTTGCTGCATGGTCCGCACACAATTAAATATCACTATAAGCTGCAGCTCAGGTGTTTGCTGCATGGTCCGCACACAATGAAATATCACTATAAGCTGCAGCTCAGGTGTTTGCTGCATGGTCCGCACACAATGAAATATCACTATAAGATGCAGCTCAGGCATTGGCTCTGGGTGCCACATGTTTCTGGAAAGCCAACAAATACTATATTTCCCTGGGACGAGAAGCAACCGATGTAACGGCATATAACTTTTGTAAATCGACCGTCACGGAGAAACATTTGAGATGAAAGTGTTGTCACTATTTTGTCATATTTATTTATATAATTCTTTTTATACATATATAGGGTCTTTTGGGACAGACATGAGTTATCTACACAAATGACCCCCTGCTGGATTCAGTATTCTGTCTACTTCTCAGAAATGTATACCCTTCCCTGTTCCACCACAAATTACAAGGAGGTAGAAACCACAAAAAAAGGAAAAATCAAACTACACTTAGGGATGTATCACGGAACAACGTATGCCATTACCACACATGCCTTTACAATGTGGCCGTTACAACACGGCTACCGTTACCACGCTTTACCATTGCCACACATGATTTTATACACATATGCACACAAAGCTGCACACAAACATGCATAGACACACTCTCTCACAGGCACACACCCACACAAAGACATACACACAAACACACAGTCACAAACACCTGCAATCTCACACACAAATACCCCATCACGCACACACACACACCTATATAAATTCAATCTGGCCTGCAAACGGGACATCAACAATTGTCTAATGAAAAATGGGTTCCATTGGTCTGTACTTCCAGAGGCCTACAAACTTATGGCCAATCAAGGGCACGCTGGTTCTCCGAGCCTAGTGTGCAACCACCCTTTGACCATCCACAAAACTGTCTAGAAGCAATAGCAGGTGATGTGGGATCTTTTCTATAAGTTCCAAAAAGCTCACCCAATGATTTCAGATATTCATCCGAGGAAAATCCTAATTCCATTTCAATCTCTGAAAGCAATTGTTGTCCCTAGCCAAAACCTCTTAACCAACATATTTTCTGCCTGGATACTGCAGAAAATGGCGGCTGATCCGAAGATAGATATGGCTGTTGTAGGAAACCAGCTCTTTATGTAGTATATCAAAATGAGATGTACTGTGGAAAAGTCCTGGTATTCCCTCACGAGTGGACAGGGGCACGCTCTACCAATCCCGAGGTGCTCTTCTACAGGGTAGCACGGTCCAGCAGCCTCAGGCTCATCCGAGAGGAGTGTTAGACATCTGCAAATACACACAATAGACAATAAATAATGCACACAACTCAATAAGGAGATCCACATCAATTTATAAAAATAACAAATATCTTTATATATGTTTCGGCGCCAAAATCAATACAATCAGGTAAGTACGTTTTTTAAGAGAAATACGTTTGCATTCAAACAGTTGGTACGTAGTGCATTTTTCACAGGCTGCAATGTTATCTTATGGAAGGAAAAATATATACGGCATACAAGTTCTTTGCAGCGACTTACGAGACCAATCTCCTGGACTTGAGTTGAGTATTGGGAAGGTCCAAAGCAGCACCAGCTGATCACCTCCAGCGTCACGAGGGCGGCCGGGTGCAGTGTCGCAAAACAGCGTCGGGTGCCCAATGCAAGTCGAAGGGGATCGCTCTTTGTGAACAGATGCTGCAGTGTCAGACTGGGAGGCCAGTCGGGCTGAACCAACAGGGGGCTCAGACTTCACGATGCTCGGAGGTAGGGAGGACATCATTGGTACTCTTCGCTACGGGCGTTGGGTGCGGAGGTGTCCTTAGGCATCAGGTTTTTCTCACCGGGAGCGGCAGTGGTAGATGAGGCATGCAAACAGATGTTGCAGGCGGCGTCAAGAGGTCCACAGAGGGGAGACCCAGGGTGGGCCTCGAGTCTGGAGGATCTGGGGACATGTTGGCCCTGTTGGTCCACTTCTGCTTGGGCTAGGCAGCTTGGGGGCAGTAGTGCTTCCCATATCGGGTTATCGCGGTTTCGGAGCCTCGCAGCTCAGTCTTCGGTACCTGCAAGACGCAGGGGGACAGCTCTCCTTTGCCACTGGAGTTCCTCTATGTTTGGCGAAGTACTGGCAGTCCTACCAGGCTTTTGGAGGATCAGCTGCTTGCAGAGCGAGATGACTTTGACGCAATTGTCGAGAATAGGAGAACAGGCAGGCAGGGCTGGTGCCAAGTCAGTTGCTTATTTATTTATTTATTTTGACCTGTTTATTAAGTTTTATTAAGGGCATTAATAACTGACTGAGTGACAGGACAAGAGTCATGTGGGAGAGCACGTTACAGCTGGTCTGGTACATGCATCCCTATAGATCAAGAAAATAAACACAACAAAGGGACAAGAGGTGCCTTCCAAGGTAAGTATTCAGTGTGTGTTCGTATTGTCCGTGGCATTCCTTCGCAATGACCTCAAACATATTTAAATGACTTATTTGTGAGCAACCAATTAGCTGGAAGAGAACAGAAAAAAACATCACGAGTAGGGGGGTGAGGTAAGAGGGTTGGGGACATACGGAAAACAGGGAGGGCTCGCTGTCTCTCAATGCAATTCCAATTCGCCCTGATTAAGTTACGATCCTCTCAATAAAAGTCGGGCATCACGTAGTACACATTAGCTGTTCCCAATGGGGTCGCAAATGACCTGTGTCATCAATATTCATGAGGCAGGTCGCAATTTGCGACCCATTGGGCATTGGTAGTAGCACAAGGATGGTGGCCTACTGGGGACAGCAGGCCACCAAGTCTGTTTGCTTTTAAATAAGCAACTTTTATTTTAACTGCAGCCCGTTTTCTTCTGCGAAAACCTTTTTTAAGAGCTAGGACCAGTGCCTACTCTTTAAAAATAAAACAAATGTTTAATTTTTCTTTTTGAAATGCATCCCATTTTCTTTTAAGGAAATGTACTAATGTGTTTAATCACTTAGTGCACATCTCATGATATGTACAGTGGAACACCATAAACATTGTTATCGTGGCCTCTGTGCATATATCTGTTCAGGTACAATCTATGTTGCAGGACATCCTCCTCGGGACACAATGTGGTCTGGGGGGCATCCCAGCTGGATGAAATGGGGTATTTTCGTAGTCCTCGAGTGTCCACCCTTTGGAGAGAAACCGCCTCTGCTCTAGCCCAGGTGAGACTGGAGCGCCATTATAGACGGCTTCCAATGGGCGTCCAGCGCCTCGTAATGAGGTGCTTGGAGACTATAAAACTGAGGTCCAGGAAGCGCTTAGAGGCCCTGTGCTTCTTGTCGCTTGGGAGAATGCCTACTTTACAGACTTCTCTTGTGCATGCAAACAGCCAGGCGGTGCAGGCCGGCAGGTGTCGTGGGACCATCCACCCCAGTACTGCTGTAACGAGGGGCACGACCACCGCATGAGTAAAATATCCGCGTCAGGGCGGCTGCAGCGGGGACGAACTGTCTCCAGTTTATGAAAGCAACAACTGATCTTCTCGAGAGTAAGATATGCTGATGTACAATGCAGAACCGCATCAACCGGAACCTGGCATTGTAAGGGACACACGTGGGCCCAGCCAGAATCATATCCCGTTCCCTGGGGGTGCACGAACGGGTCATGCCCGTCTCCCAGTGAAGTCATAGTGAGGTCAATGACGTGGCAGCTTGCAGCCGAAGTGCGTCCGCCAGCTACGGGGTGATCCGCCGCCCCTCTATTGTCGTAAATAAAGTATTACGCGCTCAGAATTTCTATATATCAATATGATCATGCATGAAGCAGGAGGCTGAGTCCGTGGTATCAGGTTCAAAAGGGCTTTATTCCAATAACTCGAGTTATAGGGAGAATAGTTCCATCACCACCAGGGATCAGGAAAGGTCTTCTCAGAATATTCTCAAACTTTATTCACAGAGTACAGTATATATACATTGTAATAATATACGTAAGCAGGAGTGCTTCAGGCGGAGCAAGAGAGAATGAGATAAGAGCATGTGGGTGTGTAAGTAGGTGTGAAGGTGGGCGTCCACTTGATGATAATAGGTGAGTGTCATAGGTGGGTGGATGCCTGGAGGGGGTTGCGTGATCAGCTGGAACTTTACTGGAACTTTGCCTTACTTGTGCTCGACTCGAGCATGACGTGTAACTGACGTGGGGAAGGGTTGCTATGCAACCGGAGAGTCTGGAAGTGAGGCCTTCAGTGTCAGGACGACCAGCACATCTTGTATTATCTGATATCTAAAGTCTGGAGCAGGGACTGATTTGTGACATAGGTTGCCCATCACCAAGAGCCAATGTGGCATCTATTTCTTCATTTACTGCGTGGGCCTTACATGGGGGCTATGGGCTTTTCACTGACGTGAGCTTTGTAATCACATGAAAAGAGACAGAAAGGCTAGGCTTTCTCCTTTGCAGACGGGTCGTGTTTATTCCTCCTTCTCCAGGCAGGAATGTGGTTTCAGTAGGAGTAAGCAGATAACCGTGCTCAATACTGTCTCGGCACCTCGGACAGGGCCCCATTGGCTGAGGCCCAAGTGTGCAAGGCCAAGGATACGCAGCTGCAGCTTTCAGCGTTCTGAGGCCTGAAACCTCTTTTCGGCTCTGGCTGAGCCACAAAAATGGGCTTTCATGAAAATGCGGGAAAACATGATGCAAAACGTGTAGGCCTCAGTGCAGATTTGTCGTTTCTCTCATGGGAGACTGGATGATGACAGGCCACGTTATAGCATAAGCATCATGATAGACAGGCCATGGAGGGGAAATACATAGGTTACATGCATGTGCACATGAGTGACGCGGAACACACGGGGACACATAGGCCTTATGGTATTTTAATTTCCTCATTCCCTCCTTGTCCCCTAGTGGACCCTTCATGTCACATCTATTCTCATGAGACAGTCAATCTGTTCTTGCAGCATTATTTTACCATTTTCAATGCTTTGGAAATGGGGATGTGGAACACATGCAGTAGCACACAGGCCGCAAATGGCCGGGCCACACTGCAGACATAGGCAACAACTGAATATCATCAGTAGTATTAACCCATAGACGGTCAACACTTTCCATCCCCATGCCGATACTATTCCCCAGAGCCAACTGGACCAAGTCCACGTGCCTGGGTCTTGATGTGTGCTTTGGGCAATCTTGTGGAGTCTTGTTATTGCTTTGTATACAGACGGTGCGTTATTAGGGATGAAAACGCAACAGCTGGAACCGATGACCCTACAGGCCCCGCCCCTATCCGCCAGGATGACGTCAAGAACAAGACGATTCTGAAGAACGACCATTCTCATAGCAGACTGTTCCTGGGTCAAGTTCCCCAGGGCTGATGCAGTCTCATTAGCAACTGTTTCTAGAATCCTTGTTAGCCTGCGGATAAGTTTACTATTCTGGACGGGACCTATGAAGAAAAAGAATCCTTTGTTGAAATCTGTATATTGCTCCCAAGCTGTTTCAGTCTGGTCAATGCCAGAGGCATCGAGCCTTCGTCTGTGTCTGATAAGTGCTAGTTGGAGATTTTGATGATAGTTCGATGGGGCCAAGAAAACGGGTGGCAAAAGAAATGATGTATAGCACGTCCCACCCCAGTCTAAGGGCAGTTGCACATAGGCTGTCTGGACACAAATAAAGTAGGTGTGTCGTGATGCTCTGAAATAAGACTTTCCTTTGTCTTCGAACACTATTATAGTATTACACTCGCTGTGCCCCAAATGTACTGAGCCTTCTTTTCTGACACACAAGTTCCCTTTTACTGGCAGGACTGTAATTGAGGATGGACCTAAATTGTGTATGGGCTTGACATTCAACACTATAAAGTCGAGGGTCGCATTTCCTTGCAGATACTCTTCATTTTCTAGATCTGTACCTTTCCTTTGGGGAAAACCTTCTTCATCTGGAAAACATGCTTTATTCATGACTTTATTCAAGTTACCCCATACCCAGTCGCCCCTACACTCCTTGTCTTGACATTCTTTGGCATCACCGTTGATGGATGTCATTAAGGCAAACCATGCTCCGCAAGAACCATTATGGGAGAATGGAAAAGGGAAAAGAGGCAACACTCCCTTCACCTTCTGATACGGGGGAAGTCGGCCACAGACCCAGCAGTCTGTAGCATTGCTAGTCTGATGTGAATGGTGCAGCATCTGAATAAAGGTATTGTTGCGTAAGGCAAGTCGATATGATAGCTCATGGGATGGCAGATCACTAAATGTGTGCTTTATGGTATCATTAGTGGAAGAGTGTAAGAGTGAGGCAATAGGAGGAAAAATAGCATGTAGTATTAAGCTGGTACATATCATCGTGATGCACAGAAGAAATAGAAAAATCAAAGTCACTATACATCTACCACGTAATATTTTACAGTATTTGCTTTTCATCTTGCTCTTTTTCTCATTATGATTGTTCGAGATCTTATGCAAGCCAGAATACATGTTCAACCGCTTCACCACCTAGTGGACTTAATTGATCAAACGGGATCTGACTTTTTAGATCTAAGTTTAGCATGGTACTCCTGCTGGGGAGTCTCCTCTAGTAAAGGGGGCTCAAAGTCTGAAAAGTTTGTGTCCTTTTTAAAAGAATCGTTATTCCCGAAGTAGCGTTTACAATGATGAAGATGAACCCATCCTTTCCGTCCTTCGACTTTAACAGCGGTCCTCGTGGTTAATAATACCAACTTGGGCGTCTTCCACCTCGGCTCAAGAGGGCTCGTTCTATCAAAGTTCCTTATTAAAACATAATCCCCAGGAGCGAGGGAATGTTCCTTGACCTGGGTGTTGTCAGGGAAGGCGGCAGCAACCTGCGAACGACAAGAGAGTAGTGCAGACATCAAGGAAGCCAGGTAATCTGTCAGCATGTTACTATCAACATCAGTGATCTTTTTAGGCATTGGAGTGCCCCACATATTCGGTGGTCTACCAAAGACCACTTCATAGGGAGATAAACCTGTTCTAGAATGGGCTACCATTCGCATGTAAAAGAGGGCAACCGGCAGGGCTACCATCCAATCTACACCTTTGTCTGCGCAAATCTTTGCTAGTTTTATCTTTAAGGTCTGATTGTGTCTTTCTACAAGGCCTGCTGCCTCAGGATGTCGTACACAATGGAACTTCCAGGTATACCCTAACAGAAGGGACACCTGTTTCATGAGTTCAGAGGAGAAAGGCTGACCGTTGTCGGAATATACGACACGCGGTAATCCATAACGTGGGAAAAACTCTCGCACCAATTGTCTGGCGGTAGTTACAGCAGTATAATCAGGAACTGGATAGGCCTCTGTCCATCTTGATAGTGAACATACTACTACCAGGACATATTTGTAACCTCTACATCTGTCCATTTGGATATAATCCATTTGGAGGACTTCAAAAGGATGGTCAGGTGGATGGAATCCACCTTGTTCCATCGGAATGCCTTTACCTGGATTGAATTGGCAACAGATCATACATGTTCTGACCTTTTGTTTCGCTGCTGCACGCAGGTGCTTGTTGAACCATATATTCTGCAAGCTGTCTAGCATTGCTTTCTCTCCTAGGTGTGCAGGACTATGTGCGGTATTTATGATCACTTGTACCATCGAATCAGGAAGAAACCATGTTGTTTTGCCCTTAGTCATCCAACCCTGATCAGTCAGTACCCCTCCTTGTTCCGACCATTTCTTTAATTCGTCTAGAGTAGCATGTGTCTGTATGTCTTGTACATCCCTGGAAGGATCCCTGACTGTCATGGCTTTGGACAGTGATGGTATCTGTGAGTTTGTCATGTCTAGTGGGGTCTGAGCTGTCTGTTTAGCTGTTCGGTCTGCCAGATCATTGCCTTGAGAAATGGTATCTGTGGCTTTAGTATGTGCTTTGCATTTCAGGATAGCTATGGCTGTCGGTAAATGTATCGCTTCCAGAAGGGCTTGTATAAGGGGGCCATGCTGTATCTTGGCCCCGTGAGAGGTCAAGAAACCTCTTTCTCTCCACAATACTCCGAAGTCATGAACTACCCCATATGCGTATTGTGAGTCGGTGTAAATGTTTACTCTCAGGTGCTTAGCTCTTATGCACGCTTGTGTCAGAGCGATAAGCTCTGCTGCTTTTGCTGACAGTATGTCTATTCTTTTAGTCTCTATGATTTCAGTAGCAGTGGTCACTGCATACGCTGCCACTAATTCTCCCGCCCCCGTCCTCATACATGAGCCGTCAACATAGAGTGTTAGGTCAGGGTCTGGGAGTGCAACATCTGTCAAGTCTTGTCTTGGTTTAGTCACGGTATTTATCACTTCAACACAGTCATGTGGGGAAACGTTTTCTGTACTGGAGGGCAAAAGAGTAGCAGGATTCAGTATGTTGCATCGTCTGATTTCTATGTGTGGTTGAAATAACGTCAGCTCATAACCTGTCAGTCTCGCTACAGTCAGGTGTTGGGTTTGTGTCCGGTTCAAGAGAACCTCTACTGCGTGTGGTACTTGTACTGTCAGGGGGTGGCCCAGCACTATCGAGTCGCTTTGTCTTATGGCTAAGGATGTTGCTGCAACAGATTTTAGGCACGCAGGCAAAGCCTGTGCTACCGGGTTCAATGTACTAGAAAAATAAGCACAGGGCTTGTGTTTTCCTGCATGTTCTTGTGTTAGGACAGATAGTGCTGTTCCATCCCGCTCTGTCTCAAAAAGCATAAAAGATTTGTTGTAATCAGGGATTGCTAAAACTGGTGCTTGACATAAAGCTCTTTTTAATTCTTCAAATGCCACAGTGTGTTCTTGTGTCCAAGGGAGGACTTTAGTAGAAGCTACCTCCTGTGTCGTCAACTGTATTAGGGGCTTGGCTATGTAAGCATACTGGGGAATCCACTGCCTGCAATATGAAGTGAGGCCAATGAATGTACGTACCTCCTTTTGTGTCTTGGGCCGTGAAAGGCCAGAAATCAATTGAATAGGTTCTGGTGTCAGTCGCCTACCCTCCTTGGATAGCAAGTGCCCAAGGTACGCCACTTGCTGTTCACAGAATCGTAACTTCGAAGGGGACACTTTGTGCCCCTTGTCAGCTAGGAAGTGTAAAACAGTGAGTGATGCATTTTCACAGTCAGTTTCCGATCGTGCAGTGATGAGAATGTCATCTACATACTGTATCAGTGCTGTAGTGGTAGGCATATGAATACTGTCTAGTTGTCTCTTGAGTGCCTGACTGTAGATGCTAGGACTTTCCGTGAAGCCCTGTGGTGCTCTTGTGAATCTGAAGCTGCGTCCTTTTAAACTGAAACCGAAAAGATATTGGCTGTCCGGATGTATTGGGATACTGAAAAAGGCGTTCTTCAGATCGATAACTGTAAAGAATGTAGCCTTCGCATCAATGGCAGTCAATAATGAAGAAATGTCCGGGACCACAGGGTACTATGGCACCACACATTTGCTTAATTCTCGCAGGTCCACAACTAATCTATAGACAGGTGATGTATTGGGATCAGTTCTTTCAAGAATAGGAAGAACAGGTGAATTGCATATGTTTGAATCTGTCTCCATCACCACCCCTTGTGCGATTAGTTCATCGATTATTTTCAGTAACCCTACTTCAGCCTCAGGTGGGATTTTGTATTGTCTAATCCGTGGCAGCACCACTCCTTCCTTGAGGGGGACCTGGTATGGTGTAATGTTCATGAAACCTACGTCAGTCGGGCCTTGTGCCCATAGGTGCTGTGGTACATTTTGAAGCCTGATGTCAATATCTTTCATTACAAAATGGCCCTTGAAATCACGTAAATACAGTCGCACTCCTTCTGGCGAGCAACAGATAATTGCTCCCAGTTCCTTTAACGTTTTTATGCCAAGTAAGTTTTCTGGACATGATTTAGTAAGCAGTAAGTCTGTTGTATGTATTAGTGGACCAACTCCTAAAGAGACTGGTTCTGAAACCTCATTGATAATAGGCTTTCCTGAAAAGCCCAGGGATATACTCTTTGAGCCCGAGAGGGGTGCCCCTGGAACCTCGGAATGACTGATGGTAGTTCTACTCGCCCCAGTGTCAATCAAAAACTTTTTATTTTGTCCTAGTAAACGTGCATGCACATAGGGACCCGCTTGGTCCACAGGAACTGGAATAAGGGGCAAGTCGAATTCCCTCTCTGGGCTGTTTCATGAATATGCTTGGTATTCTGGATAGTAAGTCTGAGCGTGCTCATACATTTGTGTTGTGGCGTGGGCTGGTGCAGGTGCATGGACAGGCGGCGGCGGCGGTGGAAACGTATCTGATGTCTGATGTGTGTTATTTTCTTTGGGAGGATAAGGACGTGGCTTTGTTTTACCTATAGCTATATTGTGTTTCAGGACTGCACATTCATTTACGAAGTGGCCTGGCTTCTTGCAATAATTACAGGTCCCATTACTTTGTTTCGTGCTATTCTTGTTCGTGTTTGTGTTTGCCGGTGTCGATTGGGCCACCAGCATCTTCATCTTTGTGTCTTTCATGCGTCTCTTTTCCTGGTCGTGTTCTTCTCTAATTCTGTTCTGGTGGTATTGTAACATCTGTAACATTTGGGAAGGGCTGTTTGCTTGCCAAGTACTCTCAACCTTCAGTACCCTATACTTCACCTCTGGTAGGGAATTTTCTACTAGTTTGCTCACGAAAAGATGGGGATATGAATCGCTACCGGGCTTAAGACCACTATTGATAGTGAAACACTTCTCAAACCTAGAGTAAAAATCGCTAGTGTCCTCGTCTGGTTTCTGTTTACAGGCTGAAATAGCATCCCAGTCTTTTTTCTTGGTAATTAATAATCTGGGCAAAACTTGTACAAGGAGTTCAGGTAAGTCTTTAGCTCGGGGACCCAAACCAACCCCCGGGCCTCTTCCCTCTTCCTCTCTCTCTTTCCAACAGATCCCAGCTGAGCTTTTTCTCTCCCACCTCCCAGTCCTGTCCTTTCAGCTTCTCGTAAATACCAGCAGGCAATAGTACTTTTAATTACTTTAGAATGTCAGCATATGTATATTCTCCTAAGCGAAGAATGTCTTTTAGTTCTCGGGGAAAACCCCCCGGGTCTTTATCATGGGATGGTAACATTTTTTTCATTTCCAGTATCTCTAATTTTGACAAGGGGGTGTAGACATACACCCGTTGCAGTTCATTGTTTGCATCCTTTACAGGATGAACCTCTCGTTCAGCTTGTCGTATGACTGTCCCTTAACCTGTGGTGGAGCGGGAAGCAGGGACCTAGTCACGTATACTATATACTTGTGTCGCTGATCCAGGATGACATTAATCAATTCAGTACCCATGTATATCCACCTGTCTAGTATTATGTCGTCCAGCAACTTATACAATAGACCAGGACCAGAATATTGACTCTCATATAACGTGATCAAATGTTGGACCATGTAAACACCAGCTATGCGCTGTTCGTTTGGTGGGAGGCTCAAGAACGTTTGTGCTACGATATCATTATTATATATATCATATTGGGATACCCACAGGGTGGCTGACCGTGCTAATTCATTTTCGGTCGGGGTGAGGGGCTGATCGTTACCTAACCATTTATTCACCGCTTTTTCGGTGATTTGGAACAAACTTTCAAGGGAATATCTTTCTTTTATAGCCGTTCCCTGTTTACGGTGATTGAGGCCCTTGGGCCTTTCGAATCGCCGGGCATGGCCCACATAATGTATTCTGTCTTTGTCTCCTGCTCCATCATCAGATGATAACTCAGCCTTTTCGTTCGGGCCTCCTTCGTGTGACGCTATTATTGCCTTTCGGATTTTGGTCAACATGTTGTCTGTCTGGCCTGATTTATCATGCTGACCGGCATCTATGCGATCACTCCAACCAATATAACAACGGTCTACGTCCCCGTCACCTTCGTCTTTATCCCTGATCAGACAATTAATTAGGAAGCGAAGGATATAGTTCTTAATAATTACCTTTCTATTTTGTACAGCTTCTGCTATGCACTCAGAACCTTCCCCTGTTCTTATGAATGTGTACATTTTCTTTAGATGTTTATCCATATCTGGTAATTTTTCCAAATCTGCGACTGCTCGTCTAAGCCGTAGTGAAAACACGAGCATTCTGCCCTTTCCTGGATCTGGGTCATATATACATTCGGAGATGTCTACTTTTACTGTCGGCCCCCCTCCTGATGTTGCCCCGGATCCTCCCTCCCCGCCGTCCTCGAGCTCCTGGAGCTGTTCTTGCGTTGGGGGTGCAGGGAAAAATCCGTCCACGTAGGCTGGTGGGGATTCCTCTAGGTAGGTGTTAATGAACGTTTCGGATGCTGTTTGTTTTATTTTTCGGGGTACTTGCGGTGGCACTCTAATGGGTCTCTCTACTGGGGCCACTTTTGCTAGTTCCTCTGAAAGGACGGGATAAATACCAGCAACGACAGTATTTCTTTTTCTTTCAGTCTGCTCTCTTTTTACCCGTTCCCCTTCCTCCTGTAATTTCTCTTCTTTGGCTTTTTCGGACTCCTGTCTACTTCTCTCTGCTTTGTGGAACTCTTTCTCTGTTCTTCTATGTGACTCCTTGCGCCATAACTCAATGGCATCCTTCTGAGCAGGTCTAGATTTTCTCTTCCATATCTCTTCCTCTACCTTCATAATGCATTCCGCATCCCACGTTCCAGTGATGGGCCATTTATACTTTGTCTCTAAATCCTTCGTGTAATCCACCCATAGTTCTAAAAACAACACGGCATCTAAACCATGCTTACAGTACATGAAATGTCCAGGTGTGTCTCTAGGCGGAATGTTAACTGGTTCCTCTAGTACACCTTTTCTGGTACATATCTTTCGCAGTTTTGAAAATAACGGCATGTTGGAATGTAACCGAAAACAAAAATCACAATGAACAAAAAAACAAAAATCACAATGAAACAAACATACATAAAAACCTGACACATTCAAACCTAACTGGACCTGACTAAGACAATAACATTCATAAAGTTATATTGGTGCACCTGAAAACTTGGACTTTAATTCTTGAATTCTTTAATTCTTGATGCATGCTCTAGAACATACCGGTCTCACAAGTGAGACACGTCTTTACCGTGTTCATTAAATGAACCCGTCTTTATTGCAACCCCCATGAAAAAGTCACCGGGAAGCAGAACTTGAACTTGAACTTGAAGGCCTCGGACACTTGACGCTGCGCAGGGAATGGCGTATCTTAGGTGGATCTCTAGAAACCTCGGACACAGCTCTCTCGCAGGGTGGGCTCTGGGTCGGGACGATCCGCAATCCTCACCGCCTCGTATGGATTCCTGGTCGCAGTCCGTCTCCTTCGTTGGCCTGAGGGAGTTGGCGGGAAAACCCGCGACGTGTACACTCGAAGTCCGTCACGGCTGTGGAAGGGGGCAAAACTGGACCTTCATCTCCGGCGCGTGGGGAAGGAGATTTGTCCCTATTCGGGCGCCATTAATGTCGTAAATAAAGTATTACGCGCTCAGAATTTCTATATATCAATATGATCATGCATGAAGCAAGAAGCTGAGTCCGTGGTATCAGGTTCAAAAGGGCTTTATTCCAATAACTCGAGTTATAGGGAGAATAGTTCCATCACCACCAGGGATCAGGAAGGGTCTTCTCAGAATATTCTCAAACTTTATTCACAGAGTACAGTATATATACATTGTAATAATATACGTAAGCAGGAGTGCTTCAGGCGGAGCAAGAGAGAATGAGATAAGAGCATGTGGGTGTGTAAGTAGGCGTGAAGGTGGGCGTCCACTTGATGATAATAGGTGAGTGTCATAGGTGGGTGGATGCCTGGAGGGGGTTGCGTGATCAGCTGGAACTTTACTGGAACTTTGCCTTACTTGTGCTCAACTCGAGCATGACGTGTAACTGACGTGGGGAAGGGTTGCTATGCAACCGGAGAGTCTGGAAGTGAGGCCTTCAGTGTCAGGACGACCAGCACATCTTGTATTATCTGATATCTAAAGTCTGGAGCAGGGACTGATTTGTGACATAGGTTGCCCATCACCAAGAGCCAATGTGGCATCTATTTCTTCATTTACTGCGTGGGCCTTACATGGGGGCTATGGGCTTTTCACTGACGTGAGCTTTGTAATCACATGAAAAGAGACAGAAAGGCTAGGCTTTCTCCTTTGCAGACGGGTCGTGTTTATTCCTCCTTCGCCAGGCAGGAATGTGGTTTCAGTAGGAGTAAGCAGATAACCGTGCTCAATACTGTCTCGGCACCTCGGACAGGGCCCCTTTGGCTGAGGCCCAAGTGTGCAAGGCCAAGGATACGCAGCTTCAGCTTTCAGCGTTCTGAGGCCTGAAACCTCTTTTCGGCTCTGGCTGAGCCACAAAAATGGGCTTTCATGAAAATGCGGGAAAACATGATGCAAAACGTGTAGGCCTCAGTGCAGATTTGTCGTTTCTCTCATGGGAGACTGGATGATGGCAGGCCACGTTATAGCATAAGCATCATGATAGACAGGCCATGGAGGGGAAATACATAGGTTACATGCATGTGCACATGAGTGACGCGGAACACACGGGGACACATAGGCCTTATGATATTTTAATTTCCTCACTATCATGACATGTAGTTATTGAAGTGTGAGGTGGGTTGGTGGTTCCTGAGCGACACCCCCCAGGGGCACTGAAATGAGCCAATCCAAGAGGCATGACTATTGACATGTCCTGGGGACAACCCTTCCTCCTGTGTCAGTGTTTCATACGTCACAAGTATACTCTTGTGATACAGGTCCCCCAGCGTATGTAAGCCCGCAGCATGCCATGTCGCCAGTGTCATCCTGCAGCCCCTGGGCATACCTAACAATGGAATGGTGGGGGCATAAAGTGAAAATTGTTTGGTGAGAAACAAGCAGAGGCGGAAGCAAAGGTAGGCCTCCTGTAGCAATAATGGGTGAGGTCGGGATGTTTTAGAACAGGGGTGAAACAAATAGAACAGGGCATGCAGTCGACAGCGAGGGCCATCTGCCACCATGTCCGAGAGGGGCAGCCCTGCCATACAAAGGGCCGCCCACTGCATCTGAGACGCTAATTTATAATGCTCTAAGTCAGGCCCTGCTAATCCCCCTTGGACTGATGGTAGATACGATTTCGAAAGTGTCACCTCGCAGCGCGTTCTGTTCCATATAAGATCTGGTAACATGCGTTCAAGAGAGTGGAAGAAGGATGGAGGGAGGTACAGCGGCAGAGTAGTGAAGAAGTAAAGACGACGCGGGAGCACCGCCATTTTTTCTTAGAGCAAATCTCCTAGCAACCGAAAGAGCAAGTGTCTTCCAAAAAGACATCTGTGCCGTTAAGGAAGTGAGTGCCCTTGTGAGGTTGCCATCAGGAAGGTCCCGATCAGTATGGTAAATTCGAAATGCTCAAATAACGGAACATAGTTGGTTGCCAGGTGACAGGGGACCTGCTAATTATGTGTGCCGGGGCAGGCATGCTGGGAGCAAATGGAAACAAGCAGGACTTTTTCCAAGTGACATTCAGTCCAGAGAGACAAGCAAAATGAGTGAAGCGGTGAGGTATGGGATCCCGGACAGAGCGGGTATCCCTGACATATAATAGCAGATCATCTGCATATAATGATATCGCATGCACTTCCTCGCCTGGTGGTCTACCACACAATCCCGCCGAAGCACGCAAAGCTATGGCTAAGTGCTCTACGGCTAAGGAAACAAGCATTTGCAATGCAATAGGTCTCGCATTTATAAGAGTTTGAGCTATTGGCATTGTAAAATTACATTGCCTTTTAGTTATGTTTTGGTTTTAAAACAAATAAAAGGCATTGTCATTTACAATGTCAGTAGCATAAACTCGCATAAAAGCAGTGTGTGGAGTGCAGCAGTGTGCGGCGTGCAGCAGTGTGCGGCGTGCAGCAGTGTGCGGTGTGCAGCAGTGTGTGGCGTGCAGCAGTGTGAGGTGTGCTGCAGTGTGCGGCGTGCAGCAGTGTGCGGCGTGCAGCAGTGTGCGGCGTGCAGCAGTGTGTGGCGTGCAGCAGTGTGCGGCGTGCAGCAGTGTGTGGCATTCAGCAGTGTTTCATGTAGCAGTGTGAGGCATGCAGCACTGTGTGGCGTGCAGCAGCGTGCAGCAGTGTGCTGCGTGCAGCAGTGTTATGCAGCATGCAGCAGTGAGTAATGCAGCAGTGTGTGGCGTGCAGTAGTGTGTGGCGTGCAGCAGTGTTTCGTGCAGCAGTGTGTGGCGTGCAGCAGTGTATGGCGTGCAGCAGTGTGTGGCGTGCAGCAGTGTTGCATGCAGCAGTGTGCGGCGTGCAGCAGTGTGCGGCATGCAGCCATGTGCTGCGTGCAGCATTGTGTGGCGTGCAGCAGTGTGTGGCGTGCAGCAGTGTGTGGTGTGCAGCAGCATGCAGCAGTGTGTGGCGTGCAGCAGTGTGTGGCGTGTAGCAGTGTGCGGCATGCAGCAGTGTGCGGCGTGCAGCAGTGTG
This sequence comes from Triturus cristatus, assembly GCF_964204655.1. NCBI lineage: Eukaryota > Metazoa > Chordata > Amphibia > Caudata > Salamandridae > Triturus > Triturus cristatus. The sequence continues at coordinate 59,474,800 of NC_140591.1, read as the reverse complement.
TGGCGTGCAGCAGTGTGAGGCGTGCAGCAGTGTGCGGCATGCAGCAGTGTGCGGCATGCAGCAGTGTGAGGCGTGCAGCAGTGTGAGGCATGCAGCAGTGTGTGGCGTGCAGCAGTGTGCGGCATGCAGCAGTGTGTGGCATGCAGCAGTGTTGTGCAGCATGCAGCAGTGAGTAATACAGCAGTGTGCAGCAGTGTGTGGCATGCAGCAGTGTGCGACGTGCAGCAGTGTGTGCCGTGCAGCAGTGTGTGGCGTGCAGCAGTGTTTCGTGTAGCATTGTGCGGCGTGCAGCAGTGTGTGGCGTGCAGCAGTGTGTGGCGTGCAGCAGTGTGTGGCGTGCAGCAGTGTTTTGTGTAGCAGTGTGCGGCATGCAGCAGTGTGTGGCGTGCAGCAGTGTTCGGCGTTCAGCAGTGTGCTGCGTGCAGCAGTGTGTGGCGTGCAGCAGTGTGTGGCGGGCAGTGGCATGCAGCAGTATGTGGCGTGCAGCAGTGTGTAGCGTGCAGCAGTGTGTGGCGTGTAGCAGTGTGCGGCGTGCAGCAGTGTGCGGCGTGCAGCAGTGTGCGGCGTGCAGCAGGGTGAGGCGTGCAGCAGTGTGCGGCGTGCAGCAGTGTGAGGCGTGCAGCAGTGTGAGGCGTGCAGCAGTGTGCGGCGTGCAGCAGTGTGAGGCGTGCAGCAGTGTGTGGCGTGCAGCAGTGTGTGGCGTGCAGCATTGTGAGGCGTGCAGCAGTGTGAGACGTGCAGCAGTGTTTCGTGTAGCAGTGTGCGGCGTGCAGCAGTGTGTAATGCAGCAGTGTGTAATGCAGCAGTGTGTTCAGCAGTGTGTGGCGTGCAGTAGTGTGCGGCGTGCAGCAGTGTGCGGCGTGCAGCAGTGTGTGGCGTGCAGCAGTGTGTTGTGTGCAGCAGTGTGTGGCGTGGTTTGTAAACAACAAGAAAAGCGGAAATCAAAGGAAGGGTGGGAGGGAACGAGCATATGGAGTGTGAGTTATAACGAAAGTTAATTGTTATAAGAGGGGATGCAGGAAGTGAGGCCGAGCGCGTGCTGGCGAAAGCAGTCTGCTGCTTTCAAGTCCGATGCCAGATGCCAGCTTCGCGCTTGAATGCCTCACATGCACTGGCCATAAACCGCATTCCTAAGGTCCTGTGCCCCTTACTAAATCTCTCTGAATGCGCGAGGCGGCGCACGCGCAGGAAGTAGCTGGTGGCAAATGGAATGCGCGTGGTTGTGCGCGTAACCGCCACCCGATCCGCCTGGGAAGCCTTTGGGAGCATTTTCTGAAGCCCCTACAGAAGTCTCGCTGGGCGATCGCTTACGCGATACCCAGGCGAGACCTAAAAAGAAGGGGAGAAAGGGGCCAGCCCTGTCTAGTGCCTCTGCAGACTCCTATCGGCGCTGGGACGAGGTCTCCCAATGTGACCCTCAGATTCGGATTAACGTAGAGAAGTTTCACTAAACTTATCTATCTGGACCAATGCCATATTTCAGAAGGACCTCAAAAAAATAAGGCCACTCATAGTGTCAAACGCCTTCACCAGAAGAGTCAGTGCAAATCAAACGAAGTAGTACGCATCTGAACAAACCCATTCTGATCTGTGTGTATCAGGAAGAGCACTAATGGTGTCAGCCGCTCTGCTAACACCTTAGCCAGCATTTTATAGTCTGTGTTTAATACCGCCAACGGACAATAGGAGCTCAGTTGTATAGGATCTCTTTCAGGGTTCGACAAGGAGACAAGTGTGGCCTTGCAAAGAGAATCAGGGAGGTGGGAGAAGAGGAGTGCCATGTCATAGACCGCTGCAGATGTGGGGCTAGAAGGTCCGCATGCGCCTAATAGAATTCAGATGGAAAGCTATCTGGACCCAGCACCTTCCCAGGAGCAAGGGTCCACATTGCATCCTGGATCTAAGCAGAAGTAATGGGTCATCAGGGTCTCAACGCTGTTTTGGAGTCAATGTGGGGAAGGATAGCGCCAACAAAAACGAGTGTACATCTGAAACAGGGGCCACCAGTGCCAATTGGTAGAGTCAAGTGTAATGAAGAAGAGCCAGTTCCTCGTAGATTTCATGTTGTGTGTAACGCATCATGCCCCCGGAGAGCAGTGATTGGTTGCAGTGGGCTATACTGGGGAATCAGCCAAGCAAGAAGGGACCACAAACGATCCGCAGCCACAAACACCCTTGCCGAGTGTGCTGCATAATTCAGGCATCGCAGATGCTCAAGCAGAACTATATGTTTTTTCTTTGCCTCAGGGAAGTTCGATTCATGTGAAGGGTCAGTGACAGAGCAAGTCTCGAATGCCAGGAGGGTTCGTCCCATCTTGGACAACTTGTCCTCTACTTGTCTTTGCATGCTGCATCCCAAACCTGGGCAGCAGCCCGTAGGGTCACTTTCAGTGCATCCCATTCTACCAGAGCCGATCTGGCCAATTTTGTATTATGGTCAAAAGACTTGGAAATGGCGGTGTGCAGGGAATCGCGGAAAGGGGGACATTCCAGCATGGCTGGATGCAAGCGCCAATTGGGGACCGGGGAAGGCCTAGTGTCCCAGGTAATAATTATATATTGCGGGTTGTGATCAGAATGAGTGTGGCCTAGATAGTCGGCATGGGTAACGGAGGCCAGTAGGTTGGGTGTGCATAGTAACCGATCTATACGGACGTGTAATTTATGCGGGCGAGAGTAGAAAGAGTATACCCCTGTCAATGGCTTACAGAACCTCCATATGTCCTCCAATCTCTACTGGGGCATCCAAAGTCTAATTAGTGATGCATTAGTGGAGGCCACTGTACACTGTAAGGGGAGGAATGAGCTGTCTAGGCTCTACACTATTATAATCCCCTCCCACCAACCACAGGAGGTCTCACCACTTGGAATGCACCTGCGATCGTGACCTCAAAAAGGTACCCTGGTCGGTTAGGGACATAAATATTGACTGGTAAGAGGTGACAGCCATCAAATCTTCCTTTAATGAAAATATACCCAAATTCAGTGTCCAACATAACCTCATCGTTCTGGAAAGGAGTACCTGGGCGAACCCAAATTAACACCCCGCGGGCATAAGAGGAGAAATTTGTCGGTTGAACACGGTGGCCTCAAGTGTTACCTCTTATAACAATAATAGCTAGTGCTATAGTTTTCACCTATGATCTGGGGAAGAGTGATATTCGCATAGTCAAACTTCTGCATGGGGGCCATATACTTGCCTTTCTTTGTCCCGTGATTCCACGGTCTTGATCCCAGAAGGCTTTGGGAGAGGTTTGGGAAAGGCGACCTTTCCTATCTTTTTCACTGTCCTTTCCCTTGGCTGATTAGGCATAAGCCTTACATCAATTGGGAAACCAGGACAGTTTCCTTGTCCTCGCATTTCTCTCAATAATTGTGTTACGTAACAGAGGAATATTGGTCACCACAGGAAATGTCGACAGTGAAGAACGTGAGTGTATTTCCATAAATACTGTAGGAGTCCCTAATAATTCTCAGGAGTATGCTGATGTATTCAGAAACCAAAGACCCTGACTCTGCCTCCTCACAGAGAGCTGGATTGTGCCATTCCTCTTGAACCTGGGGCCACAGTACCTTTTGGGAGAGTATATTCTTTCACTGAGCGAGAAATGGAGACACTGAAGCAGTATCTCAAAGAAAATCTACAAAGTGGCCTGATTACACTGTCATCATCGCTAGCCTGGTCGCCACCCTTCTTCATCCCGAAAAAGACTAAAGATATTCATCCGTGTATATAGACTTCAGAGGATTTAACAAAAAAACAATCAAGGATCATCATCCCTTGCCTCTAATTAAGGATACATTAGAATCCATGAGAGGGGCACATTTTTCACTAAACTGGATTTCCCGGGAGCATATCATCTCCTTCGAGTCAAAGAAGATGAGTGGAAGACCACTTTTTTAACCTCCCTAGGTCATTTTGAATATAGGGTCATGCCCTTTGGGCTGACAAATGCTCCTTTCATTTTTCAGACATTCATGTACAGTATATTTGCAGATCTTGCGAACCAAATAGTTGTGATACATTTAAATGGCATGCTTGTTTGTTCTACTAATCCGGACCATCATCACACGCATGTCATTCAAGTTCTAGAAAGACTATGCCAAAGTAGCTTGTTCTGCAAAGCAGAGAAGTATGAATTTGACCAAACAGAAGTAGAATATTTGGGTTATCGAATCACCGACAAAGGAATTGCCATGGATCCACAGAAAGTAAAGGCTATATTGGACTGGCCATCACCATCAACCATCAACCATCAAAGAAACCCAATGGTTTCTAGGACTAACACATTTTCATCGCCAGTTCGTTGATAATGTTGCCCATCAAACAAGCTACATTTCTCAATCACTAAAAAAGGAAAATCTCTGTCAAGGATTTAAATGGACTAAAGGCACAAAGAAGGCTTTTCAGACCCTGAAAAAGGCTTTCAATGAGGCACCAATTCTGCGTCATTCGGACACAATCAAGAAAGGTATTGTAGAAACTGATGCCTCTGATAAGGCAGTGGATGCTGTTCTACTCCAAAGACAAGAAGACAATGGTCTGGAACACCCAGTTTTTTATTGCTCCCAAATGCTGTCAGAATCTGAGAGGAATTACTAGCAATAAAATTAGCTTATCGTGAATGGAGGAAATCAGGACAGATAAAAGAAATCTACAATGTCTCTGCAGTATTCAACACCAAAACAGCTGCCAAGCTCGATGGGCTTGCTTTTTGGTTAATGCGACTTCACCATTACGTATATACTTGGTTCCTATAACAATCTAGCAGATGCTCTATCTGGAAAGTCCAACTATTCCACAGCAACACATTATAGATTCACAGTGCATTATTGGGACTGTTCAATCATTTATAGATAGAATCTAGTCTGGCTATGCAACTTTAAATACAGAAGAATGGAAGAAAGTGACCAATCAAGGCCATCAACTTGACAAACATTACTATAAGGAAAGAGCATTATTTCTTCCCACTAAGAAGGTGCATTTGATGCCTTGCAAATGTGCCTTTACTCACCCTTTGCGGGCCACCATGGTCTCAAGCATACCCTTGAATTAATGCTTTGGTCTTTCGGTGGCCGTGAGTGTGGGAGTATACCGAAACCTATGTGACCTCTTGTCCAACATGTGCCCATGCTAAAAACTCACACACTAAACCTATAGGATTACTTTAACCCCTACTTGTTCCTCCAGCACCCTGGCATACAGTGTCCACTGATTTTATGTCTTCTTTGCCTCGGTCAACAGGACACCAAGTCATTATGGTAACCGTAGACTCCTTTTCTAAAATGGCACATTTTACCACCCTGAAGAGACTACCCACAGTAGAGGAGTTAGGGAAAATCTTCATACAGGAGGTCTTTCGGTTACACGGTCTTTCACAAGTCATTATAGCTGCCAGAGGTCTTCAATACATTTCCCAGTTCTGGAAGCCCTTCTGCAAATCTCTTCACATTGATGTAGCCCTCTCGTCGGGATTTCACCCCCAGACCAATGGTCAAACTGAATGCCTCAACCAAGGATTAAGACACTATTTCAGTTGCTTTTGCAATGCTACCTGAAGTGAATGGACTACTTACTTGCCCTTAGCAGGGTTCTCCTTTAATGCTGTCCATAGTGCATCCAAGGCTACCCCCCTTCTTGTCTCTATGGCTATCATCCGAGAGCCTTTCCTTCGACCTTACAGGATACCGTTTCTGTTCTAGCAGCCGCCTCTTTTCCCCGTCATCTCCGAGCATTCAGGCAACAAATACATGCTCATCTACAAGACGTCAAAAAGAAAATGAAACAATTCGCTGACATCCTTCGACGTCAATCTCCCTCATATCAGGTGAATGATAAAGTTTGGCTCTCCGCCAAGCCTTTGCCACATCACCTGTCCCTTTACAAATTCAAACCATGCTTTAATGGTCCTTTTAGGGTTTCCCAAATGATGAATCCTGTGTCATTTCACTTTCAATTGCCTCGTTCCTGGAAGGAGCATCCTGTATTCCATTTTTTCGCAACTGAAACCCTGTGTCACTGACCCCTATAAGAGGGTCTTTTCCAGACCACCTCCAGTTTTGGTTAATAATGTTCTTGAGTAGGATATCCAGGAAATCTGTGACTCTCAGTTTTTTAGAAACTGTTTACAATTCCAAATCCTGTGGAAAGGTTATCCTCCCGGTGACAGATCTTGTAGCCCAGTGGCTACCGGATATGGTCTCCCTTACCTCGGACAGACCAGAACCTTCTAGAAGCAAAGTCGGGAACCATCTCAGCGAACCAAAGGTGGTAAGAGACGTTCTAACCATGACATCTTGGCTAGTTGGTGGAGGGGCTAAAAAATTATCCCCCAGCCCTGGCCAATGTTGTGGTAAATGGCAAGAAATCCTTTCACTACAGGGCCAACCAAGGCAGGGTGGCTAACAAATACCCCACTCAGCCCTGCATACAAATCATTTTTAAATCTCCATCCTAAAAATGCACTATGCAGCGGATGCCAAACTATGGCATAGCAAGTAATATGCGATGCTATTTTAGTATCTCTCCCACTATATACGATCAGCAGAAAAACTAAATTGTTAAGACGGCATCAGGCCAGCGGCCACTAGACGTCTTAAGCCACAAAATGTATTTTTTTTTTATTGTGTCTTGTAGAGCACTCAGCTACCCCAAAGGGTTTCCTGGCACTGGACAAAGGTAGGATGGATTGAGCCCCCATGTTAGAACAACCAGGTCTTCAAGTTCTTCCAGATCATGGTTAGGGAGGTGCCGCTTTGCAAAGAATCCGGGAAGGTATTCCACAGCTTCTGGTCTAGGTACACAACAGACCGATCTCCCATGCACACCAGACAGATTCGAGGCACTTTGCAAAGGAACTGGTTGAGTGATTGAAGCATGCACACTGGCTAGTAAGCCACCACCAGGTCTTGAATATATCCTGGGCCTGTGTTGGATCTGGCCTTGTACATGTCGCACAAGGCTTTAAACTGCAGTTGCTTCTTCATGACCAGCCAGTGGTGCTCACACAGAAGATTCGACACTTTGGAAGGCAGTAGAGGAGCCTGGCCATAGCATTCTAGACTACTTGTAAGCACCAAATAGCTGCCTTATCTGCGCCCAGATATAAGATGTTCCCGTGGTCAATTTGGGATAGAATCAAGGCTTGGATCACTATATTTAGGCTGACAGTGGCATCACCCCAATGATTGTTTACCCACTTCAGCACTGAAAAGCATTTGGAAGCCAACCTTGCTACCTGCAGCTTCATTGATAAATTCTCAGCAAGCCAGAAGCCAGGTTTTTTACCTTGAGAGACAGATCTGGAAGGGCCCTGAGAACCTCTGGCCAGTGCTGAGATCTCCATCACTGAGGGTTCATTCCCAAGACTTTGACCTCAGTCTTCTCGCCGTTAAGCTTGAGTGAGTTGTGGTCCATCCAGGTAGAGATCATGCTCAAGCTCAGGTTCAAGGCTCCTGTGCTAAAGCCCTTTGCAGATGACATGGAGAAGATCATTTGCATGTCATCCATCCGCATACGAAAACAGGGTTAGTCCGCAACTTTCTACTACACCCGTGATGGGGTGTACATATATGTTGAGAAGCATCAGGCTTATGGCTGAGCCCTGGGGGACTCAAGAAGTGAGGGCACACAGCTCTGCTATGGCACAGGCGCAGAAAACTTGGAAAGGGCGCTCTTCCAGGAACAAGGTCATCCAGGCTAAAGCTTTTCCCAGGCGACCCAGTGTCATCAACCTTTCCAGGTGGATGAAATGGGGCACTGTGTCAAAGGCTACGCTGAGATATAAGATGATCAACGTGGCTAGCTTGAATCCAGTGGCAAAGTGAGCAAGGGACCCACGTCTGGGCATACCCTGCCAACTTAGGGCGAACAAAGCTAACACAAGGAGATGATGAACAGAGTGTTGAAACTTTTCAAACACTCAACCCCAGTCACAGATCTGGATTGACCATCATCATTCTTTAGCTCACTTTGCCACCCCAGTTCAGACACAGCTATATACAAATCAGTCTTGACCCTGCTCCTCATGGGAATAGTCCAGCCCGGACTGCCAAGCCATGTCTTCCCTTGACCGGAAACAAGCATCCTGGGACCGGTTTTGGGCTAACAGCCCTCGTCAGCCAGGCTAGCTTGAATCCAGTGGCAAAGTGAGCAAGGGACCTACGTCTGGGCATACCCTGCCAACTTAGGGCGAACAAAGCGATACCAAAGGGGATGATGGACGGAGAGTTTGAGCTAATCAAACACTCACCCCCAGTCAACTGATCTGGGTTTAATCCATCATCATTCTTTAGCTCACTCCACCACCCCAGTTCAGATATGGCCATATGCAAATCAGTCTGACCCTGTGCCTCATGGGAACAGTCCAGCTTAAACTGCCAAGCCATGTCTTCCCTGGGGTGGTGGAGTGTGGCAGACTTGTGAGGGTGCTAGATTTTATTAAGTTTGGGAGCATTAGATTCTGCTTTCCATAGGTGACTTATACATGCTTTTACTCTCTCTGTGTTAATACAGGTTTGATTCTCAGAGGCCCTAACAAGTGGATTGTACAGTCAAGTCTTTGAGCAAAAAGTACTTATGTTCAGGGAAAAGTATAACATTTTGTGAGGGAGCTAGATTGAATTTATTTTGAGTGTTTTGCAAAATGTTTTTATGGCTGATATGCAAAATGTATTTCTTTACTGTGTCTCTTTAGAGTTTCCATTCTCCAAGGCAGAGGTTCAGAGCTGCTCTTTCTCTTACTTTTGTTGTCACAGGTTCTATTTCTAGAGAATGCTGTCTGACCTTTTCCCCTTGACGTTGTACTAGTTCTGATTTATGTGATGATCAGAGTCAAGGCCGTAGCTGGATGGGAAGGATTATCTAACTCCATGGTGCAGGGTGTTAAGACTGCAAGTAAGTACTCAGTTGTCAGTGCTCCATGTCTTTACCAATGTTACTGGCTCTATAAGCTTTAAAATACTTAATTCACCAAACATTTCGCTAAAAATGAGACCTCTAAGAGTAACCAAATGGTGTTTAATGAATGGGCAAGTCCCGCGAATGTGGGCCCCTTTTTTCAGCAGTGGCCGGGCCAAATTGTGATCCCAATCCAACTGTGGTGTTGGAGAACAGCTCAGAGTTCAGAGGGGTCAGAGAGCAGTGCAAGGTACTGAGGAGTAGAGAGCAGCACAAGGTACAGGGGGTCAGAGCAGCACAAGTTTAAAAAGGGTCAGAGAGCAGTGCAAGGTACAGGGGGTCAGAGCAGCACAAGGTACATGGGGTCAGAGCAGCACAAGGTACATGGGGTCAGAGAGCAGCACACGTTTCAAAAGGGTCAAAGAGCAGCACAAGGTACATGGGGTCAGAGCAGCACAAGGTACATGGGGTCAGAGAGCAGCACAAGGTACATGGGGTCAGAGAGCAGCACAAGGTACATGGGGTCAGAGAGCAGCACAAGTTTAAAAAGGGTCAGAGAGCAGTGCAAGGTACAGGGGGTTCAGAGAAGTGAGAAAGCAGTGTAGGGTACAGAGGAATCAGAGAACACGCAGGGCACAGGGGACTCAGAGCAGCGCAGGGCACAAGGAGTCAGAGAACAGCACATGGTGCTGGGATGTTGGAGAACAGCACAGGGTTTAGAAAGGTCGGAGAGCAGCGCAGGGTGCAGAGGGGTCACTGAGCAGTGCAGCGTTTATAGGGGTCAGAGAGCAGCACAGAGTACAAAGAGGTCGCTGAGCGGCGCAGAGGTCAGAGGGGTTGGATGGCAGCACAGAGGGGCAGATTTATGAGCCCCTTGCGCCACTTTTGCGTCACTTTTCCCATGTTAAAAGTGACGCAAAAGTGGCGCAAGGGGCTCATAAATCTGCCCCAGAGTATCGAGGGATCTGAGAGCAGCGCAGGATTCAGAGAGGTTAGAGAGCAGCGCAGGCTTCAGAGAGGTCAGAGAGCAGCGCAGAGCAGGGGCTGTTTCTACCTTCGGGCATTGCCCCCCTCATATTTTGCCCCCCTCCTATTAAATGTGAATAAACACATACATGTTAAAGTTTATTTTATTCTGACCGAGGCAGTCAGCTTTCAGCCGTGGGCCGGTTGTCTGAGGTGGCTCCTGGAAGCCAGTACATGCAGGCCTGAGGGGGTGGGGCTTAAACAATATTACATTTGGCAGACACCATACTCACGAGCGAGCACACCTGGGCCCACAAAGTGCACATGTTGGGTTCAGGGCCAGGTTTAGGGTGGTGCGACCGGTGCGGCTGCACTGGGCGCTGGCCTGGAGTGGAGAGCACTGACCACAGGAGGGGCACTATTTAGCAATAACTTAAGATTTAAAAGCACCTGCTGCAGAGTTCCTTGTGCGTCCAGCTTTCAGGCAGCAATAAAAATGTCGTGGTAACTGTTAGACCTGGCACCATTGGCGTGGGTCTCCCTTCCATTTTTTGCTGTTGCCTCCTGTGTTTTTGCTGGTCTAGATGCTTTGGCCACTTTGCCACTGCTGTTCAGTGCCAAAGTGCAAGTGCTCCCTTTGCAAATTGATGTAATGGATTGGTGATTTCCTGATTGGCTGATTTGATTTACTTGTCAGACCCTAGTACAGTGTACCATATGTGCCCAGGGTCTGTAGATCAAATGCTGCTGGTGGGCTTGCAGCACTTATTGTGCCACCCACAGAAGCAGCTGTAAAAGATGGCTCAGGCCTGCCATTGCAGAGCCCGTGTGCAGTCTGGGACTGCCATGTCGACTTGGCAAGTGCACACACTTGCCAGTCCCTAAACCTTCTCTTTTATGCATGTTAGTCACCCCTAAGGTAGACCCAAGGTACACCTGTGGGTAGGGTGCATTGTATGTGAAAGGTAGGACATGCCCTGATGTGTGTGGCATGTCCTGATAGTGAAATACTGCCAATTTTGTTTTTCACTATTGCAAGGCTATCTGTTCCCATAGGCCAGAATGGGCAGTTCGTTTATAACATCTTATAAACATAACTGGCCCAAGGAAAAAGATAGGAAAATAAAGTTTCGTATGCCTGAACTCAGACTATTAAAGTGCATCTTTTAGTGAGGGTGATTTTTACATTCTGTGTTTGAAAATACCACTTGTAGAAAGTGGGTATTTTCTTGCCTAACCATCCAGTATGCCTCTGCTAGGTTTGTGTATTGTATGTCTGGCTTGTGAGTGGCAGGAGCTGGTGAGAGGGCTGTGGCTCCGGCAGTATGATGAGTCAGGGCTGGGCTGAATGGGACCTGGGTTGAATTTAGAGCAGGGGAGGAGATTTCCTTTCACCTGCCTGGACCTGGTCTGCCTTCAACAATGCTGTCTCCACCTCCTGCCATGAAGCTACACCAGTAAGGACAGAACTATTTTTGACTGGGTACAGACACTCTCTGCCTTCAGAGAACAAAGAATTTGTGTGTATAAAAAGGGGGACCCAGACCCCAGACTTTTAGATCGCTTCTGAGAAATGAAGAGGAACCTTTGCCAAGGAGAAGAGCCGGAGAAGCTGAGGAGGAATACTTCCCCTGTGCTTGTTTTCTGCCTGGGGTTGGCCTGCAGTGGCTGCTTGCTGCCAAGGAAAGGAGAAGAAGGACTTTGCTGTTTGCTTTGTCACCTGCTTGAAGGAAAAGTTCTCCACGGGGTTGAAACGGAGCTTGCCTCCTGTCTGAAGTCTCAGGGACACAAAGACTTCACCACCAGCTCCCCTGAATTTCCTTGTTGGGAATTCTATCCTGCAAAGAAGTGCCTACTGCTGTTTAGGACCACTGGAGACTGTCTGTCGCTGGGAGCTGGAAGATCGACACAACGAGAAGAAGCATTTCGTATCCGCACTGATTCCCGGCGCATCACCGAGTCACGGGGAAGAAGCGTGTCGCATGCGCATCTGGTTCCGACACCTCGCCTAGCAACCAGGAAGAAGCACGCAGCATCCACACCGGGTCCCAACGCATCGCCGAGAAGACTGTTGCAGCACCTGCCGTGAGGCTGTAAACGTATACACATCGTACCAGATCGTCGCATCGCATCAAGTTGCCATTTTGTCGCATCACAACGGATCGTCTCATCGTAACTGGAATGCAGTAAGAAACCGACGCATCACCTCCTCTCCGGTAAGAAACCCACGCATCACCTGCACTGCGCTGCAGTAAGGAACCGACGCATCACCTCCCCCAAAGCAAGGAACCAACCCTTTTGTTTGTTTTGCGTGATGCATCTGAGGTACTTTGTTGGAAAAGTGTTGCATTTACAGCTTGCATTGAACTGAACTATCACTACCATTTGAAAGTCTTATTTTTAATACTGTATTGTGGATTTTTGTCGTTTGGTCTTGTTTAGATAAAGATACTTATTTTTCTAAGCTAGTGTGGTGTCGAATTGTAGTGTTTTCACTGTGTTACTGTATTTGTTCACAAATGCTTTATACACTGTCTCTGAGATAAGCCTGTCTGCACGTGCTAAGCTACCAAGGGGGTGAGCAGGGGTTATTTTAGGAGTGTATCCCCCTTTCCCTGAGAAGGGTCACTATTTGGTCGAAGGTGCAAACCATTGCCAACTAGAGACACCCATTTCTAACAGTAACTCTTGTGAGTATATTGCTGATAGAAAGAGAGAGCGGAATTTTGCCTAGTAGCTGTTTTGACTCACCATGAAATAGTGCAGCGGGTAAATATGCCTGTTGCAAAGAGCAGATCTGTGTGCAATGTGGACAGCTGAGTGGATTAGTAAAGCCACCCTTTATCGGCACTTTAAAACAAGTGAAATGTATGTGAGAGAGGCTATGGAGTGATGAGGGGCACTTTTGCCATGTGGAATTGAGGGTATCAGAGAAGGAGATCATTTGAGGGGGTGGAGGGGCATCAAAAAAGATTTCTGCACCGGGTGCCCCAGCGCTATAGCTGGCCTTTGTCGGGTTGGACTGCTGTAGATAAGGTTTGTAAGGTGCAGGATGGGCTTGTCCTACTGATGGTAGTGGGCCACGCCGTGCTAGAATGTGTGATGCATCCAGCGGCTTCCTGGCATTGGTTCCATCCCTAAGGGTCTCATTACACGTTGTCAGACTCAGGACCCTATGGGATCCCACTCTTGTCAATTCCAAGAGGTCATGTGTTCCGATCCAACGATTGCTGAGTGGGTGATCACCAGGTCCAGCTGCACTCAGTGCAGATCTGCACACTCAGAGCAGGTGGGAAATAGGAGTGCTAATCTTCCTTGAAGTAGGCAAAACTTGCACAGAAGGAACTCAGTGACTCCCAGACTAGAGGGCTCTTCTGCATTACAGGAGTTTAACTTGTGAGCTGTGTTACCACATGAGGACATATTAGCTAAAACTGTTACTTCTGGTCCTCATATCTCCCTGTGTTATTAACAGGGACTCGTAATGGGGATCTTACGTGTAGCTTTTCCCTCAAAGAACCCTTGGGGCTAATGATCAAATTAGTTAAATCGATAAACTATCTGCACCTCTAAAATCAAGCTATTGCCCCGATAATTCCAAGCTCAGTTTTTGTTTTACTCCTGGGTCTTCTACGGGCTCTATGACATATATCGCATCTGCTCAAAAAAGGCTGAAAGGACTCCTAATCACATTAAGTGAAGTACAAAGTGGATATCAGGCCTCAATGACATATTGATAAGTTATCTCCCTAACAACTATTTATTAAACCCCTCGACAGTTGAGTTGATACCTCTCTAGAATTACCTTAATGCGCACAAAAGAGTAGTTAAGATTATGGCCAGATAGGATTGTTCAACTTTTTTGATGCTCACTGGTAACAAGATTAAAAATTATATACAATTTTTTGTGGTTCCCAAATCTACATGTTTCAGTTCAAACTAAACCTCTTCATGGTTGGTGTCTTCCACAGTACCTTTTCCTGCCGAATGCCTTTCTGCTTGATTTAGGTGGTCACTTTGAGTAATTCCTTTTCTATCCGCATCCAATTAGCGACTGCTTTGAGATCCTTATTGGAGCTAATTCAGACAAGCATTTGCAATGCAATCGGTCTCGCCTTTCGGACCTTATATGTATTTAGCTATGCAGCACATTAGCCTGGGTGCTGAAACATCTACTGTTCTTTAACATAGAGGGAAAGTAAGCACCAAACTGCGTGACACGCCAGGTATGGGAACACACCGAAAGAAATATTGCTTTTCAGCTGGAATTGGTATAGTCCAAAACTCTGTTTTTAATATAAAATCAGGGTCTCAGTGGTCATATCACTGAAAATACAAGATTTGAAAAAAATATTATTGTCTACGGGTGCTTGTGGAAGACAATTTCTACGGACTGGAATCTAAAGAATGCTAAAGTGATTCTTGTATTTTACTGGCCTCTGGTCGTTTTCTATCAAGAAAGTTAAATAGGGGCAGTTGCCAGAAAAATAAAAAAAAGAAAGTCCCTCAGCAGAAAGCAATTCTGGTATTTTACTGACCTCTACTGGTCATTTTCTGTCAAGAAAGTTACATAGAGGCAGCTGAACAAGCAAAAAAACATTCTGGTATATTACTGATGTCTACTGGTCGTTTTCTATCAGAAAAGTTAAAAGGAGGCAGTTGAACAGAAACAAAAGTCCCTAAGCGGAAGCAGACAAGTCCTATGGCTGATCTCCAGAGCCCACAAAGTACATACACATATAAGTATATACTAAAGTATATACAAGAGGTCTCGAATGCTCAACCTAAAAAAGGCCGCTTCAAGGAGCTGTAATGAGCCGAAATTAGGGAAGTGTGTACCCCTGGGTTCATTGGGACAAACCTTAATGGGTACCACTGTGAAAGGGGATCTCTCTTACTTCACAGCAAGCAGTGTTAGGAGGTAATGGTAAAACTATGGCTTGGTGAGTAACAGGTAAAGTACAAAGGATTCAGCTGTTTCCTCATTAAAATTAATTTCTCTCTTTCTCTTGTGTGGGCTGTCCACATCTAATGGGTTTCAATAAATTGCTCTTCTATAACAAAACTTAAAAGTGTGTTTCCTATAATTGTACATAAGTAACACCGAATCTGAACAGAAGGAACCAACACCACTGTTACCAAACCAGACTGACACATTTATTATACGTGAGAACTTCCAGAGGGGTAAAGTTACAAGAAGGGATATGTTTTAAATTACTTTTTTTTTTAAAAGGTGTTATTATAACAGGGAGCCTTATAACAAAAGAAAAGAAATGCAATTGCTTCTAAAAGGGTTGTCTTTCTTAAAACAATTATCACAGTAAGATATGCATCCACCATAAATGTGCTGGGCCTGATGTAGGGGGTTGCACTGTTCAAATCCCTCTTATACACTGTAGAAGGGGCGGGTCAATGTCCCTGAGTATATTGTTGAGTTACTGACACGTTTACCCTAGTACACTAAAACTGTGGGCACTCCTGCACAAGCCTCAGTTCAGGGTTATGCTCAGATGTGATGTTTCTGAACCAGAATACTAGTGCGCATTACAAACATGGGTCCGTGCACACCCATTCAAGGGCGTAAATGTGCAGGCGTGGATCTGCTAATTTCTAGGGCCCATAGCAGCAAAACCAACAAAGACAAAATCCACTCTTCGCAGTAAGGGCCCGATTCCGATCTCGCTCGGAAGGACTCCGAACGGGATCCATAGCGAGCAAGTCCGATTCGTAGCCCCGGTTTCCGAATGACGCACACCACTGTACGTGCGAGCAAGTATGATGTGAATATCGCCTTGCGCTCTGAGTGACTCGTACCCGCCAGTGAAGCCCTCCAGACGACTACTTCATGGTCGATTCGTGCAGCGCAATGGCTCCGATTTTCGATCGACCAAGTATGATGCACGCGTCGATCAGCTGGATTGAGTTGGAGCCTCCGACTCAAAAATGCTCCGGGAAGCGTACTTCGGGTTGCCGTAGCAGACTCCCTTGACCCGGGGCCCTCCGACTCGGTCTTGGGGGGTGCCCATGGGTCCCCCCGATCCAAGCATGCACAGTGTGGCGGGCACCCTGGGGTGCCCGCCACAGGGTGTATGCTTTTCCCCACCCACCCATTTTCTGCTATGGGAGCCTGTGTTCGCGTCTGTACGCAGGCTTCCATAGACTTCAATGGAAGTCTGAGCGAATCGAGTCCCGAGTTAAGGATGCATCGTACTCGATTGCTCGGACGCCCGGAGCACGTTTCATACTGAAAGCCCTCCGGATCCAAGCTGTACGGAGAGCTTTGCAGACGGAATCGGAATCGGGCCCTAAGAGTTGTATTTCTGACCCCTTGCAGTCCTTAGAAGATGCCGAGATATTAGTGAAGAGCCTTGCTTCCAAAAGTCTGGAACTGTGACGTCATTCAAAAAAGGCAAATGTCAAAGGTCTGAAGTAAAAAAGCATATTGGTGGAGTTGGCGCGGGAAGGGAAGAGGTGTTTTTCCACGGGGAAACCTTTTTCCCTGATGGGAGGAAAAATTATTTAAAAGTGCAAATCACTTGTGACTCATTTCACAATGCGTTAAAACAAAGGGTAAACCCAAAAATCGCTGGGAACTGGGTATCAGACAGTAGAAAGGAAATGGTCCCAGAACATAAATGCTTTTAAAGCCTGGACAGAATCAACAACAATAGATATTACAACAATCAAGTGATATCCAAGTGTTATTTAATCACACCTAGATGGGAACACGTTTATGTTTAAATAAATTCACATTAATCGAACAGTGCGGGGTGCCAAGGGAGAGGGGAAAGGAGGTGATGAGTTGAGTGAGGTAATGGGGTAAGTGACATACAAATATTTATAACACTAGCACAAATCAATTGTTAGGCAAGCAATATTATGCCACACAGTCAGGATGAAATTCATTCATTAGAGAATAGATGATTAGACAGAAACCATGTACAATCGGAGGAACACAGTGCACGTTGCACTATTGAGGGTACTGGCAAAGTCATATGTCGACGTTTCGACCCCTGGACATAGGTAGGTTGATTGAGTCCTTACTGGCGGGGTCTTCCTCAGGACAAGAGGGACGGTGGTACAAGGAGGGAAGGCACCTACAGAGACATTGGGTAAATATTAAAAATGAATGCTGTATCAGGTCCCAACGGAATATTGAGGGGGACTGGGTAGGGAAGACATCACCATAGTTACCATGTTAGAAGATGGACATCTAGTCACTATTAGCTTGGCGTCAAAGGGCGCAGGGGCTGGTAGGCTCCAAGAACGGATAGGAGTGACGTACACCTACAAAGAATTTGAGGTGTCATTGTAATGATCCATAAACCGGATAAATGGATTCATGTAGTTCAGATAAATATAAATGTAACTTACTAATTTTGATCAAATCACAGAGGAGGTACTATTTACTCCATCATCACACGCCGTGACAAACATCGGTGTGACAAGTGAAATTAATCACGGAGAAAATCGGCCTCTATAAATATAAAATGAAAAGAGTACTGTTGTAAAAACGAGTTATAATCCAAACCAAGAGGATATGCAGCGCAAAGGACCGGGTCCCCTAATCTATCATCAACAGAAGAGGGTTCAGTCAATGAAGGAATAGTCAGCACAATGAAACGCAGTGGGACATGCAATCTATCATTTAACTGTGAGTCAAAAGTAGGAAAGCGACAAAAGTTCATGCCTATCTTTTAGAAAACCCATCCAAAATAGCAATCAATGTCATGTGCGGTAGAGTCGCATCACACCCAAGATTAAAAGAGAAACACTGTAATATACTTAAACAGGAGTCCAGTCTATATTCCCACTGGAGGTCAGAGCAGTAAACCCTTACGCGCTATAAATCATGCAGAGTGAGGAAAAAATGCCACGCATTAACACTCTTCGATCGTGCTCACAGCGTGAAGGATTGTATGAAGCCCGCTAAATAAAAAGATAGAACAGGGAGCTTCCATACCTTAGGCGGCATCCATGAATGCGGTGCTCGGGGTTTCTGACAAAGCACTTGACCCGTGGGGAGAGTGCACTAATATGGAGAACGCCCAACGCCGCGTGACGTTCAACCGGGCGCAGACGCTAGATGCTAGCAGTGCGGGTGTATTAGAAGAAAGACAACCCGAGTAGTTTATTTGGGGAAGAGGAACATTTGGCTAATTTGGCCATAATGATGAAATTAAAGGGGTGATGGAAATTAATTCAGTAAGGTATGCTAAGGGCAAATATAGGTTTCTCAAGGAATCGAATAGTGCTTGTCATTTGTATATTGCTGACGAGTCTAAAGAAATTTTATCATGCGCCTCGGCACAAGTGATTCAGACAGATACATGGGCGTACAAGGGCATAAGATAGCATAACATAGAGAGGATACTTTAAGATGAGTCATAGAAATAAATATAACAAAACACAGTAAATGGCACAGTATGAACAAAAAGAAGCATCTGGATGTGCATTGATTTTTACATGCATGTGGGCCTGTATGAATGAGCATTGTCTCATTAGGCTAAAAAGGGTAACAGAGTGGCATCATAGATGGGTATATTGTTAAAAAGAATGCTCTGATATACATATGAACATTAAGTACATGAATCGCATGCTTCAATTGGTCAACATAACAAAAGCTCAAAAAATAGCATTACCAACAAGCTAGATAAAAGAGCTGGAAGAATAGAACTACAGTTGCCGTCACTCCCTAGTTACTGAGAATGGCTAGTTGTGCATTACTAGGATCTTGTTCGTTCAAACCCATATTGATAGTATCAAAGCGAATCATCCATTTGGACTCCCTGATGGTAAGGATAGAGGATATATTGCCTCCCCTGGGCCCCAGTTTGGTTTTCTCCACCACAATCCATTGCATTTGGTCAGGGCTGTGGCCCAGTTGGTTGAAATGTTCAACTAGGGGTGCTCCAGTCACATTGCATCTTATTCTGCTTTGGTGCTGTAAAATTCTCGCTTTAATTTTTTGCTGTGTTTGTCCAATATATAATTGGCCACAGGGGCAAAGGATCCCATAAATAACGTTGGTAGAATTGCAGTTGGTATGGGAAAGCAACGTGATAGTCTGATGTTTGTAAACAAACTTTTTGGATTGGATTGTAGTTGGGCATGCTTTACATGACCCGCATTTGAAATGTCCTATGACGGGTGGTAAATTCCAGAGTGACTGGATGGTTGGTTCAACTGGGTCCTCAAGGAAGGAGTGTACCACGTGGTCCTTAATGCTCATGGCCTTTCTGAAGGAATGCATAGGTAAGTTCGGTTGGTCGATCTCAGTTGATACAAGGCTCCAGTGTTTGTTAATTATCTTTTTCACGGCATTACTTCTGGTAGAGAACGTTGTGACACATATCATCTTGTTGTTTTTAGGCGATATAGCAGGATCTTTAGTTGTGAGCAAAGTATCCCGTGGATTGTACCAGGCCCTCTTCTGGGCCCTCTTAACCAGGCGCTTCGGGTAGCCCCTAGCGATTAATCTGGTGCTCAGGTCCTCGGACTCTGCACCCTGAACACTGACGAACAAGCTGTCCTTTCAAAAGGTTTGTCGTTTGTTCCAACGGCTCATCCAAATTCATTTAATCTCAAGACAGAACTTCATGGATTCTTCCGTAAGATCCGTCTCAGGTATTTTTTCAGGAATGCCGAGGATAATTCCTCCAAATCCCTTACAGGATTAAGGCCTCCATCTAAGTTCATCCCGCCTGCCAATGCTATGAGTAATAGGATTTTGGCATACGAGAGCATGGTTTTGAAGGATGTCAACACCCTACTTTCGACATACAAACACACCATACCCAACACCAGCAAGTCTGAAAAGGCTGCCCTTTTGACCCTCAAAAACAACAAGGACATTGTGATCAAGTCCGCCGCCAAGGGGGGAGCCATAGTGGTACAGGACACGACCGCATATAAATCTGAAATCCTAAGACAACTGCAAGATGGTGTTAGCTATTCCCTGCTCAAGTCCGACCCCACCAAGGATTTGATGGGTGAAATTCACCAAATTACTTTGGATGCTTTGAATTTCGGTTTTCTAAGTAAATTGGAATTTGATTACCTGAACCAGAAATGTCCACGACTACCTACCATCTACACCCTACCGAAGATACATAAAGATATACTTCATCCACCAGGGCGCCAAATTGTATCTGGGTGTGGTTCGTTATTGGAACCTCTATGTAAGTACATAGACTTTTTTCTAAAACCGATAGCTGAGGAAACAGAAACGTACCTTCGTGACACTATGCAAGTCATTACCATGGTTGACCAACAACCATTCAACTCTAGTGAGCAAATACTTGTCACCTGTGATATTGTTTCACTATACACTAGCATTCCTCAGGAACCAGCATTGGAAGTTATGCGAGAAGTTTTGAATTCTAGACCAGCACCAATGAGGGTACCTACTGATTTCATTATAGCCCTTCTGACTATCGCTATGAAGAAGAATTTCTTCTATTTTCAAGGAAAGTACTACGTACAGACGAAAGGAGTTGCGATGGGGGCTTCCTTTGCCCCAGATCTAGCGATCTTGTATATGGACAATTTTGAAAAGCGTTTTGTTCTCAATAACAACCCCTTCTCTCGACATGTTAATCTATGGAAGAGATATATCGATGATATATTAATAATCTGGAATGACGATACAGCTCAACTCAATTTGTTTCATGAATGGCTCAACCGGTGTGACCATGATATTCAGTTTACCATCCAGTTCAATACACAGGAGATACCCTTTCTTGACCTAAAGATCTTCAGCGAAGATGACAAACTTTTCACTACCCTATACAGAAAACCAACTGAACGGAATTCCCTACTAAGGTACAGCAGTTACCACCCACGTGGCCTGCGTGACAATCTTCCAGTAGGTCAGTTTCTCCGGATCCGCAGGAACTGCACAAAGCGAACAGACTACATAGCAGAGTCCGAGGACCTGAGCACCAGATTAATCGCTAGGGGCTACCCGAAGCGCCTGGTTAAGAGGGCCCAGAAGAGGGCCTGGTACAATCCACGGGATACTTTGCTCACAACTAAAGATCCTGCTATATCGCCTAAAAACAACAAGATGATATGTGTCACAACGTTCTCTACCAGAAGTAATGCCGTGAAAAAGATAATTAACAAACACTGGAGCCTTGTATCAACTGAGATCGACCAACCGAACTTACCTATGCATTCCTTCAGAAAGGCCATGAGCATTAAGGACCACGTGGTACACTCCTTCCTTGAGGACCCAGTTGAACCAACCATCCAGTCACTCTGAAATTTACCACCCGTCATAGGACATTTCAAATGCGGGTCATGTAAAGCATGCCCAACTACAATCCAATCCAAAAAGTTTGTTTACAAACATCAGACTATCACGTTGCTTTCCCATACCAACTGCATTTCTACCAACGTTATTTATGGGATCCTTTGCCCCTGTGGCCAATTATATATTGGACAAACACAGCAAAAAATTAAAGCGAGAATTTTACAGCACCAAAGCAGAATAAGATGCAATGTGACTGGAGCACCCCTAGTTGAACATTTCAACCAACTGGGCCACAGCCCTGACCAAATGCAATGGATTGTGGTGGAGAAAACCAAACTGGGGCCCAGGGGAGGCAATATATCCTCTATCCTTACCATCAGGGAGTCCAAATGGATGATTCGCTTTGATACTATCAATATGGGTTTGAACGAACAAGATCCTAGTAATGCACAACTAGCCATTCTCAGTAACTAGGGAGTGACGGCAACTGTAGTTCTATTCTTCCAGCTCTTTTATCTAGCTTGTTGGTAATGCTATTTTTTGAGCTTTTGTTATGTTGACCAATTGAAGCATGCAATTCATGTACTTAATGTTCATATGTATATCAGAGCATTCTTTTTAACAATATACCCATCTATGATGCCACTCTGTTACCCTTTTTAGCCTAATGAGACAATGCTCATTCATACAGGCCCACATGCATGTAAAAATCAATGCACATCCAGATGCTTCTTTTTGTTCATACTGTGCCATTTACTGTGCTTTGTTATATTTATTTCTATGACTCATCTTAAAGTATCCTCTCTATGTTATGCTATCTTATGCCCTTGTACGCCCATGTATCTGTCTGAATCACTTGTGCCGAGGCGCATGATAAAATTTCTTTAGACTCGTCAGCAATATACAAATGACAAGCACTATTCGATTCCTTGAGAAACCTATATTTGCCCTTAGCATACCTTACTTAATTAATTTCCATCACCCCTTCAATTTCATCATTATGGCCAAATTAGCCAAATGTTCCTCTTCCCCAAATAAACTACTCGGGTTGTCTTTCTTCTAATACACCCGCACTGCTAGCATCTAGCGTCTGCGCCCGGTTGAACGTCACGCGGCGTTGGGCGTTCTCCATATTAGTGCACTCTCCCCACGGGTCAAGTGCTTTGTCAGAAACCCCGAGCACCGCATTCATGGATGCCGCCTAAGGTATGGAAGCTCCCTGTTCTATCTTTTTATTTAGCGGGCTTCATACAATCCTTCACGCTGTGAGCACGATCGAAGAGTGTTAATGCGTGGCATTTTTTCCTCACTCTGCATGATTTATAGCGCGTAAGGGTTTACTGCTCTGACCTCCAGTGGGAATATAGACTGGACTCCTGTTTAAGTATATTACAGTGTTTCTCTTTTAATCTTGGGTGTGATGCGACTCTACCGCACATGACATTGATTGCTATTTTGGATGGGTTTTCTAAAAGATAGGCATGAACTTTTGTCGCTTTCCTACTTTTGACTCACAGTTAAATGATAGATTGCATGTCCCACTGCGTTTCATTGTGCTGACTATTCCTTCATTGACTGAACCCTCTTCTGTTGATGATAGATTAGGGGACCCGGTCCTTTGCGCTGCATATCCTCTTGGTTTGGATTATAACTCGTTTTTACAACAGTACTCTTTTCATTTTATATTTATAGAGGCCAATTTTCTCCGTGATTAATTTCACTTGTCACACCGATGTTTGTCACGGCGTGTGATGATGGAGTAAATAGTACCTCCTCTGTGATTTGATCAAAATTAGTAAGTTACATTTATATTTATCTGAACTACATGAATCCATTTATCCGGTTTATGGATCATTACAATGACACCTCAAATTCTTTGTAGGTGTACGTCACTCCTATCCGTTCTTGGAGCCTACCAGCCCCTGCGCCCTTTGACGCCAAGCTAATAGTGACTAGATGTCCATCTTCTAACATGGTAACTATGGTGATGTCTTCCCTACCCAGTCCCCCTCAATATTCCGTTGGGACCTGATACAGCATTTATTTTTAATATTTACCCAATGTCTCTGTAGGTGCCTTCCCTCCTTGTTCCACCGTCCCTCTTGTCCTGAGGAAGACCCCGCCAGTAAGGACTCATTCAACCTACCTATGTCCAGGGGTCGAAACGTCGACATATGACTTTGCCAGTACCCTCAATAGTGCAACGTGCACTGTGTTCCTCCGATTGTACATGGTTTCTGTCTAATCATCTATTCTCTAATGAATTAATTTCATCCTGACTGTGTGGCATATTATTGCTTGCCTAACAATTGATTTGTGCTAGTGTTATAAATATTTGTATGTCACTTACCCCATTACCTCACTCAACTCATCACCCCCTTTCCCCTCTCCCTTGGCACCCCGCACTGTTCGATTAATGTGAATTTATTTAAACATAAACGTGTTCCCATCTAGGTGTGATTAAATAACACTTGGATATCACTTGATTGTTGTAATATCTATTGTTGTTGATTCTGTCCAGGCTTTAAAAGCATTTATGTTCTGGGACCATTTCCTTTCTATCATTCACAATGCAGCAAAGTGTAGTATGTGCACTTACACTTGTGAAAATGCTTTCTCGTGAGAGAAAATAGCAATTCACAAAAACTCTCAATGGGCAACTCTGTGAACCAGAGACTGCTGCAGCTTTACAGGCGGACTTGTGGAAATGATGGTGAAAAAAACACATAAAATGACACCAGGCGTGGAAGAAACGTATGGAATCAAGTTTGCAATTTGTGACTTGGACCCAGAGAATTCAAGTGACAACAGCTCCAGGTATCAAAAACACCGCAGAATATTGGGGGGGGGGACCCTTAGCAGCACTGGGAAGTTAAAAAGGGAGAACAGTCTGGTGTGGAAAAAAGACATAGGGGAAAGGCCCAACCAGCAACAAACAAAGGCAAACACGGGCCTTGGCAAGCAGATAAAATGGCTACATTTATTATTGCTTCATTGAAGCAAAAAAAATAAGAAAGAAAACATGCCGCCACCTGAACATGGCAGACATATGCTTAAAATAAAAAAACAATTTAGCCATCACATAAAATTGTAATTGAACTGTACATCGCGGCTTCCTATCAGGCGGGTTCACTATGAACAGGAACAGAAACACTTTTTAGTATTGACACACATCACAGGGAAGTGTGAGTCCCATTAACACAAAGAAACTGTACTATTGTTTTTGAGTTACTGTAACCTGAAGGCATACTTTAAACACCATCAAAGTATATATTTCGCAAGGACTATTGTCATAGTTTTCATATGTTTTGAGGAATGTATTCAGAATAATGCCCACGCTTTGGGATCTGTGGACTCTCTGGAAGCACAGACTTACTACACATGCCAACTAGACACAGAGAGCCCAGTGGGACGGTGACCTGCGAACGACCTGAGCCTCACCTGAGGATGAGGTGCTTTGGTAATGATCAGTCCTGTTGTCAGTAGGTTTCAAACATCTTTGCACCATGAATAGACACACTCAAGAATATATACTCGGAATATACTTTTATGACTTTAGTTAAAAACAAACAGAAAGATGGCGGCAATAGCAGCTAATAAACAGAGGATTAAAAAGATTTGTAACCGTATTTTAAAGTTTCCCTGCATTTGCTGTCGAAACTCTTCCATTCACACATCTAACTGAACCATTCTAGCACCGAAAGGAGCCTGTACAAGTTTCCTAGGTGGCATTCCCTACCTCCCACATACCTTGATAGACCAGCGGAGGCGCTGTTCTGCGTGAAGAGGGATGGGATCCCAGCAGGCCTATAAGACCTGCCTAGTGGCCTTCCCTACCTCCACATACCTTGATAGACCAGCGGAGGCGCTGTTCTGTGCGAAGAGGGATGGGATCCCAGCAGGCCTATAAGACCTGCCTAGTGGCCTTCCCTACCTCCACATACCTTGATAGACCAGCGGAGGCGCTGTTCTGTGCGAAGAGGGATGGGATCCCAGCAGGCCTATAAGACCTGCCTAGTGGCCTTCCCTACCTCCACATACCTTGATAGACCAGCGGAGGCGCTGTTCTGCGTGAAGAGGGCTGGGATCTCAGCAAGCCTATAAGACCTGCCTAGTGGCCTTCCCTACCTCCACATACCTTGATAGACCAGCGGAGGCGCTGTTCTGTGTGAAGAGGGCTGGGATCCCAGCAAGCCTATAAGACCTGCCTAGTGGCCTTCCCTACCTCCACATACCTTGATAGACCAGCGGAGGCGCTGTTCTGTGTGAAGAGGGCTGGGATCCCAGCAAGCCTATAAGACCTGCCTAGTGGCCTTCCCTACCTCCACATACCTTGATAGACCAGCGGGGGCGCTGTTCTGTGTGAAGAGGGCTGGGATCTCAGCAAGCCTATAAGACCTGCCTAGTGGTCTTCCCTACCTCCATATACCTTGATAGACCAGCGGAGGCGCTGTTCTGTGTGAAGAGGGCTGGGATCTCAGCAAGCCTATAAGACCTGTCTAGTGGCCTTCCCTACCTCCACATACCTTGATAGACCAGCGGAGGCGCTGTTCTGCGTGAAGAGGGCTGGGATCTCAGCAAGCCTATAAGACCTGCCTAGTGGCCTTCCCTACCTCCACATACCTTGATAGACCAGCGGAGGCGCTGTTCTGTGTGGAGAGGGCAGGGATCCCAGCAGGCCTATAAGACCTGCCTAGTGGCCTTCCCTACCTCCACATACCTTGATAGACCAGCGGAGGCGCTGTTCTGTGTGAAGAGGGCAGGGATCCCAGCAGGCCTATAAGACCTGCCTAGTGGCCTTCTCTACCTCCATATACCTTGATAGACCAGCGGAGGCGCTGTTCTGTGTGAAGAGGGCTGGGATCTCAGCAAGCCTATAAGACCTGCCTAGAGGCCTTCCCTACCTCCACATACCTTGAAAGACCAGCGGAGGCGCTGTTCTGTGTGAAGAGGGCAGGGATCCCAGCAGGCCTATAAGACCTGCCGAGTGGCCTTCCCTACCTCCACATACCTTGATAGACCAGCGGAGGCGCTGTTCTGCGTGAAGAGGGCTGGGATCTCAGCAAGCCTATAAGACCTGCCTAGTGGCCTTCCCTACCTCCACATACCTTGATAGACCAGCGGAGGCGCTGTTCTGTGTGGAGAGGGCTGGGATCCCAGCAGGCCTATAAGACCTGCCTAGTGGCCTTCCCTACCTCCACATACCTTGATAGACCAGCGGAGGCGCTGTTCTGTGTGAAGAGGGCAGGGATCCCAGCAGGCCTATAAGATCTGCCTAGTGGCCTTCCCTACCTCCACATACCTTGATAGACCAGCGGAGGCGCTGTTCTGTGTGAAGAGGGCTGGGATCCCTGCAGGCCAATAAGACCTGCCTAGTGGCCTTCCCTACCTCCCCATACCTTGATAGACCAGCGGAGGCGCTGTTCTGTGTGAAGAGGGCTGGGATCCCAGCAGGCCTATAAGATCTGCCTAGTGGCCTTCCCTACCTCCACATACCTTGATAGACCAGCGGAGGCGCTGTTCTGTGTGAAGAGGGCTGGGATCCCTGCAGGCCTATAAGACCTGCCTAGTGGCCTTCCCTACCTCCCCATACCTTGATAGACCAGCGGAGGCGCTGTTCTGTGTGAAGAGGGCTGGGATCCCAGCAGGCCTATAAGACCTGCCTAGTGGCCTTCCCTACCTCCAACATACCTTGATAGACCAGCGGAGGCGCTGTTCTGTGTGGAGAGGGCAGGGATCCCAGCAGGCCTATAAGACCTGCTTAGTGGCCTTTCCTACCTCCACATACCTTGATAGACCAGCGGAGGCGCTGTTCTGCGTGAAGAGGGCTGGGATCTCAGCAAGCCTATAAGACCTGCCTAGTGGCCTTCCCTACCTCCACATACCTTGATAGACCAGCGGAGGCGCTGTTCTGTGTGGAGCGGGCTGGGATCCCAGCAGGCCTATAAGACCTGCCTAGTGGCCTTCCCTACCTCCACATACCTTGATAGACCAGCGGAGGCGCTGTTCTGTGTGAAGATGGTTGGGATCCCAGCAGGCCTATAAGACCTGCCTAGTGGCCTTCCCTACCTCCACATACCTTGATAGACCAGCGGAGGCGCTGTTCTGTGTGAAGAGGGCTGGGATCCCAGCAGGCCTATAAGACCTGCCGAGTGGCCTTCCCTACCTCCCACATACCTTGATAGACCAGCGGATGGCCTGTTCTGTGTGAAGAGAGCAGGGATCCCAGCAGGCCTATAAGACCTGCCTAGTGGCCTTCCCTACCTCCCACATACCTTGATAGACCAGCGGAGGGCCTGTTCTGTGTGAAGAGAGCAGGGATCCCAGCAGGCCTATAAGACCTGCCTAGTGGCCTTCCCTACCTCCCACATACCTTGATAGACCAGCGGAGGCCCTGTTCTGTGTGAAGAGGGCTGGGATCCCAGCAGGCCTATAAGACCTGCCTAGTGGCCTTCCCTACCTCCCACATACCTTGATAGACCAGCGGAGGCGCTGTTCTGTGTGAAGAGGGCAGGGATCCCAGCAGGCCTATAAGACCTGCTTAGTGGCCTTCCCTACCTCCACATACCTTGATAGACCAGCGGAGGCGCTGTTCTGTGTGAAGAGGGCTGGGATCCCAGCAGGCCAAAAGACCTGCCTAGTGGCCTTCCCTACCTCCCCATACCT
This sequence comes from Triturus cristatus, assembly GCF_964204655.1. Lineage (NCBI taxonomy): Eukaryota > Metazoa > Chordata > Amphibia > Caudata > Salamandridae > Triturus > Triturus cristatus. The sequence goes on along the minus strand of NC_140591.1, from coordinate 59,447,012 downwards.
TGATAGACCAGCGGAGGCGCTGTTCTGTGTGAAGAGGGCTGGGATCCCAGCAGGCCTATAAGACCTGCCTAGTGGCCTTCCCTACCCCCACATACCTTGATAGACCAGCGGAGGTGCTGTTCTGTGTGAAGAGGGCTGGGATCCCAGCAAGCCTATAAGACCTGCTTAGTGGCCTTCCCTACCTCCACATACCTTGATAGACCAGCGGAGGCGCTGTTCTGTGTGAAGAGGGCTGGGATCCCAGCTGGCCTATAAGACCTGCCTAGTGTCCTGAGGTCTCTGCTTGTGGCCTTCGATAAGGGGTGCTTGCAGCTCCTGCCTGCGCGAGCCCAGTCTCCCAGCCCTCAGTTCCCTGGAGGTCTGAAGATTCATCCACCTCAACACTTGCTTGTTTTTACCTTAAATACTCTTTTTAGGTTCTGTTTTTTTAAAGAAGGGTTCTTTTGTTGCATGTTATTAAAAACAATAATCAGCAGACACCTTCACCTGCTTCTGCTTCCATGAAACATTGTTACTTAGATAACAAACAGTAAACAATATCAAATGTTGTTGGTTGTGTGGTTTACATATACAAACAATTGCTGAACTATAAAGTCATACTGAAATAAAACTGAACGCAATAAGCGTTAAAATAGAAAAATGTGCGATCAAGTCAATTAATATATGAAAGGTAAGGGGGTACACTAAGTACGGAAAATGCGAAGGTTACATCAGTCTGATAAAAAAACTTTACAAGATGGCCACCTTCATTGCGGATCTGTATGTACCCCTCGTGACCTTGTAATAGTTTTTGTCATACTATGACAGTTACATTACACTGTTCTAAAAAAAATCTGTTAATTAGAAGCAGTGCCACTGAAATTATGCAGCAGGGAAGGGTCATATTACGCAGAAGGGTTGAGTAAATTATGCAGCAAGTAAAGGCAAATTTTACGGCATTATGCGGCACATTTTGTGATAGTATTACTTCCTTATTTCGCCATTTTTAAACTTGTCAACAACGTCTGGGCACTAGTTGCACCTCAATAGTACCAGTCTAAGACCCAAATATTGCAATAGGCTACAGAAAGGTGACAAATCAACCTTTTCAAAGTGCCTTCCATTGTGCGGCAACACGTTGCTGCATTTTCACTAACTTTTGGACCATTTGAGCTAGAAACATTTTTTTTACAATCTGCCGATTATGTGGCAGATGATGAATTATGTGGCAAATGCGGTAAATCCACAATCATGCGAAAATCAACAGCCACACAATTGCATAATTCCAGTGACCCTGATTATGAGTGTCTGACACCTCATATCTTAGTGTGTCCTAGTGCAAAGTTTAAGGAGCGTCCTAGCACATCTATGAAAATATAGGATGCTTACTTTTCAACAAAGTGTGTTTTACGATGGGAAGGGATGGTTCAATATTAACTCTGGAAGAAAGGTTTTAACACATACCAGCCATCTGCATGTTAAAAGAGGTGCACCTTTAATTACAAGATGTGTATGCGTAGAGTGAAATATTGTATGTGGCTTAGACACACACACATACACACACACACACACACACACTAATTCACTCACGGTTAGCTAGGGTTGTTATTAATATACTGGCAATCTTGAATGTCCTTGGAACAAAAAGAGCTTAATTTAAAGTTAGACATTGGAGAAGGACTGCTGTAAATCTGTACTCCTCCCACCCCATTAGACTTGGGGTTTTCCCCCTCAGTTTTGAATGGGGGAAGGACCGTATTTACAACATGTGAGAAAGTGCCATCTTTCTTGCATGGTATGCCCCCACTTTTTGCTGAATTGCTGACTGTGCTTTGACTGAGTGTGCCCTGGACTCCTGCCAATCAGGTGCCCAGGGCCTATGTTCCTTTCCTAAAACCTAAAACCCAAATTGGCAAACCCTGGCCACATGTCAGCCCCTGGTAAATGGTACCATAGGTACCCAGGGCCTTGTGACCAGGGAAGGCCTCTAAGGGCTGCAGCCATATTTGTGCCACCCCTAGAGGCCCTGTACCCTGACACACACACACTGCCCTTGCAGGCTGAGTGTCTGGGTACAAGACAAAACAAAGAGTCGACGTGGCACACATCCCTGTGTGCCATGCCCTCAACCTACACTGCCGTGGCATACATCAGCCACCCCTCTAGCTGGGTGCCCTATGCCAGTGGTGTGGGCACAGGAGCATGAGCCCTGTGCCCCTACAGTACCCAGGTCCATTCCTGGGCACTGTAAGTGCAGTGCTGTCATTTAAGATTATGGTGCTGGGAGCTCGTCAAACACGAAATCCACAGCACCATAATGGCAACACTGAAGACTGAGAAGTTTGGTATCAAACTTCTCAGCACATTAAACCCGCACTGATGCCAGTGTGGGATTTAATGTACAAAGCACTACAGAGGGCATCTTAGAGATGCCCCCTGAAACCTAACCTACAATCCATGTGTTGTCTGAGAGGCTGCCTAGGCTGCCACACAGCAGACATGTTGCTGGACCCCTGGGTGCAGAGCCCCCCGCTCTCCTGGGCCTGCAACAATGCACATCCTGGGCGAGGTGCTAGGTCTCCTCCCCCAGGATGGGCAGGGGGAAGCTTCAAAGGCACGCCGCCTTTGTGGGCTTCTCCAGGCCACTTGCTGTACTCAGCAACTGGCCCCTACCGGTTCTGACCCCCACTCTGGTGGGAAGACTGGCCGGAAACTCCAAGTAAGGATAGGGGATGTGCCAGCCCTGCCAACCCCACCCCTCGGGTGGGGGAGGCGAGGTGAAGCACATCTACGGGCTCTCGCCATCTTGAAGATGGGGAGCCCTACCCAATCAGGACTAAGCCACTGCCCCCCTCCCACAGGAGAGTGGCAGGATAGGGGGTGTACCCACCCCAGGACAGAGACCCAGTGGTCCCTGCCCTTTACCTACCTGTAACGCCCCTAAATGTAGTATTTAGGGGCACCCTGAACCTTCCTTCTTCAGATTCCTGATTCTAAACTAGCAAAGAAGAACAAGAAAAAGAAGACCTGCCGTGCAGCTGCTAAGAAGAGGAAGACACCAACTGCTTTGGCCCCAGCCCTACCGGCCTGTCGACCCTCGAACCTGCTCCTGCTAAATCCCGGCACCTCCTGCGGCCAGCAACCTCACAAACCCCGGAGGACCTGGCTACCTTGTGACTCTGAGCACCTGGGACTCCCATGAACAGTGGCTCTGCTCAAAACAAGTTTCTAAACCCCTGGCATCAGCCCGGAACCGCGAACCCTGCACACTCTGCACCCGCCAAGCCTGGCCTGTGCCAGAGTGGACAAAGACCCTGAGGACCAGCGGCGGCTGGTGACATTTGAAAGTGGTGGTGCGTAAAAGTATTGGCATACTGCACCGCAGCGAGCGAGCGTAGCGAGCGAGCCCGAACAACCTAAGGGGGGTTCGGGGGGATTACCCCCCCCGAGAAAATTTTGAAAAACGAGTGGACAAATGGTGCATTTTCAAGCAAATTTGAGAACGCAGGAAGGTTAATAAAGCAATTGTGAAAGTGCAGTTATTACATTAATAAAGAGATGTCAAATAACATAGGTAGCTGCTTAGTCAAGCTTTCTTTCACCCCATAGTCCAGCAGGCTCTTGATACAAGACAGATTAGAGAAAAAGCAGTGTGGTCCTCGACCAGGAAGACACTCATATTTCGTTGGTAAGAAGTCAAAAGATTGGTCAATTTGAAAACCTGAACTGCAATACGCAATCCAACAATTATTTGCAAGTACATCTCATCTATGTTCAACAAGCCATGCTTTACCCATGATTGGAATTGTGAATCACCAAATAAACTGAGCCACCGCAATCAAAATCAACCAAAGCTGTGGCTCGAGGTTACATATTGGCAGAAACAGTATAAAACTAACACAGTCTAAATAACTATGAAAGTGACACACAAATATTGACCACGCAACTCAAACTCCGAAATTCCAGATCCAATTCACTGCCAAAGCAGGCCTCCCACGTGTCATTTCATGTGGGTTAAGTGCAGTCTACAATGCATGACTCGCCAAAGCAAATTAACATTCTCTCATATTTAAAAATTCCTGTAGCAGACAAAATTTTAAGTTACCCCAAAGCGGGACAAGATTTTACATTCCAACATTCAATGGTCTGTTTCAGTGTCTGATTATAGTAGAGATAACTGTGTACGTATGCTCATACCTATATCTGTCTTACTTCCTATGTCCCTCTTTTTCTCTCTCTAGCTCAACGTACCCGTTATGCCCCTCTCTCTTTCTGCCTCACACTCTCATTCTGGGTCAGCTTAGCTCCATCGCTCTCTGTTTCTCTCTCTTTGTAAAAAGTGCAAAATAAAGTGACAAAGGTAAAGCAAAGCCATTGTGATCAGGAAGTCAAGCTTTGGCCCCACACAGAAGGTAATAGAAAGTAGAGTAGCCAGCAACTCACTTCCCCTTGCACAACCGCCATATTAACAAATAAATAAATGTTCCCTGTTTCCTGACATTGGGAAGCGCCATCTGAAAGGCTGCCCGCTTTGACAGCAGCACCTCCGCGCATATTAATTCTCCTTATTTATTGGACGTGTGCAGAGCTGCAGCCGGGCTTGTGCGCCCATGGGTGGCGTGGCCAGACGGTGTACTCTTCAGGGTTCAATGGGGACGGGGTTCAATGGCGTCCTATGCCGCTCGTTGCAGAGAGGCTTTCCTGGGAGAGCCAGGCCCAGGGTGCGACAGCCCAGCTTCAGGCACACACACACACAAGCACAGCACTGCGCGCTCACGCACAGCACATTGCACCAAGGGCACTTAAAAGCGACGGAAGAGTCCAGCACAATCACACATGACACTGTGACTGCACCAAGGACAAATAAGCACTTGCAGGGTGAGTGGCACGTTGGCATACACTCGTATATCATACTGCACAAACAGGTACGCATAGGTATAGTGACACAATCGCAGACAGAGGTTATGTTCTGCATAATGCCGCTGCAGCAGTTTCTCACCAAGATTGTGTTTGCCCTTCTTCCTGTACATAAACAAGCATGGCGCGTACTGTACTTTGACAGAGGAATAGGTAATGAAATATGCCATAGTGAAGCCTGCTACAGGAGCACTATTGAATAATACAGTCAAACTGAGCTGCAAACAGTGCCCACTCACTTGCCAAATGCTACTGCATGCTGAGCTGAGGCAGACAACCAAAGCGACACGTCAGGGGGATGGCCGAAAAGCTGAGGAAAGAGCTGGAGATAATGGCTTTTCAAAGCTAACATTTGCTTCATAGCTAAGAAATGTCAAAACGAATAAAGCACGGAATCAACTACTGTAGAAAACAAATTGATTTTGACCTCTTCCCTTTTCCCATCTTTGATGATGCATTGTTTCCCAAACTGAAAGAGATCTATAAACTGAAATGCAAATTACTGGGAAATGGAAACACACATTAAGTCTGTGTTTGACATGAACAGTGTGTTTTCATGAAATACGTGCTTCCTTTGGTGTGTCAAGTTCCTTCCCTCCTCTTTCCTTCCTACTCCCCAACACCTTCTGCACTTTCTTCTGGAATGATCCACAACACACAAACGGCTCGAACTGGCCAGCCTCTGAACAGCGCCTAGAAGCCCAGTCACTTGTCAAGACTGCGCCATGCAAAAAAAATGTCAAATATAAACTTTCACTATATTGACAAGACCAAGCCAGGCTATCGTTCATCTAAGCAGGAAAATTCAGACACCAGCGCAAACACAGCACGTGGAATATCCCATGGTGATTTTTATAGTGGTAGTGGCGACTCAGAATGATGGCGTAATGGTATCTACAGACTGCAGGAGGGCCTGTGAAGGGCGCACAGCTGTCCCTCGAGCCCCCCCCCCCCGAGTAATCACGCGTGTCTGCATAGCACCTTACAATTAGAGAGAACAAACAGAGAAAGTCATTACCGCGCTGCATTCTCCGAATTACCGGAAATAAACCCCACCAGTCACTTTATAATTATAGACAGGCTCGGCCGGCATGAGAGGGGGAAGGAGGGGGGTACACGCGGGGGGAGGGGGGTACGCGCTGGGAGGGGGGGGGGTAATTTAATGAATTAAAGAACTTACCAGGCAGGCATCTCCTGATTCTCCTCCGCTCCGGTCCCGACGGTCGCATCACGTCTCTGCAACGTGGTGGAAGTAACTTCTCCCCGCTCTTTTCAATCATTTGCCAATCAGGAGACTGGGGGGCCGTGCGGCTGAACCTTCTTTAATTTCCTGAAATTTAATTGGGCATGGGGCAACTTTGCGTAAAACGCATCACCGCCCGAACAGGAGCCTATCTACAAACGCCTGCTCTACACAGGGCATGCGCAGCAAACCTAATGGTTTGTGAATGTGAGCGAGGGGCTTTGCTCCTCGCTCACATGCGCAGACCATCTTATTAACTCCTGCTCGTCTCTGCCTGCGTGCGCTGTGCGTGACATGCGCACAGCGCACTTTCACTGGCATTGAAGCGCACAGGCGGCCCGGAAATGTAAACAGACGAATTGTAAGCTGAGCCTGTCAATTCGTCTGTTTACATTCCATCCTGTAGTGTTCACTGGCCGATTCTTTTGTGGGGCGCTGCCCCAACGCCCCTAATGGACCAGCCGCCACTGTCTGTCTTCCATATGGGGTCCCCAAAGGGGCCTCACTCAGCCCCACATTGTTTAACTTGGTATGTTAAACCTCTGGCCTCCTTTGTAAGATCTTTTGGGCTGGAACTTACTTCATATGGGAAGAGGTGTGGCGCCGCGGACAGGGCGACTGACTCCGGAATCTGGGGATCACGGTTCGATCCCCGGTGCCGGTGGCAGATTAGCCCAGCACCATGTGACTCTGGGCAATAGCTTGCTTAATCTTCCCGACGGCCTCCAGCGCCTAGAGACCCTTACGGGTGATTGTTCACACTTTACAAATGTGGATTATTATAATTATATGCAGACGACACCCAATTGGTTGTAGCTATGTCTTCCTCCAACAACCAAACGGGTGTAAATTTCCATGACTGTATGGCAGCCATTGACAAATGGATTAACCTCAATTGCTTAAAACTTAATTTAAGTAAAACAGAGGTCATCCTGTTTTGAAATAACCTTCTTTATTGGCCCTGTCCTGGTGGCCAGAAAAGCAGGGTGCCCTTCCAACCCCAGTTAACAAGGTCAGTACCTTAGTGGTGGTTATGGACAAACATCTAACCTTTGGACTACAGGTGAAGGTGGTCACATCTTCGGCCTTCCTGATTTTAAGGATGCTCAAAAAGATTTTTAATTTTGTCCCGATCAATGGCTAAGAAATAGTGATCACAGCACTATTGCTAGCAAAATTAGATCACTGCAATGCCTTATTCTCTAACATGCAGCAGCAACAGATTAACAGACTCCAGGTTCTAAAGAATACAGGGGCCAGAATGTTAACTAGGGTTCCCAAACACAAATCAGCATCTCAAGCCATCAAACGTCTTCACTGGCTGCCCATCAGGCAGGACATTAAGTTTAAGGCTCTTTGCCTTGCCCATAAAGGTCTGCATGGAACTGGCCCAGAGTTCCTTAAACAATCTTTCAGAGGGTACAGCCAAAAGAGAAATCTGAGATCTTCAGGAGCTGGGAAACTGGTGGTCAGAAAATTTAAACAAACCAATTGGGGTGGAAAGAGCTTTCCGAATACCACATCAATTCAATAGAACCTAATTCCCCTTCATATTAGATCTATCTCTAACCTGCTCCAGTTCAGGAAGGCACTGAAAACTTGGATTTTCACTAAGCAATTACTTTATGGGTTATGTATGTTCTCTCTCAGTTGCTAGTGCCTTGACCCCTTCGTGTATTTGTTTGCGCTCTACAAGTCGCTGTGACATTAACAATAATATTAGTGAAGAGCAGGTAAGATCTGTAATAAGTAGGACAGTGTAGGGACAGATTGCTTGGAAAAAAGTAAAGCAGTACCCTATCAGAATACTATGTTATTGTTTGCCAATCTCAGCTGAAAATAAATTACAGTTTCATTTGGTTTTTGGATAACTTTTAGTTTGAATACTTGGGTACCACCCTGGCAACATTACCATTAATGGTCCTTAAGCTCCGTTTCCACGGCAACATTCTGCCCTTTTTCCACCACTCCAAACTATCGCTTGCCACCTGTTGCGTTATTGAGAATTTTATATGCCATACAATGTTTGTAAAAGTGCACAGACGATTGTTAACTTTGTAATGTTGTTTATGAAGGATACTCAGAGAGAAGATAAGTTATCTCCGCTTGTGCTGTTTGGTCTGAAGCAGAGATGGTAGATGGGTGAGGTGACTTCAGTATAGTGCAATGACATTAGGTACCTGGCAATTAGGCTATGCACTACTTTACCCAGTACAAGCCCTGTAGGAAATCCAACTTTTTTGCATGGTCATCCCTGATTTTTCACCTTTTGCCGGACCCTATATTTGTGCTTGCTGTAGAACTCTGCACACTTCACCCCTGCTAACCAGTGTTAAAGTGACTTTGCTCCTCCTTTAACCATGGTTGAATTGGTATTCTCCTTATTGGTATATCCAAATTGTGTATAAGTCCCTTGTATATGGTACAAAATGTACCAATGGCTTGGAAGTTAGATGGCACTAAGGGACTACAGCGCCTATTGTGCCATTCTCTATAGTGGCAGTGCAACCATGGCGTCACACCTACCATTGTAGCCTGAGTGAAGCACAGTATGTGTAACGCACGGAGCACCTTATAGAGTAATATTGTGGAATTCTATTGTCTTAAAGTATCTCATAACAATATTTACTTGTTATATACAAACCAAGTGGTTCAGACTGATATGCTTTCCAGTGCTTCATGGTAATTAAATCTTGTTTTGGTAGAGGATTGTTCGACCTCTTACCTTGAAATCATTGATGGTTCTTAAGTCACATCTGACAGAACAGAGGTTAAGGCGCACTAAAAGAGTTGTGTTAAGGGTGGGGCAGGGGTGATTTCCACTTAATACTGTGCTGTGAAGTGTGACCAAATAAAAGCATGCATTCATACATTTATAACGTTTCTATTTCAAGTCCAAAGTGCAAACTGTCCACCTCAGTACAACTCCACTATAATCCTCTGAAGAACGAAATGCTCCGAGAGCCCAACCAAGATTTGATTCTGTTACCTTCATGTTACAGACAGATGTCTGCAGCAGATGCATAAACACGCTAAACTACCTCTCCAACCAGAGAAAAGATGCCTCCCCAAATCTACCCCACAAGTAGAGAGCTCGTGATCACCAAGGTTAATATGCTAAGTTACTATGAGCACCCCGAAGAACCTGGTGTGCTTGACAAGGCATTTGTAGATAAGTGTGTTGGAAAGCTGCCATTACCGACCACATGCTCTAAGTTGCAGCATCTAAAAATGGACGGTGAATCACCACCAGTTTTCAGTGTAGTTGTTATTCTCCCAGTAAACATCAGACGCTCCCCCACTCTGCACACCTTCAGGAAGAGCCTCAAGACCTGGCTCTTCGACTGATCCGGAGATGCACCCTCCCCACCCCCAGCTCCTTGAGACGCTCACAGATGAGTAGCGCGCTTTATAAACGCCTGATTGATTGATTCATTTTCTGAGATGAGAAGACGTGCAGCTGGTCCTGCCGTAGCAGACGAGAAGCCACTTTCTTTCCCAGATGCAAATGCATCATCAGGTTTTCAGGCCATGTGTATGGATGATGTTTAAGAAACCACTTTTGAGTAGGCCGCAGACAAGTATAATACACACACTTGCCTCCGTAGGAGGGCACACTGCCCTCGCAGAGCACTTTGCAGAAGTCACAGTTCTGACCTCCCAGTTGTGTAGGGAAGGCCTCAAAGACAGCACATGCCACAGAGCAGCCTATGGACTGACTATGTCTACAAAATATGTTCTCTCAAACTGAATCCCTAATATAGAAAACTTCGGAAGCTCTGAAGGCTGGTTCGATGTCTATTTTCTCCATCGCTGCCCCTACTCTGCAATTTCTCTCTAAATGTGTAGCCTCATTTATATACGAAGAACACAATGAGCACTCACCCGCTGCTATGTAGTTGTTGACCAAGTTGCCTTCAGGCCAGGACAGGTGGTGTATCAATCTGCATTCTCTTTTTGTCTTCTTGCACACAATCCCCAAAAGGGAAATCATCAAATTCGCAATGGGTAATTCCCAAAATGCACCTAGCATTGTTCCCGCCCATATTTATTTTCCCAATTTGTCCCACAGAATGTCTTACAGTCCTTTGACGAACTCCAGGCTGTCAGCCCAGTTCCTTCTCCGAAGCTGCCTGGTATATGGGAACACCTCTGGAATAACTCCTCCTCAACTTCTCTGCAGGTGGTGTGTCGGGGTTTAAGTGCAGCCATAGCTCCAAGGCCTCTACTTTAACAGGTGTATTGGCCCCTTCAGTGCCCCTGCCATTTCCTGCCTGCCCCATAGAGCTTTGTGCCTGCAGCACTCGTGCCTGAACCTGCATTGTACCTACTGCAGCTTCCATTGTTAAAATTCCAGCTCATGCCTCCTTGTCAAATCCAAATCAGGGCGTCCTTGAATTGGCCCATGCAGGAACGGTAACCCATTCGCTGCATCTGCAGCTGGTACTGATCTAGTTCGTTATTGTGCAGCCATAACTCTTGGTCAATCTCGCCCTAAGATTTTGTGGTGTCTAATTCTATCCTGGCCTTCATCTCTTCATTATATCTCATCCACACTGCCTCACCAAACATATACGTGCATTTAAAGGCATAGTTGATGAAGCAAGACCATTTGTAATGCAATTGTGATGTGTCGACTTGAAATATTTCAACACATGACAAATACTCCATATTTTACAGAATAAAATTGTTTAGTAACTGTAGTGTACACATTTTACAGTACAAGCAAGGTTTGTAATAATCTTACCTGCACACATGGTTTTCTTGCCTTTCTTTTGTTTGCAGGAGAAATACGCCCTCTTGTTTGCATTGAGCCCACAATATGTTGCGATAGCAATAGGCTAAACTATTGTGCATTGTGAAATGCTCAAAGCCTGAAGCTTGCAGCTTGTGAGCCCAAGAGCACACTTTGCAAGACAAGAAACTGAGCCCAGGGGCAGGTCGAGAGAGAGAGGAATGTGCAGGGCCCACTCCACACTAGGTGCATGAGAGGGCTGCCTGCTCTTTATTACCCTCACTGCCAATTTACAACGTATTTACCACCTTTCACGAGTTTGGCCAGGCAGGTTTTTTTTTCCCTTAACGGGGAAAGTTTGATTGTTTGGCCTTTTTTTTTAGGTCCCGCCTGACCCAGCGCATGTGCTGGTCTGGCGAGACTTATTGAGAGGGCTCCAAAAAGTGCTACCAGGCCAGCCTAGAGCTACAGTGCATGTGCGCGGGCGCGCGCGCCGCGCCTTACCACGATTACTTTCACTTTCACTTTCGCGGCCACTTTGATGTTTGATCGCGATCACTTTGCATAGCCAATAGGTCTCACTTTTGGAACCTTATAAGTATTTAGTTATGCAACTGTTGCATAGCTAAACACTTATAAGGTCCCAAAGGCGAGACCTATCGGCTATGCCAATGCTTGTTTCCTAATAGCTGTCTGTATCCGTTCTCTCTGTGCAGCTCAGTTTTGTGTACAGCAGCAAGGCAAACGCTAGACATATGTTCCCATCAAATGCCTGACTTAGTTGCTGGGGAACTATCGCAACACAGAGAAAAGCGCAGCCTCGTCTTGTACATGGGACGACAGGCACATGCGATAAAAGGAGGCAGTGGAGCTGGAAGGAAGCAGAGAAGAAAGAAAGGAGGGGTAATAAAGGAAACCGAGGAAGCAAGAAATGAGGTGCGAAAGGAGACTGAAAGAGTGTTGAAGCTAGGGGAAGAGGCATGGAGGGGACAGGAAGAAATGGCGAGAGAGAGACATGGAGAGAGAAAAGAAAACAAGCGTGAGGTAGAGGCACAGAAGGAGTAAAGGAAGGAAGATAATGTTAGAGGCATGAAGGAGGGACATAAAGTAGAGGAGAGTCAGATGCCTGGAAGGAAGGAAGGGAAGGATGTAAGGGAGAAACTTTGCACATCACAAAACCCTTGTACTCTCGTGCACACACGCACAGCATAGCACTTACCTTCATTGTAACGTCTAAGTTAAAAAACACTCTGCAATCTGCATTGGCCGAGCAAAGGGCAGGCACCCAAAACCCCGAAAGAAAAATTAAGTTACATCCCTTCAAATACACACGGCTCACAGCACTGGGTATGTAGCAACCGTGCTGGCCTCCCCCTTGCATACACCCTGCCCTCGGAGCCCTCTGGAGCAGCTAGTTAGCTGAAGGGCTGAAGTCAGGTCCCTGATACCAGCTGTGCAAAGCGGAAGATAATTACAGCTCATTAAGTTCCCGCCAAACTAACCAAAACAAAGTTTTACTAATTATCTGCAACAGAGAACAAAGTCACACTTAAGGATTGTCTCACCTGATTACGGGTCAACTGGCCCTCTTTGTCCACCTTGGCACAGTTGTTAGACTGCTTGTCTCCGGCCTCTAGCTGTGCTCGAGCTGGGAGTGTGTTTGATTGAAAAGAACTTTCTGGAGCGTTCCTGTCAGCTTTCCCTAACGCAGGTAGAAGACTGAGGATTTCGTCAGCTGCGGAGTCGAGTCGGACTTCTTACTGCAGCACTCATGAGCACAGAGTCGGGGGCCGGAGGAGACCCTGGGAAGGGACTTGGATGGAGAGAAAAGGTGCACATAACAGGTGTGAGGTAGGACATGGACAGAGAGGTGCGCCATGACAAAGGGTGGTCAGAGCCTCCCACTGAAACACCGGAGCTGCAAATGAATGATGGCAGCCATTCACACAACCCTGCACCAGCAGCGCGGGAAGCAGACACCTCGAGTCTGCGCAGTTAGTCTTCAAGAGTCCAGATGACAAACTGCGCAAACTCGACTTCCCACCTGCAGCCTCTACTACGCCTTTCCCAGCTTGTCAGAGGGCAGCACCCACCTCCCTGTGACGTGTTGGGAAAGGGTGGGATGTCATCCTCTCCACTCCCTGACTGACGTGAAGCCCCTGGCGATACAGGGCTTGAGCCTGAAGCGCCCGGGGCTAACTGTAGTCACACGTCATTAGGGGGTGGAGACTGCTCCCTGAGGTTATGTTTTTGCCGAGCTGATGACCTCACAGGCCTCAGGGCTGTGAGCTCGTCAGCCCGGCAAAGAAGACTCGGGGCCAAAATGGAATGCATAGGCTTGGCAGCCAGGGTCACATGACATGACACTCGTGATCACTGCTGGTCGCAGCAACAACAGCCCCGGACTGGCCCCAAGCAAGAAGAGGTGTGTGTAATTTATTTAATTTTTTTACTGATTATTTGAATTTGGTTTTATTTTTGTAGTAACCAACCCAGGGGGTGAAAGTAAAGGGGACGGAGCCCCGACGCCCTCACGCATAAACCGCCACTGCTGAGGACGTCCCCCCCGGTGACTGTGACCCCGAATCCGGCACCCAAGGACCTACCTCGAATGCTCCTCACGATGCCTGCAGCCTCAGAACCAGGGACCCCCCAACCGCGATCAACAGAGGGTAAGATTTCCCGACATCAAAAGGCACCCCTGCACCCGGCGCACTGCTGCCCCCTGTGCCCGACTCCTGGGTACCTACCTATCCTCCAACTACCCAACTTACCTCTCGAAGTGGTGGTGGCACCTGAAGAATCTTCGTCCCCGAGCTTGCAGCCTTTGTTCGTCCTTGAGCTGTCCCATTGAAATCCATTGAGCGCCCGAAGGCTCAAAAGCACCCTGCACCCAGCCGCCCGAGTGGCCTTGGCAGTGCAGCTTCTACTCCTACTTACTTCCCCATTTGCCCTGAGCAAGTGACCAGGAGCCCAGCTCCCACAGCCGCGTGGCCTGCTAGTCAGCAGCCACCAACCGAGGCCCCCCTGAGTCCCATAGGATAACACTGGGCCTAATTCACTATGCTCCCGGCTGCCCCTGTGCCGCTAAGGGTGTAACAACTGTATTCACCTAACCCTGGGAGACCCCTGAGTCTGTGCCCAGAACCTTAACTCTGCCAGTCGAGTACTTACCCAAAAGCCCACAACTCACTTTTCTTCCATATGGTAACATTGACTGGCTTGTTCTGAAATTTCTTCTGTGTGGAGTTTCTAAACTTTAAAATATTCACCTAAAATCAACCGAGTAACGAAAACGGAAATACTCGCCTGCTATTAGGAGAGATCCCAGTGCTGGATCTTGGTGCCCAGCACTGACCCTGAAAAGTACTTACAACTGTACTTACCACCAACTCAATTTTCTCCCATAGGAAACCATTGACTGTTTTTCTGTGAAATTTCTTCTAAGTGTCGATTTTTGCAAACTACAAATATTCTTTAGAAATCGTACCAACTGTGAAAACGTAATTACTTACCTGTTTTAGATAGATGCCCCAGCACTGAGCCTAGGAGCCCAGCACTGGATTACAAAAGTATCGAGAACATACTTTACCCGTAACTTGAACTTTCTCCCATAGGAAACCATTGACTGTTTTTCTATGAAATTTCTTCTAAGTGTCGATTTTGCAAACTTATAAATATTCCTTAAACATCGCCTGTGTAACTTAAACGCAGTTTCTCAGCTGTTTACAGGTGGTACACTAGTGCTGGATCTAGGATCCAACACTGACCTAGAAAAAGTAACCATAGCCCCACTTACCTGCTAAGTGAATTTCCTTCCATAGGATAACTTTGATAATTTGATTAGCAAAAGTTTCTGTCAACTTTTAAAATAGCAAAATATTGCTTAAAAATCACAACAGTAACTAAAACGAATTTACTCACTTGTTTCCAAGAACTGTCCCAGGACTGAATCTAAGATCCAGTCCTGGAGTTAGAAAAGTAATCCTGAAAGTAATCAATTGCACATAACTTACAACTCCCATTGAGCTCAATGTATTATTGTGTTTGAAATTGTGTTGCCTATTGCAACAAAACTGTAACTATTATCTGCAAAAGTCAATTGCCTATTGCAAAGTATTTAACTAAAGCATCTTATTCTGAGAAAGTATATTTTGATACCTCTTGTTGGTTCTAAAATAAAACAACCATATATTTTTATATACAAACCATTGACCTAGAGTTCAGTTCTTGAGTGTGTGAGACCATTTGCTGGCTGAGTGTGTACAACAAATGCTTTACACTGTCCTCTGATGCTGCCTTACTGCTCGACCAAGCTACCACTTTATAGAGCAGAGGTCTTCAAACTTTTGGATACCGAGACCCCCCTGTCAACATTTTGAGGCGTAAGGACCCCCTCCTGACAAAAATGTCTAAACCGGTTGACTAAATTGCGTGGGATGAAAATGTAAATGAGGTTATGTGATGCCGCGTATTTTGGGATAGCATTGCTTCATTATTTTGATATTTGTTACACAAAGTAACGCTGAGGAAAGATTTCACCCAATCAGTACCCATTTATAACCAAAATACAGCAATTATCATCAGAAAGATTTCAAGTCAACCTTTGTGAAGGGCCTTCCACTCTGCAGCAATACGTGCTGCCACATTAGAAGCTCACCTGGCCCTGACCGGAAGAAGCAGGGGTCCCTTAAAACCCTGGCGGTTTTGTGTAGAGTTAAGCCGTTTACCCATGCAGCTTTCCTCTCACCCCCTCCCTTCCATCCCTCTCTCCTCTCCTAACCCCGGATCCCTCTCTCACTTTGCAGGTCATTTTCTTTCACCCCTTTTTACAACTTCTGAACTCTCCCCATTCAACCTCTCACTTCACCTTTAATCACCTCTTGCCATTCTGTCCTTTCACTGCCCTCATCTCTAACAGTCTCTCACATTTATCTTATGGCCTCTCTGGCCCTGTCACCTCCCGTGCCCCTCAGCACTTCTCATTCACCTCGTCTCTTCATTCAAATTTTTGTCTATTTGTATCTTACACCTCTCCAGTCCCCCCATTCCTCTTTCACATCTCCCCTTTGTTCTAACAGAAGCCCTCACCTTTGGATCACACTCACTTCTTGCGTGTCCACACTTCTCTTCGGCAATTCACATTTCTCCTCATCCCTGACCTCTTCAATCAAATTCTCTCACTCCCTTGCTGTCCTCTCTCATTTTGGGTGCGGATGCAAGTTCAGAATGGTATGAATGAATGTATGATTACTGATGGGCTTGTTTGAGTGAGTTGCATATTGAGTAGTGACGGGGACAGGTGAGTGAAGTGTCACATGAGTGCAGGATGAGTAGTGTACTCGTGTGACTGCAGGTTGAGGTATAGTGTGAGCAGGACAAGTGCATTTTGAGTGCAGAGTGATCACTGTGAGTGCAAGGTGAGCGGGTGAATGGTGCAAGTGCATGGTGATCAGTGTGAGTGCATTGTGATCACTGTGAGTGCAAGGTGAGCGGGTGAATGGTGCAAGTGCATGGTGATCAGTGTGAGTGCATTGTGATCACTGTGAGTGCAAGGTGAGCGGGTGAATGGTGCAAGTGCATGGTGATCAGTGTGAGTGCATTGTGAGCACTGTGAGTGCAAGGTGAGCGTGACAATAAAGGGCGAGAATGAGGAATGAGTTGTCTGAATGCAGGGTGCATTCCCAGACCCATGAAGTAACTCAGCATGTTATTGACGGGGCGTAGACTTTAAGATCCAAGTTAAACTATTGCGGCATTAATCGGGGATCGAGGGTGAAGGAAATAAATAATGTGCTGATCCTGCAACAAACTTCCACTCCTATGGTTAGGGTTACTAGCAGATTATTTTGATGGCCCAGTCGGTACAAAAAAAAGCAGTCACCTAAAGCGGTATTTTCAGCGCTTATCTGTGCATACTTCCCAGGGCCGGCTTTAGTGCTGGTGGCGCCCTGTGCGACAATGTTTGTTGGTGCCCCCCCAATGACCACCCCCACCACGGATTCTCTCACTAGCACCCTTTAACAGTGACCAAGTCTCCATAACCCCACACTCTCAGATGCATTGAATTAGTTATATAGTGCCACTCATACCAGTGTAGGGTGTCCGAGCACTTTGCATCACACACACATTACACAGAGACAATCATAAGTGTGTAAATCAGTGTATAGGAAATGTTACATAAGCCAAAGGACTAAAAGTATAGGAGTCACATGTCATCCATACTGGTAGGCAGTATAGTTCAAGAGTGCTTGGTGTGGAGAAGCACAAACTCAGAGTCGAAAAAGAAACAGCATAGTTGGGAGTTTCCTTTAATAATAAGAATTGATTTCTAGCCAAATTAACCCTTTTTGCAACATTAATCAATGGTCTAATAAGGTATTCTTTGTAGTGTGCATGCTGTTCTAGGATGAAAGTTAATAGCTCACTATTCTATATCAGGACTTTAAGTTATAAATTGCAAGTAACAAAAGGATGTCTCTTTTGAAAGCAGTAACCTGCTGATCTCTTCACATCATACGCACTCTGTAATCTACTTGGTACACGTTCTTTGCAGCAGGCATATTAACCCTCTGCACTAACTTCACCTAAGTCAAAACCTCAAGTATACAAAACACTGATCTCTCTCCAGGAAGATAATTAATCACACGTTATCTTGACATTTATGTGAGGCCTGGTAATTGCCGGGGAAAGAAACGCTGCAGCAGGTGCTTCAAAAGCACAATAAACGTTCACACACGGCGCCCCCAGGAAGCCAACTTTGTATTCCTTTCCATGAAATGCATTCTCACACTACGGCAGTGAATGTAGAATCCAAATGTAAGGAATAGGCACAGTGGGGACCCAGGGGGTACTGGAACCAGCAAAAAAACCTAAGCCTCTGTAACCAGTATACAAAGGCATGTTAAAATGCAAATGGTCTTTAAAGACCTGTGAAAAAACACGGTGTCGGAGATAGGAATCCAGACACTGCCCAGCTGAGCCCCCAGCAGCTCAAGTTTCACTGCAGCAGCCGGGCTGAGACACAGGACGGGGGAAGTGTGGGGGGGAGGGCTGAAGCCCTTGGGCCGGGCAGAAGTGTGACTGGGAAGGCGCGACCCCCTTTGCATCACTCCACGGCCCCCCTGGGGGTCGCGCCCCACAGTTTGAAGACCCCTGTTATAGAGTAAGGTTATATCTAACTTTAACCTCTGCCAAACCTCTGGGGACTGTGGACTCTGTGCACACTGTACCTATTTGGGAACAGTATATACAGAGCTACTTTCTCACACAACAACAGAGACTTTATCAGCTTCTCTGCTGTAAACCTCTGACTTGGCGGAACATATGGCAAAGGCTGCCAGGTCACAGTGACAGTCGTCCCACCCTACTTAGGGTTGGGTGAACATCCCTCATTTTCCCTAATCGTTTCCGCCACACTAGGCATGGTAGACACAGGCATGGAAAATGTAGAATTGCCCCACACAAAGGAGAAAATGCCTTGGGCATCATTGCCTCTTACATTTTTATAAAGAGGAAACCAACGCCCACTTTGGGACTTTGCTGCAAAAAAAGTTGCTGAGCAGGCAAGCACAGCGCCCTCAATGAGCATTCAGTACTATAAGGAAACCACCACGGCGGTGGTCCCTTCACAGCACAGAGACCCCAGTCAGGCAGACGGGGGTCTCTCAATATGAAGAGCAGTCCTCCATCATCCTGGCATACCAGCAGGCCGACAAACTGCGTCTAAGGGACCTCAAAAGTGACCTAATCTGTTATTGATGGGGAATGACCTTGTGAGTACGATCTGCTGAATTGTAGAGATATTTGTTCAAAAACTCTATGAGAGTTGCAACAAGAAGCTTTTGATATCCTAATACCACTAAGAACAACACAACAAAACAAAAGAAAACAGGCACCTTGGAGAAATACAGAGTTAAAAGAGATATAACAGAAAATTAGAAAGCTGCAGCGCACCTGGCTCAAAACAAACACCAATCAAGACAAACTTCATCTACAGAAACTTAAGAGATTATACAAGTCAGCAATCAAAAAACCTAAGAAAAGATACTATTGAGACAGAATTCAAAATCCTAAATATGCAAATAAAGAATTCTATACAATTTTGAACGAATTTCAGAAACCAAATTGACTAGAAGGAGCTCATCCCATTACTCAAGAATTGACAGAAAAACTGGCAAATCATTACACGACCAACGCAAACACGTTGGACTCCCATATAACACAAAGAAAAACCACCAGCACTGACCATTTTCCCAAAAAACCCTCTAAGAGTAGGCAATACCAGCCTCTGCATTACTTCCAACAAATATCACACAATAAATTCAGGGACCTGGTCAAAGAAAACTGGCCTGCCAGCAGCCCTTCTGAGCCACGTCCACCACTAACCTTCAAGAATCATCTTCTAACTACCTCTGCTGCCACTCCAGTAACAAAAATCAGCAACAATTCCTTAACTATGGGCATATGTCCAGAAGATCTGAAAAAGCCTTACATATGCCCTTTGCTAAAGAAAACAAACCTGGACCAGCTTAACCCAGACATCTACAGACCATAGAACTGATAGAAAGAGCAGCATTCACTTAGATATATCAATTCATTGAAGATATTTCCATACTTTCAGACTTCCAAACAGGATTCCATCCAGGAAGAGACACAGAATCTGCCCTCGTTACCATCTGGGATGACCTGAAGAACACAGTTGACCCGAACAGGGTTTCTGCACTATCTGTCTTTGACCTCTCGGCTGCATTTGACACGTTGACGGTGACACTCTGATACAAAGACTCTACAAAGCCAGCATAGAGGGGACTGCCCTCGACTGGATCACATCCTACCTTCAAAACGGAACTAATGTTATCCATAACCCCCCCTTTCTCGTCCAAACCGTGCTTCACAAAAGCAGGGGTCCCTCAAGCCTCCATCATCTCACCCATGCTTTTCAACATGTACATGAAGTCATTACTGCCACTAATCAGTCAATTTCACATCACATGCTACACTTATGCAGATGACACAAAAATACTCCTTAAACTGGAAACCTCCAAAGACATTGGAGACTCACATCAGTTGCCTCGGAGCGATTGATCAGTGGATGACATGGAGCCATCTCAAATTGAACGCATCCAAAACTGAAATACTCACATGTGGTCATGATTGGAAAAATCATGACCCACTCACCGCCTGGCCTGATGATTTAAAGTATCTAAGGAAGTAAGAAACCTCGGAATTACCATGGACTCCAGGCTATCAATGAATGCCCAAGTGAACAAACTAGCAAGATCGAGCTTCATTACTATGAAAACTCTGCAACGCATGTTCCCCCACCTGGGATTTCCACACATGGTCTAGGCAACTTTAAAAAAATTTTTTTTAGAGTTTTATATAGTGCAAACTAGACCCAAAGATATCAGTTATCAGAGCGCTTTACATGAGCACCAGTCACGTTACACAAGGACACATTCATTTTTGTGAGGCACGGGGATATTAAGTGATTTGACTAGAATCACAAGATGTTGAGCGCCGTTGCCGAGACTCGAGCCTGGTTCCCCAGCTTCAAGGTCGACCTCTCTAGGGACAAGGCTACATCCTTTCCCCTCTCTACTATCTCTCTTGTTCTGTCTAAATGCAATGACACCAATAGCCTCTACCGCGGATCATCTTTAACAACTATGAAAAGACTCTGCTGCCAGGTTACTCTTACATATAAAGCCACAAGCAAACATCTCCCCTGCCTTGAAGGCCCCACCTTGGTTTCTGGTTGCCAGAAGATCCACGGATAACTACCTTATCTTCAGAAGAGTACTCAAGAGTTGGCTCTCCCCTACATAGCCACCCTAGTCAAACATAAACATTCAGAATATCCCTATGTACATGTGCAGTTATTAGATTATACATGTTTACCTAGATATGTGCATTACTTTGTTTAAATGTGTATAATATTCATGTTTATAAATATATAGATATGAATGAGTTATGCTTAACAAATGCACATATTACTTATGTATATATTTATTCTATGTTTAACAGGTATATAGCGTTACAACAAACAAATGATGGACGTAATGCTGACAATGCAGACATTCTCCCCCAGTCAAGAGATCTGGGTTAAATCCATCGTTCTTTTGCCCACTACGCCACCCCAGTTCAGACATGGCCATATGCAAATCAGTCTTGACCCTGTGCCTCATGGGAACAGTCCAGCCCGAACTGCCAAGCCATGTCTTCCCTGGACCGGAATCAATCATCCTAGGACCGGTTTCTGGCTATCAGCCGTCATCAGCCAGGATAGCTTGACTCCAGTGGCGTAGTGAGCACGGGTCCCACGTCTGGGAATACCCATCCCACTTAGGGCGAAAAGCGTTACAACAAACAAATGATGGACGGAATGCTGACAATGCAGACATTCTCCCCCAGTCGAGAGATCTGGGTTAAATCCATCGTTCTTTTGCCCACTACGCCACCCCAGTTCAGACATGGCCATATGCAAATCAGTCTTGACCCTGTGCCTCATGGGAACAGTCCAGCCCGAACTGCCAAGCCATGTCTTCCCTGGACCGGAATCAAGCATCCTAGGACCGGTTTCTGGCTATCAGCCGTCATCAGCCAGGATAGCTTGACTCCAGTGGCGTAGTGAGCACGGGTCCCACGTCTGGGAATACCCATCCCACTTAGGGCGAAAAGCGTTACAACAAACAAATGATGGACGGAATGCTGACAATGCAGACATTCTCCCCCAGTCAAGAGATCTGGGTTAAATCCATCGTTCTTTTGCCCACTACGCCACCCCAGTTCAGACATGGCCATATGCAAATCAGTCTTGACCCTGTGCCTCATGGGAACAGTCCAGCCCGAACTGCCAAGCCATGTCTTCCCTGGACCGGAATCAAGCATCCTAGGACCGGTTTCTGGCTATCAGCCGTCATCAGCCAGGATAGCTTGACTCCAGTGGCGTAGTGAGCACGGGTCCCACGTCTGGGAATACCCATCCCACTTAGGGCGAAAAGCGTTACAACAAACAAATGATGGACGGAATGCTGACAATGCAGACATTCTCCCCCAGTCGAGAGATCTGGGTTAAATCCATCGTTCTTTTGCCCACTACGCCACCCCAGTTCAGACATGGCCATATGCAAATCAGTCTTGACCCTGTGCCTCATGGGAACAGTCCAGCCCGAACTGCCAAGCCATGTCTTCCCTGGACCGGAATCAAGCATCCTAGGACCGGTTTCTGGCTATCAGCCGTCATCAGCCAGGATAGCTTGACTCCAGTGGCGTAGTGAGCACGGGTCCCACGTCTGGGAATACCCATCCCACTTAGGGCGAAAAGCGTTACAACAAACAAATGATGGACGGAATGCTGACAATGCAGACATTCTCCCCCAGTCAAGAGATCTGGGTTAAATCCATCGTTCTTTTGCCCACTACGCCACCCCAGTTCAGACATGGCCATATGCAAATCAGTCTTGACCCTGTGCCTCATGGGAACAGTCCAGCCCGAACTGCCAAGCCATGTCTTCCCTGGACCGGAATCAAGCATCCTAGGACCGGTTTCTGGCTATCAGCCGTCATCAGCCAGGATAGCTTGACTCCAGTGGCGTAGTGAGCACGGGTCCCACGTCTGGGAATACCCATCCCACTTAGGGCGAAAAGCGTTACAACAAACAAATGATGGACGGAATGCTGACAATGCAGACATTCTCCCCCAGTCGAGAGATCTGGGTTAAATCCATCGTTCTTTTGCCCACTACGCCACCCCAGTTCAGACATGGCCATATGCAAATCAGTCTTGACCCTGTGCCTCATGGGAACAGTCCAGCCCGAACTGCCAAGCCATGTCTTCCCTGGACCGGAATCAAGCATCCTAGGACCGGTTTCTGGCTATCAGCCGTCATCAGCCAGGATAGCTTGACTCCAGTGGCGTAGTGAGCACGGGTCCCACGTCTGGGAATACCCATCCCACTTAGGGCGAAAAGCGTTACAACAAACAAATGATGGACGGAATGCTGACAATGCAGACATTCTCCCCCAGTCAAGAGATCTGGGTTAAATCCATCGTTCTTTTGCCCACTACGCCACCCCAGTTCAGACATGGCCATATGCAAATCAGTCTTGACCCTGTGCCTCATGGGAACAGTCCAGCCCGAACTGCCAAGCCATGTCTTCCCTGGACCGGAATCAAGCATCCTAGGACCGGTTTCTGGCTATCAGCCGTCATCAGCCAGGATAGCTTGACTCCAGTGGCGTAGTGAGCACGGGTCCCACGTCTGGGAATACCCATCCCACTTAGGGCGAAAAGCGTTACAACAAACAAATGATGGACGGAATGCTGACAATGCAGAAATTCTCCCCCAGTCGAGAGATCTGGGTTAAATCCATTGTTCTGTCTAAATGCAATGACACCAATAGCCTCTACCGCGGATCATCTTTAACAACTATGAAAAGACTCTGCTGCCAGGTTACTCTTACATATAAAGCCACAAGCAAACATCTCCCCTGCCTTGAAGGCCCCACCTTGGTTTCTGGTTGCCAGAAGATCCACGGATAACTACCTTATCTTCAGAAGAGTACTCAAGAGTTGGCTCTCCCCTACATAGCCACCCTAGTCAAACATAAACATTCAGAATATCCCTATGTACATGTGCAGTTATTAGATTATACATGTTTACCTAGATATGTGCATTACTTTGTTTAAATGTGTATAATATTCATGTTTATAAATATATAGATATGAATGAGTTATGCTTAACAAATGCACATATTACTTATGTATATATTTATTCTATGTTTAACAGGTATATAGGTCACTGCATAAATAAGTACATTTTTATCATAACTATTCATCTACAATTGCTTCACTATTGAATTAAAATAAAATATAGAAAAAATAAATTAGCTTAAAGTACAGCAAGACTCAAAAGTCTGAGTTTATTAAATACATTTTAAATCTAGATATATTACCTTCCTTACACATATAACTCGTCATTGTACTTATGTATCTTTATATTTATTACTTTACTCCTAATTCAGAATCCACAAAGCACTGCCCTATTTCCCACCCTATACCGCTCTCAATATATCCTCCACCTCCACTCTCAGACACATCCCCAACCTTAACTACTACTCGCTCCACCCTATTTCCCACCCTATACCTCTCTCAATATATCCTCCACCTCCACTCTCTGACACATCCCCAACCTCAATCTGCTACTCGCTCCACCCTATTTCCCACCCTATACCTCTCTCAATATATCCTCCACTCTCAGACACATCCCAAACCTCAATCTGCTACTCGCTCCACCCTATTTCCCACCCTATACCTCTCTCAATATATCTTCCACTCCCTGACACATCCCCAACCTTAACTGCTACTATGTTCCCTGAAATGACCCTTTCTAGTCTCTTTCCTCCTCTACCCCCCCTCGCATCATCTCATAATTCTTTGACTCGTCTGGTCTCCCAAATAAGCCTTTCCAAACCCTTCCCTCTGTTCTTCCTCCTCCCCTTCTCTTATCCCAAACCTCCTCCAGCTGCTATGACCTCCAAACACTTTTTAGAGCACTCTCGTTTCTATCCCTCCGCTATCCTTTTCAATCCCAATACCAGATATACAAGATCCACCATTCAAATTAATCTCATATTTCCTTAAACTAATTCACCACTAATCCTGTTTGGGTTCCTAAGTAATGTGCTACTTGCCGAAAAGCACTTTGACGCCTCATCAGGGGCAGGAAGCGCTATATAAATGCAAACCCTTCCCTCATCTAGCCCTCCACTATCCTTTTTGAATCCAAATAACAGACTCACATGTCCACCGCTCAAATACATTTCATGTTGTCTCATACTAATTCATCACTACTTTTTGGGTTCCAGAGGAGCGTGCTATTTGCTGAAAAGCGCTTCGACGCCTCGTCAGAGGCAGTAAGTGCTATATAAATGCAATTACACATCAGTTACAATATCGTTCTGAAGAAATGATTCATCCTGCCCATGATGCAGGTAGGACAGCTACGGCGCAGGCGCGTCTTTTTGGTGAAGAATCATGTTCATGTACTTGTTGGTGGGATTCGACAGATATTCCCCACATTTGTCGTTTTTCGCTTCGTTCGTGCCACGTGTGTGCGCCTTTTCACTTGCACTCAGGCACGTCTGTGTTTGTGCAGCCAGAAGTGACGTCACACTTTGGCTTATGAATGAAGTCCAGTGTGTCACTGACAGGCCTCGTGTGAAGCGGAAGGCAGCGTGGGCTCGTGAACTATAAACCATGTCACACTCGCCAAGCAGCTTCAGTCAGTGAATGACTACCCAGTGTTTGATGCCACACCACGTGAGGCTGAGACGGAAGATGGCATAGCTGGGTCTGAGGGACACCTGTCTCAGACTGACATCTTCATCTCTGCGAGATGTCCACAGTGCTTGAGACGGAGGGGGGGGGGGTGCCTGTCTGAGGGACGCCTGCCTCAGACAGACTTCTCTCTGTGAGATGTCCACAGAGCTTCAGAGGGGAGGAGGGCGTCTGTCTGAGTGACACCTGCCTCTGACAGACATCTCTCCGTGTCAGATGTCCACAGTGCTTGAGACGGAGGGGGGGGGGGTGCCTGTCTGAGGGACGCCTGCCTCAGACAGACTTCTCTCTGTGAGATGTCCACAGAGCTTCAGAGGGGAGGAGGGCGTCTGTCTGAGTGACACCTGCCTCTGACAGACATCTCTCCGTGTCAGATGTCTACAGTGCTTGTGGGGAGGCGGGAGGCGGGGAGGATTCCCGTCTGAGGGACGCCTGCCTCAGACAGACTTCTCTCTGTGAGATTTCCACAGACGGAGGGGGGTGCCTGCCTGAGGGACGCCTGCCTCAGACACACTTCGCTCTGTGAGATGTCCACAGAGCTTCAGGGGGGAGGAGGACGTCTGTCTGAGGCAGGTGCCACTCTCTACGGCCCCCAGGGCAGCAGGCTGTCTGCATCATTACCTTTTCATGGTGTCTGTGCTCAGAAGAGGGGTGGGGGTTGGAGCTAGAGGGAATGTTGGATTCAGGTCTGTGTGCACCCCGACTGCTCTCATCTTTGGGGATCATAGGGGGGCGTGGAAGGGAGAAAAGAGAGCGGGCAGAGTGGCATGGAGGGGGAACAGGGGAGAAGGAGAAACGTGGTGGAAGAAGGAAGCGAATGAAGACTAAAGACAGGAGTCACATCAAGGAATGATGACAGAGAGGGAAGGGAGAAAAAGAAAGAATGAAAGGGAAGAAATTAAAAGAAAGGATGAGAGACAGACCATGGATGGAAATAAAATGTGAGACAAGAATGAATGGAACAAAAGAATGGGGGATGAAAGAGGAAATAGAGGGGAAGAAATGTTGAGACAGAGGGAAGGGATAGAAAGAAAAGAAAGGGTAAGAGGGCAAGGAATGGGAAAAAAAGAAACAAGCATTGGCATAGCCAATAGGTCTCGCCTTTGGGACCTTATAAGTGTTTAGTTATCCAGCACAATATTCTTGGTGCAACACCATCAACTGTTGCATGGCTAAACACTTATAAGGTCCCAAAGGCGAGACCTATTGGCTATGCCAATGCTTGTTTTTTGTTCTTATAGATTGCAGGGTACGTTTTAAGAAGTCCATGTTTGCAGCAAGGAAGGTTGGAGGTCAGCTGTGCCACTCCTGTGTTCACTGGCCGGATCAGCAGAAGCGGTTTCAGGGCAGGGGTTCAGTCTAAAGATTAACAAGATACGCTGGATCACTTTATACGCTGGAACTTTACCAGCAGACAACCTCACCTCCACGTTAGACCACTGCACATTTCTAAATGCATTTCTTACTCACTTCTT
This sequence comes from Triturus cristatus, assembly GCF_964204655.1. NCBI lineage: Eukaryota > Metazoa > Chordata > Amphibia > Caudata > Salamandridae > Triturus > Triturus cristatus. The sequence continues at coordinate 59,420,319 of NC_140591.1, read as the reverse complement.
TCTGTCTCGTGTATTAATTGGCCAACAAAGCCCAACAATATACGCCATCCTCAACACACTGTTATCTACAACTCACCCCCCCCTTATTTCCCCGATTCTATCAATGAACAATACGTTTACCAGACTGATCACGTGTCACACACACTCACTATCTTACTCATTCTTACGGAAACCTGACATCTTGAGGTCTGAATCAATGGCGCTTAAAAAGGGCCAAAACAGCAACAGACTGCGATGTAAGTGAAATCAAATACGACGATCTTTCCTAAGCCGAACACGGTCCTAAATCCAATAATATACGACCCGTTTATAGTTTTTTCATACCCAGTGTGCGGAGATATTTCCTTTGAACGGCTGAGTGCTTTGTGTTTGAGTCTGTGTTTTTTATTTGACGGCTTCCAATATTATTAATTTCTATGACTGCTACAACATGCACCTCCCCTCCGGCTTCCACGGCAATGAGCAGAACATGCAGGAAAAGGTTTACAGTGAGTAAGGGCACATACTCGGCCGAAAAGAAACAAGAGCCAACTCTCTGGCAGAACAAGGAACTAGAACTAAAAGGCGCCTTTGGAGACAAAATCAGATACGCCAACAGAACAATAGCGGGTGCGTTTTTGACAGTCTGCGTGTAAGTAAAGATTTTGAAACCAACAGATTGCAAATCAAAGCCTAAATTACGTTTAGGCACACGTATGGTTTTTCCAAAATTGGGCAAGAGTTTTTAAGGTATTTTTGTAGTTTTTTTTTTGTCGCAGATTTATATACGTTACACAAGGTCACATTCATTATTTGGTAGGCGCGGGGATATTAAGTGATTTGCCCAGAATCACAGGATGTTAAGCGGACGCCGAGGCTCGAAACCGGTTTCCGCAGCAGGGGGAGGGGAGAGATGAGGGGGCCTGCGCCTGTTTCCCTTGGGGGAGCGAGCAGGAACCATCTGTTAATTACAAACAGATGGTTTGAAAGCTCGCTCCCGCAAGGGAATCGCCAAGTGTGCACGCGTTGCCATTCAAAGCAATGCAACGCGGGCACGTTTTTGACTGCAAAACTGAATCGATTTCTAAAGGTCTCTTTCCTAATCAGCGCATGCGCGCTACGTAGGCGAGACCTAACAAATTAAGCGAACGAGGTGGAAGTAAGAGCATGGGATAGACTAGGCCCAGAATGGGAAGAGAAGTAAGCAAAAGCAAAGATGCAAAAGAAAAATATGTGAGGCAAGGAATGGACTGGAGCATACAAGAGAATACATTAAAAGAAAGGGTGAGAAAGAGGGAATGAATGGAAATAAAATGTGAGAAATTAATAATTGGTAGCAAAGTATGGAGAATGAAAGAGGAAATAGATGTGAAGAAATGTTCAGAGAGCAAAGAGATGGAAGGAAAGGGTGAGAGAGAGTTAATGAACGGAAAGGAAAGAATGAGAGCAAAGGGATGGAAAGGAAGGGTGAGGGAAAGATTGGGGCCTAGAAGCATAGAATGGAAACAAAGGTGAGCTAGGTGGAGGGGATGAGAGAGAAGGCGGAGAGGAAGGGAAAGGAAAGAATGAGAGGAAAGGGATGGACAGGAAGGGTGAGGGAAAGATTGGAGCCTAGAAGCATAGAATGGAAACAAAGGTGAGCTAGGTGGAGGGGATGAGAGAGAAGGCGAAGAGGAAGGGAAAGGAAAGAATGAGAGGAAAGGGATGGACAGGAAGGGTAAGGGAAAGATTGGGGCCTAGAAGCAAAGAATGGAAACAAAGGTGAGCTAGGTGGAGGGGATGAGAGAGAAGGCGAAGAGGAAGGGAAAGGAAAGAATGAGAGGAAAGGGATGGACAGGAAGGGTAAGGGAAAGATTGGGGCCTAGAAGCAAAGAATGGAAACAAAGGTGAGCTAGGTGGAGGGGATGAGAGAGAAGGCGAAGAGGAAGGGAAAGGAAAGAATGAGAGGAAAGGGATGGACAGGAAGGGTGAGGGAAAGATTGGGGCCTAGAAGCAAAGAATGGAAACAAAGGTGAGCTAGGTGGAGGAGATGAGAGAGAAGGCGGAGAGGAAGGGAAAGGAAAGAATGAGAGGAAAGGGATGGACAGGAAGGGTGAGGGAAAGATTGGAGCCTAGAAGCATAGAATGGAAACAAAGGTGAGCTAGGTGGAGGGGATGAGAGAGAAGGCGAAGAGGAAGGGAAAGGAAAGAATGAGAGGAAAGGGATGGACAGGAAGGGTGAGGGAAAGATTGGAGCCTAGAAGCATAGAATGGAAACAAAGGTGAGCTAGGTGGAGGGGATGAGAGAGAAGGCGAAGAGGAAGGGAAAGGAAAGTCAGAGAGGGCAGGAATAAACATTTTCAGAGGATGGCAGGGCTGGCAGTGTGACCAGGCGTTGACCTCACGGGCTCTGTGATTTGAAATGTCTTAGGATTCTAAAAGCACCTACTGTAGCGTTCCTTGTGTGTCCAGCAGTTTTCAGGCAACAATAAGAATGTCAAGATAACTCTGGTGATTAATGTTCCTGCTAGAGAGAGATTGGAGGTGTGTCTAGTGGTAGTTTTGACTTGCCATTAATTAGCACAGAGTGCTAACATACCTGCCGCAAAGAACGTTTACCATGCAGATCACAGAACTCTGTTTTATGTCAGAACAAACATCATCCTTATGAGAGGCCCAGGGGAGGGGATCTTTGCCTGTGGACATAGGTCTTCAAGGGTAACAGATGCGAATGCTCCCCCACAGGTGTATGACCCTTTCCTCTGGCGTTGGGAGCCTACAGGACTTAAGGAGGGCCAATACTTCTCTGCAGGCCACCTCAGAACCTTCTCAGATTTATTACCAAGTGACCACTGTAGTCCGGAGACCAATCAGAGTCGAGGCTGGTGGATCAACACCTGATACAAGTTCAGTCCTGGCCGGGGAGGCAACCTGCTGGGTCTAATGGAACCTCCCTGGCAGATCCAACCACCACTTTATCCCTGGTCTTCTTTGTGAGCCTGGTTTCAAAGCGTTTGCACCACGGGATGCTCCTGGAAGGGCAGCTGCCACCAAGCCTCATGGCCATCCTCCACCATGCCCAACTCAACGCTCAAAATGAACCAGAGACAAATTAAGTTCAACGGCTGTAACACAACTGATGATGGAATATATTGATAAAAGATGAATGAGGATATAAGACTTCATTTTTCCAATTGGGGGGAAGACTGTAAAATTTTATTGTATGGAAGACACTGGTGCAGACTAAACTACTAAATGTGAGGGTAAGGGTAGAGCGCAGAGATCACAAGCTGCCTTACTCTATTAAGGAAGTTCAACTTTGTAAGCTACACACACAAAATGCATCAATGGGACAAGCAACAGAAAGGAGGAATATAAAGTGAAAGTTTCTAAAACAATAATTTCAAGAAATAATCACGACCCTTCTCGGGGTGAGCCTTCAAATTAACTAAATGAATCTGAACGCAAACCCCCCGTCCCCCCCGGTAGTTAGCAGACATGCCTAATTTAGGGCAATCTGTAAAATATGTATGCATTAACAGTGCAATTATAAAGCCAAAATTCAAAACAATAACAATTCCAACTGAATTAGAAAAAATGAGTAAAATGTAATAAACACAATGACAGCAAAATGACAAAAATCCAATAAGGGGAACCAGAGATTTGAATTTTGAAAGTGTTAAGTAGGAAAAGCGCCAAGAAGTATAAAGTGCCAATGATAGTGAATGGTTGCAGTAGTCCAGGACCTCGGTGCAATTTTAAGCTGAGCGCGATAGAGCGTGGGTCAGATAGACCATCCAGGTCATCCTAGTTAAAGATTTTACCTTCTGGGTTTAGTCCTTTACGTCCTAATCCACAACAGCCGTACACTTCTAAGGAGGGAGGCATTTAGAGACTCGAAGGGTGTCAGGAAGACGCCAAATAGCAGGGTCCAGTGTGGGTGCAGTTGCCACTGGTCAGCTGGGCAGTGGTGATGGAACAATTTTCAGAGTGGGGTGCTGCAATCAATGTTACGTCACTGAAGTCATAGGGGTTGTGTAAAATCCAAGCATTTTACAAAGAACAAGTACAGGAAACGAGTCACGTCCATTCAGCAGGAGGGTGTAAAGGGTGCGGTATGTAGCCAGTGGTGCATTTTGGAGCACCCTGTTGTAAATATATTACTAAAGCGTGGTGCTGTAGTTTTCCATCGCAATGGCCACAAAATTCACACTAACATGCAGTTTTTACTGCTAAAACTATATAGCACGCAACCTGTAATCTGTGGAAATCATGTCTCAGCAAATATTTAACATTTTGACATCACCAAGTAATGTGTCCTGATTTGTTTTGATATTCAGATCTTAGTTTCCATCACACTTCAAAATTGCAAAACATGGGCTTAATTTGTGCTTTCCTAACAACTGATATATTTTGAATTATTTGTACAGTTCTGTTACAGGTATTTAAATTATGTTGTGTGTTAGATAAATAGGAACACCCTACAGCTTTTGCTTTTACACTCCCAGTACCCCAGCACGATTGTCACATAGTTAACTTTATAGAATCCTTTAACTTTGGAGTCCAAGAATGAAAGGTAAACACCAATCTAAAGGTTACAAGAATAAGCAGCAATTCGCCGGAAGACAGAACCTAGCATTCTACCCCTGTCTTTGAACACACAACAAATATGACACGATGAAAACAAAACTTCTCTTTGAGGAACAACTTAACAGATACAAGGAAAGAGGTTATCCAGATGATGTGTTGACACAAGCAGTAAGAACAGTTGCCCCAAAAAAAGTGAAGATTTATTACTGCAAACGAGGAAACCCTCAAGTAAACGTGAAGTATTTGTGTTAAAACATTCAGCACAATCGGCGCAAATTAAAACCATCATCAGAAAACGCTGGGAAATTGTTGAACAAAAATTGCACTTTGTTGGTCTGTTTCAAGACCAACCTTTATTTGCACATAATAGATCCAAGAATTTAAGGGAACTTCTCAAGCCAAGACATCTCTTAGCAAAACAATGTCACAAAGGAATGAGAAAATGTTACAATTGCGGTCAATGTGGCAACATTATTCCTGGTAACGCTTTTGCTCATCCACACACCGGCAGAAAAGCTCACACTCAGACACACATCAGATTGCAACACTGAGAGTGTAGTTTACGCCATTCAATGCCCTTGCGGGCTTGTTCATGTAGGCAGAACTTCAAGGAAAATAAAAACACGAATTGTGGAACATAAAAGTATGATTCGGAACAGGAATCTAAATTCACGTCTGGCAGCACATTGGGCGACCTCATCACACACAATCCCTCAGTTGAGGTTCACTATTTTAGAAAAAATTGATGTAACTCCAGGCATAGATCGACGCACAGCTCCACCATGCAGAGAGACCTTTTGGATCAAATATTTAGGCACGGTAATCCCCGGAGGGCTTAATGATCATTATGAACTGTTATGTTTTTCATAAATTTATTGAACTTATGTAATGAACATGTCTGTTAACCCCCTTGTATATCTACATTACCATTGTGCTAGGATGTCCTAGAGCATACTCATCTGTACAGGATTTGCACTCACTTCTCTCTCTCTTTTAGTTTTCTTTTGCTAAACCATTGCTCACCACAACGATAGGAACAGGCACGTCACTATCATACACTTTCTCAACGGGGCTCACCGTGTGGAATTTTATTGAGGACAAACTCAGTGTATATCACTGTTGGTGTCGTTATATATTGAATCTCATTGGTTACGATCAAGTGAGCATATAGGGCAACATCACAATTACATGGTGTTTCTACTAACAGAAACGCATTTTTCACATCGGTGTTTTCTACACCGGTGTTGTTACAGCATCACGTTGTCCCATAGTTAGATTTACAATAAAGTTTCCTAGTGTGTTTTTTAGTTTTTTTCAATTTTTCACTCCGTTCACTTCCGCCCCTTTAAAACGCAGAATACGCGCATACGCTCTTACGCAAGCAGGTGGCGGCGACCGAGAGTAACAGAGGAGGCATACGGTGATAACATTGGAGGTGAGCTCTTAGATAAGATTTTCTATTAGTTGCTGCTTACTGTCATGGATACAGGGTAGAAGTAGTGACGGCTTTGTTTACTTTTCAGTTCTTCCATTTCTCAGCATAGATGCTTCACACCTAGAGTTACCGGTAAGCCTCGACATATTAAATTACGCGAGTCCGGTTTCTTCCTAAGTTGATTCTGGCTCAGCGCTTTGTGCCTAGACCGTTAGATAACCCTGTTTAAATCTCACCCGCACTTATCACTCTGTTCTTTCAGAGAAACCCGGCTACCAGTATTTTATTTCCGTCGGGTAAGCATGATAGACGAATGATGATTTTTCAGTCTCTGCATGATTATCCTTTCACTGTTTTGTCTTCCTTCCGTTTGATGTATATTAGATGCATGGCGTACTCTTATTTGCACTGACTCTATCTTGGCGCATTATGCCTAGACCGTTAGGCAACTCAGTTTAGATCTCACACGCACCTATTTCCGTTATTTTGTTTCAGTCGGGTAAGCATGATTGACGGATAATGATTTTTTACTCCCAGCATTATTATCTTCTCACTGTTTTGTCTTCACAAGCAGGATTGTTTCCGTTTGATGTTTATTAGATGCATGGCAGAATCTTATTTGCACTGAGTAAATTTAACATATTTTTGTTGGTGTATGGGCCTAAGTGGGAGTCTTTCCTTTACTTTGAGTGCAAATCCTATCTTAGACAATTCGAACTGTACAATACAGGAATACTCATGGGATATTCTCATTTTTGTTGTAGTTCTGAACAGAGGATTTCCTCAGATACAGCTTCCTTTCTACTATGTTAAATAACCCCTGAAGAAGGGTTTATCATAACCCGAAAGGCAATGGGACTTATTTTGAAATGTGTATTTCATTCTTTTGTATCATTGAAATAATGAGTTTCATATGACATTACATTACAAACCTATGAGGATTTAATTACGTTTGTGTAATGTGATTTGTATCAATGAATAATACAAGTTCATTGCCTTTAAGTTTCATTGAAATTGTGGTTACGTTTGTTTTCAAGTAATTTTTATATTTATTTAAAAAAACATTGTAAAGTTATTGAGACCTTAGTGTCCGCAGCTGTGCATCACGTAGGTTTGGGGCATCCCAAACCTTGAGTTCTTTCAAGATAAAAACAAAGGCATCTTCACTGCCCAATCACCTTATGAACTCCAGCATGGTTATTTAGGGGTGCTGCTGCACCCCAGCACCTCTACTTTCAGTGTCTATGCAGCTGGGCAGTTGAATGCAAAGGTTGTGTAGCTTGTTGTGTCACTTTAACTCTAACACGTCAGCTTTATGACCTTTTGCGGGTAGAAGAAAGCACAGGTACAGTCCCTCAGGGATCTTCTCAGGTTGTAGACATAAAGGTCAGTCCTTTTCTGATCTTCCCTAAGTCCAGAAGTGTTCTGAAGTGGGTGCCTGGATGTGCCACATTTATGCCTGGCACGAGCAACTGGATGCAAATGACTCCTTGAAACACCTTAACTAATGGGGCAAATGTTCCCAGGCCAACCATACCAACCATGGGCATTTTCAAGATGACAGAAGTCTTCACCACCCTCCACCTGGGTTCTGAGGGCTGGGTGTGTGAGTGGGGAATATACTATGGTAATCCTACTATCCTTCTACATCTAACTCTAAAATCCAACTTAGAGTAGTCACTGTACCATCCCCCAATACAAGCCAGAGACAGAAGTCTGGTAGAACAAAGCAGGGGTTTCCAGCAACAAGACAGTGGATATACAAGAATTGTTTTGGCATCCTGTTTTCCCATCCTTTCAAGTGTGCCCCCGGTGTTATATGTAAACCCAGCAGACATGTCAAACAAGATTCGAAATTCGTTCAGGATTTGACACTTTAATGTCAAAAGGATGCTCACAGCCCCAACCTGCATATTCCGTCAGTTTCACAGGGGTCATTTCTGACTATTCAGATTAGCCTATTGTTTATTCCTGGAGACACTTTCCATCTTTTCTATATCTATTCAAATGCTAAATACTGTCTGGCATAAATGGGAGAACAAATGCAAATGTAGATTCCAAAAACTTCAGGAAGTGAAAAGATAACTTCATAAAAGTTACTTTTCTGAAATAGTTTTTAAAAACTGACTTCACCATTGAGTTGGATTGTTAATAACTACTACAAATAGCTGCTTAATTATTTTTCTATCTAGTTTCATTCCCAAGACACGGTATTCGGGTTTTTAAACTGGCCTGCCACAGAGAAAGATAGGTTTTGGGTACTAGTCACTGTAAGGACATGATAATATTAATTTTCTACATGTCCCACTTTTAAAGATCACGCAGGTGACAAGGCCTACACAGGGAGGACATATTAACATTTAAAAGGGAAGTTTTGACCTGTCAGTTTTTGCACTGCTACAGTTAGGCTTCACTAATATGCCTGAAGCCATGCTTGCACTGCCACTGTAGTGAATGGCACAATAGGGGCTGTAGTTCACTGGTGACACTAACCATTCCCTTGTTACATTTTGGTAACATATACCTAAGGCCTTATTTGTAAGTTAAATACACCAAATTAGGAATATGCCAATTTGACCGTGTTTAAGGGGGGAGCCCAAGCACTTTACTACTAGATAGCAGTTGTAAATGTAAGTGTAATGTAAATGTAAATTGATACTTGTATAGCGCACTACTCACCCGCAAGGGTCTCAAGGCGCTTGTACAAATACCGCTGTGGAACCCATCCTGGCTTTCCCTGTGAGGCGTCCACTCCTGGGCACCCCCAAGGTGGAGGCCAGGCATCCTTAGCGTTGTGGGGGCCGTTGTGGAGATTAAGCAAGCTATTGCCCAGAGTTGCAGAGTGGGACTCCATGATTGGAATGGCACCGAGGCGAGAATTATCAGGTCCGTGGAATTTTTTGAGCCCAAGACCCGCCGAGCCGGGGAATTGAACCCTGGTCCTGGGCTAGATCTCTGCATCAGGGTCTGCCACTCTAATCATTGAGCCACACTGCAAAGTGCACCGAATTCTAACACCAGCAAAAATATAGAGCCCAGCAAAAAGATGAAAAATCTGGGGTGAACATGCAGAAAAGATGAATATCCTACAATTACTTATGGGATTCTAAAATTTGAATGCTGCAAGAAACGTAGCTCATTGCACTTTGGCCTTGGAAGGTGCATGAGTAGCAAACAGTCTCATTGGAGAACAGAGAAGGAAGCAGTGGCCTTATAGCCGCTGTCTCTGACTCAATGTGCTCCTAATGTATTAGCAAATTTAATTATATTGATCAATGTCATTTGAGATGTCATGAGTGATGTCATGTATAATGTCATAGAACATGTCATTAGTGACGTAATATGTGAGGTCAAAAGCGGTACGTGGTAGGGCCGCAAGTTATAGTTAGCTTTTCTAACTATAACTTTATGTGTTGTTTTTAGTTGAAAATGTTAATGTTGTCACTGACATATTCACCTAACTATAATACTACTTTAACCTTTGGTTTATTTAAGTGAACTTCTATGTTTTTTTAAAAACAAAAACAGATCTTTTTATCACACTTAACTATAATATTACTTTAACCTTTGTTTTTTCTGTGAATATCTAGTTTTTTAAACATAAAGTAATATATTATTACCATATGTAAGAACAACCCCTAGCCAAGTACTGCCTTCGGCCGTGCATGGCGGGAGGTTTGCCAGAGGGCCGGGCGAGTGGCCACGCCTTGTGACAAACCATCCCCAGGGCCTTATGTGTTTTGACCGGGAGGGAGGCCAACTGGTCCCCCTTCCTGAGCCTTATTAGGCCCCTTCCCCCAGGTCCCTTTTTTCAAAGGGGAGGGGACTAAGTTGCCACATTCCCAAAGGGTTATTAGGCTCTGGAAACCCCATCCCCCAGGGCCGTTTTTCTTTTTTTAAGGGGAGGAAGGCCACATGGCCCACCCTCCCTGAGCCTTAATAAAGCTCTGAGGACCCCATCCCCCAATGTCGTGTTTTATTTAATAGGAGGGGGGGCCCCCTTCCAGAGCTTTTAAAAGGCTCTGGGGACCCATCCTCCAGGGACATTTCTCTTTTAAAGGAGAGGGGACCATGTGGTCCCCCTTCCCGAGCCTTCTTAGACCTGGGGACACCATCCCCTTGGGCCATATGTATTTTCAAGGGGAGAGTGCTAATTTGGCCCCGCCCTGAGGTTTATTATGCCCTGGTGACTCCACCCCCAAGGGCCTTTTTTTAAAGGGGTTAGGGTGATGTGGCCTCTCTCCTCAAGCCTTAGTAAGACCTGGGACCCCATCCCCCAGGACCATTTTGTTTAATTTGAGAGGAGGGGGGTACACATGTCCCCCTTCCCGAGGCTTGTTATGCCCTGCAGACCCCATCCCCAAGGGCCACTACTTAAAATAAAGGGGAGGGGGGCACAGCCCCCTACCCTGAGCCTTTTACAGCCCTGGGAACCCACCCCTGTAGCCTGCATTATTAAAGGTGAGTGCAAAAAGAACAGATGATGGACAGAATGCTGAACAATGCAAACATTTATCTCCAGTCACAGATCTGGGTTTAATCCAGTTTTTTTGCTCACCACGCCACCCTAGTTTAGACTTAGCCATATGCAAATCAGTATTGACCGTGCTCCTCATGAGGGGGGAATACCCCGGAACCAGTCCCAGGATGCTTGTTTCCCGTCCAGGGAGGACCCGGTTTGGCAGTTCGGGCTGGACTGTTCCCATGAGGCACAGGGTCAAGACTGATTTGCATATGGCTGGGTCCAAACTGGGGGGGTTTAGTGAGCAAAAGAACGATGGATTAAACCCAGATCTCTTGGCTGGGGTGTTAATGTTTGATTTATTCAGCATTCCGTCCATCATTTGTTGCCGCAGCACCTATTGAAGTGATAGCAGCAGTAATCAGGATTGTGCAGCAATAATCATGTGCCCTTAAAAGTTTGGTTGACAGTAAGCAGGGGACTCATACTGGTATTAGTCATAGCCCCATTAAAGTTTTTGTATCAGTAATCTGAGGACCAGGTCTGGCTTTAGGGTGGTGGGACTGGTTCGTCTGCAAAGGCGCTGACCTAGAGGGGGGCTTTGATCTCAGGGGTGGGCGTTGTATTTAGCAATATCAGTAGGCTTTAAAAGCACCTGCTGCAGAGTTCCTTGTGTGTCCAGCTATCAGGAAGCAATACAAATGTCAAGATAACTCTTTTGATTATGTTCCTACTGGAGAGAGAGCTTGGAGTTTTGTCTAGTGGCAGTCTTGACTTACCATAAAGTAGGGCAGAGGGTTAATATGCCAGCTGCAAAGAACAGAACTGTATTTTATGTGGATAGCTGGGTGGATTAGTAAAGCCAGCCTTCACCGGCACTTTAAAACAAGTGATATGTTTTTGAGAGAGAGGCTATGGAGAGGTGAGGGGCACTTTTGTAGGGTGGTAGTGAGGGAATCAGAGAAGTAGGTCGTATGGGGGGCAGTGGAAAGGGGAGACGCCAAAAAAGATTGTTGCACTGGGCGCCACCAGCGCTAAAACTGGCCGTGGTGCCAGTGATGCCCATGTTCCTCTTAAAGTTCTGAGGGTTCAGAGGTTGTGTGACTGCATATAATCATGTCCCTATAAAAGCTAGCAGTAATAAGTGGTGTTGAAGCAGTAATCTGAGTTATTGTAGCAGTAATCAGAGGTATTGTAGCAGTAATCAGAGGTATGGTTGTAATAATCAGAGGTATTGCAGCAGGAATTTAGAGGTGTTGTAGCAGTAATCGGAGGTATTGCAGCAGTATTTTTGAGGTGTTGTAGCAATACTCAGAGGTATTGTAGCAGCATTCAGAGGTGTTGTAGCAGCAATCAGAGGTATTGTAGCAGTAATCAGAGGTATTGCAGCAGTAATTTAGAGGTGTTGTAGCAGTAATCGGAGGTATTGCAGCAGTATTTTTGAGGTGTTGTAGCAGTACTCAGAGGTATTGTAGCAGCATTCAGAGGTGTTGTAGCAGTAATCAGAGGTATTGTGCCAGTATTTAACGTGTCCCCATGAAACTTCATCTCTTAGTAATCTAAGGTATTGAGGCTATAATAACCATGTGTCATTAATAATCATGTCCTTATTAAAGTTCCTGCAGCCATAATCAGAGGTCCTGTGCTAGCAATTATAATGTCTCCATTAATGTTCCTCTAGTAGTATTCAGGGGTCTTATTCTTGTAATAACCTGTGCCTCCGTTAATGTTCCTGCATCAGTAATTGGATGTATTGGGTCAGTAGTGGCCAGACCCTCAATATATTTCTTGAAGCAGAAAACAGAGGTCTTGTTTGTGTCAGCTATTATAATGTCTCCATTAATGTCCGTCTAGCAGTATTCAGAGGTCTTACCCTAGTAATAATCTTGGCCTCCATTAACTTTTGTGTATCCCTAATCAGATTTCATATGTCAGTAGTGGCCAGGCCCTCATTACAATTCCTGCATCGGTAATCAGATGACTCATGCCAGTAATAATCAGCTCTCCATTAAAGTTCTTGCAGCAGCAATCAGAGGTCTTCTGCTCATATTAACCATGTGCCTTTAATGACCAGGCCTCCATTAAAGTTAGTATTGCAGAGGTCTTGTGCGAGCAATCATTATCTCTCCATTAAAGGTGTTCTAGCAGTATTCAGGGGTGTTGCTGTAATGCTAGTGATAATCATGCCTCCATTAAAGGTCTTGCATAAGTAATTGCATGTCTTATGCTAGTGATAATCATGCCTCCATTAAAGGTCTTGCATCAGAAATAGCATGTCTTATGCTGGTGATAATCATGCTTCCGTTAAAGGTCTTGCAACAGTAACCACATGTCTTATGCTAGTGATAATCATGCCTCCATTAAAGGTCTTGCATCAGTAATTGCATGTCTTATGCTAGTGATAATCATGCCTCCATTAAAGGTCTTGCATCAGAAATAGCATGTCTTATGCTAGTCATAATCATGCCTCCGTTAAAGGTCTTGCATCAGTAATCACATGTCTTATGTTAGTGATAATCATGCCTGCATTAAAGGTCTTGCATCAGTAATCGCATGTCTTATGCTGGTGATAATCATGCCTGCATTAAAGGTCTTGCATCAGTAATCGCATGTCTTCTGCTAGTGATAATCATGCCTCCATTAAAGGTCTTGCATCAGTAATCGCATGTCTTCTGCTAGTGATAATCATGCCTCCATTAAAGGTCTTGCATCAGTAATCGCATGTCTTATGCTAGTCATAATCATGCCTCCATTAAAGGTCTTGCATCAGTAATCACATGTCTTATGCTAGTGATAATCATGCCTCCATTAAAGGTCTTGCATCAGAAATAGCATGTCTTATGCTAGTCATAATCATGCCTCCGTTAAAGGTCTTGAATCAGTAACCACATGTCTTATGCTAGTGATAATCATGCCTGCATTAAAGGTCTTGCATCAGTAATCGCATGTCTTATGCTGGTGATAATCATGCCTGCATTAAAGGTCTTGCATCAGTAATCGCATGTCTTCTGCTAGTGATAATCATGCCTCCATTAAAGGTCTTGCATCAGTAATCGCATGTCTTCTGCTAGTGATAATCATGCCTCCATTAAAGGTCTTGCATCAGTAATCGCATGTCTTATGCTAGTCATAATCATGCCTGCATTAAAGGTCTTGCATCAGTAATCGCATGTCTTATGCTGGTGATAATCATGCCTGCATTAAAGGTCTTGCATCAGTAATCGCATGTCTTATGCTGGTGATAATCATGCCTGCATTAAAGGTCTTGCATCAGTAATCGCATGTCTTCTGCTAGTGATAATCATGCCTCCATTAAAGGTCTTGCATCAGTAATCGCATGTCTTATGCTAGTCATAATCATGCCTCCATTAAAGGTCTTGCATCAGTAATCACATGTCTTATGTTAGTGATAATCATGCCTCCGTTAAAGGTCTTGCATCAGTAATTGCATGTCTTATGCTGGTGATAATCAAGCATCCATTAAAGGTCTTGAATCAGTAACCACATGTCTTATGCTAGTGATAATCAAGCATCCATTAAAGGTCTTGAATCAGTAACCACATGTCTTATGCTAGTGATAATCAAGCATCCATTAAAGGTCTTGAATCAGTAACCACATGTCTTCTGCTAGTGATAATCATGCCTCTGTTAAAAGTGTTGCATCAGTAATCGCATGTCTTATGCTGGTGATAATCATGCCTCCGTTAAAGGTCTTGCATCAGTAATCACATGTCTTATGCTGGTGATAACCAAGCCTCCTTTAAAGTTCTTGTATCAGTAATCGCATGTCTTATGTCAGTGATAATCATGCCTCCGTTAAAAGTCTTGCATCAGTAATCGCATGTCTTATGCTAGTGATTATCAAGCATCCATTAAAGGTCTTGCATCAGTAATCACATGTCTTATGCTAGTGATAATCAAGCATCCATTAAAGGTCTTTAACAGTAAATCAACAATGTTCCACAACGATGAGGGTCAAAAACCTGTGCGCACCAGGGAATAACAATGTCGTCCTGTATCCTCTCTTTTTATCAACTGTTGGCACTCTACTCTATGTTGGTCATCGTCAAACCATGGCTATAATGAACATATTCACACAAAAAAGGAGCGCCAATGTTCAAAACAATATCCTGATACAAATTTTCAAATTTAACATGAAGAATCTTTATTCTGAGTTTTCATGTATAGTTCTTTCCAATATGATGGTTATTCCTTCTCCGGATTGATTCCATACAGATGTCTTTTTCATACACAAATAATCAATTAATTGTATTTTTTAGTCCAATCACAATCCATTATTGACTCAATTTATTCAAAATAATAATAATTCCTCTTCCAGTTCCAATCAATAATCTCTACAGCCAACGTGTTTCGTCCCCTCCTGGGACATCATCAGGGCTGTGAAGTGAGAAAAACACCAAATCATAATCTCATCCTTATTAAATACATACTTTCACACTGTATATCCCTCTATACAATTTCCTGCCTATTTCACAAACTCCCTGTTTGGCAAGGATGTACCTATACAGAGCATCCTTATTCACAGATTTTTATTGCACCAATATCAATCTGCAATTTATTTTATATATTTCCTAGACCTGCGTGTCAAAGTTCATTCACACTATTAGGTTCATAAAAAATAAATGAACTTATTATTTATTTATGCTGTATAGACGGATATACAGTGTAAAAGTATGTATTTAATAATGATGAGATTATTATTTGGTGTTTATCTCACTTCACAGCCCTGATGATGTCCCAGGAGGGGACGAAACGCGTTGGCTGTAGAGATTATTGATTGGAACTGGAAGAGGAATTATTATTATTATTTTGAATAAATTGAGTCAATAATGGATTGTGATTGGACTAAAAAATATAATTAATTGATTATTTGTGGATGAAAAAGACATCTGTATGTAATCAATCCAGAGAAGGAATGACCATCATATTGGAAAGAACTATACATGAAAACTCAGAATAAAGATTCTTCATGTTAAATTTGAAAATTTGTATCAGGATATTGTTTTGAACATTGGCGCTCCTTTTTTGTGTGAATATGTCTTTAACAGTAACCACGTCTCATGCTAGTGATAATCATGCCTCCATTAAGGGTCTTGTATCAGTAACCACATGTCTTATGCTAGTGATAATCAAGCATCCATTAAATGTCTTGCATCAGTAATCACTTGTCTTATGCTAGTGATAAAAATCATGCCACCATTAAAAGTCTTGCATCAGTAATCACAGGTCTTATGCTAGTGATAATCATGCCTCCTTTAAAGGTCTTGTATCAGTAATCACATGTCTTATGCTCGTGATAATCATGTTATGTTATGTTATGTTAATAGTGCTTATAAAGCGCGAACAATCATCCTGAGTAGGATATCACGGCGTTATAGTGTCCGTAGTGAGTGGTAGGCAGATAACAGGGTCATTATTTTAATCAGGCTTGGGGAAGAGAAATGTTTTCAATTGCTTCCTGAAGGACAGGTGGCTGTCCGTTAATCTAAGATTCACAGGCAGCTGATTCCAAGTGGTCGCCGCCAGGTGGGAGAAGGCCCGTCCGCCCATCCTTGCTGTTGTTTGGGAGCGTAAATTCCTGGATGGGGCGTAGAATTTGATTTTGTTTTTTAAAATACGTGGGCCTGTATTATGCAGTGCTCTATGCGTTATGCACAGTAGCTTAAAAATAGCTCTTTGTCTCATTGGCAGCCAGTGCAGCTCTCTAATGCAGCTCTTGGCTGGGTCGTATTTTCTTTTGTTGCAGATTGCCTTTGCCGCAGCGTTCTGTACGACCTGTAATTTGGAAAAGAGATAGTCAGCCATTCCCACGAACAAGGAGTTTCCATAGTCCAGCCTGCTCATTAGTAGAGACTGGACCAGGATCTTTCTGCACTCAGTAGGAATCCATGGAAAGACTCTTCTGAGCATTTTCAATAATGCAAAGCCTTTACCACAGATTATTGATACATGGGTTTTCATACTCAGAGTGTTGTCTAGTGTCACACCGAGATTCTTAGCCGTCGTTGTCGGGCTGGGGGGGGTGCCCAAGGTTGTGGGCCACCAGCTGCTGTCCCATAGCTGTGTATGTCTGCCGAGCAACAGTATTTCGGACTTATCTGCATTTAGCTTAAGACAGTGGCTATGCATCCAATTAGCTAGTTCCGTGAGGCAATTTAGTAACCTGTCCTTTGGGTCATCCTCCTCATCCAATGTGATCATCAGTTGGGTGTCGTCTGCATAGGAACAGATATCGACACCCCACTTTCTTCCTATTGCAGCCAACGAGGAGACAAACACATTTAACAAAGTCGGACTCAGTGAGGCCCCTTGTGGGACCCCATACTTGATGTTCCGGGGAGGGGATGAAAAGTCACCCATCCGTACTGATTGTGTCCTATCTTGCATAAAAGACTGTGGCCACCCTAAAGCATTTTCCCAGATGCCTTTTGCTGCAAGAATTTCCAGTAACCGATTGTGTGGTACGGTATCAAATGCCACCGAGAGGTCCAATAATATCAGGGCGACCGTTTTCCCCCGATCTACCTGGGTTCTGATGTTATCCATCACTGCCAGGAGTGTTGTCTCGGTGCTTTTATTGGTCCGGAACCCTGTTTGAGAGATATCTAGTAGATCATTGGCTTCCAGGAAATTGGACAACTGCCTGTTGACTAGTTTTTCTAATACTTTAGATAAATAGGGTACTTGTGATATAGGCTGATAGTTTGCCTCCATTAAAGGTCTTGTATCAGTAATCACAGGTCTTACGTCAATGATAATTAGGACCTCATTAAAGTTCATGTAGCTGTAATCACATGTCTTATGCTTGTGATAATCATGCCTCAATTAAATGTCTTGTATCAGTAACCGCATGTCTTATGCTATAATCATGCCTCCATTAAAGGTCTTGTGGCAGTAATCACATGCTTTATGCCAGTGATAATTAGGACGCCATTAGCAGTAATTAGAAGTCTTATGCAGTATCCATCATATCCATTTAAGGTTTGTGTCAGAGTTATTAGAGCCCTGTTGGGAGAGTGATTAATTGTTTGAGAATGAGTATTAAGTACACTTAGTGGAATAGCCCCGCCTAGGTACTGTGTTGGCATTTATTACCCTCCCTCAGGGTTCTTGTGACAATAATGAGTGTGAGCATTAGTAAAGCGCATATGTTGTACTCGGCCATCTCTAGGCGCTATATCATGAGGATTGCTGTGAGAATTCCTCGAACCCAGGACTGGAACAATAGCAAAGAGTATGAACACATCCACTGCAAATGTCACTTGGGGGCATATGTATCAAAACCTCCATTTGCAAATCTCAAATAGCGATTTTTTGAGAATCGCTATTTGAGAATTGCAAAACGGGATGTATTTAAAAATTCGCACATATTTTGCGAATTCTTAATATTCCTTAATTGCGATTAGCAAATTGCGAAATCGCAATTAAGGAATACCTTCCCATTCATTCCTATGGGCCAGGAGGCCCATAGCACTAAATGGGAAGTCATTCTCAAATTCCGAATCGCAATTTGCTAATCGCAAATTGAGAATAATTTCAAAGGTGCAAGGGTGTCATGATGACACCCTGATGCACCCCTGAAATTAGCATGTGTGCGCATATGGCACACATACATGCCCTAAGGGCATGTATGTGCACCACATGGCACTTTGAAAAATGCCAAAAAGTGCATTTTTCAAAGAAATTGCAAATTACCACCAACTTGAAGTTGGTGGTAATTTGCGATTTCTTAAGGAGAAATCGCACAACTTGGGTGCGTGTTACATAGCATTTAAGGAATCACAATTTGTGATTCCTTAAATGCTTACGCAAAATTAAGAAATCGCAAAATTAGCGATTCCTTAATAATGCGATGCTAAAATGGCTCATACATCTCATTTTGCGATTTTGTATTCGCAAACGCTGTTTTTTTGCGAATCGCAGCGTTTGAGAATACAAAATCGTTTGATACATACGCCCCTTAGTGTATTAGGGGTCCTCTGGGTGAGTCGTGGTGATACCTCTGGGTAACATTGTCAGAATGATGGACTGCCCATCACCCTGTGGGTTCCTCTGGCCCCTGTGCACTGGAGAAGATAGACACCCACTCCCTCAGTCATGGACCAGCTCTGGATCACCTAAGGGGGAGGGGCACATTGTCTGATGCACAAGAACACATTTCTCCCAAGTGCACGGATGGATGTCATTCAGGCGTCGCCAGGGGTCGCAGCTGTGACCACTGGCTTCCCCTTGTGAACCCTGGCAATTTATTTACGACCGCTGACCGCAGAGGTGGCAAATCTTGCCAGGAACACAGTAGCAGCTCATCCTTGTGGACGTTGGTTGGGGCTCCACGTTTTTTGTTTTCTCTCAAGTAGTTTATTACACTAATAGTGAATAAAGTTCCATTATTCAGTATTAGAGTTATACAAAAAAATGAGTACAATTAGCTGAAATATGACCTTCCCTGGTAGCTGAGGTAAATAAAAAATGCATTTAAATGTATGTTGTATGCACGCTTACGGGTGAGTGTGTGTTTACGTGAGAGAGTGTGTGTATATGTGTGGCTGTGTTTGTGTGTAAACGTGTGTGTGAGTGAATTTGAAGGTCAAAGGGCGAGTGATGTCACTTCCACTACCCCTGGCATTTTGGTGAATTGACAATTCATGAGTGCACTGTGGTAAATGGAGTGCATGATAACACAGACTTTAGTGGAAGGTCCTTGCACTATTCACCATTGTTAGTGCAGCCAGTGCCGGGTGTCTCTTGACATGTGTTTCCGGATTGTTGTCCTTCTTCAACTGAGAACAACACATGAGCCTTTGGAGGAGCTTGGAAATGCTGCTCAAAGCCTTCTCAGGTTTGGTGCCACTCACAGAACTCACCATCAAAGTTAATTTAAAACAAACGTAAAGTGCAAGGCATGGATTGGTATTTCTGTAGGGTTGCACACATATAATCTCTTAAGGCTGTTCACGGAAAGAGGGCTGACATGACCACTAGTAAAGGTGCCCACGCCTCGACTTCAGTCCATTACACTCAGATGCCACTACATAGCAGTTACCACTGCTCAGGAGGCAACTGCACGGACTACAAGAATTACCCGTTAATTTGGCACTCCCAGAAGCAACAATAAAAAGCTCCAATTAATACAGAATGATGCTGCAAGAATGACATTAAACATAGGAAAAATACACTGGCTCCTGGAAGGCCAGAGTATCAGGTTTACATTTTTGTGTCTTGTGCATGAAGCACTTTATGATTATTGGACCCAACCCCTTATCTAGATATGCTTTTAAAAACCATATCAGACACTGAGGTCGTAAAATCAGTTTCTACTTAACATTCCAAGATCACGAAAACTACCCTGGGGGTCCAGAATTCTCAATTTCAGGAGCAAAGCTTCGGAATAAGATGTGACTACAGCTGAGGGAGGAACCCTTTCTCCCAAAGGTTTGGAGATGACTGAAGGCTTGCTTGTTTCTCACACTATATGTTGTCCTTTGTGGTATTTTAATATGTTTTTTGTGTATCTTCTATACCAAGGCCCCTCAGCGAGCAGGTACTTACGCTTTGCAATTACCGAAAGAAATAGAAAATATTTTGAATGAGATAAGTTCAAAAGCATTTTATTCAGTTTTGAAATAATTAAAATTTAAATATGGTGTTGGGGTTAAATTAATTTAATTTAAATTAATTATTCTTACGTAATCTCACTGAAATAAAAATAAGAATAAAGTTGGAGTTGCCATCTGTGCTCGCTTAATGATGCTTATTTAATTTAATGAAGGGTTCTGGTAAATTAGTTTCTATTCTGTGTAATTGAAATAAAAAATAATAAAGGAATAGCGTTATAATCATGGTTAACTTAAGGGGAGTTATCAAATAGACTTACAATTAGGGGAGTGTTAAGGATATTTTAGTAATATAATTGGATATAATTTAATTAATATAACTTTAATGTAGGATTACATTTAGGTGCCGATTCCGATCCTGTAAAACGCGGGTACAAATGGTCGTACGGAGCGTTTTCTCCGTACGACTCGCTCCCGGGAATTCCACCGTACAAAGCAGCAAGTACGATTCGTACAGAAATGCCATTTCCGTCCGAATCGTAAAAAACACCGTACGGCTAAAAAATACATACAATTCCGATCCTGGACAGCGCGTACGCGACGTCCGCACAGAGTCAGGCAGCGTTTTACGGACCAGCAAGTACGATTTGTACCTACAGCACTCCGCATGGCTATATTTTTACGGGAGCCAAAAAGTGCCGGAAAAGCTAAGTACACCGTGATGCACGAGGAAAAGGGGGCCCGCTACGCGACGTACACGCCATCACCCACATCGTACGTGTCATCATGTACGGTGCGTACCCCAACATTGCATATGTACGGACCGTACCCCCCAACCCCCGTATGTATGGACCGTACCCCCCACACCCCGTATTTCCGCACCGCACCCCAGGTGTACCCCCCACCCGTGTATGTCCTCACCGTACCCCAGGCGTACCCCCCACCCGCGTATGTCTGCACCGTACCCCAGGCGTACCCCCACCCACGTATGTCTGCACCGTACCCCATGCGTACCCCAATCCTCATGTATGTATGGTCCGTATGTACGGACCGTACCCCCCCCCGTATGTCCGCACCGCACCCCAGGCGTACCCCCACCCGTGTATGTCCGCACCGTACCCCAGGCGTACCCCCCACCCACGTATGTCTGCACCATACCCCAGGTGTACCCCAATCCTCACGTATGTATGGTCCGTACATACGCGAGGATTGGGGTACGCCTGGGGTACGGTGCGAACATATGCGGGTGGGGGGGTACGCCTGGGCTATGGTGCGGACATACGCGGCTGGGGGGTACCCCTGGGGTACGGTGCGGACATACGTGGGTGGGGGGTACGTCTGGGGTACGGTGCGGACATACGGGGAGTGGGGGGTACTGTCCGTACATACGGGGGTGGGGGTACGGTGCAGATGTACGCGGGAGGGGTTGGAGGCTGGGGGGGGGCGTACGACTCGTACCCCGGGCACAAGTGTACTCGGGGTAGGGCTCGTACAAAGTTCGCTCCGTACGGAGTCTTTTCCATGCGCTTGTGCTTTCGGACAGGCAGTACGGATCGTACTTGCACGCTCGGACTTCAGTTTTACGATTTGTATGTAAAACTGTCCGGGGATGTCTCATAGACTTTTCCCGAGGCGATTCGTATGTATTTTTCACGTACGAATCGTACTTCGCCGTTTGTACGAGACTTGTACGATTCATACGTAAAAAAATACGGATACGAGTCGTACGGGAAAAAAAAACCCAGGATCGGAATCGACCCCTTAGTGTTAAAATTCAAAAATGGAGGACCACCTCAAAATGTAGCCTTTCTGGGAAAAAGTAGCAAAGATATGAAATGATGTGATGGGTGTGCCATGATATAATATATTACATTCAGGGCCACTGAAATTATGCAATTTTGCAGCTGTGACAATTTTTGCATAATTATGAATTTCACGCATTTGCCACATAATCCATCATCTGCTGCATAATCTGCAGATTTTAATTTAAAAAAATGCTTTTTTTTCTTGCTCAAACAAAGGCTTACTGGTCATCTTTCAGTATCTTATTGCAATATTTGGGTGTTAAATTGGTTCTACTAAAGTGATCTCTTTTTTCAGAAACTGTGACCAGATGTAAAATGTCAATATAATGAAATAATACTATCATAAAATGTGCCGCATTATGCTGCATAATTTGCCTTCTCCTGCTGCATAATTTAGTCAACCTTGCCGCATAATTTGGTCCTCCGCTGCCACATAATTCCAGTGGTCCTGATTATATTACATGTAATGGGTCTGGTACGTACAATATTGGAATATGGAGCAGTCATAGGATACCAAACAATTCCTCTGTATTCCTCTGTAGTACTGGCCTGATTATGTCATAAAGGGCCATAGTCTAGATATTGGGCTCCTCATAGGGGCCCACAAAAGAAGACTGATGTAAGAACAAGCACTGGTGCAAGGAAGCAGAAAGGGTGGTATGCCAAAGCAGAGGGCCCCACACAAAATGGGAAAGTATGGAGACATCCTCAATCTTTCGATTGAATATTGCAGCATATTTCTCAGCAAGTAGTGGTAAAAGGAGGAAACGAGTCCAGGCTTCCTTTTAAAGGAACAGTGGACATCTAGGTTAGCTCTCAGATGTGGCAAACAGCTCAAGGGATGAAAACTGCACCATAGTGATACGAATGGCCGCATCTGGCCACCCCTAATTGCCCCCCTGTTCTCCTGGTACAAGATCAGTGTTCTTGTGCAAGGGACTGTGAAAGCTAAACCATATAAGCCAGATTTCGCAAATCTGAGCAGAATAACCTGCCATTTATAATGTTGTCCACAACATGGAGCAAGACTGTGGAAAGGATGCCCTCTGACCCCCAGCAGGCGGTAACATATGGCATTTCAATGTAGCATGTCTTTTCCCTTGCAGAGAGGTGATAGCATCCTGCGTGAGAAACCACTAAAAATACATGGGGCTTGAAAATGCACATAAAACGTCCATGCAAGGTGAGCTCAGACATTCCTAAGCAACAGTTTAACAAGGAATATATTAACTGCAGGCTGCATCCCCCAGATGGACCCTCCCTGGGATTTCAGAGCTGCCAGCTGTCTTTCTGCAGTTTTATCATATTCTGACATATATGTAGAACCCATACGTAGGAGGATCTGAGGAAAAGGAGAGCAGAAAATCAACTGTAACAATTAAAAGTAACACATAGGTGAACTGTGAGGCTTGGTGTGTGCGCTGGTGCAAGCGCAGTGTGCCATGAGAAATGGGGAGTGTGTGTTGGTGCAAGCGTAGTGTGCTGCGAGGCATGTGTTTGGTGTGTTGATGCAAGCGCAGTGAGGCATGGGGTATGTATGTTGATGTAAGTGCAGTGTGCCGTGAGGCACAGGGGGTGTGATGGTGGAAGCGCAGTGTGCTATGAGACATGGGGTGTGTGTGTTGGGCAAATGCAGTGAGGCATGAGACATTGAGTGTGTGTTGGTACAACCGCAGTGAGCCGTGAGGCATGGGGTGCGTGTGTTGGTGCAAGCGCAGTGTGCCGTCAGTCACGGGGTGTGTGTGTTGGTGCAAGCACAGTGTGCCGTGAATCATGGGGTGTGTATGTTCGTGCAAGTGCAGTGTGCTCTAAGGCACAGGGTATGTGCTGGGGCAAGCACAGTATGCCATGAGGCATTTGGTGTGTGTGTTAGTGCAAGCGCAGGGTGCCATGAGGCATGGGGTGTGTGTTGGTACAAGCCCAGTGAGCCATGAGGTGCATGTGTTGGTGCAAGCGCAGTGTGCCATGAGGCATCGTTTCTGTGTGCTGGGGTAAGCACATTGTGCCATGAGGCATGGGTTGTGTTTTGGTGCAAGTGTGGTGAGAGTTGAAGCATGGGGTGTGTGTGTTGGTGCAAGCGCAGTGAGGCATGAGACATTGGGTGTGTGCTCGTACATGCGCAGTGTGCCGTGAGGCATGGAGTGTGTGCTGGTACAAGTGCAGTGTGCCGTGAGTCATGGGGTGTGTGTTTGTGCAAGCACAGTGTGTCGTTAGGCTTGGGGTGTGTGTGTTGGCACAAGCGCAGCGTGTCATGAGGTGTGTTTTGGTGCAAGTGCAGAGTGCTGTGAGCAATCGGGTGTGTGCTGTGGCATGCACAGTGTGCCGTGAGGCAGGCTGTGTGTGTGCTGGTGCAAGTGCAGTGTGCTGTGAGGCATGGGGTGAGTGCTGTGACAAGCACAGTGTGCCGTGAGGCAGGGTGTGTGTGTCTGTGTGGCATGTGGTGTATGTTGGTGCAAGAGCAGTGTGCCATGAAGCATGGGGTGTGTGTTGGTGCAAGCACAGTGTGCCATGAGGCATGAGCTGTGCATGTTGGTGCAAATGCAGTGTGCCGTGAGGCATGGAATGCCTGTTGGTGCACACGCGAGGCATGGGGTATGTTGGTGCTAGCGCAGTGTGCAGTGAGGCATGGGGTGGGTGTTGGTGCAAGTGCAGTGAGCCATGAGGCATTGGGGGTGTTTGTTGGTGTAAGCACAGTGTGCCGTGAGACATGGTTTGTGTGTGTTGGTGTAAACGCAGTGTGCAGTGTGGCATGGGGTGTGTGTAGGTGCAAGTGCAGTGTGCCGTTAGGCATAGGGTGTGTGTGTTGGTGCAAGAGCAGTGTGCTGTGAGGCACGGGTGTGTATGTTGGTGCGAGTGCATTGTGCCATGAGGCACGGGGGGGTATGTGTTGGTGCAAAGTGCAGTGTGCCGTGATGCAAGGGGTGTATGATGGTGCAAGCGCAGTGTGCTGTGAGGCATGGGGTGTGTGCTGGTGCAAGCATCAGTGCTGTCCAGGTTGGATTATGCCAGCTCCCTACTGGCGGGGATAAACCAGTCAGAATTTCTGCGGCTCCAGCGGGTTCAAAACGCTGCGGCCCGACTGGTGACAGGTCTGCCTAGGCGATGCTCGGTGTCCAATACTCTGCGCTCTCTCCACTGGCTCCCTATGCAGCAGGCAGAGGATTAGATTTAAGGTTCTCTGCTTTGCATTTAAAATCCTAAAGGGTACTCCCCCACAAATCTTGGAGAAATTGCTGATCCCCTATGTCCCCTCTCGCACTCTTAGATCGCTAGGCCAGAACTTAGCAGTGGTCCCGCGTTTTAAGTTGAGCAGAATTGGTGGCCGCTCCTTTCGAGTTCTGGCAGCGAGTTGGTGGAATTCTCTTCCTCCACAAATCCGGGCCATCGATGAGCTCCTTCAGTTTAGACGGGCTATCAAGACCTTTTTATTTGTTTAGTTTATCTGTTGTGTTTCGTCTCCTTTTGTCCGCTTTTAGTGCTGTGTTGTGTTCACCTTCTCAAAGCGCCAGGACGCCCCTTTGCTGGGGCAGCTGTGCGCGGTACAAATAAAAATAACATAACATAACAGAACAGTGTGCCGTGAGGCATGAGGTGTGTGCTGGTGCAAGCGCAATGTGCCATGAAGCATGGGGTGTGTGTGTTGGTGTAAACACAGTGTGCTGTGAGTCATGAGGTGTGTGTGCTGGTGCAAGCGCATTGTACAGTGAGGCATGTGGTGTGTGCTTGTGCAAGCGCAGTGTGCTTCCTGCTCACCAAGAAGCCTGGACTAAGGATGTGCAAATTCCCATAATTTGCTTTCACGTAATTACACAAAATTTGGGCAAACAACATTTCTTGTAAGAGCATGAAATGTAAATCCGGCATTTGGCGCTATATTTAAGAATGAAACGAGTCATTGCATTAATTTGCGAGGTGGGGGCATATTTTGCAGTATAAAATAGAGTGAAAACCCTAAACGCTATGAATACAGGCTGCTCATGTTCTGGTTCTTCGCATTGTTCCCATGATGCTGCGCAAACTGCAGCATAATTACAAGCGTAATGGCCTGTTGGGGGTTTAGTGTAACATAAAGCTCCTGAAATCCTGCTAAACTGAGGATTCCTTCTGCTCCTTTGCTGAACAATGACGGGGCCGGTGCAGGTAAGAGTACTGGGGGGGGTGGGGAGGGGGTGTCGACAGACGACAATGAGTGAAAATAAAAAAAATTAAAAAAGAAAACCACTTACCTTGCGCTCGCCACATCCAGCCCTCCTAGAAGTGTTTCCAGCCCTAGGATGGGAGTGATGTCCGCTGGTAGTCCGAGTTACCCCATACCAGCGTGAGGATCATGCGTGCTTCAATGGGTGGTAGGTGCACTCCTGCATGAATGATACTGAATACTGAATACTGAAATATTTATAGAGCGCACGAATGCCGAGGCGTCTTGGCGCTATAGAGACATTGAGAGCGGTGGAAGCGGATCTCAATCGGAAGAAAAAAGCCAGGTCTTTAATGCTTTTCTGAAACATTGTTTGGATTTTTGTGAGCGCAGGTGAGAGGGCAGAGAATTCCATAATCTAGAGGCCTGGTGCGAAAAGGACCTGCCACCCCACCGCGCTCTTCTAATTCTAGGATGGCATATCAGATCATGATTGGCTGATCTTAACGTACGCGATGGTACATAGCGAGGAAGAAGTTTGGACAGGTCATCTGATCCTGTGCCGTATAAGGATTTGTGTACCAGGCAGAGAGCCTTGAATTGTATTCTGGCTCTAACTGGGAGCCAGTGAAGTTCCCTGATGGCTTTTGACGTTGGATGACTATAGGGCAGGTTGAGCAGAACCCTAGCACCGCACATTCCATTACTTCACCTCTCCACCAGAGGGAGCTATCCAAGAAGCACTCCTGCATGAATATTGCACCAAACATTCCATTACTTCACCTCCAAACCAGAGGGAGCTATCCAAGAAGCAATCCTGCATGAATGATGCAACACACATTCCATTACTTCACCTACCCACCAGAGGGAGCTATCCAAGAAGCACTCTTGCATGAATGATGCACCACACATTCCATTACTTCACCTCCCCACCAGAGGGAGCTATCCAAGAAGCACTCCTGCATGAATGATGCACCGCACATTCCATTACTTCACCTCCCCACCAGAGGGAGCCCTCCAAGAAGTGGGGCCAGCCCGCCAATGGGAGTGGTCTACTAGGAGCCCAAGTTACCCCACAAGAGTGTGAGGATCACGCTTGCTTCGATGGGTGGCAGGGGCTCTCCTGCAGGAATGATGCACCACAGATTCCATTATTTCACCTTCCCACCAGAGGGAGCCCTCCAAGAATTGGTTCCAGCCCTAAGATAGGAGTGATGTCTGCTAGTAGCCCAAGTTACCCCACACAGCATGAGGTTCATGCATGCTTCGATGCGTGGAAGGGTCACTCCTGCATGAATGATGCACCTGCTAAGAAAAATGAAAGGCATGCTGCTGTGTTCTGATTGGTTAGTGGCTCTTGTGAGGGAAGTTATTGTGCTCTGGCAAGAGCAGCCCACAGGGGAACAGTGGCAGCACAGGGGTGGAATGATGTCCCGTCTGTGAGTCATGGCGTTGGGTGTCAATGTTTTGGCCACCCACAAGGGGAGAAGGCAAAATGGCAAACAGGTTGTCAACAGCAACGAAATACGCTGAGGAAGAACTCAAGAATGACCCAGTGACCACCTGTCGTATGATCTGTGTGGAAGAGAAGGGACAGTGTAGTCCACAGAGCAGATGTGTCTATTAAAAAGAACATTTCATTGTAATGGTTGTAATATTTTTAGTAGGCATCAGAATTGCTAAGTTGTTGGGGAGCGAGGCCACAGCCGTGACATAAGACGACACAAAAGAGCTGTCACGTGGTACAATCTAAACATTGAAGGGGAACTGGAACCTCTGCAGAAGATCTGACTTACCCTTGGTGGCTTGTCACAAGCAGGTAGGCCTTCTTCTGAGAATGCTCAGGTGGTACCAATGAGAAGACGTTGGGGGTACACCTGTGAGAATGCATGTGGCACATATCAGTAGAAGCATGTGATACACATCAGAAGATGCATATGGTATCCGTGAGAGGATGCAAGCAGGAACTGTGAGAAGGTTCATGTGGTATATGTGAGAAGGTGAGTGTGGTATATATGAGAAGGTGAATGTGGTATATGTGAGAAGGTGAATGTGGTATATGTGAGAAGGTGAGTGTGGTACATGTGAGAAGGTGAGTGTGGTATATGTGAGAAGGTGAGTGTGGTATATGTGAGAAGATGAGAGTGGTATATGTGAGAAGGTGAGTGTGGTAGATATGAGATGTGAGTGTGGCATATGTGAGAAGGTGAATGTGGTATATGTGTGAAGGTGAGTGTGGTACATGTGAGAAGGTGAATGTGGTATATGTGAGAAGGGGAGTGTGGTACATGTGAGAAGGTGAGTGTGGTACATGTGAGAAGGTGAGTGCGGTATATGTGAGAAGGTGAGTGTGGTGTATGTGAGAAGGTGAGTGTGGTATATGTGAGAAGGTGAGCGTGGTATATGTGAGAAGATGAGTGGTATATGTGAGAAGGTGAATGTGATAGATATGAGATGGTGAGTGTGGCTTCCCCCTCGCACCCCTCACATCCCCCTCCCAGATCCACCCTCCTACCCTGCCCCCCTCCCCCACCCTGTATCATGAAGCAACAGACCTATCTAGGTCTGTGGGTGATGATTAGTGGTGTTCTCGCTAGGGTGACATATATAAAAAAGAAACAGTTAGTACCTTTAATTTCCCCCCCGAATCTCCCCCACTTTCTATTCCTCATCTATTTTAACCACTCGCTAGAACCCCCCACCGTATTGTACACCATATTTACAAACGAGAAAAAGACCAGTCTTAAACAGTCTTATGGCCAGAAGCAGGTAACTAGTAGAGTCTTGATTAGATATTATCCTCTGTCTTCAGGCGTTTCCGACACACATCTTGTCAACCGGCGCACCTCGCGAATCATTTCCCCCGCTATCTAGGAATTCCTTGGCCTTAATCTCTGAAGTAAAGACTCTAACGCGGTCCTTCCATACAACATTGAGACGGGCCGGGTTTAATAAAAAGGCTTGTGCACCCCTTTCCTGGAACTGATTAATCCTTTGGCATAGAAGCCATCTTCGCTGCACTGTAATGTGGCAGAAGTCTGGCCTGGTAAAGAAAGAGTATCCATCGACCGCATATTGTGCATCTGGTCTGGCCTTCTCAAACACCCTTTGCCTCAGTAGGAAGTTTCCAAAGTAGACCAGTATTGCCCGAGGTTTGGCATCGGGCGAGTCGGCTGACGCATTTTAAATGGGACTCGGTGCGCCCTCTGAATTTCTTGGGACCACCTCCAGCCCTCTAAGTCTGGGAAGGTTTTCTGCAGCAGCTGTACCATAAATTCTCTTGCGTCTGATCCTTCCTTTCCTTCCGGAATCCCAAGGAATCATAAGTTGTTCCTTCTTTGGCGGTTCTCACTCTCTACAAGCTTCCATTGCATGTCTACAAGTTGTGCCTCATGCGCCTCCACTTGCCCCCTCGAGCCTGCGAGGTCCACCTCTAATGTAGCAGTTCTTGACTCTACTTCGGTCATCCGATCACAGATGTTATTACAAGTTCTTCCAATTTTTCTGACAGCCCCCTGAAGTTTCCGTGCTACATTTTGTGCTCGTTTACACTCCATTCGGGCTTCCTCACGGTGTGCTACAACGCACTGTAGAATTGATTCCAGTGTAGGGGGTGCCGGGTTGCTACTACTTCCTTGGTCGGTTGCTTGCCATTACCCACCAATTGATCCCCGAGGGAATAATCCCACCTCAGCTCATCTGGCCTATAGTTTTCTACTCTAGAGGCTCTGGTATTTATCTTACGAGTAGCAGAAGTATTTTGCCTGCCTCTGATTCCTTTACTGGAACCGCTGTCCTCCTCGCTTGATTCTATATTGGATCCCGTGTCTGATCCCAATTCTGACCACGTAGCATCTGAGAGGGAGCAAAAATCATTCGCTTCTGAATCAGCGTCCTTCTCCCCTGGGGGCGGGCCTATATGCCCTTACAGACCCCGTAGGCTCTTTCTCAATCCCTTTTTTCCTTAGATCTTGCCTTATGGGGTGTTGTCCGGTCCCCCCTGATTGCTCATTCAGGGTTTCCCTGGCCCCTCCAACCACATCTCTCAGGGCCCCCCCCCCTTATTTACAACACCTCCCAAAACTGCTAGATCCGCTTGGGTAAGTGTATTTGCCCCCTCCTGTTGAAGCTCACTACCCCAGGGGCCCCCACATTAAACTTAGAAGCAATAGATTTACCCACAGCCGGCTCATCAGTGTATATCTCTAGAAAATTCCCCTGGATCTCCTCTCCAGCATCACCTGTCTCCTTTACAACTCCTGCACCCCCCTTTAACTCTGGGGATAAATCATACCGTGTCTCATGTACTTCCCCCCTGTGATGTCCCACGAGTTATCTCCACTTCATCCTCCAACGTGTCCTCTGGGTGCACCACCTCCTCTGGCCCCAATGGTGGTTTGCCGGTTACTTTTCTTCTTTGTGCACCAGCTCCTGACTGCTCCTCTGTCCGAGCTGCTCCTTGAGCTCCGGACCCCCGGAGCAAGTCGATGACGGAAACTACGGCCCGCGGTGGCTGGGGCTGTGAGCCGGCGCCCCTCCCCTTCCCATCTGCGGGGTTCACGGCGCGAGGCTTCTGTCTCCGTCCCTGGGTCGTCTCCGCATCAGCTGTGTCTCTCCGCGGTGAATCCTGCGGTGCGGTCTGCGGAGTAGCCCCTCTGCCTCTTGTGCTGGACTTGGGTGGCATCGCAATGAAAATCGGAACGCTACCACACACCCAGCTCTGGTTTGAGGACCGGGAGAGCTTTCGCTCAAATCCTCTACGCCCTGCGATCAGGACCTCTGCGATCTCTGTCAGCGCCGAGATCCACTCCTCCAAGCCCGGTAACGATGATCGATATCCCCTTACTTGGGAGGTTTGCATTCTGTGCTAGAGGGGGGACGGGGGCAAATCATATAGCGAAAGTCATGCCACCCCTTGCAAGAGCCGCCTACGACCGCCTCACATGGTCGCCGGGGGGGGGGAATAAAATAATTCAGGAAAGTAGAATATTGTTTCAAAAATAAGCTTGGGTCTCAGGTAATTCAAAGGAATGGTTTAAGAGGGAAAGTAGGTAATAAGGGAAAAATGCCGCGAGGGGTAAGCTAACTCTCTGTACGATAAATATCGGGGGATTAAATGACCGAGTGAAGAGAGGTAGAACTGGAGAAGTACTGCGAACTTTGGGCTTGGATACTATATGTCAATAGGAGACTCATATCCCTTGGCAGAAGAGAGGTCTTAATAATATCCCAGGCTATACTCAAGTTATTTGTTCATCGCAGACCTCTAACACTAGAGGGGTTGCAATCTATATATCTAATCGGTTCCCACCCATAAAACGGACATAATCAGATAAATGGGGTAGGTGGGCGATTGCCCTAATCCCAAGCTTTGGTCCAATTTGTACTATTTATGGGTCAAATCTAGATGATACAGATCTGCTGGTAGAATTAGAAATTGAGCTTGCCTCCTGGCCATCCCCATTGATTATCTGCGGAGATTTTAATGTTCATATTGATGCAAATGGGATGGGTAGGGGCGGATATCAAGGTAGGAAGCCACGAGTTTTTCAAGCCCTACAGATATTAATTGATAGTCATGGGTTGGTAGACATATGGCCAATTAAAAAAGCAGGAGACCCAGGATATACCTATTACTCATGCCCACACAGAAAATATGTAAGGCTAGATTATTTTTTTGTTTCCACTTCTCTAATAGAAAAGGCACAGATTAAGAAGCTACCTAAGGTCCTGTCGGATCATAACCCTTTGGTACTGGACATAGAAATTCCGGGGTATGTTAAAGTTCCTGTAAAATGGACCTTTGATAGGAAACTATTAGTTACTAAAGGTTTTATCGATCATATTAGAGGCTGGACTATTCAGTTTTTTTATGCTAACAGATATAGCACATCAAGGGGAAATGTATGGGATGCTCTCAAAGCAGGGGTTAGGGGGGAGGTAATTAGCTTTGTAGGATTCCATAGGAAGAAACAGCGAGAGGGAATATGTACACTTATGAAGGAGCTGAGCAGGTATGAGACAGAACATATGGCAACTATCGTACATAAACAGACTCCGCTGCAATCGAATGTTGAACTAAAAGTAATTAGTGCTAAGGCCAAAATAAATGGGGTTTATAATAAAATATTAGCTGAAAGGTTTCAAACAGGCCGCCAAGATCATTATGAATACGGAGAAATGACAGGGAAACATCTTGTACTCCGGATTAGACAAAGGGTAGCTGCAAGTTGTATCACGAGGCTGAAAAGGAAAGATGGTACAATTTCCACTGAACCTCAAGAGATAGTGGAAATATTTCAAGATTTTTATCAAGATCTTTATAACTCCAGGTTAAGCGATCTAGTAGCAGGGAGTGCAGGTGCAGGCTCAGAACTACCGCCTCGGATTCAAGAACTAGAAGCAGATATCACGCTGGAGGAGGTTAATGAGGCATTATTGTCGATGGCTTCAGGGAAGGCGGCAGGCCCGGATGGGTTACCAATCGAGATCTATAAAGTTTTGCACAGAGAACTAGCCCCTCTCTTGCTGGATTTGTTTTTAGCAATACAGCAGAAAGGAGTTCCACCTAAATCATGGCAGGAGACTAATATAGTCATATTTTTGAAGAAGGGGAAGGCAGTAGAAGATCCAGCCTCCTATAGACCAATTACTTTGATAAATTCGGATGAAAAGCTTTGTTCAAAAACTTTAGAGCGTAAGTTATCTAAGATAATTGACTCTTTAGTAAGCCCGAGGTTTTATCCCGGGTAGAGGCACGACAGACCACATTCAAAGGGTAATATCACTATTTAATATTGCAGGGATCTCAGGGCAACAGATGTCACTAATTTGATTGGATGCTCAAAAAGCGTTCGATCAAGAACTTAAGGTCAAATGGCTTTGGACCACGTATTTTAACTGCCCTTAGAGCTATGTATGTTCAATCTTATGCAAAAATACTACTGATGGGGCAGGGGTCGGAGAAGGTTAAGATCGCCTGGGGTACAAGGCAGGGTTGCCCATGCTCCCCAATTCTTTTTGCATTATATATAGACCCGCTTATTAGAGCAATATGAAACGATCAGGCAATTAAACAGGTAGTGGTCAGAGGGTATAACACTAATGTTTTAGCTTATGCAGATGACATCGCGGTAGTTACCCCTGATCCTCAGGCGACAATAGGAAGGATCGAAATCTGGCCCGTGAGTTTGGGAAACAATCAGGGTATGGGCTAAATACCGATAAAACTAAAATTGTCTGCTCTAAGTCGATCATTTGGCGGGACCTTACGAGGACGGAGGTAGCCGCGTACTTCGGTATTTCTATCGCAGCAGATGTTGGGACAATTTGGAATATTAACGCAGATCCTCTCATCAAGAAAATAGGGGCTGATCTAAAAAGAATGGATAACCTGCATTTATCTATTATCGGAAGGGCGAATGTTATAAAAATGACAATGTTCCCTAAAATATTATATCTGTTACGTTGTATACCAATGGAACCACCGAATTTGTATTTAAAAAAAATTGAGGGGATCTTCTCCCAGTTCATCTGGGGATACAAGAAAGTCAGGAGATCTCTGAAATTAATGACCCTACCACAAAGTCGAGAGGGGTTGGCGGTCCCAAATATTTTATACTATTACTGGGCTATCATGCTTCAGCAGATGACTATCTTATTTAGACCCAGGCCAATAATAGCATATCAGGAAATGGAGATACCACCCTCCATTTCTGAATTAGCTTTGGGTGATTTAGCACCAGGGTTATTACTTAGATAAATAGAGGGGAGTTACTACAAGAAAACTCGTTTCAAACCCCTTAGAGCAGCCTGGAATGTTTGGCAGAAATCTAGTAAATTGTTAAAAATTCCAAAAATCCAGTGCTATCTGTTATTATGGCGCTCATCATTTTTCTCAGCCTCCCTGCATGATAAAATTGGTAGCAAGTGGGAGCAGGCGGGAATCAATTATGTCGGAGACATTGCTGACTCAAATGGAATGATGTCATTTAATGAGATCCAAGAACGATTCGGGATTGACCCTCAATGTTTATTTAAATATATACAGGTTAGGGAGGCAATTAAATCAGTCATTATACAACTTACTAACCAAACCCGTTTCCCACTTTTAGATACATTAGTTTATAAACAGCCCCAAATGAAGGAGTTATATGCAATGATGATGGAAGCTAGTCATGATGACATAATCAAAATGGAAAGCGGGTGGGCAGATAAATTGGGAAATCAAGATGTGGATTTATGCAGATCCCTAGAACTGTCTAAGAAGGTTCTCTTATCTGCCAACCTTAAGGCTCAACATTTTAGAACAGCTTTTAGACTATATTTTACACCTGCCAAACTCTGGGCATGGGGAAAAGGGAGACTAATAAATGCCAAAGATGTGGGCAAGGCCCGGCTGATATGGCTCATATTTTTACTGAGTGTTCTAAACAGGGCGTGGTAAAACAGGGGATCGAAACATTCTTGTATAAGACTTTGGGGCGGGTGGTCCCACTAACTCCAACCTTAATTTTATTTGGTTGTGATGAGTCCCTACAGCTAGAAACATCCCAAGTCTATTTCTGCTTTGTCGCGATAGCAACTTTACGTATATTGATTGCTTCAAAATGGAAGGATGAAGATCCCCCGACTTATCAAGCATGGTATGCTAGACTCTTCCATATATTTATTTTAGAAATGGCACTATATAAGTGCAAGGGAAACAGAGTTAGGAAAAAGGGGTTACAAATATGGGTTCCTTTGGTGGAGTAGTAAGGATAAGGGAAATTTATGTCTTTAAAGTTTAAAGAAAATGTATGTACTTTTAATAATCTCTATGAACTGTTGTCTCCACTGGCCTCCTCTGTTTTATTTTCTCTCTCTTCTGTTCTGTGTCTCTTTCCTGCTTCATTATATTGACTGGTTATTTTCTTGTTTTTAGAATCATTGTAACTTTCCTGAGAACAAAAAAAAAAAAAAAAAAAGAGATGGTGAGTGTGGCATATGTGAGAAGGTGAGTGTGGTATATGTGAGAAGGTGAGTGTGGTGCATGTGAGAAGGTGAGTGTGGTATATGTGAGAAGGTGAGTGTGGTACATGTGAGAAGGTGAGTGTGGTATATGTGAGAAGATGAGAGTGGTATATGTGAGAAGGTGAGTGTGATATATGTGAGAAGATGAGAGTGGGTCATGTCAGAAGATGCATGTGGTACCTTTGAGTAAAAACGTATGGTACACATCAGAAGATGCATATGTTGCGCATAAGAAGATGGATGTGGTAAGCGTGAAAAGATGGGTATGGTGTCATTGAGAACATGCATGTGGCGCAATCAAGAACATGAATGTAGTACACGTGTAAGGATGCATGATGTACATATCAGAACATGCCTATGTGGTACCTGTGAGAAGATGGATCTGGTACCTGTGAGAAGATGAATGTGGTACCTGTGAGAATATGCATGTAGTACCTGTGAGAAGATGTAGGTGGTCCCCATAAAAGGATGTATGTGGTACCGGGGAGAAGATGCATGTGGTGCTCATGAGAAGATGCATAGGGTATCCATGAGTAGATGCATATGGTACCTGTGAGAAGATGTATGGTGTACCTCTAAGAAGATGCATGTCATACTCATGAGAAGATGCATGTGGTACCTGTGAGAAGATGTATGTGGTACCTGTGACAAGATGCATGTGGTACCTGTGCGACGATGCATGTGGTATCTCTCAGAAGATTCATATGGTACCTGTGAGATGTATGTGGTACCTGTGAGAAGATGTATGTGGTACCGGTGAGAAGATGCATGTGGTACCCGTGAGAAGATGCATGTGATACCCATGAGAAGATGAATGTGGCACCCATGAGAAGATGTATGTGGTACCTCTGAGAAGATGCATGTGGTACCCGTGAAAGGATGAATGTGGCACCTATGAGAGGATGTTTGTGGTACCTCTGAGAAGATGCATTTGGTACCGCTGGGAAGATTCATGTGGTACCTGTGAGAATGTGCATGTGGTACCTGTAAGAAGATGTATGTGGTACCCGTGAGAAGATGCATTTGGTACCTATGAGATGATGCATGTGGTACCCATGAGAAGATGCATGTGGTATCCATGAGAATATTGATGTGGTACCTGTGAGAAGATGTATGTGGGACCTCTGAGAAGATGCACGTGGTACCCATGAGAAGATGTATGTTTTACCCATGAGAAGATGTGTGTGGTACCTGTGAGAAGAGGTATGTGGTACTTGCGAGAAGATGCTTGTGGTACCTGTGATAAGATGTATGTGGTACCTGTGTGAAGATGCATTTGGTACCCGTGAGAAGATGAATGTGGCACCATGAGAGGATGTAGGTGGTAGCTGCGAGAAGACCCATGTGGTACCTGCGAGAAGATGCATGTGGTACCTGTGAGAAGTTGTATCTAGTACCTTTGAGAAAATGTATGTGGTACCTGTGAGATTATGTATGTGGTACCTGTGAGAAGATGTATATGGTACCTGTTATTAGATGCATGTGGTACCTGTCCGAAGATGTATGCGGTACCTGTGAGAAGGTGCATGTGGTACCTGTGAGAAGATGTATGTGGTACCTGTGAGAAGATGCATGTAGTTCCCGTGAGAAGATGAATGTGGCACCACAAGAAGATGTAAGTGGTAGCTGCGATAAGACCTACGTGGTACCTGTGAGAAGATGCTTGTGGTACCTGTAAGAAGATGTATGTGGTACCTGTGAGAAGATGTGTGTGGGACCTTAGAGAAGATGCACATGGTACCCATGAGAAGATGTATGTGGTACCTGTGAGAAGATGCATGTGGTACCTGTGAGAAGATGCATGTGGTACCAATGAGAAGATGCATGTGGTTCCTGTGAGAAGATGCATGTGGTACCTGTGAGAAGATGCATGTGGTATCTCTCAGAAGATTCATATGGTACCTGTGAGATGTATGTGGTACCTGTGAGAAGATGTATGTGGTACCTGTGAGAAGATGCATGTGGTAGCCGTGAGAAGATGCATGTGATACCCATGAGAAGATGAATGTGGCACCCATGAGAAGATGTATGTGGTACCTGTGAGAAGATGAATGTGGTACCTGTGAGAATATGCATGTAGTACCTGTGAGAAGATGTAGGTGGTCCCCATAAAAGGATGTATGTGGTACCGGGGAGAAGATGCATGTGGTGCTCATGAGAAGATGCATAGGGTATCCATGAGTAGATGCATATGGTACCTGTGAGAAGATGTATGGTGTACCTCTAAGAAGATGCATGTCATACTCATGAGAAGATGCATGTGGTACCTGTGAGAAGATGTATGTGGTACCTGTGACAAGATGCATGTGGTACCTGTGCGACGATGCATGTGGTATCTCTCAGAAGATTCATATGGTACCTGTGAGATGTATGTGGTACCTGTGAGAAGATGTATGTGGTACCGGTGAGAAGATGCATGTGGTACCCGTGAGAAGATGCATGTGATACCCATGAGAAGATGAATGTGGCACCCATGAGAAGATGTATGTGGTACCTCTGAGAAGATGCATGTGGTACCCGTGAAAGGATGAATGTGGCACCTATGAGAGGATGTTTGTGGTACCTCTGAGAAGATGCATTTGGTACCGCTGGGAAGATTCATGTGGTACCTGTGAGAATGTGCATGTGGTACCTGTAAGAAGATGTATGTGGTACCCGTGAGAAGATGCATTTGGTACCTATGAGATGATGCATGTGGTACCCATGAGAAGATGCATGTGGTATCCATGAGAATATTTATGTGGTACC
Source organism: Triturus cristatus (assembly GCF_964204655.1). Taxonomy (NCBI): domain Eukaryota; kingdom Metazoa; phylum Chordata; class Amphibia; order Caudata; family Salamandridae; genus Triturus; species Triturus cristatus. The sequence continues at coordinate 59,382,596 of NC_140591.1, read as the reverse complement.
TGTGAGAAGATGTATGTGGGACCTCTGAGAAGATGCACGTGGTACCCATGAGAAGATGTATGTTTTACCCATGAGAAGATGTGTGTGGTACCTGTGAGAAGAGGTATGTGGTACTTGCGAGAAGATGCTTGTGGTACCTGTGATAAGATGTATGTGGTACCTGTGTGAAGATGCATTTGGTACCCGTGAGAAGATGAATGTGGCACCATGAGAGGATGTAGGTGGTAGCTGCGAGAAGACCCATGTGGTACCTGCGAGAAGATGCATGTGGTACCTGTGAGAAGTTGTATCTAGTACCTTTGAGAAAATGTATGTGGTACCTGTGAGATTATGTATGTGGTATCTGTGAGAAGATGTATATGGTACCTGTTATTAGATGCATGTGGTACCTGTCCGAAGATGTATGCGGTACCTGTGAGAAGGTGCATGTGGTACCTGTGAGAAGATGTATGTGGTACCTGTGAGAAGATGCATGTAGTTCCCGTGAGAAGATGAATGTTGCACCACAAGAAGATGTAAGTGGTAGCTGCGATAAGACCTACGTGGTACCTGTGAGAAGATGCTTGTGGTACCTGTAAGAAGATGTATGTGGTACCTGTGAGAAGATGTGTGTGGGACCTTAGAGAAGATGCACATGGTACCCATGAGAAGATGTATGTGGTACCTGTGAGAAGATGCATGTGGTACCTGTGAGAAGATGCATGTGGTACCAATGAGAAGATGCATGTGGTTCCTGTGAGAAGATGCATGTGGTACCTGTGAGAAGATGCATGTGGTATCTCTCAGAAGATTCATATGGTACATGTGAGATGTATGTGGTACCTGTGAGAAGATGTATGTGGTACCTGTGAGAAGATGCATGTGGTAGCCGTGAGAAGATGCATGTGATACCCATGAGAAGATGAATGTGGCACCCATGAGAAGATGTATGTGGTACCTGTGAGAAGATGCATGTGGTACCCGTGAAAGGATGAATGTGGCACCTATGAGAGGATGTTTGTGGTACCTCTGAGAAGATGCATGTGGTACCGCTGGGAAGATGCATGTGGTACCTGTGAGAATGTGCATGTGGTACCTGTAAGAAGATGTATGTGGTACCCGTGAGAAGATGCATTTGGTACCTATGAGATGATGCATGTGGTACCCATGAGAAGATGCATGTGGTACCCATGAGAATATTTATGTGGTACCTGTGAGAAGATGTATATGGGACCTCTGAGAAGATGCACGTGGTACCCATGAGAAGATGTATGTTTTACCGATGAGAAGATGTGCGTGGTACCTGTGAGGAGAGGTATGTGGTACTTGTGAGAAGATGCTTGTGGTACCTGTGATAAGATGTATGTGGTACCTGTGTGAAGATGCATGTGGTACCCGTGAGAAGATGAATGTGGCACCATGAGAGGATGTAGGTGGTAGCTGCGAGAAGACCCATGTGGTACCTGCGAGAAGATGCATGTGGTACCTGTGAGAAGTTGTATGTAGTACCTTTGAGAAGATCTATGTGGTACCTGTGAGATTATGTATGTGGTACCTGTGAGAAGATGTATGTGGTACCTGTTATTAGATGCATGTGGTACATGTCCGAAGATGTATGCGGTACCTGTGAGAAGGTGCATGTGGTACCTGTGAGAAGATGTATGTGGTACCTGTGAGAAGATGCATGTAGTTCCCGTGAGAAGATGAATGTGGCACCACAAGAAGATGTAAGTGGTAGCTGCGATAAGACCTACGTGGTACCTGTGAGAAGATGCTTGTGGTACCTGTGAGAATATGCATGTAGTACCTGTGAGAAGATGTAGGTGGTCCCCATAAAAGGATGTATGTGGTACCGGGGAGAAGATGCATGTGGTGCTAATGAGAAGATGCATAGGGTATCCATGAGTAGATGCATATGGTACCTGTGAGAAGATGTATGGTGTACCTCTAAGAAGATGCATGTCATACTCATGAGAAGATGCATGTGGTACCTGTGAGAAGATGAATGTGGTACCTGTGAGAATATGCATGTAGTACCTGTGAGAAGATGTAGGTGGTCCCCATAAAAGGATGTATGTGGTACCGGGGAGAAGATGCATGTGGTGCTCATGAGAAGATGCATAGGGTATCCATGAGTAGATGCATATGGTACCTGTGAGAAGATGTATGGTGTACCTCTAAGAAGATGCATGTCATACTCATGAGAAGATGCATGTGGTACCTGTGAGAAGATGTATGTGGTACCTGTGACAAGATGCATGTGGTACCTGTGCGAAGATGCATGTGGTATCTCTCAGAAGATTCATATGGTACCTGTGAGATGTATGTGGTACCTGTGAGAAGATGTATGTGGTACCGGTGAGAAGATGCATGTGGTACCCGTGAGAAGATGCATGTGATACCCATGAGAAGATGAATGTGGCACCCATGAGAAGATGTATGTGGTACCTCTGAGAAGATGCATGTGGTACCCGTGAAAGGATGAATGTGGCACCTATGAGAGGATGTTTGTGGTACCTCTGAGAAGATGCATTTGGTACCACTGGGAAGATTCATGTGGTACCTGTGAGAATGTGCATGTGGTACCTGTAAGAAGATGTATGTGGTACCCGTGAGAAGATGCATTTGGTACCTATGAGATGATGCATGTGGTACCCATGAGAAGATGCATGTGGTATCCATGAGAATATTTATGTGGTACCTGTGAGAAGATGTATGTGGGACCTCTGAGAAGATGCACGTGGTACCCATGAGAAGATGTATGTTTTACCCATGAGAAGATGTGTGTGGTACCTGTGAGAAGAGGTATGTGGTACTTGCGAGAAGATGCTTGTGGTACCTGTGATAAGATGTATGTGGTACCTGTGTGAAGATCCATTTGGTACCCGTGAGAAGATGAATGTGGCACCATGAGAGGATGTAGGTGGTAGCTGCGAGAAGACCCATGTGGTACCTGCGAGAAGATGCATGTGGTACCTGTGAGAAGTTGTATCTAGTACCTTTGAGAAAATGTATGTGGTACCTGTGAGATTATGTATGTGGTACCTGTGAGAAGATGTATGTGGTACCTGTTATTAGATGCATGTGGTACCTGTCCGAAGATGTATGCGGTACCTGTGAGAAGGTGCATGTGGTACCTGTGAGAAGATGTATGTGGTACCTGTGAGAAGATGCATGTAGTTCCCGTGAGAAGATGAATGTGGCACCACAAGAAGATGTAAGTGGTAGCTGCGATAAGACCTACGTGGTACCTGTGAGAAGATGCTTGTGGTACCTGTAAGAAGATGTATGTGGTACCTGTGAGAAGATGTGTGTGGGACCTTAGAGAAGATGCACATGGTACCCATGAGAAGATGTATGTGGTACCTGTGAGAAGATGCATGTGGTACCTGTGAGAAGATGCATGTGGTACCAATGAGAAGATGCATGTGGTTCCTGTGAGAAGATGCATGTGGTACCTGTGAGAAGATGCATGTGGTATCTCTCAGAAGATTCATATGGTACCTGTGAGATGTATGTGGTACCTGTGAGAAGATGTATGTGGTACCTGTGAGAAGATGCATGTGGTACCCGTGAGAAGATGCATGTGATACCCATGAGAAGATGAATGTGGCACCCATGAGAAGATGTATGTGGTACCTGTGAGAAGATGCATGTGGTACCCGTGAAAGGATGAATGTGGCACCTATGAGAGGATGTTTGTGGTACCTCTGAGAAGATGCATGTGGTACCGCTGGGAAGATGCATGTGGTACCTGTGAGAATGTGCATGTGGTACCTGTAAGAAGATGTATGTGGTACCCGTGAGAAGATGCATTTGGTACCTATGAGATGATGCATGTGGTACCCATGAGAAGATGCATGTGGTACCCATGAGAATATTTATGTGGTACCTGTGAGAAGATGTATATGGGACCTCTGAGAAGATGCTCGTGGTACCCATGAGAAGATGTATGTTTTACCCATGAGAAGATGTGCGTGGTACCTGTGAGGAGAGGTATGTGGTACTTGTGAGAAGATGCTTGTGGTACCTGTGATAAGATGTATGTGGTACCTGTGTGAAGATGCATGTGGTACCCGTGAGAAGATGAATGTGGCACCATGAGAGGATGTAGGTGGTAGCTGCGAGAAGACCCATGTGGTACCTGCGAGAAGATGCATGTGGTACCTGTGAGAAGTTGTATGTAGTACCTTTGAGAAGATCTATGTGGTACCTGTGAGATTATGTATGTGGTACCTGTGAGAAGATGTATGTGGTACCTGTTATTAGATGCATGTGGTACATGTCCGAAGATGTATGCGGTACCTGTGAGAAGGTGCATGTGGTACCTGTGAGAAGATGTATGTGGTACCTGTGAGAAGATGCATGTAGTTCCCGTGAAAAGATGAATGTGGCACCACAAGAAGATGTAAGTGGTAGCTGCGATAAGACCTACGTGGTACCTGTGAGAAGATGCTTGTGGTACCTGTGAGAATATGCATGTAGTACCTGTGAGAAGATGTAGGTGGTCCCCATAAAAGGATGTATGTGGTACCGGGGAGAAGATGCATGTGGTGCTAATGAGAAGATGCATAGGGTATCCATGAGTAGATGCATATGGTACCTGTGAGAAGATGTATGGTGTACCTCTAAGAAGATGCATGTCATACTCATGAGAAGATGCATGTGGTACCTGTGAGAAGATGTATGTGGTACCTGTGACAAGATGCATGTGGTACCTGTGCGAAGATGCATGTGGTATCTCTCAGAAGATTCATATGGTACCTGTGAGATGTATGTGGTACCTGTGAGAAGATGGATGTGGTACCGGTGAGAAGATGCATGTGGTACCTGTGAGAAGATGCATGTGATACCCATGAGAAGATGAATGTGGCACCCATGAGAAGATGTATGTGGTACCTCTGAGAAGATGCATGTGGTACCCGTGAAAGGATGAATGTGGCACCTATGAGAGGATGTTTGTGGTACCTCTGAGAAGATGCATTTGGTACCGCTGGGAAGATTCATGTGGTACCTGTGAGAATGTGCATGTGGTACCTGTAAGAAGATGTATGTGGTACCCGTGAGAAGATGCATTTGGTACCTATGAGATGATGCATGTGGTACCCATGAGAAGATGCATGTGGTATCCATGAGAATATTTATGTGGTACCTGTGAGAAGATGTATGTGGGAACTCTGAGAAGATGCACGTGGTACCCATGAAAAGATGTATGTTTTACCCATGAGAAGATGTGTGTGGTACCTGTGAGAAGAGTTATGTGGTACTTGCGAGAAGATGCTTGTGGTACCTGTGATAAGATGTATGTGGTACCTGTGTGAAGAAGCATTTGGTACCCGTGAGAAGATGAATGTGGCACCATGAGAGGATGTAGGTGGTAGCTGCGAGAAGACCCATGTGGTACCTTCGAGAAGATGCATGTGGTACCTGTGAGAAGTTGTATCTAGTACCTTTGAGAAAATGTATGTGGTACCTGTGAGATTATGTATGTGGTACCTGTGAGAAGATGTATGTGGTACCTGTTATTAGATGCATGTGGTACCTGTCCGAAGATGTATGCGGTACCTGTGAGAAGGTGCATGTGGTACCTGTGAGAAGATGTATGTGGTACCTGTGAGAAGATGTATGTGGTACCTGTGACAAGATGCATGTGGTACCTGTGCGAAGATGCATGTGGTATCTCTCAGAAGATTCATATGGTACCTGTGAGATGTATGTGGTACCTGTGAGAAGATGGATGTGGTACCGGTGAGAAGATGCATGTGGTACCTGTGAGAAGATGCATGTGATACCCATGAGAAGATGAATGTGGCACCCATGAGAAGATGTATGTGGTACCTCTGAGAAGATGCATGTGGTACCCGTGAAAGGATGAATGTGGCACCTATGAGAGGATGTTTGTGGTACCTCTGAGAAGATGCATTTGGTACCGCTGGGAAGATTCATGTGGTACCTGTGAGAATGTGCATGTGGTACCTGTAAGAAGATGTATGTGGTACCCGTGAGAAGATGCATTTGGTACCTATGAGATGATGCATGTGGTACCCATGAGAAGATGCATGTGGTATCCATGAGAATATTTATGTGGTACCTGTGAGAAGATGTATGTGGGAACTCTGAGAAGATGCACGTGGTACCCATGAAAAGATGTATGTTTTACCCATGAGAAGATGTGTGTGGTACCTGTGAGAAGAGTTATGTGGTACTTGCGAGAAGATGCTTGTGGTACCTGTGATAAGATGTATGTGGTACCTGTGTGAAGAAGCATTTGGTACCCGTGAGAAGATGAATGTGGCACCATGAGAGGATGTAGGTGGTAGCTGCGAGAAGACCCATGTGGTACCTTCGAGAAGATGCATGTGGTACCTGTGAGAAGTTGTATCTAGTACCTTTGAGAAAATGTATGTGGTACCTGTGAGATTATGTATGTGGTACCTGTGAGAAGATGTATGTGGTACCTGTTATTAGATGCATGTGGTACCTGTCCGAAGATGTATGCGGTACCTGTGAGAAGGTGCATGTGGTACCTGTGAGAAGATGTATGTGGTACCTGTGAGAAGATGCATGTAGTTCCCGTGAGAAGATGAATGTGGCACCACAAGAAGATGTAAGTGGTAGCTGCGATAAGACCTACGTGGTACCTGTGAGAAGATGCTTGTGGTACCTGTAAGAAGATGTATGTGGTACCTGTGAGAAGATGTGTGTGGGACCTTAGAGAAGATGCACATGGTACCCATGAGAAGATGTATGTGGTACCTGTGAGAAGATGCATGTGGTACCTGTGAGAAGATGCATGTGGTACCAATGAGAAGATGCATGTGGTTCCTGTGAGAAGATGCATGTGGTACCTGTGAGAAGATGCATGTGGTATGTCTCAGAAGATTCATATGGTACCTGTGAGATGTATGTGGTACCTGTGAGTAGATGTATGTGGTACCTGTGAGAAGATGCATGTGGTACCCGTGAGAAGATGCATGTGATACCCATGAGAAGTTGAATGTGGCACCCATGAGAAGATGTATGTGGTACCTGTGAGAAGATGCATGTGGTACCCGTGAAAGGATGAATGTGGCACCTATGAGAGGATGTTTGTGGTACCTCTGAGAAGATGCATGTGGTACCACTGGGAAGATGCATGTGGTACCTGTGAGAATGTGCATGTGGTACCTGTAAGAAGATGTATGTGGTACCCGTGAGAAGATGCATTTGGTACCTATGAGATGATGCATGTGGTACCCATGAGAAGATGCATGTGGTACCCATGAGAATATTTATGTGGTACCTGTGAGAAGATGTATATGGGACCTCTGAGAAGATGCACGTGGTACCCATGAGAAGATGTATGTTTTACCCATGAGAAGATGAATGTGGCACCATGAGAGGATGTAGGTGGTAGCTGCGAGAAGACCCATGTGGTACCTGCGAGAAGATGCATGTGGTACCTGTGAGAAGATCTATGTGGTACCTGTGAGATTATGTATGTGGTACCTGTGAGAAGATGTATGTGGTACCTGTTATTAGATGCATGTGGTACATGTCCGAAGATGTATGCGGTACCTGTGAGAAGGTGCATGTGGTACCTGTGAGAAGATGTATGTGGTACCTGTGAGAAGATGCATGTAGTTCCCGTGAGAAGATGAATGTGGCACCACAAGAAGATGTAAGTGGTAGCTGCGATAAGACCTACGTGGTACCTGTGAGAAGATGCTTGTGGTACCTGTGAGAAGATGTATGTGGTACCTGTGAGAAGATGTGTGTGGGACCTTAGAGAAGATGCACATGGTACCCATGAGAAGATGTATGTGGTACCTGTGAGAAAATGTATGAGGTACCTATGAGAAGATGTATGTGGTACCAGTGAGAAGATGCATGTGGTACCTGTGAGAAGATGCATGTGGTACCCATGAGAAGATGCATGTGGTTCCTGTGAGAAGATGCATGTGGTACTTATGAGAAGATGCATGTGGTACCCATGAGATGATGAATGTGGTACCTGTGAGAAGATGCATGTGGTACCTGTGAGAAGGTGTAGGTGGTCCCCATGGGAAGATGTGTGTGGTACCGGGGAGAAGATGCATGTGGTGCTCATGAGAAGGTGCATAGGGTATCCATGAGTAGATGCATATGGTACCTGTGAGAAGATGCATGTTGTACCTCTAAGAAGAGATGCATGTCGTACTCATGAGAAGATGCATGTGGTACATGTGAGAATATGTAGGTGGTACCTGTGACAGGATGCATGTGGTACCTGTGAAAGGATGCATGTGGTACCTGTGAGAAGATGCATGTGGTACCTGTGAGAAGATGTATGTGGTACCTGTGAGAATATGCATGTGATACCCATGAGAAGATGAATGTGGCACCCATAAGAAGATGTATGTCGTACCTGTGAGAAGATGCACATGGTACCCGTGAAAAGATGAATGTGGCACCTATGAGAGGATGTTTGTGGTACCTCTGAGAAGATGTACGTGGTACCTGTGAGAAGAGGTATGTGGTACTTGCGAGAAGATGCTTGTGGTACCTGTGATAAGATGTATGTGGTACCTGTGTGAAGATGCATTTGGTACCCGTGAGAAGATGAATGTGGCACCATGAGAGGATGTAGGTGGTAGCTGCGAGAAGACCCATGTGGTACCTTCGAGAAGATGCATGTGGTACCTGTGAGAAGTTGTATCTAGTACCTTTGAGAAAATGTATGTGGTACCTGTGAGATTATGTATGTGGTACCTGTGAGAAGATGTATGTGGTACCTGTTATTAGATGCATGTGGTACCTGTCCGAAGATGTATGCGGTACCTGTGAGAAGGTGCATTTGGTACCTGTGAGAAGATGTATGTGGTACCTGTGAGAAGATGCATGTAGTTCCCGTGAGAAGATGAATGTGGCACCACAAGAAGATGTAAGTGGTAGCTGCGATAAGACCTACATGGTACCTGTGAGAAGATGCTTGTGGTACCTGTAAGAAGATGTATGTGGTACCTGTGAGAAGATGTGTGTGGGACCTTAGAGAAGATGCACATGGTACCCATGAGAAGATGTATGTGGTACCTGTGAGAAGATGCATGTGGTACCTGTGAGAAGATGCATGTGGTACCAATGAGAAGATGCATGTGGTTCCTGTGAGAAGATGCATGTGGTACCTGTGAGAAGATGCATGTGGTATCTCTCAGAAGATTCATATGGTACCTGTGAGATGTATGTGGTACCTGTGAGTAGATGTATGTGGTACCTGTGAGAAGATGCATGTGGTACCCGTGAGAAGATGCATGTGATACCCATGAGAAGATGAATGTGGCACCCATGAGAAGATGTATGTGGTACCTGTGAGAAGATGCATGTGGTACCCGTGAAAGGATGAATGTGGCACCTATGAGAGGATGTTTGTGGTACCTCTGAGAAGATGCATGTGGTACCGCTGGGAAGATGCATGTGGTACCTGTGAGAATGTGCATGTGGTACCTGTAAGAAGATGTATGTGGTACCCGTGAGAAGATGCATTTGGTACCTATGAGATGATGCATGTGGTACCCATGAGAAGATGCATGTGGTACCCATGAGAATATTTATGTGGTACCTGTGAGAAGATGTATATGGGACCTCTGAGAAGATGCACGTGGTACCCATGAGAAGATGTATGTTTTACCCATGAGAAGATGTGCGTGGTACCTGTGAGGAGAGGTATGTGGTACTTGTGAGAAGATGCTTGTGGTACCTGTGATAAGATGTATGTGGTACCTGTGTGAAGATGCATGTGGTACCCGTGAGAAGATGAATGTGGCACCATGAGAGGATGTAGGTGGTAGCTGCGAGAAGACCCATGTGGTACCTGCGAGAAGATGCATGTGGTACCTGTGAGAAGTTGTATGTAGTACCTTTGAGAAGATCTATGTGGTACCTGTGAGATTATGTATGTGGTACCTGTGAGAAGATGTATGTGGTACCTGTTATTAGATGCATGTGGTACATGTCCGAAGATGTATGCGGTACCTGTGAGAAGGTGCATGTGGTACCTGTGAGAAGATGTATGTGGTACCTGTGAGAAGATGCATGTAGTTCCCGTGAGAAGATGAATGTGGCACCACAAGAAGATGTAAGTGGTAGCTGCGATAAGACCTACGTGGTACCTGTGAGAAGATGCTTGTGGTACCTGTGAGAAGATGTATGTGGTACCTGTGAGAAGATGTGTGTGGGACCTTAGAGAAGATGCACATGGTACCCATGAGAAGATGTATGTGGTACCTGTGAGAAAATGTATGAGGTACCTATGAGAAGATGTATGTGGTACCAGTGAGAAGATGCATGTGGTACCTGTGAGAAGATGCATGTGGTACCCATGAGAAGATGCATGTGGTTCCTGTGAGAAGATGCATGTGGTACTTGTGAGAAGATGCATGTGGTACCCATGAGATGATGAATGTGGTACCTGTGAGAAGATGCATGTGGTACCTGTGAGAAGGTGTAGGTGGTCCCCATGGGAAGATGTATGTGGTACCGGGGAGAAGATGCATGTGGTGCTCATGAGAAGGTGCATAGGGTATCCATGAGTAGATGCATATGGTACCTGTGAGAAGATGCATGTTGTACCTCTAAGAAGAGATGCATGTCGTACTCATGAGAAGATGCATGTGGTACATGTGAGAATATGTAGGTGGTACCTGTGACAGGATGCATGTGGTACCTGTGAAAGGATGCATGTGGTACCTGTGAGAAGATGCATGTGGTACCTGTGAGAAGATGTATGTGGTACCTGTGAGAATATGCATGTGATACCCATGAGAAGATGAATGTGGCACCCATAAGAAGATGTATGTCGTACCTGTGAGAAGATGCACATGGTACCCGTGAAAAGATGAATGTGGCACCTATGAGAGGATGTTTGTGGTACCTCTGAGAAGATGTACGTGGTACCTGTGAGAAGAGGTATGTGGTACTTGTGAGAAGATGCTTGTGGTACCTGTGATAAGATGTATGTGGTACCTGTGATAAGATGTATGTGGTACCCATGAGAAGAGGAATGTGGCACCATGAGAGGATGAAGGTGGTAGCTGCGAGAAGACCCATGTGGTACCTGCGAGAAGATGCATGTGGTACTTGTGAGAAGTTGTATATGGTACCTTTGAGAAGATGTATGTGGGACCTTAGAGATGATGCACATGGTACCCATAAGAAGATGTATGTGGTACCTGTGAGATGATGTATGTGGTACCTGTGAGAAGATGTATGTGGTACCTGTGAGAAGATGCATGTGGTACCTGTCCGAAGATGTATGTGGTACCTGTGAGAAGATGCTTGGGGTATCCATGAGAAGATGAATTTGGCACCATGAGAAGATGTAGGTTGTAGCTGCGAGAAGACGCATGTGGTACCTGCGAGAAGATGCATGTGGTACCTGTGAGAAGATGCATGTGGTACCTGTGAGAAGATGCATGTGGTACCTGTGAGAAGATGAATGTGGCACCATGAGAAGATGTAGGTGGTAGCTGCGAGAAGACGCATGTGGTACCTGTGAGAAGATGTATGTGGTACCTGTGAGAAGATGTATGTGGGACCTTAGATAATATGCACATGGTACCCATGAGTAGATGTACATGGTACCTGTGAGAAAATGTATGTGGTACATATGAGAAGATTATGTGGTACCTGTGAGAAGATGCATGTGGTACCCATGAGAAGATGCATGTGGTACCCTTGAGAAGATGCATGTGGTACCCATGAGAAGAAGCATGTGGAACCTCAGAGAAGATGTACGTGGTACTGGTGAGAAGATGCATGTGGGACATCAGAGAAGATGCACATGGTACCCATGAGAAGATGTACATGGTACCCATGAGAAGATGCATGTGGTACTTGTAAGAAGATGCATGTGGTACCTGTGAGAAGATGTAAGTGGTACCCATGAGAAGATGTATGTGGTACCTGTGAGAAGATGCATGTAGTACCCATAAGAAGATGAATGTGGCACCATGAGAAGATGTAAGTGGTAGCTGCGAGAAGACCCATGTGGTACCTGTGAGAAGATGCTTGTGGTACCTGTGAGAAGATGTATGTGGTACCTGTGAGAAGATGTATGTGGGACCTTAGAGAAGATGCACATGGTATCCATGAGAAGATGTATGTGGTACCTGTGAGATGATGTATGTGGTACCTGTGAGAAGATGTATGTAGGACCTTAGAGAAGATGCACATGGTACCCATGAGAAGATGTATGTGGTACCTGTGAGAAAATGTATGTGGTACCTATGAGAAGATGTATGTGGTACTTGTGAGAAGATGCATGTGGTACCCATGAGAAGATACATGTGGTACCCTTGAGAAGATGCATGTGGTACCCATGAGAAGATGCATGTGGGACCTCAGAGAAGATGTATGTGGTACCGGTGTGAAGATGCATGTGGGACCTCAGAGAAGATGCACATGGTACTCATGAAAAGATGTACATGGTAACTATGAGAAGATGCATGTGGTGCTTGTAAGAAGATGCACGTGGTACCTGTGAGGAGATGTATGCGGTACCTGTGAAAAGATGTCTGTGGTACTCTGAGAAGATGCATGTGGTATTCAAGAGAAGATGCATGTGGTACCCATGAGAAGATGTATGTGGTGCCCGTGAGAAGATGTATGTGGTACCTCTGAGAAGCTGCATGTGGTATCCAAGAGAAGATGCAAGTGGTACCCATGAGAAGATGTATGTGGTACCTGTGAGAAGATGTATGTGGTACCTCTGAGAAGATGCATGTGGTATCCAAGAGAAGATGCAAGTGGAATTCATGAGAAGATGCATGTGATGCATATGAGAAGATGTATGTGGTACCTGTGAGATGTATGTGGTACCTCTGAGACAATGTATGTGGTACTCTGAGAAGATTCATGTGGTACCAATGAGAAGATGTATGTGGTACTTTTGAGAAGATGCACGTGGTACCCGTGAGATGGTGCATGTGGTACCCGTGAGAAGATGTATGTGGTTCCTCTGAGAAGATGTATGTGCTACCACTGAGAAGATGTATGTGCTACCTCTGAGAAGATGCATGTGGTACCCAATAGAAGATACATGTGGTACCTGTGGCAAGTGGCATGTGATACCCAAGATAAGATGTATTTGGTACCTGTGAGAAGATGCATGTGGTACCTGTGAGAATATGCATGTGGTACACATCGGAAGATGTATATGGTACCCATAAGAAGATGCATGTGTTACCCTTGAGAAGATGCATGTGGTACCTGTGAGAAGATGTATGTGGTACCTCTGAGAAGATGCATGTGGTACCCGTGACACAATGCATGTGGTACCCATGAGAAGATGTATGTGGTACCAGTGAGAAGATGTATGTGGTACCAGTGAGAAGATGTATGTGGTACCCATTAGAAGATGTATGTGGTACCAGTGAGAAGATGCATGCAGTACCAGTGAGAAGATGCATTCGGTACCCGTGAGAAATTGCATGCCGTACCTGTGAGAAGTTGTATGCGGTACCCATGAAAAGATGTATGCCATACACGTGAGAAGATGTATGTTATACCTGTGAGAAGGTGCATGTGGTACTCATAACAAGTGCTTGTGGCACCCGTGAGAAGTTGTATGTGATACCTGTGAGAAGATGCATGTGGTACCCATAAGAAGATGCATGTGGTACCTATGAGAAGATGTATGTTGTACCTGAGAGAAGGTGCATGTGGTACTCATAACAAGTGCATGTGGCACCCGTGAGAAGATGTATGTGGCACCTGTGAGAAGATGTATGTGCTACCTGTGAGAAGATGCATGTGGTACTCATAACAAGTGCATGTTGCACCTGTGAGATGTATGTGGTACCTGTGAGAAGATGCACGTTGTACTCACAACAAGTGCATGGGGCACCCGTGAGAAGATGTATGTGGTACCTATGAGAAGATGTATGCGGTACCTGTGAGAAGATGTATGTGCTGCAAGAGCAAGACCTAACCACACCGAGAATAAGAAATAAGGATCATAAAAGTCCAAACTGAGTCTGATAAAGGTGCAATAACTGACATGCCACCAAATGAGTAATAGTTATTGAGTTGTAGGGATCTAAGATATAGCCGGTTGGAAGTATTTGCAATTAAAGTCAGCCTCATGCAGCATACCTTTAACTTGGCACCTGTATCTGACTCCTAGCACAACTCAAGTGTGGAGCAGTGCAGGGTGTGGTGGCTGCATAGCATCATGGCTGCCTACGACTCGTCCAGTGGTAATGTTATTATCTTATTACACACACCTACACAAATCTCTTTGTTAACACTAGACGCAAAGATACTCACATGGACTTGCATTTGCTCTGGGTTTAGTATGTAATCAACACATTCAAGAAGGAGATATACTCCCCTAAGTACCTGTAAGGAGGGTTGGGAGGAACTCGCGGAGTTTCACTCGTGGAATTATGCTGAGTTACATATAATCTCTGTGAGGTTCCATGGAGTTCCACCAACAGGTGGAAAATATGCATGTCAGGCGTGAGCAGCGCTGAAAAATCAGAGCGCGCCGCGCCATGTGTTGCTTAAGAGCGTGCGGCCATTCAAGTGGATTTCACTGCTTCAATTACAAAATCTACTCGAGCGACAGCAAATCTACTCAAGAAGCGGCCCTCTCACTGCGACCACTTGTGGCTCGTGCGCGCATTTATGGAGCCTGCGGGAAAGATTTCCACCACGTAGCGTTTGGCGAAATTCATCCGGAACTCTGCATTACAAGAGTAGTTCGGAGTCGCCAAATTCCACCAGTCCCGTGGGCCATATGAAAGATTCCGCCCACCCATGCGGCTGTGAGGCAAAGTCAGTGGCTGGGTCCACTGGCGCAGATGTTGGGCTGGTACCCAAACGACCTGCCCTTGGAACTTCCAAGATGTGTATAGCTGAGATAATCTGTGGGTCGATCCAAAACGTAAATGACAAGCAGAGCTAACCTGAAGAAGGCTGCCAAAAAATCCTGTGTGTATATGGCATTACAGTATGTCTTATATTTCTTCATCACAAAAGGATGGCAGTCAGCTGAAAGTGTTTCCAGGCCAGGCCTAAAAATACATTGTTATTATTCGAGCTGTAAATTAGATTTCTGTATTGAATAGGCTGTCTCAGTGCCGCAATGTATACAGATAAACATTATATTTATACATAATGTTGCCACAAATAACATTGGAATATATATGCTAAGTAAGTACCAGAAAGCATGCTCAACTACGCTGTTTTCATTCTTGGCTTGCCTGTGCAAACATGCTATTTAATTTATCTGTAAAAGGGTGTGAAACCTCTCGACCCGCATTTATTTTTTAGCAACTAATTTTAAACCCAGTTTAGCAGAACTGGCCTCGCTGGGCCTCTGCAGATAGGACATTTCCAATTACTGATTATTTCACCTTGTACGTATGTTTAGACGTGAAGGGCAGTCCAATAAAACTCAGAAGGCAGGGGTCTGTTTCGATGTTTTTATCCAAATGGTGCCTTCTTCCGAACTCTATAAAATGCAATTACACCCTTTTTCCTAAAAGAAGCAGATGGAATAAGTGAGGGCCAGGACAGATTTAATGTATAAAAATGCAACAAGGAGCGTTCATTCTTCCAAGGTGCCCAGGTTAATGCATAATTGCATTTCCTAGGCGAGAGAATTTGCACCCTCCCACCCTGAAATATGCATGTGTATTTTTATTGCATGTTTTTGCACAGCGCTCACAATGCTGGTGGCTGCTTCAGGCCGCTGTTCCCATAGGCTGCCAGGGTAGTGGTGGGTGGTTACAGAAGAGGAAAAAGACTATCAAAAGTAAAAAAAAAGCATTAAAAATGGAATAGGTCTCGCCTTTCATTAAGTTAAAGCCATTTGCTTTGCTATACAATACCATTAGCAAATCAAATGGCTTTAACTTAATCAAAGGCGAGACTTATTGCATTTTCAATGCTTGTTCTATTCGTGTAACTCTTCCATGTCCTCTCCCCCTACAATCCTTGCCAAACATCACTTCAACCTGCACCTGCGACTATCCTTAGTGAGGGCCGAGCAGCCTTAATCTGCTCTGTAAAGCCTCGTCCGCCCGGTAGCACCCCTTGTCGTCCATCTGCTCTACGGAGCTAGTTGTTTCTTTACATCAGAGCTCTTGCCGCCTCCTACTCCACTTCTTTTAGTTGCACCCACCTTCTTATCCCCCGCCCGCGTGACTCCGCTTTGGGATCAATGGATTTCGTCCTTGTCTTTCATGCACCTGTCTAATGTTCCTCCTATCGTAGCTGTGCTGGTAGCTTCTTGCACCCTCCTCCTTGCCCTGACTCCTTCAGATGATGTGGGTCTGTGCTGTGCATGCCCACCTCTTCCAAATTTGGCTGCATTCAATTCTGCCTTCATCACTGGGGCGCACAGCTGTGGTGTGTCAGCAGTGGTGTGTCAGCAGTGGTGTGTCAGCAGTGGTGTGTCGTCAGCAGTGGTGTGTCAGCAGCAGTGGTGTGTCAGCAGTGATGTGTCAGCAGTGGTGTGTCAGAAGTGGTGTGTCAGCAGTGAAGTGCACAGCAGTGGTGTGTCAGCAGTGAGGCACACAGCAGTAGCGTGTCAGCAGTGGTGTCTCAGCAGTGGCGTGTCAGCAGTGGTGTGTCAGCAGTGAAGTGCACAGCAGAGGTGTGTCAGCAGTGAGGTGCACAACAGTGGCTTGTCGGCAGTGGGGTGCACAGAAGGGGTCAGCAGTGATGTATCAGCAGTGGTGTGTCAGTAGCGGCGTCAGCAGTGATGTGTCAGCAGTGGTGTGTCAGCAGCGATGTTTGAACAGCAATGTGTCAGCAGTGGTGTGGCAACAGTGGTGTGTCAGCAGCGGCATGTCAGCAGCAGTGTATCAGCAGCGGTGTGTCAGGAGCGACGTGTCAGCAGCAGCGTGTCAGCAGCGGGGTGTCAGCAGCGGGGCGTCAGCAGTGGGGTGTCAGCAGCGGTGTGTGGGCAGTGGGGTGTCAGCAGTGGTGTGTCAGCAGCGGCATGTCAGCAGTGGTGTATCAACAGCGATGTGTCAGCAGTGGTGTGTCAGCAGCGGCATGTCAGCAGCAGTGTATCAGCAGCGGTGTGTCAGGAGCGACGTGTCAGCAGCAGCGTGTCAGCAGCGGGGTGTCAGCAGCGGGGTGTCAGCAGTGGGGTGTCAGCAGTGGGGTAGCAGCGGTGTGTCAGCAGTGGGGTGTCAGCAGTGGTGTGTCAGCAGCGGCATGTCAGCAGTTGTGTGTCAGCAGTGGTGTGTCAGCAGTGGTGTCAGCAGTGGCGTGTCAGCAGTGGTGTTTCAGCAGTGGTGTCAGCAGCGGCGTGTCAGCAGCGGCGTGTCAGCAGTGGTGTGCCAGCAGTGGTGTCAGCAGCGGCGTGTCAGCAGTGGTGTGTCAGCAGTGGTGTCAGCAGCGGCGTGTCAGCAGTGGTGTGTCAGCAGTGGTGTGTCAGCAGTGGTGTCGGACTAATGGCCACATCCTGTACAGTAGGGGGGACCAGGTCACTGACGCCAGTTGCAAGCTTGAGCTTCTTTGCATTTAGAGCCCCGACGTGCCACTGCCTCCTAGCTCTCAGATCAGAACACAGTGAGATAGTAGGTGTAATAAGCACTCAGCCACTGCGGTCACTTCCCATCATCGTATAACGATGATCAAATTGCATTTGGGAGACCGCATGATCTCGTAATTTATGGAAGACGATCCAGGGCCACGCAGAACTTAAGCCGTCAGCCATACCACGGAGACTTGTGACGTGTTTCCTACACAAAAAGCATGGTGTGTGTCAGAATGGTTAAATGGAGAGCAGCTTGTCACATAGGCACAGCGAGTGAGTTTTCATCCGGCTGGTGTGTAGTGTGTGATGAGGAACTGTCCTGCACGCATGCAGCGCTTTGTCTCATTCCCCGTCAGTGCCTGCTAGCATGTCCGGCCCCTGTCGGTTGTAGTGTCCAAGAGTCTGCAGTGTACAGATGCGAGGCTTGTTGAGGAGTTTTTCTGCACATGTGCAGCATAGGACGAGAAGCCGCCATGCACGCGTGTAGTGCCTGTTAATGAGCTAAGCATACAGAGATACAGCGAGTGAAAAAGCATGAACAAAAAGTAAGTTAAAACAAGTTAGGAACACTGACAGAAAAAAAGAATAAAAGGGAAAGCTAATTTTTTTTTAAAAGCACGAACACTAAAGTTAGTTAAAGCACACAACAGTGAAATCCTTTTTTAAAAAAAAAACAGATGGCCCAAGCTAGTTAAAGCACATGTTATGTTGTTATGTTATAGGTTTGTTGAGCGCGACAGCTGCCCCAGCAACGGGGCGTCCCGGCGCTAGGAACCATGGCATAACCTGTGGGGGAGGGAGAAAGGTTTATAGGGGTGGGAAGAGGTGGGTTTTGATTGCTTTGCGAAAAGCGGACATATTGTCGAGGCCACGGATGTGGAGGGGAAGGGAGTTCCAAAGTTTTGCTCCCAGCAGTCTGAAGGAGCGGCCCCCTATGCGGCAGAATTTCGTGCGGGGAACCACTACTAAGTGCTGCCCCGTAGAACGCAAATGGCGTTGGGGGGTGTACAGTGTTAAAAGCGGGCGGAGGAGTTCGGGGCCATCCATTTTCAGGATTTTAAAAGCCGTGGTCAGGGCTTTAAATTGGATGCGGGCTTCCACAGGAAGCCAGTGAAGTCTGTGTATGGTGGCTCTAGCAGAACACCTTCTAGGGAGGCCTACTATTGCTCTGGCCGCAGCGTTCTGTATTAGCTGGAACCTGATTGTCTCGGCTTTATTGGCGCCCAGGAGTAGGACACTTGCGTAGTCTAATCTAGCCAGGATAGTGGATTGGACAATGAGCTGCCGTGTTTTGTGGTCAAAGAAGCCTAGAATAGGATTGAGGCTTCTCAGCAACCCGATGCAGGTAGCCGCTACTTTTTTTGTATGAGTCTGATAGTTCAGTGCGGAGTCGAGCCATACACCCAAGTTTTTGACCAAAGATTTGGGAGGGGGGGTTGGGCCCAACAGGGGGGGCCACCAGTAGTCGTTCCAGCAGCTGGGGTTCTTGCCTAGGAGTAGCACCTCGGTTTTCCCTGCATTCAGTTGTAAACAGTTTGCAGTCATCCAGTTGGCGACTGCCGCCAGTCCATCCCTAAATCTTGTGGCGGAAGTGGGGGGCACCTCCGTCAGGGTGATTACCAGCTGTGTGTCGTCGGCGTACGACACCAGCGTGAGACCCCATTCCCTGGCCACTGCCGCAAGGGGCTGCATGTACAGATTAAAAAGGGATGGACTGAGGGAAGAGCCCTGCGGGACTCCCTGGCCTATAGTCTGAGGTTGGGAAATAAATGGGGGGGCTGACACACGGAAGGACCTGCCCGTAAGGAACGATCGGAACCTCTCAAGTGCCAGTTCCTGGATTCCAATACTTTCCAGACGGCTTAGAAGGATATTATGGGAAACCGTGTCAAAGGCTGCGCTGAGATCAAGTAGTATCAGCGCAGCACTCTGACCGGAGTCCATAATCTTCCGGAGGTGTTCGGTGGTGGAAAGAAGGGCAGACTCCGTACTGTGCCCAGGCCTAAACCCGTGTTGGGAGGGGTCTAAGATGTTATTTTCTGCTAGGTGGTTCATGAGTACTGTATTAGCGTGGGTCTCTGCCAGTTTGGATACCCAGGGGAGCAGTGATACGGCCTATAGTTCTCCGGTTTAGTGGGGTCTAGGGTGGGTTTCTTGATAATAGGATTTACCCATGCTTGTTTCCAACAGGTGGGTACTGTAGCCGATGAAAAGGAAAGATTGAGAAGTGTGGCCAGCGAGGGGAGAAAAAAGTCTAGGGCTCCTAAAAAATAAGCTGGTCTCATGGGATCTGAGGGGGCGCCAGATTTCACCCTTCTGCAAAATTTAGCTAGGTCCTCGTGAGAGATAGCTGGCAGATGGGTGAGCCTGGGTCCCTTGAAGGGGCAGTTAGGAGGGCTGGTGTAGTTGGAGGGGTTTGGTGAGAAGGAATTGTAAATTTTCCTCACCTTATCAGTAAAGAACATGGCGAGGTCTTCGCACTGTTGGGTGGAGGAAATAATCGAGGCAGGGTTGCCCCGAGTTTGTAGCTTTTGAACTAATTTAAAGATTGTTTTAGTGGGGTTGGAACTGGAGTCAATTTCCTTGGCATAGAAGGAAGCGCGGGCAGTGCGTATAGCTTTGTGATATATTTTGAGTGAGGTCAGATAAGAGTTTTTGTCCTCGTCCTTGTATTCTTTCCTCCATTGGCGTTCCGCTCTTTTGCATTTTTTTCTCAATGTTTTTAAGTTCTCGTCATACCATGGATTAGATGGGGTAGTACGTCCTCTAGTCCATTTGGCCGGTATGAGAGTATCAAGTCCTTTGGTAATCCATGCTTGGAAAGCGGCATATGACGCATTAACGTTGTTTGTGATTTCAAAGTTAAGTTCTCCTAATCTGGCCAGAAGGTCCAAATTCTGGAGTTTGTGCCAGGGTCTTTTGAGGCAAGAAGTAGGTGTCGCCCTGTTGGGTTGGGTGGCGACCGAGGTCGCGACTGTGACGAGGAAGTGGTCAGTCCAACCCATGGGTTTAGGTGGATCCGCATTAGCTCCCAGGATATTGGTAAAGACCGGGTCAAGTAGGTGCCCGGCAGAGTGGGTAGAAGATTGTATAAGGGGGGTGAGTTGCAAGGCTGTTAGGTCAGCCAGGAGGTTGCTGATGATTGGATCCGAAATGGTATCAAAATGAAGGTTTAAATCCCCTAAGATCGTAAAATTAGTGGAGCTAGCGACCAACGCATGAGCTGACTCTAGGAGCTCCTCAATGAATTTGGAGGAAGGTCCAGGGGGTCTATAGATAAAAAGGCCAGATAGGGAAAAGTGAGGGCTAATGGTGATTTTAAAACGGGCACATTCACATCCCGTAATGTTTTCCTTTAAGAAAGAGCAAGAGTAAGCTGTTCTATAAATGGCGGCAATGCCACCTCCTCTAGAGTCTCTGTTAATGGAGGTCATAGAGAACCCCTCCGGTAACGTTAGGTTAGGAATGCTAGTCAGTTCGTCCTTGAGCCAGGTTTCACTTAAGAACATGATGTCTGGGTTTTCGTCTACCAGTAGAGTTTTCACCTCCGCATGGTGTTTGACCAGGGACCGGACATTTAGCTGGGAAATAATGAGCGAGGTCTGGTTCCTTCTAATGGCTTTGTGTCGGATAAGTTGTGGCTCAGGGATGTATAAGTTACAGGAGTTGCACTGAAGAGCAGTCTGACCAATGCAGCTCTCTAGCTTGTAACAGCGTTGGCCTGGGTTGAGGGAAAGGAGATGATCTTTGTCATAGTGATGAGCCGTCCGTATTTGTTGGGCAGGGTGGCTGGCGAGAGGCGATGACTTGGCGAGGACGGGCGAAGACGGGCTTGCCTTAGGCGTGCCCGCTGCGCCCGCCCGCTGCACGTACGGTGGTTGCACATTATTTGAGGGGGAGAAAGAGGGCGGGGGCGTGGCCTCGGAGTGGGCGTGGCCTTGCGCCTCGCCGGCAATGGCGATCTTGTTTGTGTCCTCGTTCGATCCTACAAACAGCGTTAGATCCGCTGTGAGGTGAGTGAGGGGTTTAAACACTGAAGTCCAAATTGTGCCAGGAGACAGTGCAATGTTAAAATACAAAGATTATTTGTGACAATTCAATTTTAAAAACAGGATCGTAGATCTCCCGGCTTCCGCCTCAGGAGTGTGCTAGGTTCATGACAGTATAACCTCTTTAAAAGACAAGCCGCGCCAGAGAAATGTAAGGCGCATCAGACTTTGTTGAAGATAAACGCGGTAATACCAAAAAAAAGTGCTTAGCGGATAATTAGGAGACACTGTCTCCTGTCACAAGTAAAAGATCCAATCCTGGTGGGCGGGGCCTAATAGAAAAAAAAAAATGAAAGTGAAAGCTCGTTTTTTAAACAAAGCACAAACACTAAAGTTAGTTAAAGCGCACAACAGGGAAATCTAAGTAAAAACAACAAACCAGAAGTAAAAGATCCAATCCCGGTGGGAGGGGCCAAAAGCGGACAGGGTGGCAACCCTCAGTATAATGATTGCCTCCCGTGTAATCATAACACTGGGTTTTGCAAAATCCATGACGCAAAAATCAATGGCGAGTGCAGAGCATGCGCTGCTAACGCCAGGCGAGACCTAAAAAGGACAAGAGGTGAGTCGTTCTGCTGCCCAAAGTGTTTTCATCCCTTTCGGATCTTTCCCAAAGTCTCTTTCCTGGGGGAGGGGCTGTGGGTGGAGCATCCGCAGGCTTGAGACCTAAGAGTGTGTTTTTAGAGCTGGTTAGCCCCAAGGCCAGAGCAGTTGGCAATGTCATTACCCCCAAATAGCCCCATGTCACGTGTGAGGGCACTCCCTTATCTAATACTCGCTTGTGACGCAACATAATATGGCACTCAGGGGTGTATGGTTTTGCTTTTTGGCGATGTAGAATTGGGTCTAAAATCCAAGGACAGGAGGTCTTTTGGCAGCTTTTCCAGCACCCCAAAAACGATGTGTTACTCTCTACTGGAGGAGTCCAACTATCCTGAAACATGTGTCTAGCAATACACAGCACTGACTGCACCAACAAGGATAAAAAATATAGACTGTCCCTGAAGTAAGTGTCATCATGCACTGCATTTACCATGATGCATTGGGTCGAAATGAGCAGCGGCGATTTCTTCATGAGGGCGGGGGAGCGTCGCCCCATCTGCCCGCTGCCAGCCATACTAAAAAAATGTGAATATTAAAATGTTTTAATTCCCATTTTTTTATTCGCAAAGCACACACGGCCGTCAGCCTGCCCAGGAGCCGATGGGGTAACAGAGGGGCATGTCCTCTGTTGTTTGGAGGACTGGTGAACCGCTGACCAGACACTGCAAAGTGCGCAAGTCAGTTTGGCTGGCTGCCTTGAGCTTTCCAAAGTAACATGCACTCTTTGCAGGTCTCCATCAAGCTGTCTGCGACAGCTTGGTGGAGACCATGCACAGGCCCACAGGGCCTAAAGGAGCATCCAGCCAGGACGCGCCATCCAATCCAGGTGCTGCTCTCATACAGCATGAGAGCAGCGTCTGCATTGGTTAGGTACGTTTCTGTTTCCACTGGAGCTCGTCAGAGCCACGGACTGCGAAGTCACAGAGGATGCAGTACAGGTAAGTGGATTTATTTATTTTTAAATTTCATTTTAATGCATACAAGTGTTTTTAAATCTATTCTTTTTTAATGTATATGTGTTGTGGGATGCAGAGGGGCACTTTGCTCGCCTCACCACTTTTATATGTTACCAGCCGCTCCTGGAATTGAGGCAGAGTGCTCCCACCCTGTTTGTTTGAAAAGGACACAAAGGTGCCGATTCCGATCTGGGTCGGAAAGCACTCCGAACGAGTCGGAGCCGGACCCCTACAGTCCGACCGAGCGAGTATGATGCGCACGTAGGCTGTCGGACTCGGTTCGGTCGGACTTCCATAAAAGTCAATGGGAGCCAGTTCTACGACGCATACATGCGCTCCCATTGACTGAATGGGTACGTCTCGAACAAGTGCGCCCCCTACAGTGGGTACGTGTCGGTGCCATCCGCGCTGTACATGCCTGTGTGGGGGAGACCCATGGGTCTCCCCCTGTGTGCAAGTCGTACAGCTACGGGTGTCGGGGGTCCAACGAGGACCCCCGAAGTCCAACTCCGGGAGCTTTTGCGAGCCGGATGCTCCGACTCGGTCGAGCTGTCGGATTCTAGCATTGTACTCGTTTGGTCGAGTATTGTCTCCATTGCGCGCATCGGTATGCGTGCGACCGAGTCGGACGGATCGGGTTGGAGCCGGGAACGAGTCGGTCGGAGAATTCGCGCATCTTCGCATCGTACTTCGTCGTCCGTACCCGTGTACGGATCGGTCGGAAAAGAAGCATCAGAATCGGATCCGCTACAGCCAAACCCGATTCGGTGCCCTTCCAACCGAGATCGGAATCGGCCCTAAAGTGTCATCTGCTTGGTGAGGGAAGCATCTGCCCATGGGTCTGGTTGTGCCACACATAGAGGGGGTTCAGTTCTGCCCCTTGCTTTACAGAGAGCCAATGAGAAAACATGATTGACAGGCTCGGGTTTTGTGCTTGTTAGAAGTGAGCTATTTTCAGATATACTGGAAGGGGATCATACATGCTGTTGAGTCAAGACTTCAACTTTTTTCCAACCCTGGACATGTGAGCATCTGACTCAAGACTTCCTCTTACTTTTATATATCACCATCTAACTCAAGACTCCATAATATATCAACATCTGACTCAAGACTATGTCTTAGTTATTATACTTTAACGTCTGACTCAAGACTCCATCTTACTTTATATCACCATCTAACTCAAGACTCCACAGTAAATCAACGTCTAACTCTAGACTCCATCTTACATTTTATACGTCATCATCTGCCTCAAGACTCCATCTTACTTTACATCACCATCTAACTCAAAACTCTACAGTATATCAACATCGAACTCTAGACTCCATCTTCCATTTGATACATCATCATCTGCCTCAAGACTCCATCTTACTTTACATCGCCCTCTAACTCAAGGCTCCACAGTACATCAACGTCTGACTCAAGACTCCATCTTACTTTACATCACCATCTAACTCAAGACTCTACAGTATATCAACGTTGAACTCTAGACTCCATCTTACATTTTATACGTCATCATCTGCCTCAAGACTCCATCTCACTTTACATCACCATCTAACTCAAGACTCCACAGTACATCAACGTCTGACTAAAAACTCGATCTTACTTTACATCACCATCTAACTCAAGACTCTACAGTATATCAACGTCGAACTCTAGACTCCATCTTACTTTATATCACCATCTAACTCAAGACTCCACAGTAAATCAACGTCTAACTCTAGACTCCATCTTACATTTTATACGCCATCATCTGCCTCAAGACTCCATCCTACTTTACATCACCATCTAACTCAAGACTCTACAGTATATCAACATTGAACTCTAGACTCCATCTTCCATTTGATACGTCATCATCTGCCTCAAGACTCCATCTTACTTTACATCGCCCTCTAACTCAAGGCTCCACAGTACATCAACGTCTGACTCAAGACTCCATCTTACTTTACATCACCATCTAACTCAAGACTCTACAGTATATCAACATCGAACTCTAGACTCCATCTTACATTTTATACGTCATCATCTGCCTCAAGACTCCATCTAACTTTACATCACCATCTAACTCAAGACTCCACAGTACATCAACGTCTGAATAAAAACTCGATCTTACTTTACATCACCATCTAACTCAAGACTCTACAGTATATCAACGTTGAACTCGAGACTCCATCTTACATTTTATACGTCATCAACTGCCTCAAGACTCCAACTTACTTTACATCACTATCTAACTCAAGACTCCACAGTACATCAACATCTGACTCAAGACTCCACAGTATATCAACGTCTAACTCAAGACTCCATCTTACATGTTATACGTCATCATCTGCCTCAAGACTCCATCTTACTTTACATCACCATCTAACTCAAGACTCCACAGTACATCAATGTCTGACTCAAGACTCCATCTTACTTTACTTCACCATCTAACTCAAGACTCTACAGTATATCAACATCTGACTCAAGAGTCCATTTTACTTTTTTATATATCAACATCTGACTCAAGACAATATATTGCTTCTTATGCATAAGCATCTGACTCAAGACTCCATCTTATGTTTTATACATCAGCATTTGACTTAATACTCCATCTTGATTTCTATATGCCATCATCTGATTCAAGAGTTCATTTTACTTTTAACATTTCACAAGACTCCATCTTACACTTCATATATCAGCATCTGACTCAATACTCAATATTATGGTGACATCTAATAAGCACTAGGCCTGGGCAAAATTTAAATTACGCCACATAATTTGCAAATTTTGCATTATGCATGTTACACGAAATTCCACCTTCAAGCCTTTTGGCATCAGTTTGCGTTATTCACAGTTAAAGTTTACCACAATTTGTGGGAACAATGTACTGCAAATGCACAAGAACAACCAATGTTCTTCGCCACGCTCTTGTTTAAATGCATCCTCCTTCCAAAAGTTGATGCGGGGATGCATTTTGCTCTAAAACATAGCGTAAAATAACGGATTTGCATTTTGCGTAATTACACGGAATTTTACCTAATTTTGCTGTAGTTCTGCATAATTACACCAAAGTAAATTACCCAAATTTTGCACACCCCGGGCTCAAGACACCATCTTACTGTTTGGATATCAGTATCTGACTCAAGACTTCATAATATACAAGCATCTGACTCAAGACTCCATCTTACTTTGTATATATCAGTATCTGACTCAAGACCCCATGTAATGTCATCGTCTGACTGAAAACTCCATCTTATTTTTTATATATGTGTGCTCACTCAAGACTCCGCAACATGTCAGCATCTGACTCAAGACTCCATAATATGTCAGCATCTGACTCAAGACTCCATAATATGTCAACTTCTGACTCAAGACTCCGCAACATGTCAGCATCTGACTCAAGACTCCATAATATGTCAACGTCTGACTCAAGACTCCACAACAAGTCAGCATCTGACACAAGACTCCATAATTTTTATGTTTTTTATTTTTTTATTTACTTATAAAATTTTATATAGCGCGAACGTGACCCACGAGGGTATCAGAGCGCTTTACAGTATAAGAACATAAATGGATGAGGAGGTATACACACACTCAAAAGTGTCCCTTCGTACATAAGAATTATAAAATATATGAATAACAAACATAGAGGACCGAGAAACTGCAGGACGTTGTACAATAGACAGTTAGTGAACATTAGGTGATTGTTCTAGCAAACATACATATTAAGACCTCAATCGATTCACAATAGATATAAAGTGTAAAGAAAAACCGAGGGTGACCCAGAGCCGGCTAAGCGTTACATTACATGCAGTTATTGAGCAGTATGAGCTGTGATAGTAGTCTTACAAAAAAATAGTCTCGTCCATTCCACCTGAGATAGGTAATGGCATTCGGATCATAAAGATGACTCGATGACATCCTAGAGTTGAAAGTTAAGGCATGTATTTGTTCATTAGAAGTATTTTTACTTCTTTTTTGAAGGCGATAAGGGAAGTGATTCCACGCACTACTGGAGGTAAGGAGTTCAAAATCTTAGGTGCAATCCCTGAGAAAGCTCTACAACCAGTTCTCTTCTTGTGGAAGGATTGAGGTTTCAGAAGGAAAGTACGCGCACTTCGCAGTTGTCTACAGCCTCCAGACCTTTCTAACTTTAGAGCCAGGTAGCTGGGTGTATTGTTGTGAATTGCTTTGTGTGTCATGCAGGCCACTTTAAGGTATATTCTTGCCTCGTAAGATAACCAATTCAGCGCTTTCAAGGTTGGAGAGATGTGACTATTTCTTTTTGTTCCTGATACCAGTCTAGCCGCAGCATTCAGTGCTGCTCTCAGCGGAGCCAGCTTGTATTTAGGGAGACCACAGAGGGTGGTGCTTCCGTAGTCTAATCTTGGTAACACTAGTGCTTGTACTGCCATTTTTAGATCAGCCTGAGGGAGGAAGGGCTTGAGTTTCCTTAATATAATCAACTCGTGATTAGCTCCCTTGGTGGCGATAGAGATGTGCGACTGCATATTCAGATGTTTGTCTATAGTGATTTCAAGTGATTTTGCTGAGTCAGTGATGAGGGGTACACAAGCAAAGGAGGTTAGGTGTTTTAACCGTAGGTCTAGCTTTGGTGTGTGGCTCGGTGGCGAGATGAGAAGGAATTCCGTTTTTTTAGTTTTCAGCATGAGGTGGTTGTTTTTGAGCCAGCTTTGCGTGTTCAGTAGAGTAGTGTTGAGGGCAATGAAGTCTTCTGGCGAGGTGATTTTCAGATACAGCTGGGTGTCATCCCCGTGATATAGGATGTTCGCTGATTTCAGAGCGTTCGCCAAAGACTTCATTAGGAGGTTGAAAAGAATGGGTGATAGGGCAGATCCCTGAAGAACACCAAGGGTGACCATAGAGGGCTACGAGAGTGAATTCTTCATCTTGATTCTTTGAGTTCTGTCACTCAAGAAGGAGGGGAACCATTGTAACACTGTGCCCGAGAGTCCGATCCTTCGTTCCAATAGGGACAGAAGGTTGTCATGCTTGACCGTATTGAAGGCGGAGGACAGATCAAAAAGGATCAATAGCCATGATTCATTGTGGTCAAGCATTTTTAGTATGTCATCCATAATATGTGTGAGAGCAGATTCTGTGCTGTGTCCTTGGCGGAAGCCCGATTGGTGACTGTCTAAGAAGCTGTAATGCTCAATGTGGTTGCATAGTTGAATTTGTACACATTTCTCCAAATGTTTCGCCAGAGTGGGGATGTTGGTTATAGGACGGTAGTTATTTAGATCAGATGGAGTGGCATCTGCTTTCTTTAGAATGGGTGTGACCTGCCCTATTTTAAGGCAGTCTGGAATGACACCTTGACTCTGGGAAGAATTTACAATTTACAATTTTAGCCCATAGTGGTAGGATCGATGTTTTTAAAGTTTTGAACAGGGCAGGAGGCAGGGGGTCAGAGAAATGATTGGAAGGGTTGATTGCTTGAAGAGTGTTGTCGATACTTTGTTGAGAGATTGGCGAAAAGGTGTGCCATGAGGCATTGTTTTTAGTGACTTCCCCTGGATTATTAAAATGAACTTTGAATAGATCGCCACAGTTAGAATCTTGGAGCATAGTTTGCGGTAGCGCCATCCTGGAATGTATGTCAAGCTCGATGGTCTTAGTCTTTTCGTGGAAGAAATTGGCAAGCACGTCACAGGTAGGTGTGGCCAGGACGTTTAATTCCCTAGAGTTAGTTGTATTGCATGATTGATGCTTGACGATTTCAAAGAGTTTTTTTGGTCGGTTTATAGCTTGATTCAGCTGAGTTCTGAAAAAGTCTGCCTTTGCCTTAAGAATCTTCCTATTGTAAGAATTCCTTAGCTTTCTAAGGTGCTCAACGTTATCAGTGGTAGGAGCCGATTTCCATAAATGCTGTGCAACTCTTAGATGTCTACACTCCGAGTTCAGGCCCTCGTTGAACCAAGGTTTGGAAATCTTAGAGGAGACGTTTTTTTCCTTGAGGGGCGCTGTAGAGTCCAGGATTTCGAGTAACGAGGAATTGTAGAAGGTTGTGAGGTCATGTACATCAGTCATGTCCATCATGCGGGTCAGACATAATATGTCAACATCTGACTCAAGACTCCACAACATGTCAGCATCTGACTCAAGACTCGATAATATGTCAACATCTGACTCAAGACTCCGCAACATGTCAGCTTCTGACTCAAGACTCAATAACATGTCAGCATCTGACTCAAGACTCGATCCTACTCTTTCTATGTCAGAATATGATTCACAACTGCATTTCACTTTTTATGTCAGAAGACACCCTCATACTTTTTATACATCGGTTTATGAAGCAAGACTCCATAATATGCCAACAGCTGTCTCCAGACCCCATCTTACTTTACATCAGCATCTGCCTCTAGGTTCCGTCTTACTTTTTATACGTCAGCATCTGACTCAAGACTCCAGCTTATTTTTTTTATCAGCATCTGACTCAAGACTCCATAATATGTCAATATCTGACCTCAGATAACTTTAGTTTTTATATATCAGACTCGTCCAGACTCCATTTAACTTTTTATGTCACAAGACTCCATTCTTTTCATATATCAACATTTGACTCAAGACCCCATAATATATCAACATCTGAACCATTTCTCCATTTTGCTTTTTATATATCAGTGTCTGACTCAAGACTCTACAAGTCAACATCTGACTCTTGATTCCATCTTACTTTATATCAGCATCTGTCTTGAGATTCCATGTGATCAGCATCCAGCAGGTCCATGGAGACCATGGGCCTCCCCCTGCGACCAACAGTAGAGGACTGTCAGAAATGAAGGGGGCATAACTAACGAGACACTTCCTTTTGTACTACAAATCGAGAAAGGTTTTTCTTTATGGTTTTGTTATCACAAGATGTTAAAGAAAATACTTCAGTTCATCCCTCAATCGGCCCATTATTCCATCATTCAAGAGTTGGCTTGAGCCCAGCTCGATTGTGCAAGCAGCCGTTTGTCGGACTCCCAGCCTATCTACTTCAACGCCTTCAACTGATGAAGAACTTTGTAGCCCACTTGCTTCTCAGCTTGCCACATCAAGCTTCCCTCTCAGTCCATCCCCAAACCTTGCGCTGGCTTGAGTGGTGTAACTATAAATGATGCCCCCCCCCCCCGCACAATGTGATGAGGGTCCCCTGAGTCTGCCATATCTCACAGATATTCATTGGCTTTGAGGTTAAAGGTCCCCCAAAGGTTTGAGACCCCCTGAAGTGTTGGGACGTCCTGCATCTCAGGGGCCTGCGTTACACACCTGTCTCAGATGAGTAGTGCTCTGCTGATGAACCTGTCTCGGAGGGGACCCTCGCATACTCTCCGCAGGGTCTGTGCAGGCTCTGCCTGAAGAGAAACAAAAAAGTAATTTGGTTTCTCTTTCAGGCCTGTGTCAGCGGAAAGCTTACCACAAATACAGTAACAGCAAGACTACCCCCATAACCTTGTACCTCTCAATGTGAGGGAGACTGACTCCACCCACACCACTCTGCCTCTTAATGTGAGGGAGACTGACTATACCCACACCACTCTGCCTCTTAATGTGAGGGAGACTGACTCCACCCACACCACTCTGCCTCTTAATGTGAGGGAGACTGACTATACCCACACCACTCTGCCTCTTAATGTGAGGGAGACTGACTCCACCCACACCACTCTGCCTCTTAATGTGAGGGAGACTGATACCACTCACACCACTCTGCCTCTTAATGTGAGGGAGACTGACTATACCCACACCACTCTGCCTCTTAATGTGAGGGAGACTGACTCCACCCACACCACTCTGCCTCTTAATGTGAGGGAGACTGACTATACCCACACCACTCTGCCTCTTAATGTGAGGGAGACTGACTCCACCCACACCA
This sequence comes from Triturus cristatus, assembly GCF_964204655.1. Taxonomy (NCBI): domain Eukaryota; kingdom Metazoa; phylum Chordata; class Amphibia; order Caudata; family Salamandridae; genus Triturus; species Triturus cristatus. The sequence goes on along the minus strand of NC_140591.1, from coordinate 59,351,636 downwards.
CTCTGCCTCTTAATGTGAGGGAGACTGACTCCACCCACACCACTCTGCCTCTTAATGTGAGGGAGACTGACTATACCCACACCACTCTGCCTATTAATGTGAGGGAGACTGACTCCACTCACACCACTCTGCCTCTTAATGTGAGGGAGACTGACTCCACCCACACCATTCTGCCTCTTAATGTGAGGGAGACTGACTATACCCACACCACTCTGCCTCTTAATGTGAGGGAGACTGACTCCACCCACACCACTCTGCCTCTTAATGTGAGGGAGACTGACTCCACCCACACCACTCTGCCTCTTAATGAGAGGGAGACTGACTCCACCCACACCACTCTGCCTATTAATGTGAGGGAGACTGACTATACCTACACCACTCTGCCTCTTAATGTGAGGGAGACTGACTCCACCCACACCACTCTGCCTCTTAATGTGAGGGAGACTGACTCCACCCACACCACTCTGCCTCTTAATGTGAGGGAGACTGACTATACCCACACCACTCTGCCTCTTAATGTGAGGGAGACTGACTCCACCCACACCACTCTGCCTCTTAATGTGAGGGAGACTGACTCCACCCACACCACTCTGCCTCTTAATGTGAGGGAGACTGACTATACCCACACCACTCTGCCTATTAATGTGAGGGAGACTGACTCCACCCACACCACTCTGCCTCTTAATGTGAGGGAGACTGACTCCACCCACACCATTCTGCCTCTTAATGTGAGGGAGACTGACTATACCCACACCACTCTGCCTCTTAATGTGAGGGAGACTGACTCCACCCACACCACTCTGCCTCTTAATGTGAGGGAGACTGACTCCACCCACACCACTCTGCCTCTTAATGTGAGGGAGACTGACTCCACCCACACCACTCTGCCTCTTAATGTGAGGGAGACTGACTATACCCACACCACTCTGCCTCTTAATGTGAGGGAGACTGACTCCACCCACACCACTCTGCCTCTTAATGTGAGGGAGACTGACTATACCCACACCACTCTGCCTATTAATGTGAGGGAGACTGACTCCACCCACACCACTCTGCCTCTTAATGTGAGGGAGACTGACTCCACCCACACCATTCTGCCTCTTAATGTGAGGGAGACTGACTATACCCACACCACTCTGCCTCTTAATGTGAGGGAGACTGACTCCACCCACACCACTCTGCCTCTTAATGTGAGGGAGACTGACTCCACCCACACCACTCTGCCTCTTAATGAGAGGGAGACTGACTCCACCCACACCACTCTGCCTATTAATGTGAGGGAGACTGACTATACCTACACCACTCTGCCTCTTAATGTGAGGGAGACTGACTCCACCCACACCACTCTGCCTCTTAATGTGAGGGAGACTGACTCCACCCACACCACTCTGCCTCTTAATGTGAGGGAGACTGACTATACCCACACCACTCTGCCTCTTAATGTGAGGGAGACTGACTCCACCCACACCACTCTGCCTCTTAATGTGAGGGAGACTGACTCCACCCACACCACTCTGCCTCTTAATGTGAGGGAGACTGACTCCACCCACCCCGCACTGCCTCTTAATGTGAGGGAGACTGACTCCACCCACACCACTCTGCCTCTTAATGTGAGGGAGACTGACTCCACCCACACCACTCTGCCTCTTAATGTGAGGGAGACTGACTCCACCCACACCACTCTGCCTCTTAATGTGAGGGAGACTGACTCCACCCACACCACTCTGCCTCTTAATGTGGGGGAGACTGACTCCACCCACACCACTCTGCCTCTTAATGTGAGGGAGACTGACTCCACCCACACCACTCTGCCTTTTAATGTGGGGGAGACTGACTCCACCCACCCCACTCTGCCTCTTAATGTGAGGGAGACTGACTATACCCACCCCACTCTGCCTCTTAATGTGAGGGAGACTGACTATACCCACACCACTCTGCCTCTTAATGTGAGGGAGACTGACTATACCCACACCACTCTGCCTCTTAATGTGAGGGAGACTGACTATACCCACACCACTCTGCCTCTTAATGTGAGGGAGACTGACTATACCCACACCACTCTGCCTCTTAATGTGAGGGAGACTGACTATACCCACACCACTCTGCCTCTTAATGTGAGGGAGACTGACTCCACCCACCCCGCACTGCCTCTTAATGTGAGGGAGACTGACTCCACCCACACCACTCTGCCTCTTAATGTGAGGGAGACTGACTCCACCCACCCCGCACTGCCTCTTAATGTGAGGGAGACTGACTCCACCCACACCACTCTGCCTCTTAATGTGAGGGAGACTGACTCCACCCACACCACTCTGCCTCTTAATGTGAGGGAGACTGACTCCACCCACACCACTCTGCCTCTTAATGTGAGGGAGACTGACTCCACCCACACCACTCTGCCTCTTAATGTGGGGGAGACTGACTCCACCCACACCACTCTGCCTCTTAATGTGAGGGAGACTGACTCCACCCACACCACTCTGCCTTTTAATGTGGGGGAGACTGACTCCACCCACCCCACTCTGCCTCTTAATGTGAGGGAGACTGACTATACCCACCCCACTCTGCCTCTTAATGTGAGGGAGACTGACTCCACCCACATCACTCTGCCTCTTAATGTGAGGGAGACTGACTCCACCCACATCACTCTGCCTATTAATGTGAGGGAGACTGACTCCACCCACCCCGCACTGCGGGGGTTGCAGGTTTCTCCTGGTTTTCTCCTCCAAGAAATGTACGTACTTCCTCAGCATTTTGGCTTCAGTTACTTAAGGAAATCTCAACAAGGTGACAGATCATTTGCATATCAGGTAATTTCCAAGTGGAACTCCCCCCCCCCACCCCCTCCCCCAATACTGAGGTGTAACTTTAATTTAGAGAGTGTCAGGACACAGCTTGAGACCTGGTTGTTCATATTATAAAGCTGGAAGGTGTATAGCCATCTAATTAGCGCCTTTTTTAGGAAACCAGGCCATGATTGTCCTGCTTATCACTTCTAAGACTGGGTTTCTGCAAGCCGCGTCCTGCTCGTGGCGACCACTGCCTTTCCTGTTTCTCCTCTGAATGATCATGATTCTTTAGGGAATGCTCTGCCTGTCAGCAACAGGGACTATCTTGTGTGCAACCTGCTCAACTGCTGCTCTTAAGCTGTCCATTTCATGTACCTTGTGTTCAAGGGTCTAGCTTGAAAGGGACAGAACTCGCAAGATAAGCAGTCCACAAGGCGATTGCAGAGGGGTGTCTTCCTTCTAGCCAAGATGTGATAAACTTAATCAAACCATTGGGTGATTCAGAGCTCCTTTGAAGACAGTGGACTGACGCTGGGCTAATAATGGCTGGTGTAGGCCTTCTGCTTCATCAGTTCAGTGTTTATCTCTGTGTGTCTCCCTTTTTAATTTAGAACATTCTGCCCTCAGTAAATAGAATGTTCTAATAGCCTTATGGCACTCAGTAGCGGCCGGCATGACTCGCGGGTGGCGGGGCGGGGGTCGCCCTGGGAGGGGGAGGTTAATTTAATGAATTTTTTTTTTTTCAACTTGCCTTTGCCTCCGGTCCCGGAATCCCGCGTTGCGTCTCCTGCTCTCTCTCTGCTCACAGGAAGCAGACGCAGAGAGCCTCCCTCTCCTCCGCTAAGCCAATCACAACGCTGCAATGGCAGCATTGTGGTTGACTAGGACTCCATCCATACAGGCGTCTATGGAGAGGCCATTTTCTCCATGGAGAAAACGGAAGCGTGCTCATGACTGGTTTGGTCGGCTCTGAGGCCTGCCAAACAAACGGCGCTCATAACATTGGGCTAGCCACTCCTCCCCAGCCCGTCCACCCGCCCGCCCGCCCCCAACCAGGCCAACCCTTCTTCTGCTTTCTTGAAGTGCGAGAAGCAGAAACTTAAAATGGTATTTATACCATTTTAAGCTTCTGCTTCTCGTACTGCGAGAAAGCAGTGCGGTGACGCTCCTCCGCCCACGTGGAGGAGCTGCCCCTGACGGCGCTTCTGTCTCGGGCTATACCGGTTGTTAAAGTCGCTCTCCCTCGTGCCAGGTCCTCGCAGGTGGCTTGGACCTATACCTCGGGTTCGTGGCTTTTAACCACCTGGACAGCCCTCGGCAGTGGGCAATAAGGCTTTACGACAGTTCAACGCCATTCCTTGACTCTCCGCAACGGTACAATAGAAGCCTTCATTGGACCCAGCAAAGCTACGAAGAAAAGGTTTCCTTTTATTTGTCATCTGGAAACCTAAAATTCAGACACCAGTCTTGAGAGTCAACAAACCACGGTGGTCGCAAACACTCACACTAACAAACCACAGCAGTCACTCATATTCACACTAACCAACTACAGAAGTGACTCATATTCACACTAACAAACCACAGCGGTCACTCATATTCACAGTAACAAACCACAGCGGTCACTCATATTCAAACTAATAAACCACAGCAGTCACTCATAGTCGCAGTAACAAACCACAGCAGTCACTCATAGTCGCAGTAACAAACGACAGCAGTCACTCATATTCGCACTAACAAACCACAACAGTCACTCATATTTGCAGTAACAAACCACAGCGGTCACTCATATTCACGCTAACAAACCACAGCGGTCACTCATATTTGCACTAACAAACCTCAGTAGTGACTCATTTTCACACTAATAAACCACAGCAGTCACTCATAGTCGCAGTAACAAACCACAGCAGTCACTCATAGTCGCAGTGACAAACCACAGCAGTCACTCATAGTCGCAGTCACAAACGACAGCAGTCACTCATATTCGCACTAACAAACTACAGCAGTCACTCATATTTGCACCAACAAACTATAGCGGTCACTCATACTCGCAGTAACAAACGACAGCAGTCACTCATAGTCGCAGTAACAAACGACAGCAGTCACTCATATTGGCAGTAACAAACCACAGCGGTCACTCATATTCACACTAACAAACCACAGCGGTCACTCATATTTGTACCAACAAACCACAGCCGTCACTCATAGTCGCAGTAATAAACCACAGCAGTCACTCATTCTCGCACTCGCATTTGTTTCCTCCTGAGAAGGCTTCTCCAGGTGACAACACAAAGGCGGCATGAAGTTTTCATCTAGTCCTGAGTTCAGTCATGTCACACTATCAGGTGTTTCAGATTACAGCCATAAAAAGCTTCTCGCCATCTGGGTTTATTTGAGGTGTGAATTTAAATTAAAATTATTTAGGGCTCATATCACACATTTTTCTCAGCAAGGTTATGACAGATGCAGTGTCACAGTCAAAAGCCACCACCACAACACCATCGTGCGAAAAGGAAAGATCCCTTAGAAGGAACTCACAAGACAGTCTAAAAAACAAAATACACTCATTCCAAAATATACGCTCTCTGGAAACCGAGTTTGCCTTTCAAAGCCTGTTTTAGGATTAATAATTGACAATTTTATGAAAAAATGAAGTTTAGCCCCACATAGGAATATAAGTTTGAAAATTACAAGCGCAGCCAGAACCAGGGCTATGAGAAAGCGGTGAATCAAAAATGATAAGTAAAGTGTGGAAAGTCCCCTGTCTGGACCAGTGGCTTCTTGACAGAATTTTCTAACAGATCAGATCTCCTGCTATAGCAGTTTCCAGCTCGTGGGATTTGTAACATGTTTGCAGCATGTGACGTCCCTGAACCCCCTGAGGAATCTTCTACAGATGAGACAGCTCGGTGTGAGTCTAAATGCCTGTCTTAGAGTGGAGTTGGATTTCATCACTCGCGTTTGAATGTTTATCTTTCCATGTGGCGAATAAAATATTTCAATTTGTGTTTTCTTGTTCTGTGGGGTTCCATGGAGGGTGCTGCAATATTCTGATGTATTGTGAAGAAGGGGTGGTATTCCCTTGTGGGGTCTCTTCCACCTCTGTGTAAGACCATGGAAGGGGGGATTGGCCAGATGACCGATAAGGGCCCGCCCTGGAGTTTTATCTCAACAACAATGTCTTCTGCTTCCCACACCCTCCTGTTGCTTCTCATACCCCGTGGCGTCTGTGGACGGTCACCACATACCTATCCCCGGGGTCTTTAAAGGTGCAAGCAGTGCTGGGTACCTCCATTTCATTTTTACAGCCTAGGTGATCATACATGTCACATTGATTCAGCCTTGAGAACGTGCGTGGTCCTAGTGGGAAACACATATAGGCCGGTTCCTCAAACATTATGGACCTGATTCACAAAGGCCCTCCGCACTCAAGGCGAGGGACCCACAGTTGGGGTCTCATTGCGGAGATTGCCCCCGAGTCCGACGATTCCTTCAGCACTCGTGGCGGAGGACCCGCAGTCGGGGTCTCATTGCGGAGATTGCCCCCGAGTCCGAAGATTCCTTCAGCACTCGTGGCGGAGGACCCGCAGTCGGGGTCTCATTGCTGAGATTCCCCCCGAGTCTGGGGATTCCTTCTGCACTCGTGGCGGAGGACCCGCAGTCAGGGTCCCATTGCGGAGACTCGTGGTGGAGGACCCGCAGTAGGGGTCTCATTGCAGAGATTCCCCTCCCCCCCCGGGTCCGGAGATTCCTTCTGAACTCATGGCGCAGGACCCACAGTCAAGGTCTCATTGCGGAGATTCCCCCCCCACCCGAGTCCGAAGATTCCTTCTGCACGCACGGCGGAGGACCCACAGTCGGGGTCTCATTGCGGAGATTCCCCCCGAGTCCGGAGATTCCTTCTGCACTCATGGCGTGGGATCCGCAGTCAGGGTCTCATTGGGGAAATCCCCTCTCCCCAAGTCCGGAGATTCCTTCCGCACTTGTGGTGGAGGCCCCACAGTCGAGGTCTCATTGTGGAGATTCCACCCGAGTCTGGAGATTCCTTCCGCACTTGTGGCGTGGGATCCGCAGTCGGGGACTCATTGCGGAGATCTCCCCGAGTCCGGAGATTCCTTCTGCACTCATGGCGTGGGATCCGCAGTCGGGGTCTCATTGCGGAGATTCCCCCTCCCCCCAAGTCCGAAGATTCCTTCTGCACTCATGGCGGAGGACCCACAGTCAGGGTCTCATTGCGGAGATTCCCCCCGAGTCCGGAGATTCCTTCTGCACTCATGGTGTGGGGCCCACAGTCACGGTCTCATTGCGAAGAGTCCCCCCCTCCCTCGAGTTCGAAGATTCCTTTTGCACTCACGGCAGAGGACCCACAGTTGGGGTCTCATTGTGGAGACCCCCCGAGTCCGGAGATTCCTTCCGCACTTGTGGCGGAGGCCCCACAGTCGGGGTCTCATTGCGGAGATTCCTCCTGAGTCCGGAGATTCCTTCTGAACTCATGGCGCGGGACCAACAGTCAAGGTCTCATTGCGGAGATTCCCCTCCCCCCACCCGAGTCCGAAGATTCCTTCTGCACTCACGGCGGAGGACCCACAGTCGGGGTCTCATTGCGGAGATTCCCCCCGAGTCCGGAGATTCCTTCTGCACTCATGGCGTGGGATCCGCAGTCAGGGTCTCATTGGGGAGATCCCCTCTCCACGAGTCCGAAGATTCTTTCTGCACTCGTGGCGGAGGACCCACAGTCGAGGTCTCATTGTGGAGATTCCACCCGAGTCCGGAGATTCCTTCCGCACTTGTGGCGGAGGACCCACAGTCGGGGTCTTATTGCGGAGATTCCTCCTGAGTCCGGAGATTCCTTCTGCACTCATGGGGTGGGACTCACAGTCAAGGTCTCATTGCAGAGTTCCCCTCCCCCCCCACCCGAGTCCAAAGATTCCTTTTGCACTCACGGCAGAGGGCCCACAGTCGGGGTTGCATTGCGGAGATCTCCCGGAGTCCGGAGATTCCCTCTGCACTCATGGCGTGGGATCCGCAGTCGGGGTCTCATTGCGGAGATTCCCCCTCCCCCCAAGTCCGAAGATTCCTTCTGCACTCATGGCGGAGGACCCACAGTCAGGGTCTCATTGCGGAGATTCCCCCCGAGTCTGGAGATTCCTTCCGCACTTGTGGCGTGGGATCCGCAGTCGGGGACTCATTGCGGAGATCTCCCCGAGTCCGGAGATTCCTTCTGCACTCATGGCGTGGGATCCGCAGTCGGGGTCTCATTGCGGAGATTCCCCCTCCCCCCAAGTCCGAAGATTCCTTTTGCACTCATGGGGTGGGACCCACAGTCACGGTCTCATTGCGGAGAGTCCCCCCCTCCCTCAAGTTCGAAGATTCCTTTTGCACTCGCGGCAGAGGACCCACCATCGGGGTCTCATTGTGGAGACCCCCCGAGTCCGGAAATTCTTTCTGCACTTGTGGCGGAGGCCCCACAGTCGGGGTCTCATTACGGAGATTCCTCCTGAGTCCGGAGATTCCTTCTGAACTCATGGCGTGGGACCCACAGTCAAGGTCTCATTGCGCAGATTCCCCTCCCCCCACCCGAGTCCGAAGATTCCTTCTGCACTCACGGTGGAGGACCCACAGTCGGGGTCTCATTACGGAGATTCCCCCCGAGTCCGGAGATTCGTTCTGCACTCATGGCGTGGGATCCGCAGTCAGGGTCTCATTGGGGAGATCCCCTCTCCCCGAGTCCAAAGATTCTTTCTGCACTCGTGGCGGAGGACCCACAGTCGAGGTCTCATTGTGGAGATTCCACCCGAGTCCGGAGATTCCTTCCACACTTGTGGCGGAGGACCCACAGTCGGGGTCTCATTGCGGAGATTCCTCCTGAGTTTGGAGATTCCTTCTGCACTCATGGGGTGGGACTCACAGTCAAGGTCTCATTGCAGAGTTCCCCTCCCCCCCCACCCGAGTCCAAAGATTCCTTTTGCACTCACGGCAGAGGGCCCACAGTCGAGGTCTCATTGCGGAGATCTCCCCGAGTCCGGAGATTCCTTCTGCACTCATGGCGTGGGATCCGCAGTCGGGGTCTCATTGCGGAGATTCCCCCTCCCCCCAAGTCCGAAGATTCCTTCTGCACTCATGGCGGAGGACCCTCAGTCAGGGTCTCATTGCGGAGATTCCCCCCGAGTCCGGAGATTCCTTCTGCACTCATGGGGTGGGACCCACAGTCACGGTCTCATTGCGGAGAGTCCCCCCCTCCCTCGAGTTCGAAGATTCCTTTTGCACTCACGGCAGAGGACCCACAGTCGGGGTCTCATTGTGGAGACCCCCCGAGTCCGGAGATTCCTTCCGCACTCATGGCGGAGGCCCCACAGTCGGGGTCTCATTGCGGAGATTCCTCCTGAGTCCGGAGATTCCTTCTGAACTCATGGCGCGGGACCCACAGTCAAGGTCTCATTGCGGAGATTCCCCTCCCCCCACCCGAGTCCGAAGATTCCTTCTGCACTCACGGCGGAGGACCCACAGTCGGGGTCTCATTGCGGAGATTCCCCCCGAGTCCGGAGATTCCTTCTGCACTCATGGCGTGGGATCCGCAGTCAGGGTCTCATTGGGGAGATCCCCTCTCCACGAGTCCGAAGATTCTTTCTGCACTCGTGGCGGAGGACCCACAGTCGAGGTCTCATTGTGGAGATTCCACCCGAGTCCGGAGATTCCTTCCGCACTTGTGGCGGAGGACCCACAGTCGGGGTCTTATTGCGGAGATTCCTCCTGAGTCCGGAGATTCCTTCTGCACTCATGGGGTGGGACTCACAGTCAAGGTCTCATTGCAGAGTTCCCCTCCCCCCCCACCCGAGTCCAAAGATTCCTTTTGCACTCACGGCAGAGGGCCCACAGTCGGGGTCGCATTGCGGAGATCTCCCCGAGTCCGGAGATTCCCTCTGCACTCATGGCGTGGGATCCGCAGTCGGGGTCTCATTGCGGAGATTCCCCCTCCCCCCAAGTCCGAAGATTCCTTCTGCACTCATGGCGGAGGACCCACAGTCAGGGTCTCATTGCGGAGATTCCCCCCGAGTCTGGAGATTCCTTCCGCACTTGTGGCGTGGGATCCGCAGTCGGGGACTCATTGCGGAGATCTCCCCGAGTCCGGAGATTCCTTCTGCACTCATGGCGTGGGATCCGCAGTCGGGGTCTCATTGCGGAGATTCCCCCTCCCCCCAAGTCCGAAGATTCCTTCTGCACTCATGGGGTGGGACCCACAGTCACGGTCTCATTGCGGAGAGTCCCCCCCTCCCTCAAGTTCGAAGATTCCTTTTGCACTCGCGGCAGAGGACCCACCATCGGGGTCTCATTGTGGAGACCCCCCGAGTCCGGAAATTCTTTCTGCACTTGTGGCGGAGGCCCCACAGTCGGGGTCTCATTACGGAGATTCCTCCTGAGTCCGGAGATTCCTTCTGAACTCATGGCGTGGGACCCACAGTCAAGGTCTCATTGCGCAGATTCCCCTCCCCCCACCCGAGTCCGAAGATTCCTTCTGCACTCACGGTGGAGGACCCACAGTCGGGGTCTCATTACGGAGATTCCCCCCGAGTCCGGAGATTCGTTCTGCACTCATGGCGTGGGATCCGCAGTCAGGGTCTCATTGGGGAGATCCCCTCTCCCCGAGTCCGAAGATTCTTTCTGCACTCGTGGCGGAGGACCCACAGTCGAGGTCTCATTGTGGAGATTCCACCCGAGTCCGGAGATTCCTTCCACACTTGTGGCGGAGGACCCACAGTCGGGGTCTCATTGCGGAGATTCCTCCTGAGTTTGGAGATTCCTTCTGCACTCATGGGGTGGGACTCACAGTCAAGGTCTCATTGCAGAGTTCCCCTCCCCCCCCACCCGAGTCCAAAGATTCCTTTTGCACTCACGGCAGAGGGCCCACAGTCGAGGTCTCATTGCGGAGATCTCCCCGAGTCCGGAGATTCCTTCTGCACTCATGGCGTGGGATCCGCAGTCGGGGTCTCATTGCGGAGATTCCCCCTCCCCCCAAGTCCGAAGATTCCTTCTGCACTCATGGCGGAGGACCCTCAGTCAGGGTCTCATTGCGGAGATTCCCCCCGAGTCCGGAGATTCCTTCTGCACTCATGGGGTGGGACCCACAGTCACGGTCTCATTGCGGAGAGTCCCCCCCTCCCTCGAGTTCGAAGATTCCTTTTGCACTCACGGCAGAGGACCCACAGTCGGGGTCTCATTGTGGAGACCCCCCGAGTCCGGAGATTCCTTCCGCACTCATGGCGGAGGCCCCACAGTCGGGGTCTCATTGCGGAGATTCCTCCTGAGTCCGGAGATTCCTTCTGCACTCATGGGGTGGGACCCACAGTCAAGGTCTCATTGCAGAGTTCCCCCCCCCCCCGAGTCCAAAGATTCCTTTTGCACTCACGGCAGAGGGCCCACAGTCGGGGTCTCATTGCGGAGATCTCCCCGAGTCCGGAGATTCCGTCTGCACTCATGACGTGGGATCCGCAGTTGGGGTCTCATTGCGAAGATTCCCCCTCCCCCCAAGTACAAAGATTCCTTCTGCACTCATGTCGGAGGACCCACAGTCAGGGACTCATTGCGGAGATTCCCCCCGAGTCCAGAGATTCCTTCCGCACTCATGGGGTGGGACCCACAGTCACGGTCTCATTGCGGAGAGTCCCCCCCTCCCTCAAGTTCGAAGATTCCTTCTGCACTCACGGTGGATGACCCACAGTCGAGGTCTCATTGCGGAGATTCCCCCCGAGCCCGGATATTCCTTACACACTCGAGGAGGAGGAGGACCCACAGTTGGGGTCTCATTGCGGAGATCCCCCCGAGTCCGAAGATTCCTTCTGCACTTGTGGTGGGGGCCCTACAGTTGGGGTATCATAGCGGAGATTCCCCTCGAGTCTGGAGATTCCTTCTGCACTCGTGGCGGAGGACCCACAGTCCAGAGATTCCTTCCACACTCATGGCGGAGGCCCCACAGTCGGGGTCTCATAGCGGAGATTCCCCTCGAGTCCAGAGATTCCTTCCGCACTTGTGGTGGAGGCCCTACAGTTGGGGTCTCACAGCGGAGCTTGCCCTCGAGTCTGGAGATTCCTTCTGCACTCGTGGCGGAGGACCCACAGTCCGGAGATTCCTTCCACACTCGTGGCGGAGGCCCTACAGTTGGGGTCTCATAGCGGAGATTCCCCTCGAGTCTGGAGATTCCTTCTGCACTCGTGGCGGAGGGCCCACAGTCGGGGTCTCATTGCGGAGATCTCCCCGAGTCCGGAGATTCCTTCTGCACTCATGGCGTGGGATCCGCAGTCGGGGTCTCATTGCGGAGATTCCCCCTCCCCCCAAGTCCGAAGATTCCTTCTGCACTCATGGCGGAGGACCCACAGTCAGGGTCTCATTGCGGAGATTCCCCCCGAGTCTGGAGACTCCTTCCGCACTTGTGGCGTGGTATCCGCAGTCGGGGACTCATTGCAGAGATCTCCCCGAGTCCGGAGATTCCTTCTGCACTCATGGCGTGGGATCCGCAGTCGGGGTCTCATTGCGGAGATTCCCCCTCCCCCCAAGTCCGAAGATTCCTTCTGCACTCATGGGGTGGGACCCACAGTCACGGTCTCATTGCGGAGAGTCCCCCCCTCCCTCAAGTTCGAAGATTCCTTTTGCACTCGCGGCAGAGGACCCACCGTCGGGGTCTCATTGTGGAGACCCCCCGAGTCCGGAAATTCTTTCCGCACTTGTGGCAGAGGCCCCACAGTCGGGGTCTCATTACGGAGATTCCTCCTGAGTCCGGGGATTCCTTCTGAACTCATGGCGTGGGACCCACAGTCAAGGTCTCATTGCGGAGATTCCCCTCCCCCCACCCGAGTCCGAAGATTCCTTCTGCACTCACGGTGGAGGACCCACAGTCGGGGTCTCATTACGGAGATTCCCCCCGAGTCCGGAGATTCGTTCTGCACTCATGGCGTGGGATCCGCAGTCAGGGTCTCATTGGGGAGATCCCCTCTCCCCGAGTCCGAAGATTCTTTCTGCACTCGTGGCGGAGGACCCACAGTCGAGGTCTCATTGTGGAGATTCCACCCGAGTCCGGAGATTCCTTCCACACTTGTGGCGGAGGACCCACAGTCGGGGTCTCATTGCGGAGATTCCTCCTGAGTTTGGAGATTCCTTCTGCACTCATGGGGTGGGACTCACTGTCAAGGTCTCATTGCAGAGTTCCCCTCCCCCCCCCACCCGAGTCCAAAGATTCCTTTTGCACTCACGGCAGAGGGCCCACAGTCGAGGTCTCATTGCGGAGATCTCCCCGAGTCCGGAGAGTCCTTCTGCACTCATGGCGTGGGATCCGCAGTCGGGGTCTCATTGCGGAGATTCCCCCTCCCCCCAAGTCCGAAGATTCCTTCTGCACTCATGGCGGAGGACCCTCAGTCAGGGTCTCATTGCGGAGATTCCCCCCGAGTCCGGAGATTCCTTCTGCACTCATGGGGTGGGACCCACAGTCACGGTCTCATTGCGGAGAGTCCCCCCCTCCCTCGAGTTCGAAGATTCCTTTTGCACTCACGGCAGAGGACCCACAGTCGGGGTCTCATTGTGGAGACCCCCCGAGTCCGGAGATTCCTTCCGCACTCGTGGCGGAGGCCCCACAGTCGGGGTCTCATTGCGGAGATTCCTCCTGAGTCCGGAGATTCCCTCTGCACTCATGGGGTGGGACCCACAGTCAAGGTCTCATTGCAGAATTCCCCCCCCCCCCCCCCGAGTCCAAAGATTCCTTTTGCACTCACGGCAGAGGGCCCACAGTCGGGGTCTCATTGACGAGATCTCCCCGAGTCCGGAGATTCCTTCTGCACTCATGGCGTGGGATCCGCAGTCGGGGTCTCATTGTGAAGATTCCCCCTCCCCCCAAGTCCGAAGATTCCTTCTGCACTCATGGCGGAGGACCCACAGTCAGGGACTCATTGCGGAGTTCCCCCCCCCCCCCGAGTCCAAAGATTCCTTTTGCACTCACGGCAGAGGGCCCACAGTCGGGGTCTCATTGCGGAGATCTCCCCGAGTCCGGAGATTCCTTCTGCACTCATGGCGTGGGATCCGCAGTCGGGGTCTCATTGCGAAGATTCCCCCTCCCCCCAAGTCCGAAGATTCCTTCTGCACTCATGGCGGAGGACCCACAGTCAGGGACTCATTGCGGAGATTCCCCCCGAGTCCAGAGATTCCTTCCGCACTCATGGGGTGGGACCCACAGTCACGGTCTCATTGCGGAGAGTCCCCCCCTCCCTCAAGTTCGAAGATTCCTTCTGCACTCACGGTGGATGACCCACAGTCGAGGTCTCATTGCGGAGATTCCCCCCGAGCCCGGATATTCCTTACACACTCGAGGAGGAGGAGGACCCACAGTTGGGGTCTCATTGCGGAGATCCCCCCGAGTCCGAAGATTCCTTCTGCACTTGTGGTGGGGGCCCTACAGTTGGGGTATCATAGCGGAGATTCCCCTCGAGTCTGGAGATTCCTTCTGCACTCGTGGCGGAGGACCCACAGTCCAGAGATTCCTTCCACACTCATGGCGGAGGCCCCACAGTCGGGGTCTCATAGCGGAGATTCCCCTCGAGTCCAGAGATTCCTTCCGCACTTGTGGTGGAGGCCCTACAGTTGGGGTCTCACAGCGGAGCTTGCCCTCGAGTCTGGAGATTCCTTCTGCACTCGTGGCGGAGGACCCACAGTCCGGAGATTCCTTCCACACTCGTGGCGGAGGCCCTACAGTTGGGGTCTCATAGCGGAGATTCCCCTCGAGTCTGGAGATTCCTTCTGCACTCGTGGCGGAGGGCCCACAGTCGGGGTCTCATTGCGGAGATCTCCCCGAGTCCGGAGATTCCTTCTGCACTCATGGCGTGGGATCCGCAGTCGGGGTCTCATTGCGGAGATTCCCCCTCCCCCCAAGTCCGAAGATTCCTTCTGCACTCATGGCGGAGGACCCACAGTCAGGGTCTCATTGCGGAGATTCCCCCCGAGTCTGGAGACTCCTTCCGCACTTGTGGCGTGGTATCCGCAGTCGGGGACTCATTGCAGAGATCTCCCCGAGTCCGGAGATTCCTTCTGCACTCATGGCGTGGGATCCGCAGTCGGGGTCTCATTGCGGAGATTCCCCCTCCCCCCAAGTCCGAAGATTCCTTCTGCACTCATGGGGTGGGACCCACAGTCACGGTCTCATTGCGGAGAGTCCCCCCCTCCCTCAAGTTCGAAGATTCCTTTTGCACTCGCGGCAGAGGACCCACCGTCGGGGTCTCATTGTGGAGACCCCCCGAGTCCGGAAATTCTTTCCGCACTTGTGGCGGAGGCCCCACAGTCGGGGTCTCATTACGGAGATTCCTCCTGAGTCCGGAGGTTCCTTCTGAACTCATGGCGTGGGACCCACAGTCAAGGTCTCATTGCGGAGATTCCCCTCCCCCCACCCGAGTCCGAAGATTCCTTCTGCACTCACGGTGGAGGACCCACAGTCGGGGTCTCATTACGGAGATTCCCCCCGAGTCTGGAGATTCGTTCTGCACTCATGGCGTGGGATCCGCAGTCAGGGTCTCATTGGGGAGATCCCCTCTCCCCGAGTCCGAAGATTCTTTCTGCACTCGTGGCGGAGGACCCACAGTCGAGGTCTCATTGTGGAGATTCCACCCGAGTCCGGAGATTCCTTCCACACTTGTGGCGGAGGACCCACAGTCGGGGTCTCATTGCGGAGATTCCTCCTGAGTTTGGAGATTCCTTCTGCACTCATGGGGTGGGACTCACAGTCAAGGTCTCATTGCAGAGTTCCCCTCCCCCCCCACCCGAGTCCAAAGATTCCTTTTGCACTCACGGCAGAGGGCCCACAGTCGAGGTCTCATTGCGGAGATCTCCCCGAGTCCGGAGATTCCTTCTGCACTCATGGCGTGGGATCCGCAGTCGGGGTCTCATTGCGGAGATTCCCCCTCCCCCCAAGTCCGAAGATTCCTTCTGCACTCATGGCGGAGGACCCTCAGTCAGGGTCTCATTGCGGAGATTCCCCCCGAGTCCGGAGATTCCTTCTGCACTCATGGGGTGGGACCCACAGTCACGGTCTCATTGCGGAGAGTCCCCCCCTCCCTCGAGTTCGAAGATTCCTTTTGCACTCACGGCAGAGGACCCACAGTCGGGGTCTCATTGTGGAGACCCCCCGAGTCCGGAGATTCCTTCCGCACTCGTGGCGGAGGCCCCACAGTCGGGGTCTCATTGCGGAGATTCCTCCTGAGTCCGGAGATTCCCTCTGCACTCATGGGGTGGGACCCACAGTCAAGGTCTCATTGCAGAGTTCCCCCCCCCCCGAGTCCAAAGATTCCTTTTGCACTCACGGCAGAGGGCCCACAGTCGGGGTCTCATTGCCGAGATCTCCCCGAGTCCGGAGATTCCTTCTGCACTCATGGCGTGGGATCCGCAGTCGGGGTCTCATTGTGAAGATTCCCCCTCCCCCCAAGTCCGAAGATTCCTTCTGCACTCATGGCGGAGGACCCACAGTCAGGGACTCATTGCGGAGTTCCCCCCCCCCCCCCCCGAGTCCAAAGATTCCTTTTGCACTCATGGCAGAGGGCCCACAGTCGGGGTCTCATTGCGGAGATCTCCCCGAGTCCGGAGATTCCTTCTGCACTCATGGCGTGGGATCCGCAGTCGGGGTCTCATTGCGAAGATTCCCCCTCCCCCCAAGTCCGAAGATTCCTTCTGCACTCATGGCGGAGGACCCACAGTCAGGGACTCATTGCGGAGATTCCCCCCGAGTCCAGAGATTCCTTCCGCACTCATGGGGTGGGACCCACAGTCACGGTCTCATTGCGGAGAGTCCCCCCCTCCCTCAAGTTCGAAGATTCCTTCTGCACTCACGGTGGATGACCCACAGTCGAGGTCTCATTGCGGAGATTCCCCCCGAGCCCGGATATTCCTTACACACTCGAGGAGGAGGAGGACCCACAGTTGGGGTCTCATTGCGGAGATCCCCCCGAGTCCGAAGATTCCTTCTGCACTTGTGGTGGGGGCCCTACAGTTGGGGTATCATAGCGGAGATTCCCCTCGAGTCTGGAGATTCCTTCTGCACTCGTGGCGGAGGACCCACAGTCCAGAGATTCCTTCCACACTCATGGCGGAGGCCCCACAGTCGGGGTCTCATAGCGGAGATTCCCCTCGAGTCCAGAGATTCCTTCCGCACTTGTGGTGGAGGCCCTACAGTTGGGGTCTCACAGCGGAGCTTGCCCTCGAGTCTGGAGATTCCTTCTGCACTCGTGGCGGAGGACCCACAGTCCGGAGATTCCTTCCACACTCGTGGCGGAGGCCCTACAGTTGGGGTCTCATAGCGGAGATTCCCCTCGAGTCTGGAGATTCCTTCTGCACTCGTGGCGGAGGGCCCACAGTCGGGGTCTCATTGCGGAGATCTCCCCGAGTCCGGAGATTCCTTCTGCACTCATGGCGTGGGATCCGCAGTCGGGGTCTCATTGCGGAGATTCCCCCTCCCCCCAAGTCCGAAGATTCCTTCTGCACTCATGGCGGAGGACCCACAGTCAGGGTCTCATTGCGGAGATTCCCCCCGAGTCTGGAGACTCCTTCCGCACTTGTGGCGTGGTATCCGCAGTCGGGGACTCATTGCAGAGATCTCCCCGAGTCCGGAGATTCCTTCTGCACTCATGGCGTGGGATCCGCAGTCGGGGTCTCATTGCAGAGATTCCCCCTCCCCCCAAGTCCGAAGATTCCTTCTGCACTCATGGGGTGGGACCCACAGTCACGGTCTCATTGCGGAGAGTCCCCCCCTCCCTCAAGTTCGAAGATTCCTTTTGCACTCGCGGCAGAGGACCCACCGTCGGGGTCTCATTGTGGAGACCCCCCGAGTCCGGAAATTCTTTCCGCACTTGTGGCGGAGGCCCCACAGTCGGGGTCTCATTACGGAGATTCCTCCTGAGTCCGGAGATTCCTTCTGAACTCATGGCGTGGGACCCACAGTCAAGGTCTCATTGCGGAGATTCCCCTCCCCCCACCCGAGTCCGAAGATTCCTTCTGCACTCACGGTGGAGGACCCACAGTCGGGGTCTCATTACGGAGATTCCCCCCGAGTCCGGAGATTCGTTCTGCACTCATGGCGTGGGATCCGCAGTCAGGGTCTCATTGGGGAGATCCCCTCTCCCCGAGTCCGAAGATTCTTTCTGCACTCGTGGCGGAGGACCCACAGTCGAGGTCTCATTGTGGAGATTCCACCCGAGTCCGGAGATTCCTTCCACACTTGTGGCGGAGGACCCACAGTCGGGGTCTCATTGCGGAGATTCCTCCTGAGTTTGGAGATTCCTTCTGCACTCATGGGGTGGGACTCACAGTCAAGGTCTCATTGCAGAGTTCCCCTCCCCCCCCCACCCGAGTCCAAAGATTCCTTTTGCACTCACGGCAGAGGGCCCACAGTCGAGGTCTCATTGCGGAGATCTCCCCGAGTCCGGAGATTCCTTCTGCACTCATGGCGTGGGATCCGCAGTCGGGGTCTCATTGCGGAGATTCCCCCTCCCCCCAAGTCCGAAGATTCCTTCTGCACTCATGGCGGAGGACCCTCAGTCAGGGTCTCATTGCGGAGATTTCCCCCGAGTCCGGAGATTCCTTCTGCACTCATGGGGTGGGACCCACAGTCACGGTCTCATTGCGGAGAGTCCCCCCCTCCCTCGAGTTCGAAGATTCCTTTTGCACTCACGGCAGATGACCCACAGTCGGGGTCTCATTGTGGAGACGCCCCGAGTCCGGAGATTCCTTCCGCACTCGTGGCGGAGGCCCCACAGTCGGGGTATCATTGCGGAGATTCCTCCTGAGTCCGGAGATTCCCTCTGCACTCATGGGGTGGGACCCACAGTCAAGGTCTCATTGCAGAGTTCCCCCCCCCCCCCGAGTCCAAAGATTCCTTTTGCACTCACGGCAGAGGGCCCACAGTCGGGGTCTCATTGCCGAGATCTCCCCGAGTCCGGAGATTCCTTCTGCACTCATGGCGTGGGATCCGCAGTCGGGGTCTCATTGTGAAGATTCCCCCTCCCCCCAAGTCCGAAGATTCCTTCTGCACTCATGGCGGAGGACCCACAGTCAGGGACTCATTGCGGAGTTTCCCCCCGAGTCCAGAGATTCCTTCCGCACTCATGGGGTGGGACCCACAGTCACGGTCTCATTGCGGAGAGTCCCCCCCTCCCTCAAGTTCGAAGATTCCTTCTGCACTCACGGTGGATGATCCACAGTCGAGGTCTCATTGCGGAGATTCCCCCCGAGCCCGGATATTCCTTACACACTCGAGGAGGAGGAGGACCCACAGTTGGGTTCTCATTGCGGAGATCCCCCCCGAGTCCGAAGATTCCTTCTGCACTTGTGGTGGGGGCCCTACAGTTGGGGTCTCATAGCGGAGATTCCCCTCAAGTCTGGAGATTCCTTCTGCACTCGTGGCGGAGGACCCACAGTCCAGAGATTCCTTCCACACTCGTGGCGGAGGCCCCACAGTCGGGGTCTCATAGCGGAGATTCCCCTCGAGTCCGGAGATTCCTTCCGCACTTGTGGTGGAGGCCCTACAGTTGGGGTCTCACAGCGGAGCTTGCCCTCGAGTCTGGAGATTCCTTCTGCACTCGTGGCGGAGGACCCACAGTCCGGAGATTCCTTCCACACTCGTGGCGGAGGCCCTACAGTTGGGGTCTCATAGCAGGGATTCCCCTCGAGTCCGGAGATTCCTTCCACACTCGTGGCAGAGGCCCTACAGTTGGGGTCTCATAGCGGAGATTCCTCTCGAGTCCGGAGATTCCTTCTGCACTCGTGGCAGAGGACCCACAGTCCGGAGATTCCTTCCACACTCGTGGCGGAGGCCCCACAGTCGGGGTCTCATAGCTGAGATTCCCCTCGAGTCCGGAGATTCCTTCCGCACTTGTGGTGGAGGCCCTACAGTTGGGGTCTCATTGTGGAGATTGCCCTCGAGTCCGGAGATTCCTTCTGCACTCGTGGCGGAGGCCCCACAGTCGGGGTCTCATAGCGGAGATTCCCCTCGAGTCCGGAGATTCCTTCCGCACTTGTGGGTGAGGCCCTACAGTTGGGGTCTCATAGCGGAGATTCCCCTCGAGTCCGGAGATTCCTTCTGCACTCGTGGCGGAGGACCAGCAGTCGGGGTCTCATTGCGGAGATTGCCCTCGAGTCCAGAGATTCCTTCTGCACTCTTGGCAGAGGACCCACAGTCAGGGTCTCATTGTTGGGATTCCCCCTGAGTCCGGAGATTCCTTCCGCACTCGTGGCGGAGGCCCCACAGTTGGGGTCTCATTGCAGAGATTCCTTCTGCACTCGTGGCGGAGGACCCACAGTCCGGAGATTCCTTCCACACTCGTGGCGGAGGCCCCACAGTCGGGGTCTCATAGCGGAGATTCCCCTCGAGTCCGGAGATTCCTTCCGCACTTGTGGTGGAGGCCCTACAGTTGGGGTCTCATAGCGGAGATTCCCCTCAAGTCAGGAGATTCCTTCTGCACTCGTGGCGGAGGACCCGCAGTCGGGGTCTCATTGCGGAGATTGCCCTCGAGTCCAGAGATTCCTTCTGCACTCTTGGCAGAGGACCCACAGTCAGGGTCTCATTGTTGGGATTCCCCCTGAGTCCGGAGATTCCTTCCGCACTCGTGGCGGAGGCCACACAGTTGGGGTCTCATTGCGGAGATTGCCCTCGAGTCCAGAGATTCCTTCCGCACTCGTAGCGGAGGCCCCGCAGTCCGGCGGAGTCTCTAGACTCGGTGCGGAATCTCCGCAATGGGAATACTCATTGTGAAGATCCTCGCGGAGTCCAGAGACTCCCCTGCCCCACGACTGTAGGGCCTCCGCCAAGCGTTTGGACCCCTTTGGGACTCCGACCCTGAGTATTTTGCTCTGCTTCAAAAAAAATTCAGATAAATGAACACATTCACAAATTATTGAACTTGACATACAACAAATGAAATAGCAATGAAACTCTGACATTATTTACGGATAACCATGAACTATAATTTACAAAATGAATTGCTGATAATCAACTGAGTGGGAAGATAAAAGCCAGTGGAAGCAAGAGGAGCGACTGTGACATATAATTAACAGTGAGCACTGGAACTCTTCAAACCCCTCTGCACACTCGTCTGCGCCGATGCTCAGGTCCGTGGGTGGTTCAGGAGTGATGGCCACGAAGATCGCATCGCCTTATATGCGGGCGACGTCCTTCTACTTGGCGAACCCTGCAGTGAGTGGCCCCCATTGTCTCCATCTCCTGCACTGCTTCGGGGATACCTCTGGTCTCAGGGTGAACCCCTCCAATACAATGTTGGTGCCTTTGGCTCCATCCCGAGATTGCTTTGAATGGCAGGATACTATTCCCATCTGATGTCTTAGTTTTAAATCCCTGGGTATTGGGGTCGCATTGCACTCTGAACGTACCTGGTCTCTAACCTCGAGCCCCTGACATGGAAAGCTAAAACCGATCTTGCCAAAGGGCAATCTCTCTTGCTGAACATAATAGGTCGCATGGCTTTATACAAATGATGATCCTGCCACAATTTGTATACATCTTTCAAAATCTGCCGCTCCTCATACCACGGCCATGGTTTCAGCCCTGGACAGGATAGCGACTTCCTTCCTGTGGTACCATACCAGGCCCCACTTGGCCTACGCATATTGTCAACAAGCCCCATATGGTGGTGGCCTGGGGATGGCCAGACTCTACCTCTATTACTTAGCCTTGAACCTCCTAGCAGCCCACGAGTGGTTCAACGGGGGTTGGTAGGAACTATCCCTCCTAGGGTTTCCTTGAACTCCACACCCCTGGTGACTAGGATGACTCTTCTAGCTTGGAGGGCAGCCTTACATTACACCAGTTGGGACACCAAACTCACGCAACAAACACCTCTTTGGCATGGAACCTGGTTGAGGGAAGCGGCGACGCTGCAGGGCTTTGAGAGATGGGACCTCTTTGGGATTTCGCAGCTGGGGGAAGTTTGCTCAGGAACGCAATTGCAGTTTTTTAGGAGCTCCAGACCACATACGCGCTGGACAAAATGCAGTTCTATAATGACCTCAAATTGAGACATGCTCTTCGGTCTCACAACTCGCAGCCCGACTCCCTCCCCGAGCTCAGCCTTTGGAGGCTAAGCTCCTAAGGGGTGATCTGGGCAAAAGTGGGATTTCCCAAATCTATCGTACTTTGATTGTCAACACCCCGGGCACTCTGGACCATGTAAGAACCTGATGGGAGAACTGGTTGGGCCCCCTTGA
The DNA here is from genome assembly GCF_964204655.1 of Triturus cristatus. NCBI lineage: Eukaryota > Metazoa > Chordata > Amphibia > Caudata > Salamandridae > Triturus > Triturus cristatus. Next base: position 59,329,614 of record NC_140591.1, on the reverse strand, counting down.
GGATGACGATTGGCTCGAGGCGCTGACGGCGACCAGACTTATAGCAATCTCTTCCAAATTGCAGCTGATCCAAACATACTACCTCTAGAGTGCTTTCCCCTCCCTGGATAGACAACACCGAGTGGGACTCCTCCCTGAGCCTACTTGCCCCTGCTGTGGGGACGCTCCTGCCAATTTCTATCACATGGCCTGGAGGTGCCCCAAGAGTCATGAGTTCTGGTCTGCGGTGGTGGGAGAACTGACTGAGGTTTTGTTGTGGGAGATTATCCTATCCCCTCTAATGCTCCTATTGGGTGTCCTTGATGGCTCTGGAGGGACGAGAGCTGATCGGTCCTTCCTGGGTACAGCCTTTATGGTCGCCAAGCGTGGCATTGCCACCCACTGGCAATCCCCTACCCCAGGTGCGGTCGATGCAGGTAAGCATCTGGGGTGGGCAGATGACGACAAGGGGAAATAACATAAATAAAAAAAACACTTAACTTGTGCTCACCGCATCGCTGAGGCGGCAAGCACAAGCGTTTTTGAATGTTGTTTTCCTTCGTCGTCATCTGTTGACCTCCCTCCACCCGGCCCCACCGAGCTTACCTGCACCGCACGCTCCTACCCTACCATCCCACCTTGTCGTAATGGCGCCGGGGGTAAACTGGTGCACAGAAAAAACAGTTTGCGAGGCCATGGGCTGCCCCCTGAAGCACGATTGTGTTTGGGGGAAATGGCTGGGCCAATTAGCCGAAGGTCCCAACTAGTGGCAGGAGCGCTGCTTCTGTTTCACAGCAATATATTGTGTCATCTCCATGCCAATACCTTGATCGAACACTGTATGCCTTTCTCCAACAAACCACTTGTGTGTCATGTTCTTTTAATGTTTCTCTCTATGCAATAATCAATAAAACCTGTTCATGAAAATATAAAAATCTTCTGCACTATACATATAGTTTTAGGTTGGTAAGTGCCTTGGAAATGTACAAACACCTACAGTAAATATACACTTTACAGCAATTGGTTCCTACAAATGTATGGGGATAGCTTCAAATTTGAGTGACCAATTGGGCTGGACCAACCAGCCATTGTTTCTGAATGTTCGCTGACCCTGGGTGTTAGTCCACAGTTCTCCTTTTGACTTGAAGACACTGTGTGCCCTGGCGTAGAGAAACAACAAGTTAAGAGGAGCAATGACTCGGATATCACCCTTGAAGGAGTAGGGAAGTACTCAGGAAGAGGCCAGTTGCTGCAGTGACACAAGAGGGAGGTAGGCGGCTGGGCATTCAGAGAGCCTGCCTTGCTGCAGTGACATAAGAAGGAGGTAGCACATATATGGTAGCATGACGCTATGTGTTGTGCGAGCCTTAATACTGGGGCCAGTGGAATCCATTTTGGATGCTCCTGATTTATCATTCCACAAATTGAAGGACGGTGTACGTGTATTGTTTGAATTCCTGTGGCTGGAGAGTGGAGGTCTAGACACTGAAGTAATGAGGGTGGCAGAAGCGGTGCCTTTAGAAGTTCCATGAGAGCCTTGCTGGCAAAGGACTGCCGATTCCTTCTTTTAGCACTGCCATTTGATAGATGGTAGAGGGGAGGGGTGGGGCTCCAGTTTCTATTGTTCAAGGGGAGGAAGCTTGTAGGCGGGGCTTGTCCTTTTCTCAGCCAATGATTACTGGTTTAGGAAGGCTGAAGGCAGCGAGGTGCAGAAAATCCCCACTTCATTGTGGCCCCGCTTGGGATACTTCTGCTCGGAGCCAGCATCTTTCCTAAGTGTTGTATGAACCATGACCGAGCAGAAAGGGTGTGTATGGGCAGCAACTTGAGAAAGACATTTGACAGAGAGCCAGCCAAAAGCACTTCTGAAGACGTAGGGGCTTATTATGAGTCTGGTGGTCTTGCGACCGCCAGACTCATGGTGGTGCAGCAGTGGTGGTCCATTACGACTTCCAAAGTTGTACCGGCAGTGGACTGCCGGCTGTGCCAGGGAACCTGGTGGTGGCACAGCTGCGCCACAACGCAATATGCTGAGCAGGGACTGGCGCAGTCCCGCAAAGCATATTACAAGTTCTTGCACCACCAGCCTTTTCATGGCGGAGCGCTGACATGAAAAGGCTGGCGGTGCAAGAACAAAAGGGGCCCTACAGGGCCCCCATGACCATCCCCCCGCCATTGGGATACATTCAGGGGAGCCCCCCTGTCTGTATTCCCACAAAGTTCCAGCACGGCATGCACGTCATGCTGTGCTGAAGCTGTTTTGCCATTGCCAATGCAGTGCCAGTTTTCCAGGCACTGCCAAGGGAAAGGCAAAGGACCGCCGGCGGTATGACGAGTTACACATTTCTAACTCGTAATACTGCAGACGGTCCTTGCGTGGCTTTGGTGCAGCACAGCCGGTGTTGAGCCGGGGATGTTGAGCCGGCAGCGTTGCGCCAAAGTTGTAATCGAGCACTTACGCAGTGATTTCACAGCCCACACCCCACTCCCACACCACCAAACTCGTGTGAGAACCGCCTGCCAGATTTTTCCTTTTTTTTTTTTGTCACTGCAATGGGAACGCCAAAGCAAATTCCTGCAGGTCCATGCCCTGCAGGAACTCGGGGGGGGGGGGGCATAACATGTGCCTCCCTGCGTGTTTTCCCAGGTATGTGATCTTGTAAAGGCTCCCAACATTGCCCCACCCTATGAACAGAGCTACAGTTGAGAATCTTTAGTGAAATCTTATATTGGTACCACCGTTGGAGTCCTGTGCTTCTCTAAAGCCGACGTGTACTTGCCTGTGTAACCAATTCATGTCATGGTGTGTGTATCTAAGTTGCAAACCTGCCTTGAGACCCATCATGGGGTGCTGTATGTGCGGAAATGCACTGTCTTTCCACTTTTTAAGCAAAAGTTTGGAGTGATTTTTGCACTGATATTTGTTGCCGCACCCACACGCGCTGTCTGGTTCTTGGCGCACATAGCAATGGCTGCCGCACACAGAGGAAACTGATTTGAGGGAACATTGGTGCTGACTGAAAGTAAAGTCATACCCCTCTTAAGATTTCACGACTCCCAAGAATCTAAGCTTAAAAAGAGTTGCTTGGCAACTCATTGAGCTCTCCATACAAACAACGACAAAACTTATCACAAGGGCTGTGTAGTTGTCCCTTAAACCAACAGTCACCACAGAACTGCATGGGCATCCTGAGAAAAAAACACCTTCCACTGAGTTGAGGGCAAAAACTCAGCGCCGGTGTTCCCATAGATGTCTCTGCTGTTGTCCACTTAACTTTCTTTCGCAGCTCCCTCGCCTCCGCCAGCGCCTTCTCCTTCATAGTCCGTCCTTATCTCCTTCATCCAGCTTACTCAGTAGCCCTTTCTTTTGTGTCCTTCACAGCTATTGTTTTTTTCCCTCTTCTCTTCTTCACCTGCACCTTCGGAAATCTATGTGAACGGCCCTGATCTTGGTTGTCTTGTGAGTATCTGAGCCAGTGGCACGCATCAGGTTCATTATCATCACACAGCTTACAGAACCACGTGTGTGCAGCAGACCGAACAAGGACTGGGTAGCACCATGAGGTCTTGATTTAATGTGTGCAAGTGTGCAAATAACAATTGTGCATGGAGGTGTTTGCACATTAAAGTCAGACTTGTTGGCTTCGTCAGTGCCTGTTTATCAGAGTATATAGTGCACTCTAGCAGATACACTGTGGATCCAGACTTAAACATTCAAAAAGCCCTACTGCAGTGGAAAAAGATGACTTTCTGTATACAATGCACAGAGTTTAATGTGTGATGATCCATTCTACCGCCTTGAATAGTCCCCATGACCTCAACGCAAGCACTCCAGAGAAGGCGGAATAATACAGCAAACAGCCAATAGCGTGAAGCGAGGGGGTGTTTCTAATACTCCTTTAGGTAGAGCCAAAGTCCATTCAATGCACATTTTAAAGAGTTTGTAACAATAGGTCTGTCTGGTGAAGCCAGGCCTAGAAAGGGCACCCCATTAATCTGGATGCATTAGTGACCCACTTAAAGTCCAGCACAGTCATCCAGTGGAAGATTTCCGATGGCTGAGAGGGGGGCGGATGCCTCTTTCTAATATTTAAATATCTGGACTCTACCTTAGTCAAATTTAAATCTAATATTTCAATATCTGAACTCGTCCTAGTAAAATTAAATACAAAATAAAAACATTGTTTCAGCCCCTTTCTTCCTCATCGCTGCTCCCTTCCTCCTTCCATACTTCTGTTCAGACCTAGTTCTACTCTCCCCCCTTTTCTTTCTTCCTCCCCTGCCCCTCCCTACCACTGATGCAGAACCCCTTCTGTCTTCTGCTGCCTCTCCCTCTCCATTTTTTCTTCAGCTTCAAACCTTCCTCCTCCTCCTATTTCATGTTTCACTGCTCTCTCACCTCCCTCATACATCTCCCCTCTGCTCCCTCCTTCTCTCGTTTGATATCTTTCCCCCATCCCATCTCATGATTCTTTGCTCCTCTCTTTGTCCTCGTTCTCTATATATAATGTCTTCCCCTCCCTCTTTATTTCATCTATTTTTTTCCTTTTCTCTTTTGATCCATCTCTATTCCCCTGGCCTCTGACTCTTTTGCTTCAGCTCTCGCTTGTCCTCTTCTTTTTAATTTAATTTATCTTCCCCTTTTCACCTTCTTTTTTATTGTGATTTATGTATCTTCCCCCCTCCTTCTCTATTTTGATTCATCTTTTTTTTCCTCCTGGTCTGTCTCTTGTTTCATCTCTTCCCCCACGCCCCTCCAACCATTTTTTGTTTATTTCTCTTTCCGGCCCCCCTTCTTCTCTCATATGATTTTTTTAGTATCTCCTCCCCCTTCCTCCCTGTTTCTTCTCTCTCACATTCTCTTCATCCCTCTATGGGCTTCACACACCCAAATTCTGCCCTAGGCCGCCTCTTTTGCAGCAGGAGAGGGAACAGGTTCCTCGGGGGAGGATGAGGGGGGGGGGGGGTGCAGAACCACCCCCGTTGAAAGAGAAGCCACAGCATCCCCCAAGAGAACTGGAGTCTATTTTAAGGCTTTTGTGAGAACACAAAGAAATGAACCAGGAGAGAAGGCAGAGCAGTTCCCTGAGAGTCACAAAGAGGATTGGACATGTAGAGTCACTGACTCCGGCCCCTCGGGCACTGCCAAGGAAAGGGCAGGGGGTCTTGAGTTCTTTGGCAAGTCTCTACTGCACCCTGAACACTTACCACCCTTTCATGGTAAGTGCGCCCCCAGGCACTTCACGCCACGTGTATCTGAAAGCACTTTACACGCTCTCCACATCAACTGAGCCTCAGAGCACTTCTCATTGGCTGATTCCTAAGAAGACCGTTCAGGCTCTTTGTACCAAACACACACTAAGACCGTACACATCAGTGTTTCACGAAGCATGTGACAGACTCTTCAAGCCAAGAGAACACAGGGCAGCTCACAGCAGCCGTCTCCCGGGGCACATTACAGGTTCATCCTTGCTGATGAGATGACACCCCACTGCAACGCCCACATGTTCCTTCTTTTCGATATATAGACCACGGCCCAGCCACGCACACTGCATACAGCGACCAAGACCCATCTCGACCACCCACACGACCACATTGTAGGAGACCTCAACATATGGTTTGACAAGAAGAATCTAAGGACAACCGCAGCCATCACAACCAACCCCGAAACCTTCAACCCCCAACACATTGTTTCCCGCCCAACTCATTGTACAGGACACACTCTAGATGTCATTCTAACCCACTGGAGCAGGCCACAGCTGCAGACAACTCCCCTGAATGTTGAAGCAATCAAATCATCACCTTCCAGATCAACACGCCTATCAACAACACTACAAAGACAACAAAAACAACCAGCAAAAAATGCTCATAGAGCCAGTAGAAAAAACTTGACCTCGACAAACAGCTGTCAGAAAAGCAAAAAGCTACACTGCTCCATATGCACACCTGACGTCAACTGCCCTTCCAAGGAACTCCACATGACTAACACAATTCCAACACCCAGAGTGGCAAAACAAAGAAACACTACAAAAGCATGTGTGATGAATCACCATCTGGTTCATGACCTGTGGACAATGGCAAACATACCAGTCTACCACCAAATGCCCAAGGAACTCGAGACCCCCAACAATAGCAAGAGAAGTCAGAAACCCAGGGGTAAGCATGGATTCAAACACATGGAATCTCCAAGCTTGAATAGACCCGGTTTCATCGACCCAAAATACAACGAATCCAAAAGATTTCTTCTGGACTTCCACCCAAGAGAACGCACGCCTCCAGCCGTGCAATGACTCGACTTGGTACCTATAGCTGGGAGAGCCATGATCAAGGCACTCTGCATTGTCCACAGAGCCTCTCGTGCAAAAGGAGCACTCGACCTACAAGTTGAATCAAACAATACAAACAAAACAGGCCGGTGCACTTCAGGCTCCCACCATACTCAGCATCACACTGCCTCACAGTCAGAAACCCATAGACGGCCCTGCGTACTCGGTGCAAGACACCAAGCTCTGGAACTTGCTACCAGCCAATATTTGAAGCATCCAGGGCAGGGCTTCATTTGGCCCCTGCAACCTGCATCACACATTGCCCCTGCCCCTGCCAGCGCGGCTGATGACAGCCCCAACACAACTATTAACCGTCTCACTTCTACAGGGGGGACAATTCTGACACCCCCAGGCCACTCAAAGATATAAGAATGGTGGCAGATAGTGTTTATTTGCAATGAATGTTGAAATATTATACACTGTGTGTCTGCTCATGAAAAAAACATTGATAGACAGCGCCACCATGTGGTAGATTGTCATTTGAGCTGGTGTTGACAAGAAAGTGCTGTTACCAAGCCCCGAAATCACTGACTCAAATTAAGCACTGATTCAAGAGCATATACACTTCAGGAGACAATTGAAAAAGTGGCTATTTTAAGATAAGTACTTCATCCTACAACCCTGTGATGGAACTCGGAAAGATAACTGCACCTTCAAATACAATCTACCGTGCATCCCCCCTAGAGATGGAACAGCCCAACCAGCATGCTGCCTTCTATGCGCAGATAAGTTAAAAACGCAAAGCTATGCCGAGAATGGGTGACGTCACTGGATATAGAAACCTTCTATACCACACGAGAGCCACAGCCATAACACTCAGCAGATCGTAGCCAACTGTAGCTCGTACAGGCCGCATAATATCTCCCTTACACTGCTTAATTCTCATACACATAGAAATATCTCTTACAGGGCTTGTCCATCGCCCAGTACCGAACCAGCCCAGAAACCAGCCTTCTCCAACTGAACAGGCATGGAGTAACGGGAGACATCAGCCACACACTGCTGGCCAATCAGGGGGCTCATATTGGGTCCACCACTGCGGGTCTAACCAGCTACACACTGACTGCCTCTTCACATCTCACAAGGACAACCAGAGAGGTGATGACAGCACCAAAGCCCACCCCAGCAGATCTCTCCACTGTGTCTTCCAATGCCCGCTCAGAGCCATACACCTTAAACAAAACATCGGATTGGACAACCCAGAGGCGTAAGCAGCCGAGTAGCCTATGAGCATCAGGAATACCTTGCTGCTTGCTGTTGCTGCCCGGACGATCTGGAGTCTTTGCCTGCCGTCGTTGGATTGTGCCCCGTGCTGAGGGGAGGAACCTGCATCTTGCCGGACCCGCTGCGCGGGTCCCGCTGCGCTAGGAGTCATTGTGGGGAGGCGAGCTGAAAAAGATCTGAGCCCTCGTGAACCGGCAGGGCTGCGAGCAGCGAGCCCAGCAGGGACTCCATTGCCCAGGAGTCCCTGCGTGTCACACCTGTGGCCGCTCTCCCTGCCGGCCACGCCCCCCGACACCGTAAAAGCAGCCCGTGTTAGAAACACTGCGGGAAACCTTGCTGCTTGCTGTTGCTGCCCGGACGATCTGGAGTCTTTGCCTGCCGTCGTTGGATTGTGCCCCGTGCTGAGGGGAGGAACCTGCATCTTGCCGGACCCGCTGCGCGGGTCCCGCTGCGCTAGGAGTCATTGTGGGGAGGCGAGCTGAAAAAGATCTGAGCCCTCGTGAACCGGCAGGGCTGCGAGCAGCGAGCCCAGCAGGGACTCCATTGCCCAGGAGTCCCTGCGTGTCACACGTGTGGCCGCTCTCCCTGCCGGCCACGCCCCCCGACACCGTAAAAGCAGCCCGTGTTAGAAACACTGCGGGAAACCTTGCTGCTTGCTGTTGCTGCCCGGACGATCTGGAGTCTTTGCCTGCCGTCGTTGGATTGTGCCCCGTGCTGAGGGGAGGAACCTGCATCTTGCCGAACCCGCTGCGCGGGTCCCGCTGCGCTAGGAGTCATTGTGGGGAGGCGAGCTGAAAAAGATCTGAGCCCTCGTGAACCGGCAGGGCTGCGAGCAGCGAGCCCAGCAGGGACTCCATTGCCCAGGAGTCCCTGCGTGTCACACCTGTGGCCGCTCTCCCTGCCGGCCACGCCCCCAGCCCTGCCCCAGCCCTAGATAACCAGCTGGAGTCACCGCTGCGCGGGAGCGAGCGGGGCGAAGACCGGGCTAAGAGCGGGCCGTTTGAGGCCGTTCGAGGTCTGCGAGGACTGGACTGGGCCATCCTCTTTCGTTCTTTTCCCAACATTTCCTCGTCTGAGCCTAAATTGACAAACCATTCTATCATCTCATCCCCACTGTTAAGCCAGGGGGTTGCCCTTGTTGCTGCTGTTAAGTTATGTGCACCAGGTTAACACGGAGCAAGGCCGCCAAGGGTGGCCCTCCAATCAATGGCCCCATGGATGATTTCATCACCCGTACCAATACAGCCATAGACCATGACATTTCTAAACTTCAGACTCGTGTCTCCCTGAAATTGGCAGCCGCCAGAAGACTGTCCCAGGTAATCGAACTTTCAAAAAAATCCTCCCTGGGCCACATAGCCACCGCGGTTACCCCGGTGCGTCCAGTTATTCCCCATTGTGTAGTCACGCAGGTTGATGTCCACCACACCCCGACTTTTCCCCCACTTTCCCCTACTTTAGAGCCATCGACTCAGGAAAGTGTAGTGAACCTACCTACCATTTCTCTCAAGCAGGATGTTAGTTTTAATTCCCCCACCCCTGTAATGTTTTCACCTAGGTGTATCACTAGTAAAGATAAACAATCTAAAAGAAAATGCAATTCTCGGTCTGCTTACTGTCGTAAGAAGGCTAAAGTTGCGGTTGCACAACAGCTGAAATTGATTAGTGTACCGGTATCCAATGCTATAGGAGGGTGTGTTTCCAGGGAACAACCACAATGTGAGGGAGCCAAAGAGGGGACAGCCACTGCTTTTTCCACCATTATGGCAGAGGATGAGGGCTTACACGTAGAGGGTCTGGAAAGGAATGAAGGGGAATTTATAGGTTTAGTTTGGGAAACTCTTAAGAAACTTCTCTCCCCCCTTGATCTTAGACTCTCACGCATTGAGAATAACTTGCTTGAGATGGAAAAGAGCATTATTGCCCTGGCCACTCTCGGCCTGAGAAATCTAGAAAATCAGGGCCTTCCTGTAGGTGACCCACCACCTCAAGTCCTAATTTCACAAGCCCCGCAACCCCCCCTCCAGTACCAGCTTTTGTACGGCCGGTTCCCAAACCGCGGACCGTCGGTGTGGATTATATTACCACCGCCCCTAAACTTAAGGCTCCCAAGCGCCCCACCCCTCAACCATCAGTCAAACCCAATGCAGGCGTCCCACATAGACCCCCTCCCAGTGAAGTGGCGTACCAACTAACCCAGGGCCCTCCTGTTAAGAACAATTTTAGAGGGGGCTATATCGATCTCCCTCCAGAGGCCAATGATTATGTGGTTGTGTTGAAGGGTGTCCCCCAGATTGGAAACGGTCAATACGAGAACCACTGGTCTCTGAAGAATAAGATAATGCATTGGCTTAATGTGAATAGACCAATTCCCAATGGCCGGAGAAGCAGAGTCCTGATGGTACGTAGAATCCCCTGGGTGGGTCCCACAAGGAAAACCAGTTCCGGGGACTGTATAGTGGTGACCTTTGAGGACTCTCATACGGCACACCACATCTGTTCCTGGCCCATTGGTGAAGGTTCTCTTGTTATACCTAGGCCACTGTCCTTCTTTTATCCACCACGCCCTAGACATACACGGGAAGAGGACTGGTCATTAGTACACCATCACACTTGGAGGAGTCATCCTAATAACCACCAAGATTTCCCCCTAAACTGGAATGGCCTCCCAACCTCGAATAGGTTTGGTGGTCTTGAGGAGGTAGATTGACTCCCAAGGCAATCTGCTCTCCAAGCACCTTCACCACAGGTCCTAGGGCTCACAGAATCTTTTCCTGTGTTGATTGAACCTTCTGTTGTTAGCTCCCTAGGCCCAGAGGGAATGCCATTTGCTTTACCTACAGAGGGGGGATTGAACACGTCATGCACTTTAGACTCCCAAATCGTAGTGGAACGACTGGACTCACCTCGTACGATTCCCTTGCCACCTACTCAGAATGTCCCAACAGATAGGAAGTTGACCGATGCAGCAATGGCTCCTTACCACCACCAGACTGAGCCACTGCATAGGTTAAATAGAACAGCTGCGGGGGTGGCAGGACCTGTGCTCAATTTGGCTATACCTGATAACCCTTCAAGGCAGATTACCCCAGCCGACCCCTTGTTAAAGATCATAAGTTGGAATGTGGCAGGGCTTGCCCGCAATCTTGAAATTCCTGAATGGAATGCCTTTTTGGACCCTTATAACATCTGTCTTTTGCAGGAAACCTGGTGCCTAGAACCCAGGCACAGAGTAGGCTTCACGACCTACTTCGTCCCAGCTTCCCAACAACATGGATGCAAAGGTTGCCCGTCTGGTGGCCTTCTTATATGGGTCAATATCGCACTAGGTTTAAGTGTAAGCCAAAAGTCCACTCATTCTCCTGACCTTCAGAGGGTAACTATACTATGCCCAGGGGGAAGGAAGTTAGAAGTTTTTAACCTCTATCTAAGGGGGGCCAGGGGCGGGGCTTCATCTCTATACTCTACAGGACTAAACAGTGATCTAGCCGCCTGCAGCATTGATTCTTACGTTCTTCTTGCAGGCGACTTTAACTGCTGCTTTGAACCATTGGCTAGGGAGGACATTTTGGACACTTGGGATGAGGACACAAGGAGAGGTATCCCCACCCTGACCCTAGACCCGATTCCTAAATGGACGCAGAGTGCGATAGACATCAATGCACTCTGCATGGAACACGACCTAAGACCAACTAATGGTCGATCCAAATCGGATCCTATGGGTGCGCATACCTATAACAGGATGGGACATACCTCCAGAATAGACTATATCATGCTGAATTACAATCTGTGGTCATTCCACCATGACGTGGAGGTTATAGCGTCTTGTGATAGTGACCACAATCCTCTCTCTTTAACCTTGACTCCGCCTTGGCAGGTTGGGAACTTAGCCAAGTTTCCCCACAAGTGGAAAACCTCCCATGAACTTGTACCTTCAAACTGTGGCAGGCACCTAAAGTGGGCTAAAGCAGCAGCGGATGAGGAAAGGATGGCTCAGGCAGGGACCATCATGTTAGCGGTGGGGCCGCGCCTTGATGCCTTAGGTGTCACCAGCCAAATTGTTTTACCGATATTCACAGAAACCATTGTGGCATTAAGCGATCTGTTTATTATATCCCAAACGAGCGCGAGGGTTGCTGTGAAAGGTGCTTCTAGGGCAAGAAATAAGTGGTATTCCTCCAAATGTCGGGTTGCTAAGGGGGAACTCATTTCCGCAGTGAAAAGCAAGGATCCAGGCAATATCAGACTTGCGAGGAAACTTTACAAAAAAGTTGTAGCTGAGGCTAAGGAGGCTCATGAATACAGTTTTTGGCGGGATCTAGTGGAGGCAAGTACCAGGAAAGATTCCAAGGGGTTTTGGGATCTGCTGAGAGCCAGGGACAAACCTCTTGATCTTCAGTTTACCTGTAATATCCCTGGTGATGTCTGGTTTGCCCACTTTTCCAAACTGTATTCTGTTCCATGGGGGGCACCCCATCTTAGTATGGGTCTTCTTGCCAGTTTTCCAGCCGAGATTTCATTTAACGACTGCCCCTTCAGCACTGAGGAAGTTGAAAGGGCAATCAGCTGTATTGTATCCAATAAGGCTACAGGTCCTGATGGAATTCCGGGTGACCTGTTGAAGAAATACCCATCACTGTGGAGTAGACTAATTGCCTCACTCTTGAATGAGGCTCTGCTGGGAGGTTCTCTCCCTGACTCATGGAGGGGCGCTGAGGTCGTCCCTATTTTTAAGAAAGGCTGCCGGGACGACCCAGCCAACTATCGCCCTATTAGTCTGCTTGACTCAACACAAAAGGTCGCGGGCAAAGTGGTTCTAGGTAGGATCTTGCAGTGGGCCGAAGAAAATCAGGTTCTGTCAGATTTCCAGGCAGGTTTTAGAACAGGGATAGGCACCATCGAGCAGACATTTCGCCTTCTAACGATATATTGGAAAGTGGTTGTGCTGGGTGGGGGCAGCTTGTATTTAGTCTTTATAGACTTGCGAACTGCCTTCGACCTGGTCCCACGAGCCCAATTGTGGAATGTCCTCGATAGGTCGGGCTTACCCCCTTACTTGTTGGCTTTGCTCATAAAGTTTCATGAAAGCAACTTTGCTCAGATTAGATGGGGTACCCAGGGGGAAAAAACATCTCGTATTCCCGTAGATAGGGGCGTCCGCCAGGGGTGTGTGCTTGCCCCCACTCTGTTTTCTCTCTATGTTAACGGAGTGGTGGAGCATCTGCTTCAGCACCCGTCAGATGCACCATCCCTGGCTGGCAGGAAAGTTCCTACGCTCCTATTTGCGGATGATACCCTCCTAATTTCAAAATCACCAGCAGGTATCCAAAAGTTGCTTTCTAGTTTCAAGGCCTTCTGTGACATCAAGGGCCTGTCCATAAATATAAGCAAGACCAAATTCCTTGTTCTTAACCCCCCCAGGAAATCTGTTGTCCCTCCTACTTTAGACTCTGTTCCACTCGAAAAAGTCAAAGAATTTGACTACCTAGGCATTCGACTCTGTGACAATATGAGTTGGAAGGCGCACCACCAAAAGGTGTTTCTGACCCATAAGAGGGTTGCAGGGGCCCTGCTCAAAGAACAACGTGCCTCATCCTTAAAACCTATTGGGGCACTACTAGACATTTACAGGGCAAGGGTGGTGAGTGCAGCATTGTATGGCGCGGAATTGTGGGGCATACAGAGAGTTGACATCTTAACTCACCTCGAAAACAACTTCTACAAAGATCTTATGAAGTTACCCCACAGTACCCCTACAATCCCCCTCTTGCTAGATGCAGGCACACGCCCAATTTGCGAGCAAGCTAGGCTACGCCCCCTTTTATTATGGGCCAGGATATGGAACGTCCCTGAACTGAGTAGCTATGCAGATGCCCTAAGCGAACTCTTATCCCTATCAGGCTGGCATAAGGTAACCTGGCTCAGGGAGGTTAAGCGACTTCTTTATGAGTTGGGTTTAGGAGACGCTTGGGTCAACAGAACAGCACCTTCAAAACAAATGCTAAAGAAGGCTTATTGGTTTTGGGTGGATAACGAGAGATTGTGCAACCCTAAACATTGTAAATCTGTTGCCCAGTTCCTGCTAATTAAGGAGCTCCCCTTTAGAGAACCTTATCTGGTCTCAATCCATAACTCGGGCGACAGAGCATTGTACTTTAAATTTAGGGTAGGTGTACTTCCCTTAGGATTGTTAACTTCCACCTGGAAACCTCCATTTCAAACTATACCTTATTGCCCCTCCTGTGACTCAAGGGTTGAGTCCATAGCTCATCTGTTGTTTGAGTGCCATGCTTATGCTGTGCCTAGGTTGAGATGGTTGAAGCCCCTATGTAGGAGTCTGGGCACAAGATCACATTTGGAAGCCTTACGCATATTGCGCTCAGATGCCCGTCCCTTTTTTGCCTGCTGTATGGCTAAATTTCTGGGCTGGGCTTGGAGGATAAGAACTGCAAGGAAACAGTTGATACAGTAATGTGCTTCGGCCTGTACTGGCTCTTAAAACTTGGCTACCATTTTACTTTTTTTTTAAATGCCACTGTTGATTCTGTAGCCTTTTATACTGTGCTTTGTTAAATTGTTTTTTTTTTTCTTTTTTTTCTATTAATGTAATGTATTGCTTTTATGATATGTTTTTATATCGAAATAAAGCTTCAATCAATCATAAAGGGATCTGCAGAGGCGCTCAAAGCCGCCAGCGTGCTGAACCCATAAACTGTGTGTCCGTCTCTCACACGTCATCACCCACCACACTGCACATCGGTGCTCATCACACGCAACATGGAAACACTTCCCACACAGGACCAAAATAAAGACAACATCCTTCCAACCACACACGGCATGGCGTGGCTTCCTGCCCCTTGGGTAAGTGCTTCAGTGCCCCACAGAGGGATAGTAAGCACTGGACGAATCTGGAAATGCGCACAAATACAATACATCGACGGAACTTCAAGGAGCGTCCCTAGGGTGCATCTCAAAAGTGCTTCATCTGTTTGCCTGATCAGATGTGCACCAAGGCACTTCATGTCCGCTGCGTCACAAAGCGCTTTATAGGCTGCTCATGCCAGGTTCGCCCAGGGCACAAAACGACACTTCATTCGAAAGCACTTTCCAGGCTCTTCATGTCACGCGTGCCTCTAGGCACCTCACTTGCTGCGTCAAGGCCTCTACATGTCAAGTGCGCCTCTAAGCACTTCACACAGGGCGTATTTCAAAGCTTTCCACGGGTTCTCCACTCAAGAGCTCCCCAGGGCACTTGTGATCAGGTGGAGGACTTTCCTGTCCTTCAAATAAAGCCATCCTTTTAAGAAACACAGGTCGGCGCAAAAGGCGAGAGAAATAAGTAAATTCGACAGACGTAAAGTGGTAGTTTGCATGTTTTTTGCACAGAGCGAAATCGGCCGGAAGGTATTGGAGCGCTTTACATGAACGAACGCCAGTCACATTACACAAGGACACGTTCATTTTTAGGCAAAGGGAGATGAGGCGAGTGCTCAGAATCACAGGATGCCGAGCCGACGCCGAGACTTGAAGCCCGCTGCCCAGCTTCAAAGTCGGCAGCTCTGCCTGTTACGCCATATCCTCTCCCGTGGCAGTAATGCACTATACATGAACTGTGATGCAACATTGCAGCCTAGGAAAATGGTACTCTGTGCCTCGTCTGTTGAACACATTGGGGCACCCTGCTTTACCAATATTGACCCGTTCGTCATCATTTGATGGTATAGCTGCAGTGATGCCGCGCGGACAGGTGCGGTCACATAAGTAACAATTTGCGGTATTACCACAAATTAATCGAGACACTATAGGTCTTTAGATGAACGTTCACATGTATCCAAACACCGTTTGCAAGCTCCTCCCTCTCAGTTATAGGGGCTTTACATCAAGGATTGCATTTAGAGAACCCCAGTATGCTGGCCAGCCCCCGCCTCCCCCTTGTGATTGAAAAGGGGGAAGTCAGGGATGACATAGCCCTGAGGGTTCATGCACGAATGCCGGGTACCACCTGCTTTACGAGAGAACTTGTAGATTAGTAAGTGGGTGCCTTAGCCTGGCTGTGGGGGACAGTGGGGACATGCACAGTAGGGCCGAACGTCCATCTCTCAATCCTAGCAGAGCCTTAGCACCAGAGCTTTACCACTTGAAACAAGGACCTCAGAACGCCAGTCTCACTTGTTGAAAACATCTCTTTCGTGTGTAGAAACAAAGCTGCCCTGATATCTGTTTTAATTGTTGCCCCTTCGTGTCATTTACAAGTTCGCCCATCCCTGCATTTGAGGGTTTACAATAAGTAAACATGATTGGTAACAGTTATCTTCGCACTTCTATAGGTTATCACATAGTGTCTTTGTTGTTTTTGTGCAGCTCTCACGCAGCAGTGGTAAAACAGAGCAGAGCCATTAACCTCTTCGATCCTGGATTCTAACCCCCCCTCGCGCCCCTGGCACAGTCCTTTAATGTATCAGACGCATGCCAGCCTTTGACATGACAAGTCATCCCTGGTGGGGCTTTGAGGAGATGCATCTATAAATGATGCCAACATCAGAGTACAAAGCTTGAAAAGGCTACCCTTGCATTCCTTGTTGTCTGTTTCATTGAGTGGGAGGCAAGATTAAATATGTATCAATGCATGCATTATGTTTATTATTCTTAGAGGCACGTTCAAGCATCGCTTCAAGCATTCACTGCTGCTTTTGCAGTGACAGATACAGAATTTATAGACATGAATGAGTGGCTTTATGTCATAATATATAATGTATACTATGAATATATGGATGTGCGTACATATTAAATGGAGGGGTGCAGTCAAACTGAGGGAGGGGGCTGGGAAGTACATGGGGACCTCCCTCACAGACAGACTTTGAGGGTGAAGACAGGTGGATGGTGGCCCCCTGGATCAGAAACCCAGGGGGCCGCCTGCACAAGAGGAGGTGTGGGGTCCATGCCCCTGAAAACGTCTGGAAACGTCTGTACCGTCAAACTGGTCCATTCCCAATGAAGTGAAATGTATGATAGGGCTGTGGCATCCCTTCCTGTGAACCAAGTCCTATCATTGTCTATCCAGGGGTTCCCAACCTTGGGTGCCCACACCCCCAAGGGGTGCGAGATGGCTTTTCAGGGGGTGCGACAAAGAAGGAAAGCATGTTTGTATTTACATCTTCAAATGTGATATTACTTTTTTAGGGGGTGCAAACCTTAAGCAAACATTTCTTAGGGGTGCAGGGTATGGAAAAGGTTGGGAACCCCTGGTCTGTACTAAATGGCAGCCCACCCGAGCTTGATGCCTGCCTTCAGCCTTCGAGGGAGGACAGCTTTGCCGCTAACTGTTTGCTGCTTTACAGCATCAATAAATGAGCGGTTTATGTGAAGATCAGGGGTCTGGAGACGCGGTTCATTCACTGCAGGCCCTGTATGGCATTGGCCTCGATGGAGCTGTTTATATACCATGAAAGGACAGCACCTGTGATTGGTGAGCCTGGCTCCCTACTAGTATTACTGATAATCTTTACATGGGGAATATCTTGCAGAAACACTGGTTCTGCCAACTCTTTTGCATGTTTATGTACGATGAGTACGCACTAGCCTTTTACTGGCACTACACACAGTTTTCCAGCTCTGTAACGTAACATCACTGCAGTACTAAGGTAGAATTGTGGAATTGTAATTCTTTAATAGCACACATTACAGTAGAAAAAGTGTGTACTAATTTGCTTACCATATTTTGACACTACATTTTCACATTTCCAATATTTTTATAAGTAGGGGCCTAAGTGTACCTCAAACTACTTAACGGGCACCGCAGGGGAGGTGGATTATAAATGAGAAGTGGGTTATGTAAGATGTATTTAAAATGCCTTAATGTCTGCAAGTGATATTATATCATCTCAGCAAACAATAAGGAAATTGAAATGAAAGTATTTACAAACTCTTTGTGTTACGTGTGTCCAAAGGAACCATACAAGCTCTAACATCAAGGAACCCTATAAGCTCTAACATCAAGGCACTTTACAAACTCTTTCTGTCTGGGGAAGCCAACGGCACTTTACAGAGCCAACACACCAAGTGTATCCTAGGTTTGTAATTGGATAAACAGGGCTAAAAGTACCAGAATGTAAAGAACAATTGTGGAGTGTGCGAGCTACTCACCCTTGAACTTGGGATGCCTGAGAGCGCTTCTTTACTACCACTTCATACCAAGTGTATGCCAAAGCACTTTACATAGCGATCTCATCAAGTGTATCCTAGGTTTGTAATTGGATAAACATGGCTAAAAGTACCAGAATGTAAAGAACAATTGTAGAGTGTGTGAGCTACTCACCCTTGAACTTGGGATGCCTGAGAGCGCTTCTTTACTACCACTTCATATCAAGTGTATGCCAAAGCACTTTACATAGCGATCTCATCAAGTGTATCCTAGGTTTGTAATTGGATAAACATGGCTAAAAGTACCAGAATGTAAAGAACAATTGTGGAGTGTGCGAGCTACTCACCCTTGAACTTGGGATGCCTGAGAGCGCTTCTTTACTACCACTTCATACCAAGTGTATGCCAAAGCACTTTACATAGCGATCTCATCAAGTGTATCCTAGGTTTGTAATTGGCTAAACATGGCTAAAAGTACCAGAATGTAAAGAACAAGTGTAGAGTGTGTGAGCTACTAACCCTTGAACTTGGGATGCCTGGGAGCGCTGCTTTACTACCACTTCATACCAAGTGTATGCCAAAGCACTTTACATAGCCATCTCATCAAGTGTATCCTAGGTTTGTAATTGGATAAACATGGCTAAAAGTACCAAAATGTAAAGAACAATTTTAGAGTGTGTGAGCTACTCACCCTTGAACTTGGGATGCCTGGGAGCGCTGCTTTACTACCACTTCATACCAAGTGTATGCCAAAGCACTTTAAAGAGCCATCTCATCAAGTGTGTCCTAGGTTTGTAATTGGATAAACATGGCTAAAAGTACCAGAATGTAAAGAACAATTGTGGAGTGAATAGGCTACCAACACCTGGACATGGGAAACCTGAGAACTCTGCTTTACTACCACTTCATACCAAGTGTATGTCCAAGCACATTCAGTCCGGATACTTCTGCTCACTATGAAAAGACAATATAGAAGGTTTGCTCAGCTCTGAAAAATTCAAACCAAAGTCACTGTCACCTACTGTGTACTGTGCTGTCCTGAGAAGCAATCCAGATTAGCAAAACAGGGGCACCTTTCCAGACAGAGATCTGTCTTTTGGCAAATAAACAGTTATCCTTTCGAGGATCAAGTTATGTATTTATTTGCTTGTTTCTTTACTTATAATTGTTTTGTAAAGCATAAACTTAACTGAAAGGGGTTTCTAGGACTGCACAGCAAATAACATAATGCAGAAACAATTGTTTAAATGTATCATAAGTTCAGAGGTCACTCAGATGCCTGAAGTGGAAGCACAAATGTGGCTAATTTCAGTACAGAAAATGTGGTGCACAGAACAAGAATAACAGTATACACATATTACATAGGATCTGCCCAGTAGCTAAGGAGTATTTACATTGAACCAGGAAGGACACGTCTCAATGATTCAATCAATCAATTAAGTAATCAGCACTTGTAAAGCGCAGCTTAACATCTGTGATGGTATTCAGGCACTGGCTTGCTAAGCTTAGTGGAAGAGCTAGGTCTTGAGTCTCTTCCATAAGTTGGTCACCATAGGGTGTTGTTAGGAGGTGGAGGGTGTTCCAGGACTTGGTGGTGATGTGGGAGAAGGAGTGGCCTCCCCTGTGGCTACGGCAGATGTGTGGTGTCTGTGCGAGAGCGTGTTTTATTTAAGTTACCTCAGCTTCCTTCAGTTAAATCCCAGTTGGGCTTCCTCTCAGGTTACTAGTGAATACATGGATTTTTATAGGGCACTTTGCATAGTGCACAAGGTATATCTGGCATTTGCCCTGAATATCTTAGGTCTCGGCTGCATCCCTCCCTGCCCTCTCACATGCTTCGCTCCTCTTCCTACGCACCCTTGGTTGTGCAATGTTCCATCACACCGGAGCACGCAGACTCTTTCTTGGTTCTCGCTCCTACTCCCAGTGCATCAGAGGTAATAGACTCTGCTCATGTGAGTGCAGGGTGAGTGGAGAGCCTGTGAGTGGGCAGCCCATTGAAGCCCAATGTACTGGGAGTATCAAGCTTTTGCTTCTGAAAAGCCTGGCGCCTCCTGTGACTCCCAGTTTTTGTACCAAGCAGCAAGCTTTAATGGCTAGAGCAAAAGTGAGATGATCTTTTTTATTATTTGTCAAAAATTGGCCGGCATTGCTTATTCCAATGTATAAATATAATGTCATATTAGTTCTCAACTGGCTGGCAGTAAAGGACCCCACTGATCAACTTACCAGTTTACGTCGTTTATACTTTTACTTCATCTCTTAGACTTTTTAAGAATTTATTTCCCTTATGTTTTCGATTCAGTGTCCTAACTTGTATTTATAGGGAACATCATAGCTGGAATTTTGCGTATTGCCAGTTTAGAGACGTCCAAATCTTTCTCAATGAGTAAAAAATCAACTAACCCGTTTATAAACAGGCTAAAAAGGGTCGGAGCAAGGACACATCCCTGGCGGACACCTCTTCCTACAGGAATGGGGGCCGTGAGTTTTCCCTCCTTGCCATACCTTATGTGGGCGTAATTGCCTTCATGCAGCCGCCTCAAGATTTGGTATAGATTTACCGGAACCCCCAACTCACAGAGAACCGCCCACAGCTTATCTCTTGGGACCAGATCAAACGCTGATTTCAGGTCTACAAATACTAGGTATAGGCTGCCACCCTCCACACACACGATCTTCCAATGTAGTACCTGTAGCCTGAGGATCTGGTCCAGTGTGGACATTTTTTCCCTGAATCCGATTGGCCGCACTCTGCTCGTCTTACCAGCAAGTTGCCCCAAGGAACTGTGGTCCATGTAGTGGCAACGGCGAGTACGCCTGTGCCACAGTGTTCGGAGAAAGTAAGTGTCGCATTAGCCATCCCCGGACACGTATTTCGAGGTAGTTGCCTCTCGTCAGCAGGGAGTAGGTGAGTGTATGGGGGTGCCGCGTAGACTGCCAAAAAAGTATTAACAGGTAAAGTACCACTCATGGCGCGCAGGTGCTGGTCCAGGGATCGTCAGCCCAATGGCTCAAGGGAGCCTTAATACAACAAATCCGATTGGCCGCACTCTGCTCGTCTTACCAGCAAGTTGCCCCAAGGAACTGTGGTCCATGTAGTGGCGACGGCGAGTACGCCTGTGCCACAGTGTTCGGAGAAAGTAAGTGTCGCATTAGCCATCCCTGGACATGTGTTTCGAGGTAGTTGCCTCTCGTCAGCAGGGAGTAGGTGAGTGTATGGGGGTGCCGCGTAGACTGCCAAAAAAGTATTAACAGGTAAAGTACCACTCATGGCGCGCAGGTGTTGGTCCAGGGCTCGTCAGCCCAATGGCTCAAGGGAGCCTTAATACAACAAATCCGATTGGCCGCACTCTGCTCGTCTTACCAGCAAGTTGCCCCAAGGAACTGTGGTCCATGTAGTGGTGACGGCGAGTACGCCTGTGCCACAGTATTCGGAGAAAGTAAGTGTCGCATTAGCCATCCCTGGACACGTGTTTCGAGGTAGTTGCCTCTCGTCAGCAGGGAGTAGGTGAGTGTATGGGGGTGCCGCGTAGACTGCCAAAAAAGTATTAACAGGTAAAGTACCACTCATGGCGCGCAGGTGTTGGTCCAGGGCTCGTCAGCCCAATGGCTCAAGGGAGCCTTAATACAACAAATCCGATTGGCCGCACTCTGCTCGTCTTACCAGCAAGTTGCCCCAAGGAACTGTGGTCCATGTAGTGGCGACGGCGAGTACGCCTGTGCCACAGTGTTCGGAGTGTCTCTGAACCCTGCCTGGAGGGGACTAAGTATCTTGTACTAATCCATCCAACTCTGCAGCCGAAACAACAACACTCGAGCAAAGATCTTTTGGCTTATGCCTATGAGGCTTATGGGCCTATAATTTGTGGGTAACAACGGGGAGCCCTTTTTGTAGATTGGAATGATTTTGGCTCCGGCCCAACTAGCGGGAATCTTCATACCTTGCAAAATGGCATTAAATAAAACCCAAAGGTAAGGTGCCCAAATTAAAGGTACGCTGTGGAATAGATCTCCAGGAATCTTATCCTGTCCTGGCACCTTGCCTGGTGCTATTTTTTCTAAGGCACTCGGTATCTCTTTAAGTGTTATGGTCGGGATAACGTCACTGATCCTGGGGATGTTCAAGGGTGCAGCCTGGCAATCAACCAGTACTGCGCCATCCATTGTCTCAGCCCTCGTGTAGAGGGACTCAAAGTGGACCCTCCACACTTCTGCCTCTAAGTTTGATTTGATCGGAGATTTTGCCTCAGCAGTACCTGTGTTAACCACCCTCCAAAAAGTCCTCATGTCATGGGAGCTCAGGGAACATCTCAGAGTGTCCCACTTGTCTCTTTCCCAGCCTTTTTTTGCTTCCCCGATGCTTAAATGATAGGCCGCTCTGTTTGATTTAATTAAAGGGCGGTCATTGGCCTTGATGGCTAAAATCCAGGCTGTTTTAGCCATTCGGCATTGGGCGTTATACCAGGTGTGCGGAGGTTTCCTATTTGGCTTGATAGTTTTCATGGGAAAGAAAAAATCGTCCAGAGTTGACGTTAGCCTAATATGGTTCAGTGCTACCATCTGTGGATCATTTATAATGCCATTAGTAGAAACAGATTTAGTTGCAGTCAGAGGGGCAGGGATAATGGCTTCACACAGGGACCCTAGCCTTTCTTGTGTCTGGTATGTGTCAGCCCACCTGACTCTCTTCCTACAAGTGGTGAGAGACAGCCCAGCTTCAATTGGGTCCTGGAGCCCTGGAGCACTCAGTGCTTTTAACTTGTGTAGCTCCAATACAAGGGCATTAGGATCACTATCACGCCGCGTCTTGACCTTGAAGTCAAGTACTCTATGCCAGGATTTTAAATCGACTAAGATGTAATCAAATAGAGAGCCTCACCAGTTTCTATTGAAGGTAAAATTGCTCAGGGAATCCGACTTTGTTCTTCCGTTACATGCCCTTAGTGAGTAAGTAAAGACAAGAGAGTTCATCTGTATCACCAGAGGGGACCAAACTTTGAATAAAGGGCTAGTGGACTCTGGGATGGCCCAGTACTGATCTTCTTCACAGGGGCCGTCCTTATACATGCCTTCTAATGACTCATACTGGCAGTTAAAATCCCCACCTATAATCACCATATACTCATCTGGGATGGTGGCTAGAAAAGAAAATAATTCGTCAAGAGTTTTTGACTCCTGGCCACAACTAACTGGTCTTGAATTAGTGCAATAGTAATCTTTGGCGGGAAGTGAAGGAGGACACACAAGATGTCGTTAGAAGATGTTTCTATCTTATTGGCTGTACAGCCAAGGTGGACACCCACCCATGTACATAATCCACCCGGGGGCCTCCCTTTGCCGCATGATACTGCAGGAGTGCCAGAAGTAGCAAAGCCCAGTTTTGAGACTTCCTCTCTTGCCCACGTCTCCTGGAACATACAGATTTCAATAAAATGACCCCAATCTGGGATATCTAACTTGGAGTTTAGAACGGATACGTTCCAGGATAGGACTTGCAGCTTTGATGGATCCGGGGTATTCATTTTGGCGACGGCTTCAGTGGTGGGTGGAGGCGAGGTCCCGCAAAGCCCAAGAGCAGCTTTCTTAACAGTTCCACTGTTTACTTGAGGGAACTGGTTGCTGATTATGGTCATATTGCGTCCCACTTTTTTTCCCTGGGGAGCCGCTCATGCTCCCACTGGTTTTTCCCTCTCCTGTGGTCGCACATTTCCCTGGATCCTCCTTGGATTTAACAGTTCTCCCCTGAGTATCACCCCAGTAGATCACCGGGTCCTGTGCCCTTGGGCTCGAGTCAATCTACTCCTTCTAGGCCATGGAATCTGTTTGGTGTAGGAATATTGTATGTTGGCTGCCTGGGTCGGTATTGATCTAGGGGAGCTATATGGTAACTTTGAATTTCTGGTCTCCAGCCCCAACCAATTTTCTTTCTTGCTTGATGAGCCCTCTCTGGGGGATAAAAATAACCCACCGGCAAGACTCTGATCGTACCCATCTGGCTCCCATCGTCTCTGTTTAAAATATCTTGAACTACACAGGGATTTCTAAAGTTTATCACTATACAATCACAATAAATATCCTTCAGTCTCCAACCAAGCCAGTCAACTCTACGTGTTGTTAAAATCTCTCCTGCATCATCATACATAAATTGTCTATGGTTAACTAACCAGAACAAACATTTGTTTCTTAAATCCTGGTGCGATTCATGTTGGCCCCCTCCAAGCTCAGGGATACCTGCAAGAACAAGGACGTAGGGAGTTGAGGCGGGTGGTAAATTTATAACTGGAAGGGAAGGATTTTTGTTAAAGATTTCTGTGCGCTCGTTGACTCCTACACCTGCCCACTGTTTATTTGACTGCCAATCCTTGTTGGGCCGTTGGTTTGAAGACGTTGGATTGGGTCTGTTTGGGATTGTGGTGTGCTGTCTCTCTATAGTGACTCTACTAGGGGTTGTGGCTTGTTGTCTCTCAAGGTTTGGTACAGCTAAAAGCCCAGGCATCATTCTGTGTGAGGGATGCCCTTCTTATGTTGGTTTCAACCAATGCTATAGGTCCAATGCCAGTCCCATCATTCCCATTTGCAACCCCCCTGTCAACTACTCCCCTGTCACCTGTCAGTTCCTTGAGCAGGGTGGCCATCTATCTACAAGGGATTTGAGCTCATCCTGTACTATGGCCCCAACTTGTATTTGCAAATCCACCCCTAACTTGGTAACCCAGGCAGGTTGTTCGGAGCTATTTACTAAACCTCCAGTCCCAGTGCCACTGTCCTCTGGCTTCTCTCTCGTCACCTTCTTCCTTCTAGCCATTGTTTTAGCTTGTGGTTTAGGTTTCCCTTTAGTAATGGGCTGGGTTTGTGAATCCTCCATACTTTGCTCGATTATAATTGCTTCCACTGCAGATGACTGGCCCCCAGGGAAGTCGGTAAGCAGGGTTCCTGAAACTTGCGATATGTGTAAATCAACCAGAGGGAGTTCCAAGTTTGGGGTTAAGGATAATCGTCTCTCTGTCCACTCAATTTCTGTCGCTGCCGCTCCTACTGCCTTCTCAAGCATCCTATCAACAGAGGTAGGTTGAGCTTTAGTTTTAGGCTTGAGGGGAGCCTGTTGGTTCTTTTCTACACAGACGCGCTTGCCCATTGTCCATCGAAGTTACAGCTAAACTTACAAAATGATGAAATGTTATTCGGACACTACTAATTCTCTTGGATAATGGGGTGCAAGGGGGACACGATAAAAGGGAAACACAGGGCACAGAGTGCAAATGGCACAAACTATGACCATGAAGACCATAATACAGAACTCTGTACTCCTATGAAATCTTTAAAAAGACCTATATGACTAAGATGAACACCAAACTAGGTGTGCAGTTAAAAATGTGGCTGTTAGTTCTTAAAAGTAATTAGTAACAAGACAGCTTTTGACAGTTTCTTTTGGACTGCCCCGAAACACCAACCACCACTTTACGGACAGTCTGTGGGGTTTTTAACAGTAATAGAAAGGTAATAGTCACTAATCCAGGTAATTTGAAGGACGGAGAAAAAGTCTGATCTCACCGTCTTGCCCTCCTGGTGTTTACCGCTCCTGTTCCAGGACCAGGAGCCATGTCCAGATATGCCCGATGTAGCAACCAAGGGGGCTGGCCCTGCCCTGCCTTACACTGCCGCTGACGGGCGCAGACGGGCCTGGCCTTGGCCTCGGCTTCGCCCGGGCCCGGACCGGGCATGCCCGCGCGCGTCCCGCGCTGCTGGAGTCTGCAGAGATTTAAATACCACCTCCGAGCAGGATACGCGTTGGTGGCGTCAGCGAGCCACAGGGAGCCTGGGAGCTGTAGTCCTGGGTCCGCTCCCCCCTCCTTTCGATCAGCAGTAGTGGTGGCAGCAAAGCGGACTTCCCGCGCTGCGGGAGTCCACAGAGATTTAAATGCCGCCTCCGGGCGGGATACGCGTTGGTGGCATCAGCAAACCACAGGGAGCCTGAGACCTGTAGTCCTGGGTCCGCTGCCCCTCCTTTCGGGCAGCAGCAGTGGTGGCAGCAAAGCGGAGTTCCCGCGCTGCAGGAGTCCACAGAGATTTAAATACCACCTCCAGGCGGGATACGCGTTGGTGGCGTCAGCGAGCCACAGGGAGCCTGGGACCTGTAGTCCTGGGTCCGCTCCACTCTCCTTTCAAGCAGCAGCAGTGGTGGCAGCAAAGCGGAGTTCCCGCGCTGCGGGAGTCCACAGAGATTTAAATACCACCTCCAGGCGGGATACGCGTTGGTGGCGTCAGCGAGCCACAGGGAGCCTGGGACCTATAGTCCTGGGTCCGCTCCCCTCTCCTTTCAGGCAGCAGCAGTGGTGGCAGCAAAATGGACTTCCCGCCCTGCGAGAGTCCGCAGAAATTTAAATACCGCCCCCGGGTGGGAAACGCGTTGGTGGCGTCAGCGAGCCAAAGGGAGCCTGGGACCTGTAGTCCTGGGTCTGCTCCCCCCTTCTTTCAGGCAGCAGCAGTGGTGGCAACAAAGCAAATTTATAGCTTATTAGGAGTCTCTGGTGAGATTTCCTACTCCCTCCCACACTCTACCCTCCCCCACAGTCAAACTCTTCTTTGTCTTAGCTCTGTTCTTGCCTGGGCCACTGGAGTTCCTGTTTCAGTGACCTTCCTCAACCAGACAGAAGACAGACAGCTGCTGTGGGGCAGCTCATACCACTGTTTTTTAGGTCTCGCCTGGGGATAGCAGCGTGCATGCGCTGCTCTCGGCATTCGAGAGCTTCTTGGAATCAATAGAGATTCCGAAGCTCTCGGAGGCGGAGTTGAATGCCGCTCATCTTTTTAATTGGGTAGCGTCATCTTACATGCAAAACGCTGGTTTCTGATTGTAAAGGAGGCTTCTTAGTCCCTCCTTGTTGCCGCCTTGTCTCCTTTTGGCCCCGCCCACCGGGATTGGATCGTTTACTGGTGGCGTGACACTCTCTCCATCATTAGTAGTGTACGCCCTTTTTTTTTCACATTCGGCTTTGGCAAACTCAGCTGCATGTTTATTTTCGCATCGCGCTTTCACTTAAAGTGAAAGCATGATTCGAAAATTAACACGCGGCTGCCTTTGCGGTGCCGCGCTTGTTTTACTTGCTAAATAATGGCGGCCGCAAGTCTTATCCCATGCGACTCGGCCAACTCGTTTTTTTTTATTTACATAATAAATATTGATACCGTAACGAGGACGGAGTGCAACGTCTTCTTGAAGGAGCAGAGCCCGCCGGAGGGCTTCGCTGACCCCTCCGCCATCAGGATCTGCCAGAAATACAACGGGGAGCCGCGCTTTGCCACACTGTACAGCACCGAGCACAAGACCCCCCTGTACTCCGCCTTCAAGTACACTGAGGCGGCCCCCGGGAAGGATGAAGGCTGGCTCATCGAACCCCAGATAAGACTGCCTCCTGCCTGGCAACAGCCCCCCGGCGATAGGGCTTTTATAGATATAGTACCTTGAAGGGCACTGGGAAAGTTATACCTTTCATTGCAGCGTTTCTTCCTCTCGTAGCCCTGTGTTGAGGTCATTTAAATTGCTAAATATTACTCCTTTTATGACCTGAGAGGGGCGAAAGGTGGAGTCGACATTATCTGGATTACAAACAGTTACCCGCATTGCCCAGTAACGTCTGTAGCATGTGCATTCGCCCCATAGGCTTTGTGTGATGAGCACATTTATTCTGGCAAGAAAGTAAGTTAACAAGCGCTATATAAATGTAATTACCAGTGCCACACAATACAACTGCAAAGTCTTTTCTTTTACTGCCTGCCTTCGACCCGAGTGTCCGTGTCTGCTCTGCCCTACTGTGCTGTATGTAACACATAAACCCGCACAGGGCGTGACAACTGGGGACATTTAGCACTTCCCAGAAGCTGCTCGCACGAGACATCTACCAGAGGCACCTCTACTGCAGATGAACACCCCGTGCTGGTTCATTCCACTCACTGCACCGACTAGAGTGGCGGCGAGGCAAGGGTACAACACAAGCGAGGGCAGTGGGCCTCACTGCCTCCTGGGCCGCGCGGTAGCAAAAGACGGCCACAATTGGGGTGCAGTGGAGATCTTACACTCCTGAGACCCCGACAGTAGGTGTGTGCACTTGAAAGGCGGGTGTTCCTCGATGGAACTTTGCGACGAAGTGACCCGCGAGCCCCTTCTGTAGAAGACGCCGCATTACTTCCTGTTATTAGCTGTGCCATGTTACTGGCAGGGGAGCTTGGCGCACGCGCCCTGAAGCATCCCTTAGAGGGCATTTCGCAGTGGCGGCTCGCTATGTCTACAAAAGGAAGTTAGCATGACAGGCAAACTGCGCCACACGGAGCTGGCACCCGCTCACAGCTGTGTGCCTCTGTTCAATCTCCCATGGCTCTCATAGGCCTACAGGTCACTAACCCATATTTGTGACATCATTGGACATCTACCCTTACACACAGCCCAAGGTATACTAAAATCCACTTTTTTACATAGTGCTTGAATTCCGTGTTAACCGGCTTCTAGGCGCCCTCGAATTGGAAATGTGATGTGCTGCTTCGTGTTTTACCCTGTTAGGCCATTTTTGCCAAGTAAGTGAGCACCTGTCAGTCATTCAAGTCCTTATATCTGCATTCTTTATAGATGCTTTGTCCCATCACACACACTGATGGCTCAAAAATACGCATACTGCTTCTTTCTGCCAGGCATGGGCCTGCTGATTTTTTGGGTTAACCCTGCCCAGCGCCAAAACGCAGGCCGGAGTCGAATCCCCCTTTTTAGCAGCGATATCTCTTCCCTGTACAGAGAGGGGAGGATCTGCCAGGCTGCCCCACCTCCCTCCCATCCCTGCCAGCCATTTCTTGGCTCCCGCCACGTGACAGTGTTGAAAAAGCGTTACAACAAACAAATGATGGACGGAACGCTGACAATGCAGACATTCTCCCCCAGTCAAGAGATCTGGGTTAAATCCATCGTTCTTTTGCCCACTACGCCACCCCAGTTCAGACATGGCCATATGCAAATCAGTCTTGACCCTGTGCCTCATGGGAACAGTCCAGCCCGAACTGCCAAGCCATGTCTTCCCTGGACCGGAATCAAGCATCCTAGGACCGGTTTCTGGCTATCAGCCGTCATCAGCCAGGATAGCTTGACTCCAGTGGCGTAGTGAGCACGGGTCCCACGTCTGGGAATACCCATCCCACTTAGGGCGAAAAGCGTTACAACAAACAGTGTTGAAAAAGCAGTCACTAAAAGGGGCGTGGCCAATTTAATTAAGGGCGTGGCTTAAAAACAGGTAAGCTATAAATCTGTGCTTAGCACAGTGTGCCTCCCGACTTGTATTTTGCTGTTTCGGTCATTGCATCCAGATATATCATACAACAAGTAGCATCATACCTACAAGGCAGGACTATTGGCTTTGTCGATAGTTGTCAGTTGCAAAAGATAAATAAGCAGCAACTATGGCTTGTACAGAATATTGAAAAAGCTTTCACTTAAAGCCCTGGTGACACCTGGACAATGTTGCTGCTCCTGAGTTTCAAAAAGAGAAGGGAAATACAGAGAGGAAATGACTGCCTTGAAGGGATTTCCCTTCCCCTACAAGCTCACCTCACCTGACATGACGTCATGACGTAACTTCTCCACTAGTGAGAAGTGAGCAGTGTGAGCAGGGTACATGATCTGCCTGTTGTCACTGCAGTCCTGAAAAAAACGGGCTGCCTGTGCCAGGGCACAAAACAGAGCCCCATAGAGACCCGTCTCGAGGCCTCCTTTAACAAGCATTGAAAATGCAATAGGTCTCGCCTTTTATTAAGTTAATGGTATTGTATAGCAAAGCAAATGGCTTTAACTTAGTGAAAGGCGGGACCTATTGCCTTTTTAATGCTTGTTTTGTTATGGTACTGCTCGTGACACACTGGTTAACCACAGATAAAGGATGGTACTAACTCCTCCCTCCTTAAATAAGGGACAAAGGAGTAAATATATTTACAACTAGTTACAGCTACTGGTAATTGTTGCGCAGAAAATGCTAAATTGGGTAGTACCGGAGTTTTAATTAAGGTACACCAGTGTGCTTAAATGGTACGTCCGCCCACCTTGCGTGTCTTGTTACCCATTGGTAGAGGACTGCACATGCGGTTGTATTAGTAAGGGGCGCGCCCGCGTAAGCGCAGGGGTGGGCGGGGCAATGCAACCGCATGCTCCCACATTCCAATGAGGGCTCCTGGGGGTGGCAATCGCACATTGTCCACCCCCGGGTAGCTTTGGGCAATGGTATGCCCCGGACAGGTGGCGCGCTCCCTAATTGGGTATTGCAGCAGCGCGAGCGCTAAGGTTACGTAATAACCGTTGCGCATAGTTGCTGGAGGGCGTGAGGTAGGGGGTTTGTGATTTTGGTCAGAAAATTAACTGAATTATTCTAGCGACGACATTATGGACACAGCCGCTTCGGTACGCGAAGCGCTGCGTGTGTTGTGTGAGGCAGGAAGGGATGACCTAATAATGCCTGGAGTTTTATCACAGGCGTGGGTAGGTTTGGAGCGCAAAACGCGCAGGGCGGCGGGAGGAGTGTCAGCAGCGGTAGCAGCGTGTGTGTCGAGTGAAGGCTCCCCAGCGCCTTCACTCGGTGTAAGCAGTTTACAAGAGGATGCCTTACCGGCGAGAAGCGCGTTTATGCCCCAGGCTTCTAGAGTTGTTTCACCGCCGGTAGTTAGTTCAGCACCGGCAGAGATAAGGAGAGGGATGGGCAGGCCGCGCACGCGTGCTGCCAATGTTTTGTTGAAACAACAACAAGGAAAGAATGTCAAAGGCCGGGCTTTTCCTCAAATAACACGGGGATTGTTAGAGAAAGAAAATACGCCACCTAGTGGTTTGCCACAAGAAATGCATGATTTTAAAGGGAAAAAACAACCATTGACAAAGCAAAAGCATGACATATGTCTATTCAACAGAAAACAATTGCATGATTCACGCTTGCCTACACAGCCATCAGAAGACAGGATTTTGTCACCTATTCTTTCTAGCGCAGGGGCCGACCTAATGGCACAGCCAATACATGTAACCTGCGCTTTAGATAAGCGCAATTCTTTGACACGACAGTTTAATGACGAGAAATTGCTCACATCGAGAGCGGCTAAAAAAGCAGTTGGGGGGATTCTTTTACAGTTTATACATGCGAGGCAGTGGGAGGTCAGGCGCATGAGGAACTGGAAGAAAGGTCGGAGGGGCAGTGGGTCTGGAAGCCCAAAGAGATTACGAATAAGGCCCGGCTATCCAGGTTAGAAGAAGGTAGAGCACACGTAGCTGCAAGTTCAAGCGCCTTGCAGCCCTCTGCGGGCGAGACGCTGCCATGCACAAAAAAGGGCAGTGGGGGCACACCGGCCAGGCTTTTTGCGTCCTGCAACGTACGAAGTACGGAGGAGGGGGATTTTCTAGCGAAATTCCCCACGCCGTTGGATGCCAAGAGAGCGTCTCGTTTTGCGCGAGAGATTAACTGGAATGTGTATGATGGGGGTATTGGGGACGGGGAGCTTCCTGGTAGCAGTAGAAGGGGTGGTAGAGTAGGTGAGGAGGGGGTGTTAAAGAACACGTCAGTCGAAGATGATAGTGCCTCTTTAGAGGAGGGGGAAATTGGAGACGAAGACGCCCTGGTGCAAGATTTTTCCATTTCTTTTGGGAAAAAGTGGGGGTCTACTAAAGATATATCCACAAATTATTTTTCACAGAAAAAATCCGGCGAAGATGCTATGAAGGGGATCAATACCGGAACTGACACTAAAGGGAGGAAGAGGAGAATATTATCTGAAGAAAGAACGGCCATAAGATCAGGTGAGGCACGTTTTAAGTCTCGTCGCAAAAGTTTATGTTTTGATGAGGGAGTGGGCACGGACGGTGGTGATGACAAGGCAACACTGGTGGAGGCAGCTAGTCAGGCAGTCGCAGAAGCTGTAGTTTCAGTTGGCAAACATCATGAGGCAGTAAGTACAGATAAGGGCACAAAAGCAGAAGGTAATACGTCACAGTCTTCAGGTTTGAAACGCTTACCTTATATGGGTTTCTCGATGCCATTGGGCGCCCATTTGTCCAAAGTTATGAAAGAGAAGATATGGAGAGGGGATTTCGTGGATGTATTTAAGCTCCTTCATAGGGAGGTCCAGGCAAAAGAGGGTTCCAAGGAAGAGGCGTGGGAGTTGGCTAGGAGACCTAGGGTGCCTACTAATATAGATACTTGGACCTCGGCTTTTCTCATCTTCGCGAGTATATACTGCGAAAGGTTTCCTGACAGGTCAGTGACAATTTTAAAATATGTGGATACCATCAGGAAAGCGGCCATTGAGTTTGGTGGGTATGCATGGTTGCATTATGACGAAGAGTTTAGGGCACGATTAGTCCTTACACCATGGGGCGAAGTGGACAGTGAACTTTGGGTGCAATGGATGTATCCGCAAAGGCCCCCGCCAGCCATGCATACGGCGAGTGGTTTAGCAGTGCACAGTCGGCCCTTTCAAAGTAAGCCCACCCCGGGGGGGGGGGGGGGGGGTGGGCAGTTGGAGCAGACAACAGACTTTCATTTCCCGCGCATGCTGGAACATTAATAAGGGATTTTGCACAAAAAACCCATGTAAATTTAAGCATGAGTGTTCACGATGTGGAGGGAAACATGCCGTCACACAATGTTTTGGGGAGCAACTACATTGGGGGGGCGGCTTGCCAGGTAGAGGAAGGGGTGGAGTCTTTCAATCTGGTAACAAGGGCTTCTACACCAATTAATATAGACAAATTAAGTACATATTTGAAATACTATCCTGACACACATGAAGCATCACTGCTTGAATGGGGTTTTAAGGAAGGGTTCAAGCTAGGATATCAGGGACCCAGGTTTCGCCGTTTTGCAAAAAATTTAAAGTCTGCAGAGGAGTTTCCACATGTTGTTCGGAAGAAATTGTTGACAGAGGTGGTAGAAAGCAGGATGGCAGGCCCCTTTGACACATGGCCTTTGGAAGATCTTATTGTGTCACCACTGGGTGTAGTACCTAAAAAAGTCGAAGGGGAATTCAGGATGATTCAGCATCTCTCCTGGCCACACGGTGCATCTATCAACGATTTCAGCTAAGGAGGATTCCATGGTAAAGTTTGCTTCCGTGGATACGGCCTTAGGTATGATAAGAATTTCAGGACAGGGTTCTGAGCTAGCGAAATGCGACATTAAGTCGGCTTTTAGGTTATTACCTGTTCACCCCTCTGATTTCTCTCTCCTAGGCATTCATTTCGAAGGAAAAATGTTTGTGGACAAGGCCCTCCCAATGGGTTATGCGACATCCTGCAGGCTTTTCGAATCCTTTAGCTCATTCTTGCAGTGGTGTTTTTCTTGGGTAACGGGCCATATGGGAGTAACACACTAGTTAGATGATTTTTTGTTTATGGGAGCTGCAGGTTCCCAACAATGTGGCAAAGCGTTAAAAGATTTTCAATCATTCGCACAAGAGATGGGTGTCCCCTTAGCACCAGACAAAACAGAAGGGCCTAGCTGCTGTTTAACATACCTGGGTACTGAAGTCGATACACATAAGATGGAAGCTAGACTGCCAGGGAAAAAGGTACTCGAGATAACCAGACTATTGGAATACGCCATAAGAGCGGATAAATTGAAGTTGCTTGAAGTACAATGTTTACTTGGCCATTTGAACTTTGCCTGTAGGGTGGTACGAGCAGGCAGAGCATTTTGCAGACGGTTGGGGTTCGCCATGTCAGGCATTCAGCTTCCACACCATAGGATCAGAGTAACTGCCAATATAAGAGCTGATTTGGAGGTATGGTTACACTTTCTGAAAGATTTCAACGGCGTTACGATCTGGTCGTTGGAGGAGGATTTTATATGGGAAATACAGTTATACTCTGACGCATCTGGTGCCAATGGCTTTGGCATATTTTGGGAGGGGAAGTGGTGTGCACATGTGGATTGCTGAAAAGAGGAGCATAGCTTATCTAGAATTTTTCCCGCTTATAGTTGCATTGGCTATCTGGGGTCCACAGTTAGCTAACAGAGCGGTGGTTTTCAACGTGGACAACAAAACTGTAGTGGATCTAGTCAACGGGCAGAAAGTCAGAGATACAAAGTTGCTCAAGCTTTTGCAAAACTTTATGTTAAGATGCTTGCAATTTAATATAATTTTCAAAGCTAAACATATTGCGGGAGTGGCAAATAACATCGCAGATGCCCTCTCTCGTTTTCAGTGGGCGAAATTCCGTGGTTTGGCACCCGGAGCAGACTGTCAGAAGACTTCTGTCCCTCGAGAGGTGTGGGATTTGGCGAGTTGACCACTCATCGTCTCATCGAGAGCTCATTAGCTAACAGCACCAAATTGGCCTACAGACGTGCTTGGCTGGAATTTTTAGATTCAGGTGCTAAGTATAGATCTCCTAATGGGACAGGTTTCATGCAGCGTAGTGACGACATAATTAGATTCATAATGAGCAATATTCAA
This sequence comes from Triturus cristatus, assembly GCF_964204655.1. Lineage (NCBI taxonomy): Eukaryota > Metazoa > Chordata > Amphibia > Caudata > Salamandridae > Triturus > Triturus cristatus. Next base: position 59,295,478 of record NC_140591.1, on the reverse strand, counting down.
AGGAGTATATCTTCCACCACTATAGCCAGAAAACTGGCTGGGGTGTCATTTTACGGAAAATTCTTCTGCGGCTACGAGCCTTCAGCAGGTGAGATGGGCCGGAGAATATTACACGGTTGGGTGAAAACGAAAAAGAGGGGTCAGTACAAAAGAGAACCTATATGGTTGAAATTATTATACAAGATTACATGTGTTCTAAGTGGGGTCTGTTTTTCCCAATTTGAATATCACTTGCTAAAGTTATGTATGATTTGGCTCTTTTTTGGAGCATTTAGGATTTCAGAATTGTTGGGTACAGCTCATAATGAGGGCCTCAAAGTTCATAATGTTTCTCTGTCTAACTCCTCTATTTCTATTTTCTTAGAACAGTCAAAAACGGACCAAACTGGTAAAGGGTCGAAGGTGGTTTTACAAGCCATAAAAGGTCCTTTATGCCCTAAGCAAGCATGGTCAGATTTTACGTTAGCGGGGGGGGCGACATCAAATTTTGTTTTTAGGCATCAGGATGGATCCCGGCTCAAAGCCTCCCAAACGTTGGCGATTCTGCGTAAAGCTTTAGAAAGGGTGGCGGAAGACCCCTTCAATTTTGAGACACATTCTTTCCGAATAGGAGCGGCTTCGGAAGCCGCCAGGTGGGGATTTTCCCTCGGTGATGTTAAAAAACTGGGACGCTGGACCTCTGATTGTTGTTTACGATATATTAGAAACTTGGAAGGCGATGTTCCTAAGTTATGATACTAATTGCCTTTTCTTTTCAGGTGTTTTGGCCAGTAACACATTGTCCCAACGCCGAGCGTGGATCATTGGACATTCCTTTATTAAGTGAGCCGCTAAACAAGCGGAGAAAAGACATTTTGGGAGAAATTTGGGTTTACATTCAGAGGAGATACTGTTGTCATGGTTTGGTAAAAGCGGCATGAAGTGGGGTCAGCTTTTGCCTCTAATCAGCGAGCTTTCTTGTAAAAGTAAACCGGCAATGTTGCTGATTCACCTCGGTGAAAATGATTTGCTGCAATTGTCAGGTCTTGGTTTAATTATCGACATGAAAACAGATTTAAAAATTTTGTTAAAGACATGGCCTGAAACACAGTTGGTTTTGACAGCATTAATGCCACGAAGAGTTTGGAAAGGAGCAGAAAGATTTACAGCAGTAGAAACAGCACGACGGAAAGTAAATAGAGACCTTCATCGTTTCTGTCACAGTGCCGGAATAGACTGGTTGACTCACGAGTCAATTACGAAAGATGGCTATCAATTTTTTAGACATGATGGTGTTCACTTGTCTTTTATAGGTAACAAAATTTATCTTCTAAATATAAAGGAGAAGGTCTCTAAAAGCTTTCAGATTAACACATGGTGTTAGGTTCATGCTGTTTTAGCGACAGCTTTCACTGTTATACCAACAATTGTTCTGATGTTTGTAAGACACTTTTACAACAAACGACATTGATCCCCTCCATGTCCCACACCGATCCCCCCCCTTTTTCCCACAGAATTTTTTCTCATCCTTTCCTTGTTAAGGTATTGAGTGGTAGGTTTTGGAATGTGTTTGTGGGGGTTTTTTCTTCAAATGTCGTGGCAAAATTTGGGGGCTTTTTGGCAAGGTTAAGACATACGGCAAAATAGTATGTATGAATAAAGTTTCACCTGTTTGGCGACATTGGTGGCATGTGTTCTATCAACTGATGACGAGCTTCCAGTCAATAGAGGGCAGTCGCTTTTATTGGGGGGGGGGGGGCAGGAAAAACTCCTGTGTTAGGGTTTTTCCTGGTGGCAGAGTTGGAGGAGAGCAAGACAGGCAGGAAGGGTTGGGGGCATCAGGAATAGTTTCGGACAGAGGGAAGCAAGGGAGCGAGGTTGGAGGCAAGGGGTAGGCAGGAGAGGTAGATAGGGGTTTGGGGAGGAGGATTAGGCCGAACAACTTTGGGGAAGTTGGTTGTTGGGAAAATTTAGTAAGGGTGGGGGGTGATAGTTCGGAATATGTATTTTGTGCTAACGATGTATTATTTTTGCCCACCTGTCCAATAAAGCGGCCTTTTACCCCACTAATTGGCTTGGGGTCATTATTATTGCCCGATGAGGGCTCCTGGGGGTGGCAATCGCAGATTGTCCACCCCTGGGTAGCTTCGGGCAATGGTATGCCCCGGACAGGTGGCGCGCTCCCTAATTGGGTATTGCAGCAGCGCGAGCGCTAAGGTTACGTAATAACCGTCGCGCATAGTTGCTGGAGGGTGTGAGGTAGGGGGTTTGTGATTTTGGCCCACCCTCCCTCCCTCTATATGAGATTTATAATTCTTATTGCATATATAATTATATTTTATATAAAAAAAAATACCTTTTTGGCGGTTGTCGCTTGGTCAGGTGGCAGAGTTGGAGGAGAGCAAGACAGGCAGGAAGGGTTGGGGGCATCAGGAATAGTTTCGGACAGAGGGAAGCAAGGGAGCGAGGTTGGAGGCAAGAGGTAGGCAGGAGATGTAGATAGGGGTTTGGGGAGGAGGATTAGGCCGAACAACGTTGGGGAAGTTGGTTGTTGGGAAAATTTAGTAGGGGTGGGGGGTGATAGTTCGGAATATGTATTTTGTGCTAACGATGTATTATTTTTGCCCACCTGTCCAATAAAGCGGCCTTTTACCCCACTAATTGGCTTGGGGTCATTATTATTGCCCAATACCGGTGAGAGGCTGTTATGAGCTAAACGTTTTCCTTTCGGCTTTTGCATCTTGTCCCTTCACTTTCAAGCCCCTCGCTCCCTCCTTACTAACATTTAGTCATATCACTGTTTATTGATTTCCCAATAAATGTGGACGTGGCGGATGTGTTACTATAAGAATGAAGCAAGATGGTATCCTGAGGGGGTAATAAAGCAGTGGTATGAGGCTGTCCAGTCTCCAGTCCTGTCTCAGCTGGTATTGACTGCCTCTGCTGTGCGCTGCAGGAGCCGGCACCTTCTCTCACTCCTCCCCAAGGTGATGTCTGAACATCTCCGCCGCCCTCTGTCATTGACAGCAGCCTGCTAGCAGCACTGGTGCCTGCCTGCACCCTGGGAATGCACAGCACAGCTTGCCATGTTCTCATGCCACTTTAAAAGCGGTCAGCTGTTCCTTGCTCAGAAAATAGAGGGGGAGGTTCTTGTCTAGGTGGAAATGGGGTTCTTCAAGTGGTCCCTGAGTGTAACAGGGGCGGAGTCAGTGAGCGTGGGATCAAAGGTGTGGCTAAAAAGAACAAAATATTCGACAACCATTATGTTGGTCTTTCACCTTCAGGTAACTGCTTATAAAAAAACACACCTAGAATGGAAAATCAACGCAAGTTAAATGAATCACGGGGAATGCTCTACTACACACAGTACAAGAGAGGCTGTCGCAAAACGCACGAAAAGATTTAGGTTTAAGGGGAAAAAACGCTTCCAAAATGTACAATTTAGTAATATGCAAACTGTACCTCGTACAAACATTTTATGAGTGTCCATTTGAAGCATGCGCTGCACAGCTTAGCTTGTAACTCCCTTACAACACTTCTCAACAAGAATAACTTCCATCAATTAAAGCCATTGCCGGCTTCCAACGGTGTTTACATTTGCCGATTATCCAAGTGCACATTCTGACATTTCCTTAAGGCAGCAGCACTCGGACAAGAAGGTTTGATTCTTGTTTGGCTGTCTGCAGGGGCAGCCGGCACAGATAACAGCGGTGGGCAGTGGGGAGAGGGGGCGGGGCGGAGGAGGAAGTGGACAGGCGACAGGATAGGGAAAGTAAAATACAAAAATTTTAAAAACACTTACCTTGCGCTTGCCACATTAGAGCTCAATGTAAGTGGTTTTATTTCTTTTTTATTTTACTTTACCTATCCCGTCATCTGTCCACCCCCCCCTCCACCTCACAAAGACCTACAAAACCATCCTTGGTAAATTTTCAAGTAAGTTTTTGATAGCTGTGCTGCAAAGTGTCCTTGGAATTTTTCTCAAATCTTGACAACTATGCATCAGGTAAGACCTTTTGTGTGACAAAGGCTTTTTCAATATCAAGAGAGGCCGCCCATGCCTTGCGCCACCTCTCTGGCCCAGTTCATGATTCAGAATAGGTGTATAAAATTAAGAAACACGTTCCAGCCGAGATTTAACCCATTCTGATCCGGTGCGATTAAGGACTGTGCAACCGGTATCAGTCGGTTTGCCAATATTTTTCCCAGCATCGTATAGATGAGATTCAGTAGAGATAAATGGCAATAGAGGTGCCACTCAATAGGTCCCTAACGGGTTCGGGGAGTACAACAATAATTGCCTCTTGCAGAGAGTCTGGCAACAGTCCTCTCTCTTTGGACGCTATACACATTTGATGCATAAAGTTCCACTGAAAGCCATCGGTCCCTGGGGTCTTACCACATGCTTTTTGCGTCAGGGCCAAATGTATCTCCTCAATCGTAATACAGGCTCCAAATTCCTGGTGCTCAAGAAAGTTTATAGTCGGTAGCGGTCAACGGTCTAAGTATTCTACAATATGGGAGAGCCCAGGATCTAACAGAGCACTGTTTAGTGTCTTGTAGTAGGTCTCGAACACCATATTGATCTCAGATTGAGTGCCGAGCAACCGACCATCCTGATTATGAATAGCCTTAATAGGAGTTTGAGGGGACTCCAGCCACAGAAGCAACGTTAGAAGGGTGCCTGACTTATCTCCCTGCACATGTTGATGGGCTACATAATGTATGTAATCTAATAGACACAGGTTGTCCTGGGTTCCATGGTATTCAGCTAGCGCCCTACCCAGCTCTTGTGTTACTTGGTGGTCAATCCCGCCTGCTTTCTCTAGTTCTTGCCTGCGGCGTTCCTTGACATCCATGAGGTTCATTAAGTCTCTTTTTACCCCGTATGACAATTTTATACATAACCCTCTAAGACCCACCTTAAAGGCATCCCAATTGAATGTAAAGTACAATGCTGTGTTCTCGTGTTCAGTGAAGCAGTGGTCTATGTCTCACCTATTTGAGTTTGAAACATCAAGGCTTACAAGGCTTCACTTTGGAGATGCATGTGGGGATCTGAAATCGCAATCTGCAACAGGTCAGCGTTACTTTTGAGGGGGTTATGGTCGTACAGTCTGTACCCAAAGTATTTAGCATTCACCATATTCGAACTAGCCTCCACAGTGCAGTACGTTATATCGATTCTGGTATGACAGTGTGTGACCCTGAGAATACTCTCTGGTGGCCGGGTGCATAACATGTCATATATCTGTGTCCTGAGTATCAAAAACCCAATGTCCTTAATGACGTGTATTAGCAAGGAAGCGATCTATCCCAATGAAGATCAAGGGCACAATTAAAGTCCCTGCACAATATTGTGGGGCATAAGAGGGTCCAGCAAGAGTGCTGGAGTTAGCCCAGTGTAGAAATAGACTTGGTTCGCATTCGGAATGTATACCGATACCAGTGCAAATGGTTCCCCATTGGGCACCCCCTCCATTGTCATATACCACCTTCAGTATCAACCACAGATCTTTTTAGAACAAACAGCACCCCAGGAGCAATCCATAAAGGCTTCGCTCGAGCAAACCTGGAGGATGTGTCCCATATACAGAATGTCTCCACTTCCTATGGAGTTTGTGCAATTCTCTAGCTAGTGTGTGAGTCTCCTGTAAACAAGCAAAGTGAACATGCCGGTGCTTTGAATACGTATAGCTTTTGAACCTCTTTGCAGAAATGGCCATTCCTCTAACATTCCAGTGAGCACACAATATTTGTCCACTCCCATTATCACGGTGGTTCCCTCGGCCATAGTCTAGGGACCGAAGGTTGCCTGCCTCCCATCCAACTCCGACACCCAGGCCAAGGTCAGTGAACTTGCTGAGCCAAACATGCCTCACCAATAACTTATGCAGAGTAACTGCTCCAGTCAGAAAAAGGGGTCAAGTGACCAGTAGCAAATTAACTAAACAGTTAAGCAAGCCCCCATATGCACCTCAAACTGTTGCTTAGTAAGTGTCCGTTGCTACCACCCCAGGAGAAACAAACATCCCTCCTGAGCATCCCCCACCTTGACTGTAGACCTCTCTGGAAATGTAAGTCAGAAAGACGTAGGGAAAGAGCACACATGGAATACACATGATTTAATTATGTCACCAGTTCAGCAATCACCACAGGGCCGTTTCTTACTTCCTGCACAACTGTGTCAAAATTGTAAGAGTGTCCGGGACCTCCTGTTCTGAGCCATGGGTATCTGTTCCACTAGAGCCAGCTTTCTCCTGTTCCCGCTCTCTCACTGCCTCTTCTCTAGTTGACTTACTGCACATCTTCTTAGTAAAGTGACATCTTTCTCCAGAAGGAATCCATCTCCCCTCCGGCTTCCTGAGTGCCAGTGGCATCTCCTTGCCCCTGGTCTAGAGCCACACCCATGCCTCTTGCAGTGATGAAAATAAGCGAGCAGGGTCCCCCCTCCATGACCTTCAGCTTGGCCTGTTACACCAAGGCATTTTTTAAGTTAAGCAAACATATACGTTGCTTCATCTCCAGAAAGGACTCTGGACTGTCTCCGTGTAGTCCGTGAAGATCATGACCTTTCTGTTCTCAAACATCCATGGCCCTTTAGATCATGAATTTTGCAGAATATTGTCTCTGTCCTGGTAAGTGAATAGCCTTATCACCATGGGACGTGGCACAGCCCTTCGCGGCGGGGTTCTAGCAGGCATCCAATGTGCCTGCTCCACAGTGAAGAAGGTTGTGGTCTAACCTTCCAGCATTGTTTGAGACAGCCAGTCTTCCATATATAGGTCCATACCCAGACCTTCAATATGCTCCAGAAGGCCAACAACCCTGATGTTGTTGAGACAAGAACAGTATTCCAAATCATCTCCTTTCTGCCTCAAGAATTTAACCTCCTCCTGTAGTGCCCAAATTTGTGTGTGGGCTTAAGTGAGTGACGGCAGCACCGATGCCAGCGTGGATTTGGCATCACTCACCCAATCCTAAAGTTTCTTCTGGTCGTCATGTAAGAGTCGCATATAGATCACCCAAGTGTGTCTAGCTTGGGTTTCTATGAGGTCCTAATGTACAATGTAGCCTGGAGCAGCTTTTCAAAATCTTTTGAGTACTCAAGCAAAGTTTGTTCCATCGAGGAAACCATAGGCTTCACTGAACTATCAGGAGCACAACGTTAACCAGGTCTAGACGCTTTTGGCTTCACCATGGTGCTAGAGCAGATGAGCCAGAATGCACTATAGCTGTCATGAAGAGAACAGCGCATGAACTCCTGTGCCCTAACAAATGTCGGCCGGCCAAGCTATAAAAGACAGGAGTCCGGTCATGAGTGGTAGTCACCAGCAGTAGTTCAAGGACTCCCCAGGAACATAACTCCTGCTCCACATGCAACCTTCCCAGCTCTGAGGTGTCCTCGAAGTGCGGGTTGCGGGTGTCCCCACCACAATTCGGAGATGGGAAAATGCCTATATGCCCCATGGATTGTGACCCAGTTGTGGCAACTCCAAGAGTGAGGAGGGCACAATGGCCGCAAAAGCTCTAGTAGTAAAATTCCCATATTAGCAGCAATAATTTGTCCAGTATGATTGGCAGAGTATTCACCCTGGGCGCTCGGCAGCCTGATCATCGAGGAGACTAGCAGGGAATCTTGATGTGAGGGGAGGGGGATTCTTGGCCGACCAACAAGCAACAGCAAGCCTCAGTGGGCCCAAGCGCTGGTCGGGGAACATATCAAATAGATCCCACATGGACAGAGTGACTGTGGAACATGGAATCCCTCAGCAACAAGTAAACTATTCTTGCCATAGAGGGAGTGTCTGAGGATACATTAGTCCGCAATCCAGCTTGGAGTTAACAGGAAGTGCTACCTCACTCCCTGTAGATCCTAGGCCGCAGTCACAGGGGTGGTCAGCAGTGCAACTCTGTCCCTGGGGGTTGCCTCGCCAAGGTCCCAGCTCATCAGGCATCAATCCCAACATGTTATTTCGCAGTACGCCAGCAGACTTTCTCCCTTACCAGCAAAGCGACGACCAAAGCAACACCGCACTTCTGTGCTCACAAGCGCCACCACGCGCTGCCAGTGGCCACTCCCCTTCTCCACGTGTGGCCATGACTGCGATCAATAGTGCAGGCCCAAGCACAGTGCCACTGCTCTCTGCTCTGACCAGTGTAATCTGGCACCAGTATCAGCCCCCACCAGTGCGGCTCGGGGGTTCACGGCCCCCAGGAGGGAGCTAAGATAAAATCTAGGCTCGATACTGTGTGACTCTCCTGGCCACAATAATGACACTTCCTCAACTTTGGGGTTCTTTGCAAAAACTGAATTGTGGGGCACTTTACAAAAGTTTAAATGTGGGCTTTCCTTGCACAGGCTCAATGGTGGGGTTCTTTGCAACGTTTGGAATGTGGAGGCTCTTTGTGAAGGCAGAACTGTGTGGTCCTCTTTGCAAATATTGAATTGCGTGGTGTTTTGTGTAGGTTTCACTATGGAGGTTTTTAGCAAGGGCTGAACTCTATGGTTCTTTGGAAAAACTGAACCGTGGTGTTCTTCCCAAAGTTTGAACTGAAGGGTTTATTTGAAAATTTGAAATGGTGGAGCTGTGGGGGTTCTTTGCAAATTGTGTGCAGGTCTTCGTTGTGGTGGAATTGTGAAGGCTAATATCTATGGTTGAACTGTGAGTGGATCAGTGCCAAGATAGAAACACAGAGAATTATTTTCCAGTTCAAAGAGTTGGAAGCATAGCATTTTTTTGTTTGCAGAGCTTCACTGCCAAAGTGTTTTTTTGCATTTTAATCTATAGAGGATTTTCTGAAAGATTAAACTGTGGAGATGGCGCCTAACAAAGCTGAGCTGTGGAAGTGCTTTTCAAAGACTGAATTGTAGGGTTTTTGCAAAGTTGAACTGTGGGATTTATATGCACAGTTGCAACTATGGGATTCTTTGCAAAGGCTGGACTGTCTTTCATTAGCAGCTGAAGTGTGAGAGTGTCCTTTGCTAATGTGGAACTCCAAGGATGTCAGGTAATGCAGAGGGAGAGCTGGGGTTGCAGATTAGTTGTCACATTTACGTCCTGAGACCTGTTTTCTAATCCCGCTTTGTAACTTGATCTAAAGTTGTGCGACAGTGGACAAGTTAGTTTATCTCTCGGTACCTCAAGTTGTAAATATGTGAAATGTAATAGATGTAATTGTGTGATGTGTAAGTATTTTTAATGTTAAATTCTAACTGTATTGTGTAATATCTGCAAGGTCCATGCTGTCATCCCTCACCCATTACATTTTAGTATAAGGAGGTGTTTTTGTCTATACTGGTTCCCCACAGGGGTGTCTGCTTTTCGAGGGGGAGCCCCAGTTCTCCCAGTAGCTCCAAACACCAGCATCTCCCCTACCGCTCACCTGGTTCCCACCAGGACTCGGTGAAACACGTGCTCACCTGCCCAGCCGGACAGCATCGTCCAGCGTGTCCTCCAGTCAGGAGGATTGAAGACGATGTCACCAGAGGCCATTCTTCCTGGACAAGAGCAAAGAGGGGTGGGACCAAAAGGTCAACTAACCACAAATGGGAAAGTTGGGAAAGGGCATCTCCGGCCACCTTCAATGGGGGAAGGAGCCTCACGTGCCATGCTAGCTCCTTGAGTGAGTTTGGAAACTACCTAACTCCATGGTTTGATAGATGGTCAGAGCCAAGATGGGCCTCACTGAGACATATTGACATGAGAAGGAGACAGGGCAGAGCCCTGATTGGGTTCTGATGTCAGGTGGTCAGCACATTGTCCAGAAACTGTTAATCCTCTCTGACTCTTGTAGGCCTTATCTTCTCTCAGCCTAAAAAGCCTGAATGGTGGCCGAGCCTTCCTTGAAATGAACGGATGGAACAGCTCACTGCACCCGTTCAGCTGGGCAACACGGATCCCAAACTAAGAGTGACTGGTGTGCATTGTACCCTGCTACCCAGGTCTTCAGAACATCAAAACACTCACCGGGGAAAGCCCAGAGGAAACCCCTTACTTCCTCTCCCTTGGGGAGGGATGACCACCTCAGGCTTGTTATCTTGCTGTAGAAAATAGCTGCATCTTTCATCTCTGGTGCCTCAGCCTCTCTCTAAATTTCTCTCACCACAGTGGACGCCAGGCAGCAATACCTCTACCCGCACCTGCAGAGCAGTCTGTCTTCACTGCTCATCTGCCCTCCTATGGCAGCCATTTCGTTTCTTCCCAGGGAGAAAAATACAATAATTCTTGTGGTTTATGGTGTTTGTCTACAGAATGAATGTTATTTACCTTATTGTGTATGCAAGAGTTGTGCTTATCTCTTGTTGCAGCTGTCCTTACAGGTTCGCCTTCCACCGCCACAGAATTTCCAAGCCCCTATTAAGCACACACTCACCTCACACTTTACCGTCAGGAGGAAGAGGAAATCTGTAGATATAGCCCTGGAGGCAGTCATTGCCACCTCCTTGGCAACCTACTGCTGCCTCAGGTCACCTCGGCCTCCCTGGCCAGTCACTGCTACTCCACTCCTGACATTCACCTGCCTTCCCACCAAGCACCCACCTCCAGCTACACTTCTAGAGGCACTTCTGAGATCTCAAACCCATGTAGAGAGGTACGACGGATCACCTACCTACGCCCCACTACATGGATCATCGCAGAAGGGAGTCAGTCCAAGACACGCCGTCCAGTGAAAAGTATCCCTTCAGGAACCTTGAAGGCACAGCTGCAGCTTAGACACAGGGTCTGACCTGCAGCACTGGAGCCCTGTCCTACCTATCCAGGCACCTGGACACTACAGTGCCACAATGGTACACTGTCTGCACAGAGTCCAAAGCACCAACTTACACTTTGGAAAATAGAGACTTGAATGAGGAACAACAATCTCCAACCGAAGAACAGAGCTGATTATTTTGGGGACCAAATAAAGACCCAATCTGTCCTTACATCAACCCCCTGAAGCCCTTTGCCTCAGTTGACCAGATTCCATGAGCGTCAAGAGGCTGGGGTTCAGGTGGACATTGATGCGCAGGTAGAAACAGCAAGTCCAGAACTGGGCCACCAACTCACTGTTCAGAAACCCCCATTTTACCCTAACCAGCCTAGCACAGAGCCCAGGTGATCGAGGCTGCGACTAATTCTAGGTTAGCCTTTAGTGATTGCCCTTCTGCAGTCCTTACACGAGACACAGAATGCCACAGTTCGTACAGGAAGCGAGCGTCACAAGTTAGGAGATCCTTGCACTGGCTCCGCTACGAGACCACGTTACATTTAAAAGTGGGGTCCTGATGTTCAAAGGTCAGGTAAAGAAGTCCTGCTCCACAACATAACAAGCCAGCAGCACCAGACTCTGTAGTCTCCTCATATGTGACCTGCATCAACCAGCTACTTCAAGTCTCCCTCCGCTGCTTAGGCTGCGGCGCTGCATTTCCCCCCACTTTGACGCCATTCATTGGCATCTCTGGCCTGTAGCCAATTGGCTGATACCAACAGGGTGAAAAAAGGCAACAAGGACACAAATTAACTACCCAACTGAAAAAGATCCAGAAAATTACCAAAAGGGGGGGGGGAGGCCGGGGCAAACACCTAAGAGGCGCCCTGCCAAGACCACAGCCACCAAAGATGAAGACACCCTGACCTCATGACACCAACTATCACCACCCTGCAGCCCAGCATATACATTAACTAATCAGGGGCCATCTTGTCCCTGGAGCGCAACCAACATGCCCCAAGACCCCAGGGGGGAAGCAAAATGACAGTATGCAAGAAAGACCACCGACTAAGCGCAAAAGGCAGCTTTATTAGGACAGGTGTGCAGTTCACCTCACCAAACTTCCAATGATAATCATAAGCTGCCTCACTAATACATATGAAAACCTAACCCCTCCGATCTTTAAACATCTCCCCAACATGACAAACTTCTCCAATCAAGCAACCCCAACATCCACTCCACTCAGAAATCATTCCAACCTACCCCAAACGTTACCTTCAAACATGTCCCATCCTTTAACACCCCCAGTTACCTCCAAGCCTTCCAGCGTCATTACCCAGAAAAACCCTGCAATTCTTTTTTCTGGAACCCCCACCACCTGTCGCCCAACAAAGCACAAAGCATAACCTCGACCACTAACCCTGAATAGCAACACAACAGTCACAGAACTAGCTCCAGTAACTGCATAACAGCTACAACAATTTCCCAGCTAGGGGGTCCCTGATGCTATGAGTACCATTCATCATTCATAAAGTAGAGGTGACCCCCCCTCCTGTCTAAACAATAGCTGATCCTTCTCAATAATATTCTAGTGCTGCAAAAGTGCTATGCTTTCTCCTTTGCAAAAACACCTCCTCCCTCTGTTTACCTTTCTTCTCATCCTGTCTGCTGCAGTGTGCTTCTGTGCCCCTCTCCAAATCTGTCTCGGAATGAGTCAATCAATCAATCAATCATAGCATTTGTAGAGTGCGCTACTTACCCGTGAGGGTCTCAAGGTGCTGGGGGGTGGGGGATGCTGCTACTGCTCAAAGAGCCAGGTCTAGAGGAGTCGTCTGAAGGACAGCAGGTCTTGGGTCAGCCGTAGGTGGGTGGGGGGGGGGTGTTCCAGGTCTTGGCGGCGAGATGGGAGAACGATCTGCCGCTGGAGGTCGCTCTTCGGATGCAGGGGACTGTGGCCAGGACGAGGTCGGTGGAGCGAAGCTGGCGGGTGGGTTGTAGAAGCTGAGTCGGCTGTTGAGGTACGCTGGTCCGGTGTTGTGGAGTGCCTTGTGTGCGTGGGTGAGGAGCTTGAAGGTTATCCTCTTGTTGACGGGGAGCCAGTGCAGGTCTCTAAGGTGGGGTGTGATGTGGCTGTGGCAAGGGATGTCGAGGATCAGGCGTGCAGAGGCGTTCTGGATGCGTTTAAGCCGTTTCAGGAGTTTGGTCGAGTCTCCTGCGTAGAGGGTGTTTCCGTAGTCCAGCCTGCTGCTGACGAGGGCCTGGGTGACCGTTCTTCTTGTTTCGGTGGGGATCCACCTGTAGATCTTGCGGAGCATGCGGAGGGTGTTGAAGCAGGAGGAAGAGACGGCGTTGACCTGCTTGGTCATGGAGAGGGTGGAGTCGAGGATGAACCCTAGGTTGCGTGCGTGGTCGTGGGCGTTGGAGCTGTTCCCAGTGTGGTTGGCCACCAGGAGTCATTTCAGGCCAAAGGGATGGATCCGAGGATGAGGACCACCGTCTTGTCCAAGTTCAGCTACAGTCGGCTGTTCCTCATCCATTCGGCGACGGCCTTCAATCCTTTGTGGAGGTTGGTTTTGGCGGTGTGGGGGTCCTTGGTGAGGGGGAGGATCAGCAGGGTGTCATCGGCGTAGGAGATGATGTTGAGGTTGTGCAGTCGGGCGACGTGTGTGAGTGGTGCCATGTAGATGTTGAACAGCGTTGAGCTGAGGGATGAGCCCAGGGGTATGCCGCAGATGATCTCGGTGGTTTCGGAGCGGAAGGGGGGGAGTAGGACACTCTGTGTTCTGCTGAAGAGGAAGGAGGTGGTCCAGTCCAGGGCCTTCTCTTGGATCCCGGCGTTGTGGAGGCGTGTTCGTAGTGTGCGGTGGCAGACCGCGTCGAAGGCAGCTGACAGGTCCAGGAGGATGAGGGCCGCGGTTTCTCCGTTGTCTAGCAGGGTCCTGATGTCATCGGTGGTGGCATTGAGGGCAGTCTCGGTGCTGTGATTGCTGCGGACCCCGGACTGGGAGGGGTCCAGGATGCTGTTTTCCTCGAGGTAGTGGGTCAGTTGTTTGTTGACGGTCTTCTCGATGACCTTCGCCGGGAACGGGAGCAGGGAGATGGGCTGGAAGTTCTTGAGGTCCTTGGGGTCTGCCTTTGGTTTCTTGAGTAAGGTGTTGATCTCGGCATGCTTCCAGCTCTTCGGGAAGGTTGCTGTCTCGAAGGAGATGGTGATGGCTTTACGGAGAGGGGGTGCGATGGCGGTGCTGGCTTTGTTGAAGATATGGCATGGGCAGGGGTCTGATGGAGATCCGGAGTGGATGGTGTTCATGATCTTGATGGTGTCGTCGTCGTTGATGTTGGTCCAGGAGAGAAGGTGGTTGGTGCGGCTGGTGGTTGTGGAGGCGGGGTTCTCAGTGGTTGTCGTGGTGGTCGTGTTGTTGAAGCTGTTGTGGATGTCTGTGATCTTGCGATGGAAGAAGGTGACCAGCGAGTCGCACAGGTCTTGCGAAGGTGGGATGTTGTTGATGTTGGAGCTGGGGTTGGAGAGTTCCTTCACTATGTTGAAGAGCTCTTTGCTGTTGAGTGCGTTGTTGTTTAGGCGTTCTTTGAAGGAGGCACTTTTGGCGGATCTGATGAGGTGATGGTGTCTGCAGGTGGCGTTCTTGTGGGCTGCGTAGCTGTCCGGTGGTCGTTCAAGGAGCCAGTTCTTCTCCAGCTTTCGGCACTTTTGCTTGGAGGCCTGGAGGTCTTCAGTGAACCAGCTGGCTTTCTTGCTGGTGTGACTGCTGGAGGGTTTCTTGAATGGGGCAAGGGTGTTGGCGCAGTCGTAGATCCACTGTCTGAGGTTGCGGGTGGCGGTGACGGCGTTGGAGGGCTCGGGGGGTGTTCAGTCCATATGATGTATGTCCATCACAGGGACATTGTAATCAACCTCAAGCCCTCCTTCATGCTTTCCACAGACCCAACCTTGAAACTGGCACCAAGTCATTCTCTCCAAAGTGTACTAATAAAATGTCAGGACAAACTCTAGAAGCCACCAATTCTAATAACCATGGCAACAGCTGGTTCCACCTCATACCACTCTTACCCACCATTTAACTCCAAAACCACCAGAGATCAGACCCAGTCCCTCACCAAAGTGCCTCTTCTTGGCCTGTTTCTCCACCCAGGGAATAACGGAATGACCAGAAATCCAAATGGTGCACAACTCCATCCAAGGCCCAGCAACGTAACCTGGAAAAAATATTAGACACATGACCCTGCTAATGAAGCGTTCTCAAAATTGCAAATATAACAACAACAACAGCCAGACTTTATTTATTTTTTTGTAACTTTATTTTTTTATTTTTAACAAAACATAACAAGTCAGGCTTATGTCAGGCCTCATAATCAGTTTCCTACAGGAGTAATCAGTTTCCAATGCTCCACGCTATGTCTAATAACATATCCAGATACACATACGCCTGTAAGTGGAGATGTCCCATGAGCTTCATGAGTAATAGCACAGTTCTACATGTACCTCAGTCCAGAATCACATGTACTACAAAAAACTGCTTATCACCCTCAATTATAGTGCTACCCATTAGGTAGATGTGTTCACAGAATCTTGGGCTAGGAGATAGCCTTGTAGCGGTCCCCAGATGTCCTTAGGCTTTGAGGCATGGGGCAACAGTTCGGCATACGTGGTGTCCTGCTCTTGACAATACAACAAATCTGCCAACCATTCCTTAAACTTCGGTGCACGGCCTCTGCCCCATCCACATGCCACCCTTCGCTTTGCCAACAATAAGGATACTGCTATGAATTTTCTATATTTGTGAGGCATCTGTTTGGTATATCCTAATAACGCAATAAGTGGGTCTCTGACCATGCTGATATCAACCATCTTCCCCAATGCTGTGAGCACCTGGTCCCAGTATTCCTGTTTACTCGCACATTCCCACAATAAGAGCCAGATTTCCATCTCCCCAACCTCCTGATGGTCTCCACCTACAAACGAGGTCTATGCACTTCCAATGCCGCTCCAGTTCTAAAGGAGCGAGTGTCGAAACATTGAGGGTCCCTATTCAGTTGCTGAAGGGCCTTCATCAGGACCACCAGCAGATGGAAGGCAGTTTAGCATTTTCCATTCTGCTGTCCAAATATCACCCCACCGGCTCCTCAACCACCTGCCTGAACATCAGCCAGTTTATCACCGGGCAAAGCAGGCCCACCTCTCTTCAACAGCTGCCTTTCCCTTATAGCTCTGACCTGTGTTCAATCTCCTCAGCCTCTCCCTGCAATTGCACTTTTGCAAAGTTTATGCCCAAAGATTTGGCATTACCTAACAACTCAAATACTCTGATCCCCAAAAAACACTCGGTACCATGAATAATAAATAACTTATGGGTTTACAAACACCTGCCGCAGGGTTTCCTGTGTGTTCAACAGATTTCAGGCAACAATAAAAATTTCAAAGTAACTCTTGTGATTATCGTTCCTGCAGAATAGAGATTGGCATTTGTCTAGTGGCAGTTTTGACTTATCATAAAGTATCAGAGAAAGAATGTGTACTATGCAGATCTCTGAACTATGCAGATCTCTGAACTGTATGTTATGTGGATAGCTCACTGGGTCTCAGCTTTTGTCATAGAAGTTCTTGTCTTACTTGCAGGTAAAAAGTTACAATCCTAATATAGCACAATGACTTCTGAGCTGTCATCAGAGAGTTGCATGCAAGCTGCATAGTATAGTTGAGAACATAATGTTCATTTCCCCAGTCTTTCATTATCTATTCCTAATGTTGCTGAAAAGGTTGTTTGGGTATATATACATTCTTATTAGTAAAGTCAGCCCAACCAGCACTTTAAAACAAATGAAATGTAAATGAGAGAGGGGTTATGAAGAGATCAGGAGCACTGGTGGAGGTTGGTAGTAAGGGAACCTGTGAAAAAGGAGGTCTATGGAGGAACACCCCAAAAACCTGTTGCACTGGGCATCACCTGCGGTGAAACCAACCCTGACCTCTGTGCTCCAGCCAGCTCCTCCCCATCCCTTTAAACTGTGATTGCCTACTTTGCCCGCTGATGGTTCAGAGCCCCAGAAAAATCAGTTCCTGTCAGTTTTCCTGCAACAGTCACAGCGGCCAAAACTCTATAAATCAGCTTCAGGATAAACTCTAAGACGCCGTCACGCCTAGCCATTTGCACCTCGCGCAATGAATTCTTTCCAGGCCTGTCTGTAAGCTCTTGATGTAGAAGATGCTAAAGACGGCTCAGTCAGCTGCATAATTCCTATGCTCCAAGACCTCTAATAGTACGTCCGTCTTCTGAGCCACCGCTCCCGGTGCTAGTCCACGGAATTTCTGCCACTGTGAACGAGATAAAGAATCTGCTGTATTCATTTTCACCTCTTGCAGATGTCTGACTTTATATTCAATGTTAAATATTAAACAGCCAATCAGGAACCTCTGTAACAGCTTCAACATTCAATCGAATGTCTCTCACTTTTTGTTCGTTCACAAGCTGAACACAGTCTGTCTACATCAAAGCCACTTTTTTCTTAGCTCATTTTTTGCCCCGCATTGATAAGGCCATTAACAAAGGAAACGTTTCAGGAAAAGCTATGCTGCGTCCCGGTTATCTCCATTTCTAAGGCCAGCAGTCAGAGGACACCTGCCACCCTGGGACAAGCCAAAGTCATTCGCACCTGCCGCATCTGAGTAAATTTAGGCCAAAGAAACTCATCCTCAGGGGACAATATTGTGACGCCATAGAAATTCTGCAGAAAAATCTGCCACATTTCAAGATCACCTCACACCGCTGTTGAAATGCGGATTCTATGATGTGGTAATGTCGCACTAGACACCATAAAACCTAGCCTTATAAAGAACGTTCTTCTGGCTCGCACCCCTCTGCCGGCGCAGTTTTGATGGCCCAGCGCTTTTGCATTTTCTTTATCTCTATTTTTTTTTTTTGCAGGAGTGGCCAACTTCTTGAACTTTTGCCCTCGGTAAGCGTACCACCATTGCTGAAGTGTCAATTTCAATGCCCAAAAATGTCAGTGTGGCATTGGGCTCCTCAGTCTTTTCCAGGGCTACAGGTTCTCATTTATTATAAACTCTTTTAGTGCCTTTGCACGTTTATGTGAGCGCACCTGCCCCACAAATCGAAAATCATCCAGATAATGAATCACTTCAACATGTCCTGTTTTAGAGAAGAAACATTACTGTAGGAAGCAACTGAAAATCTCAAATATGGCAACCCCCTGCGGGTAGCACTTAATCCACGAAGAAACTGACCATCAAAACATATTCCTAGAAGCTCAAATTCTAAGGGGTTAACAGGCAATCAATCAATCAATCAGGGAATTGCAAGCGCGCTACTCCCCCGCGAGGGTCTCAAGGCACTGACCTAAAGGCAGATTTTATGTCCCACTTGGCTAAGACTGCATCCTCATCATAACCTCTAATCAAGCCAAACACCACATCAACCGATTCAAATTGTACCAATACACCCTCCCAATCCCAAGCAATAAAGGCATTAACCAATTGTCCTGGCTATGAAAGTTGATGAATCGTGCAAAATTCGCCCGTCACTTACTTAGGGGCCACACCTAAAGGAGATCCCAGTAAATTCTCCATGGGTCAAATGTTGAAGGGGCCGACCACCCTGCTCTCCCTCGCCCCTTCGAACAGCGTGGGGCACTTGCCTAGCAGATTGCAGATTGTCAGCGAAAGCCTTCCTTAAAACCCCAGGCTAGCAGTGTTGTATCTTCCTCATTAGAGTAACTCAGCCATTTGTGCAGGATATTTAAATTAAATGGGGTAAAGGCTCTAGTTGCCAATTTGTTGCCCACCTATCCTCCCTTTCTGTGGGGCCTGCCCTGCAACTAAGGACCCCCA
Source organism: Triturus cristatus (assembly GCF_964204655.1). Taxonomy (NCBI): domain Eukaryota; kingdom Metazoa; phylum Chordata; class Amphibia; order Caudata; family Salamandridae; genus Triturus; species Triturus cristatus. The sequence continues at coordinate 59,276,943 of NC_140591.1, read as the reverse complement.
AAACATTGTTCAATTGGAGGTCCTCTCCCACATCTTAAGCACTCGTGCTTGTACCTGCACCTTTCATGTTGCAAGAACCCTGGTTAAATGTGTGTGCCCTTCCTGCCACTCCCATCCCCCCCCCACCCCCCCAAGAGTGGGACGCCCCTGGAAGGGCCTCTAAGGAATGAACAAACCACTGATTGTGTGTGATGAAAATGCAAGTCTGGGTGGTGCCATTATCTGTAACCACAATGTATTATCTGGTTCCACCATGGCTTTTAAGGATGAATGCTCAGCCTGGCCCTGAACTCATCATATCTATCCCAGACGTCTGCTGTGCCTTGTGCACTATGTCCATGTATTTGAACATTGCTACCGCTCTCTCTGGGAACTTTTTTACAATAGACCCTCCTAAGAATGTAAAATGCTGATGTCCATGTGTCAGCTCTGATTGGTACTCGTGGCCTACATGCAAGCTCCGAACTTCTTATTTCACCCCCTCCTTTGCCTATATCTCTTTCTGAAGCAACTTATTGTAGAATAGAAATATAAAAAAGGACGCGTGATTATATTAGGTAAAAGTGTCTCCCTCCCCCCCGGCACACTCTCGATCAGTCAGCACCAGAGTTTGTAGTAATAGTCTTGTGCCCTTGCGCAAATTTGTGCCCCCCCCCCCCCCCCCCCAATATTCTATAAAAGACATTCTACTAAAAACACATCATTAGACACTTTAAAAAAAAGCGCAGTCTTGATAGGGCCATTAAAAAGGGCGGCAAGTGCCTCGTGCTGATCGGGGACCAGTCTGCTTGCTTCCGCGGGGTTTGACGCACCCGACGCCAGGATTCGATTGTGTTCATTTGTGGCCTTTAACGCCACCCTGATCGCTGCAAGTCTTTATTCCGTTGACAGTACAAATCAGCGCACGAGCCGCCGACGTTCGTTGTGAAGGTTGGGGCAGCAGCATAGTAGATGTAACCAGGATTCCCTCATATAGGGGCACAGCCTGCAGTTTGTGGTTTCCCCCCTGCGGGCCCATGCAGGGTTAAAATCGGCGATTCCTAGTGTGATTATTCTCATGAAGAGTGTTTTGCTTCGGGCTTGTGGTGTGAGGGCCTCGCTTAGCTAGGGTTGGGCTTTTCCTGCCTGAGTTGTTCAATGGATCAAGGTGGGAGCTTGAGCGGAGAGACTTGCTGTCTTGATCAAAAGATATTTTGCGCGTTTGTCTATTTATCGCTTTTTTCCAAGCATTCAGTAGGATTTCCGATGACTGTAGGCTTGCTTCCTCTATCTTTAGGATATTTATTGCTTTGCCAAGGCCGGTGTGCCAGGCCGAGCCTGTCTCCTCAAAAATGGATCTCAGTTGGTGTCTTAGGGAGTTGGATGGAGCCCTTAAAATCCTTAGATGTAGCTTTATGAGCTCCCCCTGACATATCAGGTCTGGCCTCGCGTGTCCTAGCTCCAATCTCAGCCTTGAATTCCTGGCTGCCCTCTGGATGAGGAGCACTGATTTATATGCTTTGGCTTGGGCTGAGTTTAAGAGGGCGTCTTAAGACCCTGGGAAGGCCAGGTGGCCATAACTGATGGCTGGGAGCAGTTTCGCTTTTAGGATTGTCAGTATTGGTCCGGCGGAAGGGCTTATCAGGTGTTGGCTGAGTTGTTTTAACCAGTGCGTAACATTGTTAGCCTTGGAGGTCTGATGTTTCTGGTGGACATTTGCCTTGGCACGTTCTGAGACCCAAACCCCCAGGTAGTTGTAGGAGGCCACTGTGCTGATTTGCAAGTCTCCCAGTAACCACTGTGCTTTCCTTTCAAGATGCTAGCTGCCAAAGATGATTACCTTGGTCTTCCCCTGGTTGACTGTCAGGAAGTTGTCAATATTAAAACAATTAAGAGCATTTAAGGCTCTTTGTAGGCCCACTCTTGTGTGGTGCATTATAGCTGTATCATCAGCATATTGTAACACCGGCAGCTGCACACTTCCTAGCCTAGGTGCTACTAAATTGGCACCTTTCAGAGCATCCCCCAGATCTGCGGTATACAGGTTAAAAAGGATGGGGGCCAGCACACAACCCTGTTTGAGCCCATTATTCGTTGCCATTTTGGGAGACACAGTGCCGGCGCTTGTTTTAACCCGCACTCAAGTGTCTTCACATAAGGATCTAATTGCCTTCAGGAGTTTTGATGGAATGCCCCAGTTATCTCATTTCCACCATAACCTTCTGCGGTCGACTTTATCGAAGGCTGTGCTGTAATCGATGAAGCGTTACAACAAACAAATGATGGACGGAATGCTGCCAATGCATACATTCTCCCCCAGTCAAGAGATCTGGGTTAAATCCATCGTTCTTTTGCCCACTACACCACCCCAGTTCAGACATGGCCATATGCAAATCAGTCTTGACCCTGTGCCTCATGGGAACAGTCCAGCCCGAACTGCCAAGCCATGTCTTCCCTGGACCGGAATCAAGCATCCTAGGACCGGTTTCTGGCTATCAGCCGTCATCAGCCAGGATAGCTTGACTCCAGTGGCGTAGTGAGCACGGGTCCCACGTCTGGGAATACCCATCCCACTTAGGGCGAAAAGCGTTACAACAAACAAATGATGGACGGAATGCTGACAATGCATACATTCTCCCCCAGTCAAGAGATCTGGGTTAAATCCATAGTTCTTTTGCCCACTACACCACCCCAGTTCAGACATGGCCATATGCAAATCAGTCTTGACCCTGTGCCTCATGGGAACAGTCCAGCCCGAACTGCCAAGCCATGTCTTCCCTGGACCGGAATCAAGCATCCTAGGACCGGTTTCTGGCTATCAGCCGTCATCAGCCAGGATAGCTTGACTCCAGTGGCGTAGTGAGCACGGGTCCCACGTCTGGGAATACCCATCCCACTTAGGGCGAAAAGCGTTACAACAAACAAATGATGGACGGAATGCTGACAATGCATACATTCTCCCCCAGTCAAGAGATCTGGGTTAAATCCATCGTTCTTTTGCCCACTACACCACCCCAGTTCAGACATGGCCATATGCAAATCAGTCTTGACCCTGTGCCTCATGGGAACAGTCCAGCCCGAACTGCCAAGCCATGTCTTCCCTGGACCGGAATCAAGCATCCTAGGACCGGTTTCTGGCTATCAGCCGTCATCAGCCAGGATAGCTTGACTCCAGTGGCGTAGTGAGCACGGGTCCCACGTCTGGGAATACCCATCCCACTTAGGGCGAAAAGCGTTACAACAAACAAATGATGGACGGAATGCTGACAATGCATACATTCTCCCCCAGTCAAGAGATCTGGGTTAAATCCATCGTTCTTTTGCCCACTACACCACCCCAGTTCAGACATGGCCATATGCAAATCAGTCTTGACCCTGTGCCTCATGGGAACAGTCCAGCCCGAACTGCCAAGCCATGTCTTCCCTGGACCGGAATCAAGCATCCTAAGACCGGTTTCTGGCTATCAGCCGTCATCAGCCAGGATAGCTTGACTCCAGTGGCGTAGTGAGCACGGGTCCCACGTCTGGGAATACCCATCCCACTTAGGGCGAAAAGCGTTACAACAAACAAATGATGGACGGAATGCTGACAATGCATACATTCTCCCCCAGTCAAGAGATCTGGGTTAAATCCATCGTTCTTTTGCCCACTACACCACCCCAGTTCAGACATGGCCATATGCAAATCAGTCTTGACCCTGTGCCTCATGGGAACAGTCCAGCCCGAACTGCCAAGCCATGTCTTCCCTGGACCGGAATCAAGCATCCTAGGACCGGTTTCTGGCTATCAGCCGTCATCAGCCAGGATAGCTTGACTCCAGTGGCGTAGTGAGCACGGGTCCCACGTCTGGGAATACCCATCCCACTTAGGGCGAAAAGCGTTACAACAAACAAATGATGGACGGAATGCTGACAATGCATACATTCTCCCCCAGTCAAGAGATCTGGGTTAAATCCATCGTTCTTTTGCCCACTACACCACCCCAGTTCAGACATGGCCATATGCAAATCAGTCTTGAACCTGTGCCTCATGGGAACAGTCCAGCCCGAACTGCCAAGCCATGTCTTCCCTGGACCGGAATCAAGAATCCTAGGACCGGTTTCTGGCTATCAGCCGTCATCAGCCAGGATAGCTTGACTCCAGTGGCGTAGTGAGCACGGGTCCCACGTCTGGGAATACCCATCCCACTTAGGGCGAAAAGCGTTACAACAAACAAATGATGGACGGAATGCTGACAATGCATACATTCTCCCCCAGTCAAGAGATCTGGGTTAAATCCATTGTTCTTTTGCCCACTACACCACCCCAGTTCAGACATGGCCATATGCAAAGCAGTCTTGACCCTGTGCCTCATGGGAACAGTCCAGCCCGAACTGCCAAGCCATGTCTTCCCTGGACCGGAATCAAGCATCCTAGGACCGGTTTCTGGCTATCAGCCGTCATCAGCCAGGATAGCTTGACTCCAGTGGCGTAGTGAGCACGGGTCCCACGTCTGGGAATACCCATCCCACTTAGGGCGAAAAGCGTTACAACAAACAAATGATGGACGGAATGCTGACAATGCATACATTCTCCCCCAGTCAAGAGATCTGGGTTAAATCCATCGTTCTTTTGCCCACTACACCACCCCAGTTCAGACATGGCCATATGCAAATCAGTCTTGACCCTGTGTCTCATGGGAACGGTCCAGCCCGAACTGCCAAGCCATGTCTTCCCTGGACCGGAATCAAGCATCCTAGGACCGGTTTCTGGCTATCAGCCGTCATCAGCCAGGATAGCTTGACTCCAGTGGCGTAGTGAGCACGGGTCCCACGTCTGGGAATACCCATCCCACTTAGGGCGAAAAGCGTTACAACAAACAAATGATGGACGGAATGCTGACAAGGTTTTTTTTTGCATTTGTCACCCCGAGTGGGAAGGGTATGCCCAGACGTGGGTCCCGTGCTCTCCATGCCACTGGAATCAAGCTATCCTGGCTGAAGAGGGGTGAAACCCCGAAACCGGTCCTAGGATGCTTGTTTCCAGTCCAGGGAGGACCTGGCTTGGCAGTTCGGGCTGGACTGTACCCATGAGGCACAGGGTCAAGACTGATTTGCATATGGCTGGGTTCAAGCTGGAACGGCATGGTGAGCAAAAAAACGATGGATTTAGGCCCAGATCTCTGTACTGGTGTGAATGTATGACATTGTTCTGCATTCTGTCCATCACTGTTTTTTTTGCATTTGTCACCCCGAGTGGGAAGGGTATGCCCAGACGTGGGTCCCGTGCTCTCCATGCCACTGGAATCAAGCTATCCTGGCTGAAGAGGGGTGAAACCCCGAAACCGGTCCTAGGATGCTTGTTTCCAGTCCAGGGAGGACCTGGCTTGGCAGTTTGGGCTGGACTGTACCCATGAGGCACAGGGTCAAGACTGATTTGCATATGGCTGGGTTCAAGCTGGAACGGCATGGTGAGCAAAAAAACGATGGATTTAGGCCCAGATCTCTGTACTGGTGTGAATGTATGACATTGTTCTGCATTCTGTCCATCACTGTTTTTTTTTTGTTTTTTTTGTTGTGTTTTTTTTGTGTTTTTTTGTGTGTTTTTTTGTGTTTTTTTTGTTTGTTTTTTGCAGTTGTTTTTTTTTTTTTTTGTGTTTTTTGTGTGTTTTTTTTGCAGTAATCGATGAAGCAGCAAAAAAGTGGGGTGCTTTTCCTCTTTGCTGCCTGGGATGATAGATGAGCTAACGCTAGCACATTGCCCGAGGTCGAAGACTGTGACCTAAAACCTGTCTGGTAGAATGGAATAATACCTTTTTCTTCAGCCCAAGTCTCCAGATCCCTCAGTAGGAGGCGAGCATAGGCCTTAGCTTCGAGATCAAGATGGGCGATGAGCCTGTAGTTTGATGGCTTTGAGCGATCGCCCTTTTTAAAAATGGGGACCAAAAAAGAGCCCCTCCAGGAATCTGGGGTCTTGGCTGACGAGAAGGTGTGGTTGTGAAGGGAGGTTAAGATTGCTGGCCAAAAATCTGGGGCAGTTTTAAAAACTGGGGCAGGTATCCCGTTTGGCCAAGGGGCCCCATCGTTCCTCATACTCTGGAGGATCTTGATGACCATTTGAAGATTTATCAGGCCTGGCGGCATGTGCTGCTCCTTTACCCGGGCGCTCTGCCCCATGGGGGAATTGCCAGGGATGGGAGACACTTCTCCTGACTGCGTATTATTTTGCTGGTTTGGTCCCTCCCCACCGATGTTTTTTTTCTGTGCGGCCTTTAGTTAGAGGGGCGTTTGAATATAATTGCTTCACATGATTCAGCCAGTCTTGCTCTGCTACTCTGTTTTCTCTTGTGATTCCTTGGCTACTCAGATAAGCCATTCGCTCTCTGTGTGGGCTTTTTTGTGTTCCCACAATTTCTTTCTACAGGCAGTCCTCAGTGTTGCAACCGATAGTCCTTCCATTGATCTACCCTCTCTTTTTTTTTGTTGCTAGGGCCTTGCGCAGGGCACGTTTACTTTCAAGTATGCCTTTTGTTAGGCATGAGCTTCCTAAAGTTGGTGGGATTTTATCACAGCAGCGTTGTAGCTGAGGGTTTCCTATCCTGAATTGTAGGTCCTCTACAATGTTCCCCCAATCCTTAATCTTTTTATGGAAGATAGGTGCATTGTTGGGGTGCATTTTTGGGGTACCTTCCTGTTTCTGATCCATCCAAATTTTCAACTTCTTACCTATCTTTTCTGACCATCTGATCCTCCTCAAAGCTTTGTTTTTCATCCCCTCCCGACTCTCCAATGGCTTGGAAGAAAGTAGCTGTTGGTACTTCCAACTAAATCATGCGGTCTGTGGTCGCTTTCCGTCATGTTCTCGACTACAAAGTCTTCCAATCTGGCCGCGATTGCTTCGCTGACCATGATGTAGTCGATTCTTGAGATGTCCCGGAAGGTGGGATGTGGCTGCCAGGATGTCGTGCGAGCTTCTTTCAATGCATGGGTTATGGACAACTTGTGATTTTTGAGGAGATCATAAAAGGGGTTCAGCCCGGCCCATCTCCCGAGAGGGGGATTTAGCTTTGTCAAGATCTTTCAGATTGAAGTCCCCAGCTAGGATTACCTGATGCGATTTGTATTTATTTAGAAGATCATCTAGTTTCCGTGACAGGGCCTTCATATCATCTTTCATGGTGGTCTGTACCAGGTTGATATAGCAGTTTATTATCAGAAGGCGGAGTAGATGTGAGTTAAGATTTAGGCCTCCGATCCGTAGAGCTTGCATCTCAGATGAGTTCAGTTCGATGTCTGTAACTGCAAGGCTGCTGGCATGTTTTATGAAAACTGATAGACTGCCGGCTGGACGGCCAAAGAGATTCCTTTTTATTGCTGGTACGTGGTGTTCATAGTACCCTGCCGGTGGAGTGCTGGTCAAAGCCCAAGTCTTCTGAAAGCAGAGTATATCTCCATTTCCTAGAAACTTCTTCAGGTTTTCATTTCCTATGATTAAATTATTTTATTGTTTTCTCTTTTTGTTTTATATTTTGTATGAAATGTTTTTTTAATTTTGTATAACTTTTTTATTAAACTGTGATTACAGATGTACAAGCTGTAGGTTTCTGTGCCAATACATTGTGATAATTGGTCTGAACAGAGATCCCTTTGGCTGGATGATGGGTGTTTGAAGTATGATTTAGTGCTTGGTGAAGTGTTGTTAAAGTTGTTAAAGTATTCCCAGAGGATACTTCTGTATAGTTTCTGTTTGAACCCCAGTCCTTTGGGTGACCAAGGGTCCCTCTCTGTTTTATAAAAGAGATTGCTGAAGTGCAGCCAGTTTTTTAGGTCTCGCTGAGTCAGCGCGCATGCGCTGCTCGGAGAGACTTTAGTAGGTGAGTTTTCAAAGTACTGCTGGCTGGCGACAAGCTTGCGTTCACGCGAGCGTGCACGCGCGAACCGCCAGCCTTCAGTGCCATCTGTCTTTCCTCTTGCTTGCTCCCTGCCTCCGCCCGCCTTCGCGCTTACAAGCGTTTGGTATTCTCCCAGGGGGTGCATCTCCGTCAGGCAATCTCACGCCCACCTTGAATGTATCTTCCATCGCTGCCTCAACGTGCTTTCTCTTTCCACAAACTCGATGTTTGTGTTCCTTTATTTTGAGATGCTTTTAGTATTACTGTTTTGTGACTTAAGGAACATTAAGGAAATGTTACCGTGAAACTGGACAACGTTCACAGTGTTTATTTCTGATCGCAGTGGCTGCTTCATGTCCGTTGCACCATTCAGGGAGTCCTTTCGTTGGCGCTTTCATGAGGACATGATGAAGCTGGAAACTTTTGGCACATTCTCTTTAAAAGCACAGCATGTTGGTGACTGCTTAGTCGATTACACCTATGTTGCGCTTTAGATCTCAAAGCGCTATAGTGGGTGCAGCAGTTATAACTCATGAAATATGGGGTGCAACTCACAAGGAGGGGGCAGGTTTGAGTGCACATTGGTTGCAATCGAACTCTTAAGATGATGGGCTGTGTGTATCCATTATCAGCACTCAGTCTTCAGTAAGTGATCTTGTTTTGTTTTTGTTGTTGTGTCAATGCTTTGCTGCGCCCGTTTGACTTACAATGTGCTTTCTCTTTCTCCAAACTCGATGTTTGTGTTCCTTTATTTTGAGATGCTTTTAGTATTACTGTCACACACACAACCACAACCACACACAACCACAACCACACAACCACACACAAACAACCACACACACAACCACACACACAACCACACATACAACCACACACACACAACCACACACAACCACCCAACCACACACAACCCCCCCCACACACACACACACAACCACACAACCACAACCACCCACACATACAACCACCCACACACACACAACCACAACCACACACACAACCACACACACACACAACCACACACACACACAAACACAACACAACCACACACACACTCACATAACCACATACACAACCACACCCAACCACCCAACCATACACACACACAACCACAAGCACACACAACCACAAGCACACACACAACTACAACCACACACAACAACACACACACAATCACACACACAACCACAGCCACACACATACAACCACACACAACTACACACACAACCACACTTACAACCACACACACACACACAACCACACACACACACATACAACCACACACAACCACGCACACACACACTCAACCACACACAACCACACACACAACCACACACACACAACCACACAAAACCCCACACAAAACCACACACACAACCACACACACACAACCACACACACAACCACACACACACAACCAACCACAACCAACCACACAACCACACACACAACCACACATACACACAGCCACACCCACAACCACACCCACAACCACACACACAACCACACCCACAACCACACCCACACCCACACCCACACACAACCACACACGCAACCACAACCACACACACAAAGGGAGGAGACAACTGCAGCAGGACCTTCGGCTTGATCAGTACAGCAGAACCACCGGAAAAAGAACCCCTTGGCACGACCTGGGCAGCAAGAAGTTGTCACTGGAGACATCGTGATCCTATGAACAATAGTGTCATCAATGATCTAATTCAAACTGTAAACTGTGACAAATAACATCCCTATATATTGCAGTCCCACAAAAACAGCAACAAGCATTGGCATAGCCAATAGGTCTCGCCTTTGTGATCTTATAAGTGTTTTGCCATGCAGCAGTTGCTGTTGCACCAAGGATATTGTGCTCCATAACTAAATACTTATAAGGTCCCAAAAGCGAGACCTATTGGCTATGCCAATGCTTGTTTAACTAACCGCCGTTGTGCTGAAGTGCAGTCTTGTCTTTAACTGGGTGCAGTTGTGCTTTTTTAAATTTTTTTTTATTTGTATTTCAGGGGGAAACAGGACTCTTTCAGTAGGGGAGCAAGGTTGCTGCTGCTGCTATTGCTGAAGTGCGGCCAGTTTTTTATCTGGGCGCTGTTGTGCTAAAGTGTAGCCTTTTTTGACTGGGCGCAGTTGTGCCTTTTTTCCAGGGGGAAACAGGACTCTTTCAGCAGGGAGAAGTCAAAAGGGGGGGGCAAGCGGGGCACACGGGACGGAGCCACAGGCTGCACCCGATCTGATCGGGCCGCATCCGTGACACCGCCGAGGACTCGCTCTCACTGCGGCCGCCTACTAATGGCGGCTTCGCTTGCGGCTTACTGCAGGAGGCTGTGGCAACCAAGCACTTGTGTGGAGCAGTGCTGATGGTGGTTACTGCTGCTGCAGGGCGGCATTGTGGTGTTGCGGCATCCACTGCAAAGCGAAACTCTCCGTGGCTCTCGCCGTTCGCCGCTTGATACTCCTGCTCCTGCTTCTCCTACAGCTACAGCTTCTGCTCACTCTCCTACAGCTTCCACTCACTCTCCGAAGAGCCAGTCGGTGATGCCTAATCAATGAAGTGCTCTTTCAAGATCTTTTATTTCGTAGTATTAGATATATGGGCTACCGGTGGTATGGTTATGACAATATATAGAAGTTTCGTCCTGTGATCGAGCCCCTCTTTCTTTTCTTCCCTTGTTTCTTTGTTTGATTTGTTGTCCTTTTTTTGTTTCTCCACCCACCCCAAGATTTTTTCCTCCTTAAACTCTACGGTTTGTTGAGGTATAGTCACTTTTGGATATTCCTTTAGATGTGTCCCACCCACATCCCCTGTATCTACCAACTTGTGAACCTTGAGTACTTTTTGATGTGTTAGTAAATCACCAGCTGAGCTTTCCCCCCACTGCAACAGAAAGAGTTTTACCCTCTTATGCTCTTTTGCACTTTCGAACACTGCCAAGCATGCCACCATTTGCACCCAGATGGTTGCAATCGCAGGTACCTCCTCTCCATGTCTTCAGTTGCACCGACATCCTTCTTGGCACACCCCGTAGCCATACTCCATATGCTGGAATCAGATGACCGGTGTGTCTAAAACATAAGAGACTGACGCCTTCTGTTAGAGACTGTTGGAGGGAGGACCACCGGGGAGTCAGGGGGCCCACTCCGGGGCACCTTCCCACCGCAAAGTTATAGCCGAGCGCCGCTGAGAAGCCTCCTAGGAGAGGTCCTTCTCCTATGATCGTACTAGGCCCAGTAACACCACCACACAGGACTCCGTATCAGTTGCTTATCTAGGTACTTTATCAATAGTAGCACATTCGAAATATTTACAGGGGGATCGAGAGATCCAGAAAGAGTCTCAATGTCTTTGTAGGGACAGGGTAGCGGGACAGTCTTAGTACCAGCCTGGTACGGGGAAGCTCTGCGCCAGACCTTGCGTTAGGCCGAAGGTGGCTCCGGGGATCGGAGCGGCAGGTGCTGGTCTCAAAGCAGCTCGGACGTGGAGAGCCGCGACGGTGTCTGCAGGGCTCGGGTGGTAGTTCCGCTTGGGTCGAGCCGCGACACAGTCAGCAGGGCTCGGGTGGTAGTTCCGCTTGGGTCGAGCCGCGACACAGTCAGCAGGGCTCCGGTGGTAGGTCCGCTTCGGTCGAGCCGCGACGAGGTCAGCAGGGCTCTGATGGCAAGTTCAACAAGGTCGGGCCGCGACAGCGTCAGCAGGGCCCCAAAGGTTTGTGAAGGTCTTTAAGCACGGTGGAGCCGCGACGTAGTCAGCAGGGCTCAGAGCGTGGTTCCAGGATGAGTCTTTCTCCGTAGGGTCAGCCGCGATCCGATCAGCAGGGCTCTTGACTCCGGGATACAACTGCGGTCCTGTTGCAGGGTCGCCCCAGATATTGGTCTGGAGCCCTTTGATGTCCGGACCCTTGCGCCCGGGGGGCGGAGAGGCCGGGTCGGGAGTGGCCAGATGCCCAGCAGGAGAGGCGCCAGGCCCAGGAGAGCTGTGGGGCGATCGCACCTAGGTGTGGGAGGACGGTTGGGGGTCCCATCGATACTGCCCTCCGCCGGGAGTGGGGAAGTGTTCACGTGGTACCCCCTGGCCAGTTGTTGGTGCCTTGATGTCGGGGCTTGCTGGGGCCGAGGCCGGGTGAGCGGGGTCACATAGGCTGGTGCGCAGAGTCACGTACAATCCAAAATGGAGGAGCCCCGAGGTGCAGGGGACCTCGTGCGGCTTGGCGAGGGGGAACAGGACCACGCCACGAGGCCGGCTCCAACAGAGACCCCGCCCATCTCTTGTACAGATCCATTTTCCAGAACATCAGTTACTTTGCCTTTTTGTTTGTACCCAATGTGGTATTTCTTCATGTTCCTCCTCCTCTTTTTCATAATTCATTTCCAACAAATCTCCTGGATGGATTCTGCTCTATTCCGCCCATACCATTCATGCCCAGTCTAGCGCCTATGCCCATTCCACCCATACCACTCATACCCTGTCTAGCGCCATCACCCATTCCACCCATACCACTCATGCCCTGTCTAGCGCCATCACCCATATCACTCATGCCCAGTCTAGATCCCTTGCCCATTCCAGCCATTCCACCCATACCACTCATACCCTGTCTAGCGTCATCACCCATTCCACCCATACCACTCATGCCCTGTCTAGCGCCATCACCCATTCCACCCATACCACTCATGCCCTGTCTAGCGCCATCACCCATATCACTCATGCCCAGTCTAGATCCCTTGCCCATTCCAGCCATTCCACCCATACCACTCATACCCTGTCTAGCGTCATAACCCATTCCACCCATACCACTCATGCCCTGTCTAGCGCCATCGCCCATTCCACCCATACCACTCATGCCAAGTCTAGCGCCATCACCCATACCACTCATACCACTCATGCCCTGTACAGCGCCATCAACCATTCCACCCAACTTGAGAGGGCCGAGGTCCTGTCCAAGGAGGGGGGGTGTTACCCTAACTTTCACCCCCACCCCCGGTTCTTTGCCTGCTCTTTCCACCGATATCCATACCCACTTACCTCTTCGTTGCACCCCTCTATCCCCACCGCTTGCTGTACCTGCAATAATGACATTCTTCACTAGTTTCCTCAACTGCTCCAGACCAGCAGCAGCATCCTCATACCCTTCCTTCTGTCTTTGATGTTTCTTCTGTCCCATGTCTGCCCATATTTCAGCTCTCCACTCTTATAACTGGGGTTAAATCTTCTGGTTGGCCCTTGTAGATTACTTCTAAACAGCGTTGGGCAACTAACTCATCAATAACTGGGGCAGTGAACTGCTGGACTCTAAACTCTGTTTTCCTTTGTTTACATTTACTGACTTGCCCCATCATTGCAGCCTGCGTATCATTGCTGCTTTGTGCCACCCTCTTTAAACAAGCATTAGAAATGCAATAGGTCTCGCATTTTTTGGAGTTAGAGCTATTGGCATAGCTCAACAGCTACCGGACAGAAATTGCCACTTTTCAGGTGCTGAACAGGTCATTGCTCTGTGAAATGGCCTGCATGCCTAAAACGATGTTGATAGCCTACAAAACATGAAGGCAGATCAGGATGAGCAGGAGGAACCGCGGGACGTATTGGGATGGCCAATGCAAGCAAACAATGAGTGAAATTGCTTGGGTATGACCCAAGCACGCAGAATCAGACCCACTGCACCAATAAAAAACTCATATTTCTAAATGGCACAACAATAAACAAATGGCAATTCATGGGCATTCCAAAAGCCGATAGAGGAGATCACAACAGGTCTTGCAGACAGCGCATCCACCCTGCCTAGGCTCGCCCTAACAAGGGCTTACCTGGGTGCTTTGCTTTTCCACCTTCAGATCTATTTCCCCCAGATCTAAATTTGTAATGGGAGCCAGCGTGCCTACAGGCGTCCCCTGCTGGCTCCTCACTGTAAGGTCCTGCAGAGAGTGCCTGATGACATTGTATGCGTTACACAGCGGCTGCCACGCCTCCTGCTGCCTCTCTTTTAGGCCTTGCCAAGCCCACCCAGGCCTGGGACACCATTGCTGGCCTAATGAGGTCTTCCCACCTGGCTTCACATGGCATCCTCAATGCCTCCCTTACTACTTCAGCTGAAATTTTCCAGTAAACATCTTAATACCATGTAGCCACCGTCCATCCATAATTAAGGCTTCCCGTTTTCTGTTTTTACGAGGCCTGGCACTCTGCGTTGAGTGCGGAGTTCTGAAAAACTCAGCTGAGTGACACAAAGCGAAGTTTTTCCTCTCTTGCGGCTTTAGACCACCTCCCGGCGCGATTTATCAATACGGGCAGTTGCAGCAGGTTGTTACCACTTGTGTTGATAAACTTGTTGCTCACGTTGAGGAAACTGCTGCTCTAGTAGAACATCTACTTGAGCCGCAGATGAAGCTGTGCCCTCTTGCTCTGTGTGTGATGCCGTTTGCACTGATTTTACATTGCGAGACAAATGCCCATCTCTAAAAATCAGCGTGAGCAACGCAAGTTATCTCACTCTGCCGTTTGTGGAACTCTGCAGAGAGCGGTGGTATTTTTTGTCAATTGCAAATCCCACCCAGGCCTAGTTTTTACTGATTTTTACAGATAAATACAGACAGAAAACAATCTATTTATTGGCTGTATTTATTTTAAAAGCGTCAAAATACAGAAAGTTGCACTTCTTGTAAGTGACTCTCCTTGTTGTCCTTCATAAATTCCAGACCAACTGCTAGGCACCATGGGGATTTAAAAACAGGATCATTTTCCCTTAAATACAGGCATTTTTTAACATATATTTGTATATAATGTTAATATTTAGATGTCGGTGTAGTGTTTTGTTATATTTGGCTGCTTAATTTACTAAAATGCGACATGCTTCTAGGTAGGAGTGCATCTTTATCAGTTAAATAAATGTGGAAATATACAATTTTATGACCCCATTTATTTTCAGAATATCAAATAAATATGGATAAATACCAATAAAATGTCCAAAAATGAAATATGAATAGATACAGATGGAAATGTTAAAAAAAAAAAAAATACCATAAAAGAGGGAGCCCTACCAATAATGCATATCAATAATGCATGCGCGCAGCAAACAACTAAGGGCCGCCCTTTCAGGACCACAGCCACCGAAGAGTGAGGTCACGCCTCACCTCATGACACCAGCTGTCCCCACCCTGCCGCTCCCCATACAAATCAACCAATCAGGGCGCATCGGGATCTTGGAATACACCAACATGCCTGAAGACCCGAGGGGGAGAAGCACAGGGCTTCTTTTCACGCAGGGCCCCATTGTGGGACCTTATGGACCCAGCACTTGTTATGACAGCTGCTGCAACAGCCGCAAACTTCCATGTGTTTCACTTGTTTTCATGTATCTTCTTAACTTGAAATATTTACAGAGTCTCATTATGTATCTGGTTCAAGAGCCCCTGTGGTGAAGGCGTCGCCAGAGGGATGAAAGTAAAGTAGAGACAGTCCAGAGACAAGAGCTGCGAGGGTTTCAGAAACAAGTTCTACAGGCAGAGACTTTAAAATCTGAGCAAGCATCACTGCATGTGCGGGGGATATGAGGCAATACACAGGGCTATGTCACATGTCCTCGGGAGCGACCTTAGAAGATATGTTGTCATGGAAATGTGAATGATGACCTGAGACCGCCACCGCACGTGGTGAACACAAAAGTAGCAAATCATTATTAAAAGCTTTGTGACAGAAGCAGGTGAGGGGAGGGGCTAACACAGGAAGGACAAAGGGAAGACAACTGCCTTTAGAATACACAAAGGCTCTGGCCGTGGTGGCAAGGTCGCTCAGCTGGATAATGCACGCGCTTCAAAGAATAATGTACAGGGCGGAGGGCAGAGGGCTCAGTCTTAGCATGATGATGTGATGTGATGTCCTGAAAGGCCTTCTCATGCACACTCCCTCTTTTAACAAGAAGGAAATAGCACTGAATTTGAAAGAGGGTCTAATTTAGCATTTCTCACTCCTTTTTTCACGTTACCAGCTTCTCCGGCGCCCTGCTCTTCAATACAGCCTCGAAATATTCTGAGTTGTGCCACCCAAGGTGAAGTGAAGCAAGTCTGCCCTTCTGCTTTTCTCCCAGGAATTGATAATGTGCTCCATCCACCAGTGATTGCTTAGGACATCCGTCGTTTGCCGGCGCCATCTCTGGTCCCCCCAGGTCACCTGCTTCAATAACCAGGTACATGCTGCCCCTGCTGTGCAGGGGGCCCCCAAACTCCAGGGTACCCCCTGGAACTTCACGACTATGAATATCTGTGAGATATCAGAGTCTCAGGGGCCCCTCACAACATTCCGCAGGGGGCTCTTCATTTTTCATTCTGCCGCTGCAACAGACCCTTTTCACTCCTGTGGAACGCTCAAATGTTTTAGGCCAGAGGAATGTCTGAACTCTGTGGATATGTGTTGGGGTGGAAGCAACAGCAGCTCCTTAAGCTTTTTTGGGAAGACTGTGGTAAGTGCAACTCTGTGCAGGAAGCCATGTTGCCTCTCCAAAGATAGAACCAATGAAAACAAGTGTATCTTAGCAGACGACAAGATAGTGAAGAAAATCTCCCAAAAGACATTCGTAGAGTCTCCAGAAGCCAATGGGCCACTGCAACACAAGTGTTCTCAAAGGGCAAGCAGGCGTGGCATCAGGCACCACACTATTTCTGGAGTACTGTTCGCTGAGGAAATTGATCGAGGAATACCTAATGCAATAAATTCCATACAGACAAAATGAAGTTGCGCCGAAGGCCAGCTTAATAAGCAGGCTAGCTGCACCTGTGCTTTGATCCAGTGATCTTACAGTGAGTTTGGTTTCCAACGAGCCAATAATGGGATGGGATGGGAGGGTGGGGTAAGCAAGCATACTAAGAGTTGTGCAGGCTGAAATTTGCACTGCCACTCCCATTACAGCGTAGACAGAAGATTCTCTGAAGAATCGTCAGCTACACCACCTTGCCTCATTCACACAGCACGAGACACACAGATGATGGACGGAATGCAGAGCCAATCAAACATTCACCTCCAGTCAAGAAATCTGGGTTAAATCCATTGTTCTTTTGCTCACCACACTACCCCAGTTTGGACCCAGCACAGCAGGTTTGAACAAGGAGGGAGTCAGTGTCAGAGGAACCCAGCACCCAAAGCCTAGAATCCTCATCCTGCCTCTGGTCCTCGTCAAAACTGTGGGAGGAACTGGTTTTTTTTCTGGCAGGTGGCGCCTGTTTTGCACCATTCTCTCTATACAATTTTTTTTTAAAAAGGCAGCAAATATATTCTTTTTGTTATCCAGTGTAGTAGGAACATAATTCACTTCACTAGCCCCAGGACATGGCTTCAACACCTTGCTTTTCACATTTAAGTTTGTCTAGTCTATCTTTCATTTGGTTCTGGTAGTTAAAGTTTTGATTTATAAATATAAAAACAGACAAGTCCCAGAATTTAAAGAAAACTAGACTCTTTGAGCTGCACCTGTGTGTAGGATATATAACTCGAGATCCCCGGTCTCTTTCCTTGGCTAGTCCTTTATAAAGTAAAATAATGGAACAAAGTGTGCAATCTATGAAATATAGGCCTTTGTGGGCTTTCTTAGATATCGCTTTTAGGCTTGGTGTTAGACAAGGACCTTTTGAGTTTAGTAAAAGGTTAGAACAGACTTGCTTATAGGAGGATTTCAACAAGCCCTCTTCATTCATTGGTCTGCTGTTGTGTCATACACAAGTTTATTCATCCCACTGCTGCATACTTCATAGGGCAATTTGTCACCACACTTCGGTCATTGACTAACTTCACTGTGCTCATCTACAGGCTAAATAAATACACACACTGAAGTTTTCTTTTGCATTTTGAGACCAACAAATGTTTTTGGTTTTTTTCCATTTTTTTAACTGTTATTTTAGTGTAGACCTGTGTAGTGTTCAGACTTTGTTTAGTCATACGCTTATGTCATACATTCTTTCTACCTTGTACATGTATTCCATTAGTGTTCCTTCTTAGAATGTTCTTCGTGTAGAATGTTACTTCTTGAGTGTAGCTTCTGTTGAATCTGCTTGCTGGAGGATGAGGTCTCTTGATTACCACCTACATTAAAGGACCCTCAAGCAACTCTACAGTTTCCTGTTCTCATTTCTGCATGCTCTTCACTTCATTTTGGCGACGACTGAAAATTTACCCAAGAGACCTCAACTCAACATTTTCTCTACAATCTACTTTGAAAAATGACATCTAGATCTGGACTCTAATACATTCCTTCCAGCGTGGTAAACCTGTTTTCAAGATCTGCCCTGCTATCAAGACAAAAAAAAACTCCTACCATCCCACTTTAAAAAACTTCAGAGATACAGCGCTTCATTTTTAACGTTGTTGGCACAATTTCGGACCAATTTCAGCTCAGCGGCGGAGACGTGTCTGATGAGTCTTCACAGGTTCAGCTCAGTGTTCGTCTCAAGCTCGCTTCGTTTTCAGCTCAGTGACGCAGAGTTAACTACAGAGGCCTACTAGTACTCTGGGTGCAACTTCGCAGCGCAGAGTCAACAGCAGAGGCCTACCAGTACTCCGGGCGCTGTTGCCTAGCAAACCCGTGTTGACTGGCTGTGCCTTGCGTCACCCCGTCGACGTCGCTGACTTCACCACCGCCTCATTTCCCTGCAGAAAGAAACTCCCCACTCTCACCACAGCGAGAGGATTGAACCTTGCGCGGTGAGCGCCTCAGAGGTCTCACCACAGCGAGAGGATTGAACCTTGCGCGGTGAGCACCTCACAGGGATTCTTTACAGCCTATGTGTTCCGCGAAGGAGGAAGGTACTGTTTGTTTCAATTTTTGTCACCATCTCCCAGCCAGCTATCTCAACGGAGGAGGAAGGTACTGTTTATTTAAAGCTTTCCATAACCTTTTCGCTGATCTGCACAGCTTCTTTTCTCTTAAATCTGACATTCTGCAGATCGTGTATAAAGAAAAAAAAAATAACTCTCTTCTTGCTAGCATATGAATGTTTGAAAGAAACTTTCTTTTTACTTTAGAAGTGTACTTTATTCATTTCAAAACCACACTGATCTGCACAGCTTCCTTCTTTTGTTCAAGAAAAATTGCGGCCTGTTTGACACCTCTTTGAAAGTCTATGTCTCACGCTGTTTGTCTACATTTTCAATATCGGTTGTTTATTATCTTCTCATTCAGTATGTAAATGATGTCTTGCATGTGTTAGAACCAGCACTCATATTTAACGAGGATTCAGTCTAATTTTGAATTGTTCACGCTGCTCCTCACTACTCGCTCGTTACTACCATGCAACACGTCACCTCTCCTCCTTTCTTCCTTTCCGCTCCAGGTGAACCTCCCATACCTTGGCTAAAATGGAAAAAGGTATTTGCTAATTATGCTAAGGTCTGTGGTACGTCCCCGAGTGCAGAAAGAAAGTCCGCTCTGTTTCTACATTGTTTAGGCTCAGAGGGACAGGAGGTGTTTGAGCACCTTCCGGAATTACCAGATGGTGAGGGCAACTCTCTCAATGAATATGAAATTTGCATTAAGACGATGGACTTACATTACCTACCTAAAATGAGCATGATATTGGAACGGTATCATTTTGGGAAAAGAGTTCAAAGACATGATGAGTCAGTGGAACAATATGTCACCTCTTTACGCAAACTCGCTTCTACTTGTTCGTTTGGTGGGAGCTTAGATGAAAGGCTCAGAGATCAGCTCATGTTAGGTTCCTCTATAGATAAAGCAAAAGACGCGCTTTGGCAAAAAGATAATCCATCCCTTGAAGATGTTATCACCACTCTAAAATTACACGAGCATTCCAAAGCGTGCTCTGAAGCCATACGTAAAGTTGCAGATAGCAACAAAGGTTCTGACTCTGATGTTAAAGAGATAAAAGCAGAGTCATCTGCAAGTTCTGATAAATCATCCAAACCTTCTCAACAGAGTGCTTCAGTTTCCTCAAAACTCACACGACCGAACTTGAATGCTAAGTCTTTCTGTAAGATGTTTTCGTTGTGGTAATGCGGGACATGTGTCCAACTTCAAAGACTGTCCTGGGTGGAAAACTATCTGCTCGATTTGTAAAAAGAAGGGTCACTTTTCTAAGTGTTGCAGATCCAATAGAAGTCTAAAGAATCTAAGGGAGGTAGCCCTTTATGAACAAGATGATGACAATCTAGTTGTATCCCAAATTTGCTGTCAAGTGATGGATGGGCCTATGGAAAAGGTTTTGATTGAAAGCAACTACGTTGATATATTGTTTGACTCTGGGGCGAAAATTACTCTAGTCCCCAAAACATTCTATGAAAAACATCTATCCACGAAAGTGAAGTTATTTAAACCAGATATTGTTCCAAGAGGTTATGGTGGTCAAATCATAAATCTGTTGGGATACTTTATGGGAACAATAGACTTTAAAGGGAGGATTACTGCAGGCAAGATATATGTCTTGATGAAAGGAGACTCCCTGATCAGTTGGTCTCATCAACGCGATCTTGGAGTTTTTCTAGACCTTAACGAATCTCCTTCAGTGGGTTAACAGACCTTCCCACCATTGCCTCGATCTCTGATCACAACTCCTGGGTCAAAAAATTTCCCTAAGTTTTCGATAAAAAACTCGGGTGTCTTAAAAAATACTTACATCTAATCAAATTGAAAAGTAATTCTTTCCCTGTTGTAGCCAAAGTCAGGAACGTTCCTTGTTTAGTCAAAGAAAGATGAATTAAACAAATTGCTAGATAATGGTGTCATCCAAGAAGTTGAAGCCACTGAATGGATCTCTCCGGTTGTTATGGCTCGGAAAGCTAACGGAGAGGCCAGATTATGCATTGATATGAGGGAACTGAACAAGGCAGTGGTGGTTGATCGTTATCCCCTTCCAAATACAGCGGAAATGTTGTCCTCTTTGGGTAGTGCCACACATTTTTCCACGTTAGACTTATCGTCGGCCTATCATCAAGTCAGACTCCATCCCTCGTGCCAAGACTTGACAGCTTTCATAACTCCTTTCGGCACCTTTAAATTCCTTAGAATGCCGTTTGGCTTAATATCAGCTGCTTCAGTGTTCCAAAGGGTAATGGAGAGTATCTTACATGACATTGATGGGGTCAAGGTCTACCAAGACGATGTCCTTGTTCATGGTTCAAACCTGCAAGAACATGATGAGAGAGTAAATCTAGTACTATCTAGATTACAAGATTCAGGGCTTACTCTCAGGTTAGACAAATGTAAATTTGATGTGAAAGAAATCGAATATCTTGGACATTTGATCTCTGGGTCAAGTATCAAACCCAAACCTTCCTTAGTAGACGCCATCTCTAATCTCAACTATCCTGCAAATAAGGACGAGCTCGTAAAGTTTTTAGGAATGGCAGAATTTTATAATAAATTTGTTCCTGGCTTTACTAAAAAAAAAGAGAACATCAGGTCTTTGTTAAAAAAAGGTAGTGAATTCACTTGGGATAAGTCTTGTGGTGATGAGTTTGATCTAATTAAAGATTGCTTGAATAAAGCACCCAATCTTTCTAGCTTTGACCCCATGAAAGAGTCCTACATCATGACGGATGCTAGTTGTAAGGGACTGGGTGCTGTGCTTTTACAACCTGGTGAAAAGGTAGACAACACGATTCTGTTCATCTCGAGACCACTTAGAGGTGCAGAATGCAATTACTCGGTTGTTGAAAAGGAGGCTTTGGCCGTGTATTGGGCTGTTCGAAAACTCAAGACGTTTTTGTGGGGTAAAAATGTATTTTCAGTGGTTTCTGATCACAAACCCTTGAAGGAAGTGTTTGAGAAGAAAGGAATTGATCGTGTTTCTCATAGAATAAGGAGATGAGTAGTTGCTCTACAAGATTTCGATTTCACTGTTTGTTATTTGCCGGGAGCTAATAACATTCTTGCAGATTGCTTATCGAGGCTTGGTGGTACCACCGTATCTGATAGTGATGATGTCAACTCTTTTCTTGGGGAAGATTTTGGAGAAGATTTGAAAGTGTGTCTGGTCGCTCAAGGTGTAATCACTGAAGAAGAATGGAATGCGGGGATGAGTGATGATTCTATTCTTCAACGAGTCATTTGTTTTGTACGTGACGGGTGGTGTGAAAAGTGTCTTTGTGACGAAGAGATTAGAGGCTTTTTTTGGTGTGTCAAAGAGGAGTTGTCTTTCTCTAATGGTCTCCTTTTCAGGGGAAGTAGACTTGTGGTTCCTTTAGTTTTACGCAAAAATTAGTGGAAAATGCACACGCTAGTCACATGGGCATCGCAAAAACTAAAGAAAGACTTAGGGAAACATATTGGTGGCCTGCGATGGACACCCAGATTGAGAGGTTAGTACGCTCTTGTCCTCAGTGCGCCAGTAGTGATAACGTTCTTAAATGTAGAACTCAACCAATGGTTGTGAGAAAGCAAGCAACTGGTCCCTGGGTAGACATAGCCATTGATATTCTAGGCCCAGTCAGAGTAAAATCTCAAGATCAGTATGTCTTTGTGTGTCTTGACATGTTCTCTAGGTGGCCAGTTATCAAGATTGTCAATTGTGTAGACTCCTCATCTGTTATTAATTTTCTTGACGATCTTTTTGCGAGTGAGGGGTTGCCAAGTTCTGTTTTGACGGATAATGGGGTACAATTTGTCTCCAGAGTAGTAGAGGAATTCTTGAGTGAAAGAGGAATAACTCACAAACGTGCAGCGTTATACCATCCAGAATGCAATGGGGTAGTTGAAAGATTAGTAAGAGTTCTAAAGGAGGCCATGCAATTAGCCTTAGTGTCTAATTATAACTGGGAGGAAGCCATCAAGAAGAAAGTGTATGAGTATAGGTTTACTCCCCATTCCTCAACTGGTGTCACTCCTTTTACATTATTCAAAGGTAGGGTGCCTAGCACCCAGGTGAATCCTCTTTGGGTGACTTCAAGAAGGTTGGAAGTGGGTGGTGCTGTCGACCAAACCGTGGGTTGGAAAGATCGTGAGTTAGAGAAAATGATAAAAAGGAAAAATGTGTTTGATACAAGAAAGGCTGTAAAGAAAACCGTTGTTCAGGTTGGTGACTGGGTCAGTATAAAACTTCCTGAAAGAAAGTTTGGTAAATCCAAGTTTAGTCAACCAATTAAAGTAACTAAACTTCTAGGAAATGCGGTAAGAACCAAAGATCATAGAGTGTGGAACCTCAATAGAATAGCCAAATGTCCTCCTAAATGTAGCGAAGGAAATTCTTCTGAGATTCTTGCAGCTCCCACACTTTCTAAAGAAATGAGACCGGTTAGGTTGAAGAAGATTCCTCTTCGTTTTCAAAATTGAGTGTAAAGTGTTGTAGTGTTGGTCTCATGTTTTTCTCTACTGCTCTTATTCCTTTTAGTTTTGTTAATGAAAAGAGGGAGGTGATGTAGTGTTCAGACTTTGTTATGTCATACGCTTATGTCATACATTCTTTCTACCTTGTACATGTATTGCATTAGTGTTCCTTCTTAGAATGTTCTTCATGTAGAATATTACTTCTTGAATGTAGCTTCAGTTGAATCTGCTTGCTGGAGGATGAGGTATCTTGATTACTATCTACATTAAAGGACCCTCAAGCAACTCTACAGTTTCCTGTTCTCATTTCTGCATGCTCTTCACTTCAACCTGGTAGCTCCCACAGCGATGTTTACTAGAACAAAATAGTAATTAACAAAGCCAAAGGGAGACCAATTGATTTTGCCAATGCTTCTTTTAGAGCAGTTGTGAACTATGGCAGTACACCCCTTCTCTGGTGATGGGTGCTGCACTATAAATCCTTCAGCATCCCAGGTAAAAGCCATTATTTGGTCTAACTTCTATGTTTGTGGCCTCCCACATTGTATAGGCAATCTCATACACAAGAACAAAAAACCAGTGTACAGGAAGCATTCAGCTAATAACGAAATACATGAATTAGACAATTCGTTTTATTTGATTAGTGCGTTGAATGGCTTGGCGGGCAGTAGTCACTCACAGAAGATTGTGGCTCAGTTTTTGAAAGAATTTTAAGTATTTTTGACAGCACTTCGGCTCAAATAAATGAAGACTTTAACTAACCGGGACCGCTCCATGACACACAACACTAACAGGAAGAGAGGGACATGGCACAGGTGACCCTCCATGCCCGGCGGTACGGGACATAGAGGAGAGAGGTGCGTGCAGATGACGGGCGAGACTATTGGACGCTTCAGGCAGTGAGCAAGTGAAGAGGGCGCCCTATTGGTCGATAAAGAGAGAGGAGGGCGGGAGCAGGTCGGAGGTTTATAGTAGATGGGGCGGCACGAGTGAGAGGTGTGTCCTATTGGTCGCCTCTGGGTCAGGGGGCGTGTGCAGGTGCAGGAAGCGAACTATTGACGGAAGCGGCAGGTCGAGCAGGGCAGGGGTCAGGTCCTGATGTGTGGGCGGGCCCAGATCGGGGTCAGGTCCAGATGTGAGGGCGGGTCATTGATGTGGGGGCGGGTGCAGATCGGTATGGGCGGGTCTGTGGGGCGGAGTAAGAGAGACAAAGGTGCGCCCAAGAGGGAGGGAGCATATTGTGTTGACATCCCACTTCCTGGTGACCCACAGGTGATGCACTTTACAGGCACGCGCTCTTACGCAAGAGTAAAGTGAAACACTCGTTCTGCAACTCAGCCAACCAGCTCGTTAGACGTCCCTACATGTCTCAAATGATGTGGTCGCCTGTCTGAAGTGCTATTTTGTTTCGTTTTAACTGAACTGCAGGAGGAGTTTAGTCACCGCGCCTTCAGATATTAAAGTGCATATGTTGTTACATGCATGATCCAATTAGAATATCACACTTAAGGTGTTTTAAAAAATATTGACAGCAAATTTGAAAATGGTTTCGACAGGATAAAAATGCTGCTTCTAATGAACAATACACACTAAGGACATTTAAAAATATGAGTTCCCCTTTGAAAAGCAGGACAGGGCCTGGCCAGCCCAGTTATGCTGTGTGAACCATCTGACATTTACAGTGCAGAGGTGTCCAGATTCCCAGATCCATGTGCGAGAAGCCCGTCTATTCCACGTATTTACTTCGGAATTTGGAAACTTGTAATCCTGGTTTTATAAATTAGACAGGACTACAAAACCCAGCATGCAACGGTAAAACGGTACTGGATAAATTACGCATGTAACTGACTGGAAATTTGAGAGCTCTGACAGCGAATGAAACATTGACATCTAGTGAAAAAAATCTGCTAAAAACCTGCCAACACTAAAGATTCTCGATTTCGGGGTTTTAATTATAGAATTGATAGCAAATTTGACATTGGCATCTTCATCCACATTGTAGGAGAGTAGGATCTGCACCTTATGTTGCCCCCACTTTTTTTCTGATGTTTACACTGGTTTCTGGCTATAGTCTGGCTGGGACCCTGCTAATCAGGGCCCCAGCCTCTCTGTTCTCTCTAAACAACTTGGAGTGCATATTAGATGCACTAGTGATTGGATACTGTGGTACCTTATCAGCCCCTAGTATATGGTACCTTAGGTACCAAGGGCATAGGTACTTCACAGGCCTACCAGGGGCTGAAGCATGTATTATGCCACCCCTGGGAAGCAGACAAAATCTGACACCAAAGGCCTGCTACTGCAGCCTGGGTGAGGTAGTGTTAGCACTCCTCACTGAGATATAGGTACACTATATCTCTACCTACTAACACATATAAACCTATCAGTCACCCCTAAGGCAGGCCCTATCAATCCTGAGGGCAGGGTGCTTGGTTTCCATGTGAGGGGGTGCCTCTGCCTGAGCAGGGCCCCTCTGCAGCTCTCAGAGTCCATTCTCTGTGGCTGTTTGTGGATGCGATCAAACCACATACTCTTAAGTGCATTATAACCTCGCGGTAAATGCTAACTCTGGGATGGCTGCATCAAAACATGTCGTGTTTGGTGTCAAACGCTTTGGAATCATACCCCCACACCAGTAACTGGTGTGGGAGTATGATCCCACCCTTCTAGAGGGATAGACATGTACCTACTGTGGAAACACGGTAGAATCCTGAAGAGCCCTGGCATCACAAAATGGATGCCACCAGTCACAGACACTGGGCTGCCCTCCTGCTGCTGACCGAAACTCGCAGTGGAGGAGGCCCAACAATAGGCATCCTGTCACAGGGAGGTGTAACCACCTCCCAGACAGGGTTTAGTTTATTGGGGCTGGGTGGGTGCACTCCTAGAGTGCTTTGAAGTCCTGCACTGGGGGAGCAGTAGGCTCCTCTGTGCATATGCCAGCTCAAACCGGTTCAGGGGCTACCTGCCCCTGCTCTGGCGTGAAACTGGACAAAGGGAAGTGGGTGTAGCCACCCACTCCCCTGACCCTCCCATAGGTGGGGTCATAGAGCTAGTCCCTCCCTTCCTTGTAGTATAAGTTAGGGAACCCTTGCCATTGCAAACTAAATATCCCTGGACGATGCTCTGAAGAAGAATCCTGGTCCATCGACGTTACACTACCTCTGGAAGACGGAAGAATCTCCCTTGGAGTCAAGGAGTGACTCCCCTGCTTGGCAGGCACCAAAACTTTGCATCAACGGTCGCAAACTTTCCCGCTCCCGCCGGAGTCCGAAGTCCCTGCAGCCCAGGAAGAGGATTTCCTGACTTCTCGAAGGCCATCGTGAGTCCCCAGTGACGCTGAGGCAAGTGGACCCCACGAGTGACGAGGAACTGCAGTCCCTGGGTACCCTGCACTATTTTCGAGTGCAACCCCTTCACGACGTTCTACGAACTTGTGCTTTGGGCCACATGTGGTCCAAGCCTCCAGCAGGATTTCCACCAAAGATCAGAGGCCTACCCCGTCCCGAGTGACCGTGGGCTCCTGTTGAGGGAATCCTTCTGAGGCGTCTTCGCGATCCCTTGCCGGCTGGATTGTGGGTCCCCAGAAGACTTTTCTACAAAACCAAAGGGCTCCCCTGGTTGCTCCAGGCCTGCCCTGACTTACCCTCGCTGGGTGAGTCTCTCAGACCTTGCTGGTCTGCACCGCTGACTTTTTACACTGTCCACAAGACTTGCTCTTGCCAAGGCTTGTTGGCTCCAATCGGGTGCCGACACCGCAGTAAGCTGCAGACTTTGTGGGACATGCCGAATGCAGCTCCTGGTTGTCGTCAACGCCTCCTGGAACTCGTGGCTGAAGAGTCTAGACACCCGTGATCACCTGAAATCACCCGACGACTGTGGGCATCCATTTTCCTTGCCCCGGGTCACTACCAAAAGACTTTGAACACTGTCCCCTCTGCTTTCAAGTCTTCCTTCTTCTGAATCCAGCCTTGGATTCCACCGGACACTTCTTCTGTCTTCACAAGCAGCAAGTCTTCTTTGGCTCCCATTGAAAACAACAACGTGACCCGACACCAAAGGACACCTATGCACCCGACTTCCCTGGGTGAGGTAACTCCAGGACTACGGTGCTCCTGTGTGTGTTGGCTCTAGAACTACTTACCCTGTAAGTGACTTGCTTGTAGACTCTCCCGAAGTATCCTAAAACTCTAAAATTCCAACCGCGACTTGCTCCATTGAAGTCTATTGGGATCCGCGGCTGTGTTTTCACACTGCATGCGTCTCCCGTGGGTCCTTTACTTACCTGCCTTGGGTGGATTAGTGAGGCCCCAGTGCTTCTGAAGGCCCTAGGCCTTGTCTCTTCTCAAGTCGTTGTTCTTAAGTCTCTTTTTTAGTATATGGTCTGGTACGCCCCTAGGGCCCCAGCCATATCTGTGCTTAATTTATTGTGAAACGTTGATTTGTGCATATGTTCCTGACTTCTAATCTCATAAAGAGATTAGTAGAGTGTGTCTAGTAATAAATACATATATATTTGATATATATACCTGTGTGGTGTCCTTTCATTTAGTAATTCAAGAGATTATAAGGTAAAACAAGCTGCTTTACATTCCTCTAAAGACTTAGCCTGAAGGCTGCTCTCCACAGCTACCACTAGGATAGCTTTCTTTAAAAGGTTGTCTTAAACCTACTACCATAAGAGTCGAATTGTACTGGTGCAAGGTGGCCACTTTAACTAGTGACCAGCATATACCAGGCCAACTTCTCACACACATCTCATTCAATAACGTGATATGACATGCTTGCTGCGACCTGATTGCAGCACACCTCCGAACTTCACGCATGCACCAAAGTATATCACTCATAGGCTGCACCTCCCCAACACTCTGTCAGCCAAGCATTTTCAGGGGCGGCTCCTTCATGTGGGCGGAGGAGCGTTGCCTCACTGATTTCTCGCAGTGCAAGAAGCAGAAACATAAAATGCTATTATATATACCATTTTATTTGATGTTTGTGCTTCCTGCACTGCGAGATAGCAGAAGGGGTTGGTTGGGGAGGGCGGGTGGGCGGTCCTGCTCGACGGCAGTGGAGGAGTGGCTTGGCCACTCTGAGGGCGCTGACTGTTTGGTCGGCCCCAGGGCTGACCAAACCAGTCATACACACTCTCCCTTTTCTCCATGTAGGCTGCATCTCCATGTAGGCTGCATGCAGCCTACATGGAGAGTGCGTATTGCAGCATTCCAACGTTGCGATTTGCTTAGGGGAGGGGAGGGAGGCTGCCTGCTTGCTGTGAGGAGCAGAGAGAGAAGCAGACGCGATACGGGAACGGGTCGGCGAAGGTGAGTTAAACATTTTATTTTAAATTAAACCTCCCCAACCGCGCCCCCCGCCCCCCCCACGTACAAGTCATGTCTGCCGCAACTAGAGGATACACGGTAAAACTACACACATTTTCATGTTTTATTCTGTACTCAGAGCTCTCAAGTCAAGCAGGCAAGTCAACTTTATTGTTAGATTAATTAAAATCATTAAAATATAAATTAGATGCAGTTATGGATATAATATATTAAAATGATAAAAACAAAACGCCCTTGACAATTAGGTGGTGGAGTGGGCTACGAGTTCGGTGATCAATGTCCGAACTAAAAGATGGAGTCCTGTTTTATGCAGATGGGACAGAGGCGGCCTATCATATGTGGAAGTTTTGGTGATTAATTCCACCTGAAGGACAGGCAGTTCATACGGCCCAGGTGGAAAAGTGCTTTGTGCATAAAATGACGCCTGTGCAAGTGGCGGGCAAGGCACGATGAGTAAGCCAGGAAATCAAGTCCAGCGCTGCAGTTAAAAAAAGAGGGTAGTTTACCCCAGTTCCTTGTAGAGACCAGAGATCACGGACGAGGGAGCTCGCAGGCTGGTGGAGGGCTTTCTTTAAGGCCAGGTCAACTCCCTGGAGATAACTTACTCTTCAGGAGATAGCTCGAGGGTCCCCAGAGTTTAAGCATGCTATTATAGCTTGTCGGCAGGAGTGCGCCCCGACCTGGTTCCAAAAGGCCCAAAGCCAATGGCAGTGCAGGTTTAAGGTGGACCTGCAGAGGCAGAAAGCATAGATCGTGTCTTCTTTTGGATGACAGCACAGCCTACTGGGAGCTTCTCCTGCTGCCCTTAGCCAGGGTGATGCATGGGTGTGAGTGGGGAGGACACCAAGGCGATGTTTTAAAAAGGTCCACTTGGTCCTGCTGCTGAAAGCTTCGCCCAAGTATGGTTGGGAACCGAGCTTCGCGCATCCACCAACGTGTGCCACTCATAGGCTGCACCACACTCAACACTCTTTCAGCAATGCATATTAAAAAGAGGAGATATGGTAAAACAATGCACATTTTCAGGTTTTATTTATGGTACTCAGAGCTCTCAATTCTTCCAATGTTAGGAACAGGTACTAATGAGCATATTTGGTGGCATTAAAGGAAGGCGTGTCATTCAACAGCTGACGTCAATGACAAGATTGGCAGTAACATGAACAAAAAATGTAAAAAAAGCAAAATAGATGTGGAATAGATATAATTACGCCAAAAGCAAACTACAGTAGCCCTGTGGATTAAAAAAGCCCTGTCCATCAGCACTGGATTTATAATATACATGTGGAAAGTGCCGCACACCAGGCAGTTTAACAGAGCTGGGATGTGTCCGGAGCAGTTACTCCCGTCAACTGAATGGTCTTCGGGGGGTTTCGCAATTTAGGGGTGCTTCCCTCAAACATTCTAGCTCTAAGGGTCTTCTCTGCACTCAACTCTGAATAGACCCTCATCTAGGGTCAGCAGCTAATTCTTCTCACCAGGTGCGACATTCAGTGTGATGTGATGAAACTACCAATCGGCCTCCAAATGTGTGAATCTTTCTCACTGTATCACAATGAATAAGACTTATCAAGATGTCTGAACCTGATGAGTGGTGGCTTTTATCCAGTCAGTGGTGTAGCAAAGAAGTCGGTAGGGGGGCGGTTTGCCCCGGGCGGCTCAAGTTTTGGGGGTGCGGCTACCTTCCCTCCCACCCCCCGCTCTTCAGTGCGGTCACGGGGCGGCAATGGCAGGGACCGCCGCGGGCGGCCAAGTGTGTAGCTATGCGACTGTATCCAGTGCTTAATTTGTAATGAAATATGTACCAGGGCCCTCGTCAGGAGGCCAATGCAGCTTTAACCACCCATTACCCCAGCCAGCGACAATACCTATGCAACTACTAAACATAACACTTCTACCAGTGGGATAATTCAGACTATTCTAGGTCCCCAAAGCTATCAAAATGGCTTGGGCGGAAGTAATTAATCGTTTTTCAATGTATAGGGAATTAAAAGAACAGCTGTTGTTCTGCTCATCTCTAAATTACACAGACAGCGCCACCATGTGGGAGATTGTCATATGTGCCGGTCTTCACAATCAAGTGCCATGCCGAGCATCTGAAACTACTGACTGAAATTAAGCACTGCTTTTATCATAAGATAGAAGTTCAGAATAGCGGCGGCCGGCTCAGGTAAGCACGGTGCGGCGGGGCAGGGTGCAGCAGGGGGAAAGCCGACAGACGACGGAATAGGAATTATTTATTTAATTATACATATTCCGTGGTCTGTTGACTCACCCCGCCCCCCTCCGCCCTGCCAAGTTCACCTGTGCCGACCACCGCTTGTTCAGAATGTCATGAATCAGCAGAGCTGAGCTTACTTTCTGAATAAAATGTGTATAGACAGTTTCTTTAGCCCACTCAGAATCACTACTGTATATAGATACATCTATTTATTCACGGAAAGAAAGCAAAAAGCTTCCCCTTTTTTCTTTATTAGCCTTGAGGCATAAGGATCATCAAGGCAGGATGTTCCTTTCATCTTTTTAAATAACATTGCCCTCTTTAAATGTGACCTCTTGTGGGAAGGACACTAGTTTATGAATAAAGCCCTTGTCTATATGGTTAACTTCTGCCGCTGGTTACTGAATTTTTCAACTAAATAATTTCTTTTCTGTAGATGGCTAATTTTCAAAGAACATTTGGAGTGTCGAAAACAATTCTACAGTTCCAGTATTATGGCCCTCTGGGAGGGCCTGAAAAGTTCTTACATTTCTTAAAGAACTATTTGTCTTCTTGCCACTTTCAGACTCAATCTCCTTGCAGGAACGCTCCTTTCTTAGGTCAAGCATTCAAGACCTCTTGTATATACTTTAGTATATACTTATATGTGTATGTACTTTGTGGGCTCTGGAGATCAGCCCTAGGACTTGTCAGCTTCCGCTTAGGGACTTTTTTTCTGTTCAGCTGCCTCTATTTAACTGTCTTAAAAGAAAACGACCAGTAGAGGTTCAACTGCCTCTATTTAATTTTCTTGATCGAAAACGACCAGCAGAGGTTAGTAAAATACCAGAATCACTTTAGCATTCTCTAGATTTCAGTCCATAGAAATTGTCTTCCACGAGCACCTGTAGATAATAATATTTTTTCAAATCTTGTATTTTCAGGGATATTACCACCGAAGGCCCTGATTTTATATTAAAAACAGAGCTTTGGAACATACCATATCCTGCTGAAAAGCAATATTTCTCTCCATGTGTTCCCATACCTGGCGTGTCACACAGTTTGTTGCTTACTTTCCCTCTATGTTAAAGAACAGTAGATGTCTCAGCACCCAGGCTAATGTGCTGCATAGCTAAATACATATAAGGTCCCAAAGGCAAGACCGACTGCATTGCAAATGCTTGTTTCCTTTGTGGTAGCAGCTGTGTGCTCAAGTCTGAGAGAATGAAGTTTGGGTTTCTGGACTGCTTACTCTTCAGTGTCCCAGCGCTCACTATTTGAGGTAAGTCTCCACCTCCCTGCAGGCATCCCTCTACTTATAATTAATCCAATAATAAACCATCTCTGATGTCATCCCAAGCTCTAACCGTGCCTTAAGTGGAACCAGCTCATACCCTTTGAATCACCGATAAGCTGCGCTTTACAAATCCAGCTAACATAACATAACTTAACATAACAAAGGGCCACATGCCATCTGGGACTCCTGGCCTCGGTCCTGGGGTTTTAGTCAATGTTGAATCTGGGACTATTCACCTTTAACCTGGTTAAGCATGGGCTTAAAAACCATGATCCACTTTGTAAGAAAAGAGATATAGGCACAATGTCTATTTCAAGTCATGGAATTACAAAGGATTATTTAATTGTGTGTGAGAATGCTGTGGTATTTAAAAAACAGGCACCCAAACACATTTTCATTTTGAAGGACGGGATCTTGCCCTCCCCTCTCCAGATCAGGACCCCGAGCTCACTGGACTCCCTTTCACCATGAAGGATGGACGAGAGTGGCCTCCTTTTAAACTCAGCAGCTAAAATAATGGTTGAAGTTTCACAAGGGCTTATTGAGCTTTTGAGGTTTTCCAAGTGGAACATTGTGAACAGCACAAGAGCGTCAAGCAAAAACAAATAAGAATTGCAGGGAATAACAGAAGCAAATGGCAATGCCTTCATTTGTACCAAACTATCTCAAAAGACACAGTGAAATATAAAAGCACACAAAAGACATTTGGAGTTCATCAATGACGAAATGGTGAACTAACAGATTAATAGAAGGCACAGCGACCCAGAAAGGCCACCAGGGCGCTAGACCAGAGTTTCCTCCACTGCAGATTAATTAATTATGGTCATAAAAATGTATGTTTTGGAAGAGATTCTAAAACATAAGAAGATTGGGCAGTGTATTCCAGGCAGTGGGGGTCTTGAAGTAAAAGGACTTGGTCAGTATCTAGCTTTCAGAGTAGATGGAATATGAAGAAGAATGGCGAGCGATGGATGTAGGCTGAACCTTGGTACAAGCCACTGAAAAGGATGTAGGGAGGTAAGGCCTGGTCAGTGGATGACACAACAGCTCAGGACACGCGCCATGACCACAAGACCCTTGTATGCTGCATTCTCTTTTTGTATGTCGTGGAGCGGTATCGTCTTCGTGCCCCAGGTAACCGATGACAGAAGGAGAGCACCAGTTTTGGGGAGTGCACAAAATACATTATTACACTATGCCCGACAATGGGCACGAACCCAACGATGTGGCAGAATTTTAATGGCTTCTGCAGCGAAGAGCTTAAATTCAACACATTGGCATATGGGAATTCCATAAGCCAAATTGTTCATCTGCGCCTTAACAAAGACGAATGTCCACATCGAGATTGTTCTTCCAAAAGGAATACATCTTTAATTTACAAGTTGAAAAATGGAGCAGTCCAACAGAAGGCCATTGTGCAACCTCTAAATACTTAGCAGTGACAGTTGTGAAGATGTAACCACAAACCTATGCACATTGAGACCAAAACCCAGTCCAGTGTAAGTCTATAGGGCTTGTTTGCTATTGAACGTCACAAAGTGCTCTCATCTTCCCGCTTCGACTGTGTATGAGTTCAGGGCTCTTTCACAGTATCGGGAGCTGCTCCCCTTGACTGGTGCAGTTGTCTTCCTTTACTTTGGAATGTGTACCGTGTAGCTCAGCAGATTTGGCTCCCACCACTATGTCCTGAAATGTGTAACGTCAAAGCTGGTGAGGTGGACTCAGCTTTGAACATGGTGCTCAGAGGCGGCATCTGTCTAGGATGCATTGGAGTCCCTTGGCTCATGGATAACGGGTCAGGCTACTATGTGGACATCAGGAGTCAGCGTGTTGAAAATGGGTCATTGCCGCTGAAATTTCTTACTGCACCCCCAATACTTGGACATTGAAAGGTCCGTATCTGAAAATCTGCAGAGCGCTGGGGCGCTGAGTACCAGCAGGTCAGCTGCAGATAGTAAAGTCCAGCAGAGAAACTCCAAAGCCTGTCAGAATGATTTCTCCATTGACTCACTGAAGGCCAAGGACACATTTGTTAATGGGTTTTGGGCCCTCAAGACAAGGCAACTTAGAGATATCTTAAGGCCGGAGGACTCCTCGGTTCAGGGTCAGGTGGAGGTTTCCGGTAGATGACGTCTATCTTCAAGGAGGCCTTTGTGAAGCTCTAGGTGTCCATTATCACCCCCCATAATCCCCTGGTTATAGATTCTTTACTCTGGGGCTCGGCCTCCAGTGGAATTTAGACATGGTGGTGGTGGCGGCACAGGAAAGTGAGCTCCAGTGGCAGAGGAACAAGACATGTTTCCTCATCAGAGCAGGGGTGTGAGTCTGAAATGCAGGGTTACTACTCCACGGCTGCTTTCCTTTGCACCATTTAATCTTGATATCAATCTCCATGGACCATTCCATTCACTTCTTCCATCATTGTGTTACAGGTTTAATGCTTGTTAGAATCTTTCTGAATAGAATGCTTGAATGTGTAGCCTCATGCCATGCTCTTTTGAAAGCAAATACAGCTACGCTGCCCTCCAGGAAACACTCCAGAGGATAAATACACGTATTAGCAATAAAGACTGCATGCTGTGCAGTTACTACATATTTTGGCAATGAGGATGGCATAATGAAAAAAGTGATAAAGATGATTGGAGTCTTAGCACATAGAGACCATCCGCTACCAGTAAGGGTTAGGCCATTCTACGAGACTGTAGATGAGTTGACGGAAGAATGAAACAAACAATTAGTGAGGAGGGGAGATATAGTCCCAAGGTGGCACCAAACGCCACCAAGGTCTTTGGGGGAAAACAATGCCAAAAATATTTAAGGATAGATTTTGGTAATCAGATATGGAGAAAGAAGTATCTAGAAGGGTGGTTGATTGCACTGTTTGTAATGAGGGTGAGAAAAGACTAAACGTGATCACAGGCATAAGTATGCAGTATATTGAGGATCCTGGTGCACCTTGGAAAAGATTCGCATGGACTTTATTGGTTCTTTTAAGATGTTATCATTCTCACTGATTTGCAGCTGTTATTGTAGACGTGCATTCCAAGTGGTTGGAAGTAGTTTTCATTAAAACCATTACCAAAACTAGCACCATAAGGGTTTTGAATGAGGTTTTTGTAAGGGAAGAAGAGCCTCCGTATCTGGTCACAGATAATGGCAAACAATTGGTCTCAATCCAGATGAAGGAGTTTTTAGAAAATTGTGCCATTAAACATATTAGGACTTCTCTTTATAACCCCCAGTTGTTAAAAGACACATTGGAAGTGGTGATCAACCGCGTAATGGATGTGGAAGAGACTATGAGAGACATGAAATGGGCGTTTTGCACCACTGTGAATGATTCATCTGCAGTAACTCCCCTTTTCAGCATGAGGGGTAGGAAAGTTTGTTCAAATTTGGTATCATGTTTGTGGAAACTAATATAGAAGAGGGAGAACCAAGAATGACAGGAGGTAGAATTGGTTGTAAAATGGTTGAGATGGTGTTTGCACAGAATATCGAAAAAAATATCGTTATACAAAAATATTGTTACAGGAATATCATGAGTTCAAAAATATTAAGGACATAAATATTGAAGGTAAGTATATAATTTTTTGTCTTTTTTTAATATTGTAAAATATTTTGTTTACTAAAATATCATTGTATATAATGTCTTTTTTTACAATATGTTTGCTAAAGTGTGTTAGTTTTCACATTTATTTTATGTAGTTAATTTAAAGATAGGTTGATGTTATGTATATTTATTTTCAAAAGTAATCACAATGTTTATTGAGTGATTTTCAAATGCATTTTTTGAAAATTTGATAACGATGTATGTCTATTAATATTTTTAGTACTGGGATGTTACGTTTATAGGATATAAGGGTGAGGAGATTTTCAATTATGTTTCTTTAAATAATTATTTATAAATACATACATTTATTTTAAGTATTTCTTTAATTTAAATTAAACACATTTATTTACCAATTGTATATTTTGTTTCAATTGTTTTTATTAATTTAAGTTAAACATGATTACTTATTAATTTTATTTTATGTTATGTTATTTTATGTATGTCTTGTGTTAATGTTTAATACAATTCAATGTTTTTATAAATGTATTTATGTATTACCGCAATATTTAAGTGTCATTTTAAAATAAAAAAAATTGCAAATTATTTCGTTTGAACTTTGTAATTATTATAAATGATTTTTTTACTTTGTTGATTGGTAATGTGTAACAATTATTGTAACATCCTCGCATGCTCAGGCATGTGACAGCCATCCCGCATTCCTTATTATGTCACTCAGTTGTGCATGTTTAATGTGTGTTCTCATTCTATCCTGGAACGTGGATGGTTGGTCAGCCAGGAGGTCAGTTTTCACTTTATGCACATTAATTGACTAATAGCAAATTCACTACATAACTCACCAGTGCCTTGCATAGGGTCAGCTTACAAGATGCAGATTGATCCACCTGCAAAATCTTTACAAAACAAAGGAGAACCCTCAGTTCCCTGGATGAGGTGGAAGGAAGAATTTCTTACTTACATGAGGGCTATTGATGGAGAACGCATGGGGCAGAAAGGAAAAAGAAGTATATTGTTGCATTGCTTGGGATCAGAAGGCCAAGTTATTTTTAGAGCTTTACCACAAGTCGCAACTACAGAGGGTGATGTGGATGCTAATGCAAACAAGGAGGCCCTATTAAGGATGGAAAAAAGATTCAAACCACAAATATTGCACTCAATAGATTCAAATTCTACACCAGAGCACAAAATGAAAATTAATCCTTTGATGACTTTTTAACCGCATTAAGGTCTCTAAGCATGCAGTGCAATTTTGGAAATATGTGTGATGAGATGATCAGAGATCATATTATTGTTCAAGTTAGAAACAAAAAAAAACAGGAACAACTGTGGATAATGGGAGACACAAAACTTTCAGAGGCTATTTCTACTGCAAAAGCGTTGGAACAGTCTGAGAAGTAGATGCACACTGTCTGGAATGTGAACAATGATACAGAGAAAGGGTAAGAATTGTGTGCAGTCAAATGTTTGAAAGAACAACACACCAAATCTTCCGATTCAGGATCTAATATATCTCGTATGAGTAACAATGGGAGAAATTTGACAATGCTGACAAGTATGGAGCATGTTATAGATGTGGTAGGAGAACACATCTGGCGTCTTATGGAGGATGCCCAGCGTTAAATAGGGAATGTAGGAAATGCGGATAAATAGGACATTTTGCCAGTGTGTGCAAAGATCAAAGGAGAGCTGCAGTACAAACACGTGGTAAAGTATCTTGCACATCAAAAAGTTGTGACAATACACATAAGTGTGAATGTGGTGCTGTGGGCGAGAATAATAAAGGTATGGTTGTGTCTATTATAGAGAATGTGTCAAATTTAAAAGTGACACAGAAGGAGGGTTTTTCAAGAAAGCATCCATGTGCACAGTGGAAGTTCCTGGTGTGGAATTGGAACTCATGGGAGACTCAGGATCTCCATGGACCATAATTTCTAGGCAATATTATGAGGGAAAACTAAGTGAAAAATGTAAACATGATGAGATTTTACCACCTGACATTGTAGCTGAGAGTTTTGATGGCTCTAAGATCGATATGGAGGGGTACTTCAATGTCGCACTACATTTTAAAAGCAGAGTTGCACAAGTCAAACTTTACATTGCTGTTAAAGGAGTGAATGTCTTGGGATGGAGAGACCAATGGACATTGGGAATCATTCTTAATCCCTGTTCCAAAGTACCGGTGCTGTTAGATGAAGGTGACTGGTTCAAAAAGGTGGCAGTTACAGGGTATGGTGACAAAGAATCCTTCTTCAAGGAAAAGTTTAAGGCAGTTTTTACAGAGAAACTAGGTAGATTGAAGAATTACTTGCATAAGATCAAACTTAAAAGTAACACAATCCCAGTCAAGCAGAAGCTAAGAGGGGTACCCATTAATGTCAGAGAGGAACTTAGAGATATGCTCAATGAGTTAGTTAGTGAGGGCATCATAGAACCCATCGATTCGGCTGAATGTTTTTTGCCCATTGTTTTGGTTCGCAAACCGGACCAAAAATTGAGAGTGTGTGTGGACTTTAGAGCTTTGAATTCTGGTATTGTGGTTGATTGTCGCCCTCTACCAAACATAAATGAAGTAGTGTCGATGTTGGAAGGTGCTAAAATATTTTCCACACTCGATTTAAGATCAGCCTATCACCAGATTGAGTAGTCTGAAGACTCTAAGATGTTTCCGGCCTTTATTACACTGCAAGGTTTGTACCAGTACACTAGAATGCCGTTTGGGTTAGCGTCGGCTGCCTCGGTATTCCAAAGGGTAATGTTCAATATTTTCAGGGATGTTGACATGTTTGTAAAATGTTTCCAGGATGATATTTATATTTTTTCACTGAATGAGGAAGAGCACATGAAGCACTTGATGGAAGTATGTGACAGGTTGAAAAAATATGGGTTGACCCTTAAGGCTCATAAATGTAAAATGTTCAAGGATATAGTTGAGTATTTAGGGCACACTTTGTCAGGTAATGGAGTTGTTCTGAAAAAATCCAATGTAGAAGGTATTGTCAACCCCCCTGCTCCTACCTGGAATGTGCGAAAATTACAGTAAGTGTGTTAGCAATTTCGCAACCAAAATGGAACCGTTGAGGAAGTTGTTGAGACATAAGGCATTATTTGAGTAGATGGAGGAACAGCAGAAAGCATTCGAGTCCATCAAAGATGACATTGTAAGGGCTCCTACCTTAAAACCATTCTACATGAATAAAGAATGAGTCATTACAGTAGTTGCAAGCCTGTATGGCATTGGCGGGGTGTTGTCGCAGAGATGTGGCAAAGAGTAATGGAATGCAGGCTTTGCCTCCCGCACTTTAAATGAGCCTGAACACAGGTATGCAGTTATTGAAAAAGAGTTGTTAGCTTGTGTTTGGGTGATGGAACACTATCGAAATTATGTGTGGGGGAGCAAATTCATTCTTAGAACAGTCCACAAACCTCTGGTAAATATTTTATCTCCAGGTGGGGGATGGAACTTCACTGCGTGCATTGCAAGACTTACATCCAAACTACAAGAGTACTGTTTCAAAACTTTTGTGCCTGCAAGAACAATGTGATGGCTGATTTCATGTCATGCCATCCTTGTCAACAAAATGAGTGCGAGGTTTTAGATGAGTCTGATGTGGTTACTAGTATCCAAGGGGTTGTTTCCAGCGATTTTGAAGAGATTTCAGAGGAAAGGTGGAGATTGTGTGAGAAGGAAGACTTGCTATGGCAGACTATCAAACAATACATCATGAGTGGATGGCCCAGGAAAAAGGCTGTAAGTGCTGAAACTGATGCCCATGTTCAAGGTTGCAGATGAGTTGGAGTTAGATGGAGAATTTATGTACAAAAGTGGAAAGTGTGTGCCACCCACTGGGGTGCAAGAGTTGATCTTGAAGCTAGCACATAAATCTCATCCGGGCATGTCTTCCATGAAACGGTTAGTGAGAATCTTTTTCTGGTGGCCTGGTATGCACCACATGGTTGATTGCACGGTCAGGGAATGTGATGTATGCATGTCAAGTGAGAAGATGTCGAGTGGTAATACCCCCCCTTTGAAAAGTGCAGACTGGCCTGGTGAACCATGGAAAATATTGGCATTTGAAATTCCAGGTCCGTTCATGTGTTTGCCTCATGATTCGAGGCATGCATTGGTTCTTGTGGATCAAACTGGCCGGAATAGAAATTCGTGTCACACACTACAACCAATGTTGTGATGGAATTCTTCAAGGAAGTGTTCACTAGCGAGGGTTGTCCATCCATCCTGGCTACAGATAATGGTGTGCAGCTCACTTCAATGGAGATGGAAGAATTTCTTAAGTGTTATGACATTAAACAGTTACCACTTCGTTGTATGAACCACATGAGAATGGTCAAGGCAAGCGCTGTAACCATGTGTTAAAGTGATATATATTTCTGATGTCATCAAGTTGGGAAGTGATTCGAAAAACCTACTAAGAGAAAGGTTGGGGTTGTATCGCATCATACCACACACAGTTACTGAGGTCAGTCCTTTCAGACTTCTCAAAGGAAGAGATCTTTCATCCAAATCGTGCCTATGGTGGTTCAAGGAGAATTGTAGAAGGGGAAGAGAGAATGGGAGTATGGTGAAGGTACTGCTGAGAAGGTGAGAACTAAACAGTAGACCAAGGTGTGGCATGATAATAAGTGGAAAACTAAAACATATGGTTTTAAGGTGGGGGGCTGGGTGAAAATCAGAAAACCAGGTTTTATTAATAAGTGCTCGGAAAGATTTAG
Source organism: Triturus cristatus (assembly GCF_964204655.1). NCBI lineage: Eukaryota > Metazoa > Chordata > Amphibia > Caudata > Salamandridae > Triturus > Triturus cristatus. The sequence continues at coordinate 59,236,692 of NC_140591.1, read as the reverse complement.
TATAGCCATGAAAATCACAAAAGTGTTCGCCAACAGTGTTATCACCCAAGATGGCAGATTGTGGAATGTTAAACGTGTTGCAAGATGCCCTAACGGAACCTGCACTTTCAATGTTGATGATGAAGCTACAGAATACTCTTTGATAAAGATTGGAGATTCTGTTCACAGGTATGACCATGAAATGGCCACCAGTGCATGTTCAGAAGCTAACATTGGTAGCGAGGGTACAGTTGATTCTAGAGTCAAAGATTCATGTCGTAGGGCGTGGCCAGCGACATGGCCGGGTGAGACGTGCTTCGCGCTAGCTCCGGCAGAGCTGCTCTGAATCCGGCGATTTCTATGAGTCCGACAGTCCGCTGGAAACGGGACTGACATGCCCCGGGACCGGAGGCGTGCACGGAGGCGAGGGGACGACCAGCGGAGCGCTACGACGCCGGATCCTGCGCGGTGCTGCCCGAGGGACGAACAAGGCCAGGTGGCGGCAAGATGGCGGCGGCCCCTGCAACCTAGGGGACGACTCTGCGGCCAGAAGGAGTGCGGCGCCGATCAGTGCGAGACCGCCTGGATGCTCCGAATGGACTGACGGGGGCGCGCCTATCCTCGGTAGGTGAAGACAGGCTGCAGCAGGGGGCTGGGACGTGTGTCGCCTCCCCTGGGTGCTCCGGCGGGACCCGGACTGCGCCCGCACTGGCGTACTGCTGCGGGCAGACGCGGCCGGCCAGGGAGGTGCAGGGCACTTTATCCGCAAGGCGCTACATGACGGATACCACAGGTGCGACGCCCCCGGAGCTGCACGGTGGGGCCTCACGGAGGGACATCCGGCCAGACGGACATCAGAGGCTGCGGGCAGCGGAGGGGCCGCGAAGCGGAGGAGCCGGCCTTGCTAGGCCTTGGGCACATCTCTTCCTTGCCGGGGGTGATATATATCGGGACTGGGCCCTTCCTCCCCCGCCCCCGGTGCAGACCACCATCTCGGAGGGCCCTGCGTCGACTGGCCTGCCACCATTGGGCTCGTAGAGCACGGCGCCGCCGGGCGGAGTGGATACTGAGGCGGGAGCCTACAGGGGCGAGAACCAACGGCGCGGCCCCCCTAGGGACCGGGGGACAGAGTGCTAGCCGGGGGCCCGTGCGGGGGTCGGGGGCCTGATCTCGAGGCCGGACATGGGGAAGAAGGCCCCGATGGAGAAACCTGTCCGACAGGGGACTATGGACGAATATGCCCGGACGCAGACAGGGGCGCCGCCTCTCCCCCCTGCTGCACGTTCTGACACGGAGCTGCTGATGGAGGCCATTCAAGCCTCCAGGACAGACATACACGAGTTGAGGGCGGCGCTGGAGGTTAAAATTGGAGAGGTGGGATCCGAAGTCACGCTACTGCGGCAAGACTTCCGCAACCTGTCGGAGAGGGTGCAGACGGCCGAAACCAGGATCAGTGAGGCCGAGGACACCATCACTCATCTTCGCAGAAATGTGGCGGAACTGCAGGCATCACACCGACAACTACTCTGGAAGGTGGACGATGCGGAAAACAGGGCGCGACGCAACAACCTCCGATTTGTGGGCTTTAGGGAAGGCATCGAGGGATCGGACATGGCGCTGTTTCTCCGAACCTGGCTGACAAACACGTTCCCACAGGCCCCATTTTCGAACTGCTTTGTGATTGAAAGGGCACATAGGGCGCTCCTGGTGAAGCCGACGGTGGGCGCACGGCCGCGTCCCGTCATTGCCCGGTTCCTTAATTATGCGGACAGGGATCTGATCCTGCGGGAGGCCCGGAAGAAGGGGGCGCTCCGCCTAGAAAATACAAACATTATGATCTTCCCGGACTATAGCCAAGAAGTGCAAAAACAGAGAAGAGCCTTTGACGCGGTCAAAGCGAAACTCAGGGATCTCCGTCTTACCTACATGCTGCTGTTCCCGGCGAAACTGAAGGTGATATGTGATGGCGGTACGCATTTCTTCACCCATCCGGAGGAGGCCTGGCAATGGATAGAGGCACGACCACCGGCGGGCCGACGGGCCGCCGATCGGGGGGACGGTCGGGAGCGGCCACATGGAAGTGGCGCACGACCCAAGGAGACGGCACCCAGGCAGACGCGGGGACAGTCGGGGCGGAGAACTGGAAAGAGGCTGAGTAGGCCGCCCTGCTCAGGGGGTGGCTCGCCGCGACGCCGCAAGAGGAACTCCCCTTCATCCGGAGGGACTGGAGTGCCGGGATCTCGCTTTAGCTGCCTGGCGGGTAGTGGCAGTTCTGAGGAGGATGATGGGGGGACTGACCACGGGTCGGGTCGGGGAAAGACGGCGCAGAGCTCCATGCACCCGCTGGAAGTAGCGATCCGGGATCTGGAGAGGGATGCACCCGATCCTACGGAGGAGCAGAGGCCCGATACCCAAGACTCCCACTCCTGAGCGAGACTGGACTGGAAAATCTTGCAGGCAGCTTCTGCCTGATGGAGCACGCAAATGGTTACACAACCCCACCCCCTTGTTTCTTTTCCCTTTAGTTTTATATTATTTGTTAGTCTTCTCATCTGGTTGTTAATGTAGTGTGCTCTCGGGCAGACTGGGATTGTTCTAGTGTTGTTCACGTAGAGGGCACGTGATAGGTTAACGACGGGAGGGATAGCGAGGGAGGGCGACAGGCCTACTCCGCCAGCAGTCCTGTGTTTGTGGAGACTGGGACTGATGGGAGGGGGAGGTGGGGAGGGGGTGGGAGCGGGGGAGTGATGGGGGTTTCCAGTTTGGGGATGTTGGGGGATGGGAGAGGGAGGGGACGGGGCAGTTGGGGAGGGTTGGGTGGGGAGGGGGTGGGGACAGGTCACTACAGGCACGCATGACACACCACGGGGCTTGACCGCCAGCGAAGGGCCCCCACAGCAGTCCACACAGATGGGGGTGCAATGTCAGACACACAGGTAACACAGGGAGTAGCCGGGGAAGGCTTCTCGATCCTAACGTGGAACGTCAATGGGCTCGGTAGTAAAATTAAGAGAGGCCTGGTAAACGCATACCTTAAGACGGCAGGCCCAGATGTAGCGATGTTGCAGGAAACGCACCTTATGGGGACTAAATGTGGATTCTTAGCCCGAGGTCAATACACGGTCCTAGCGCATGCGGGCTTTACCAAAGGTTCGAGAGGGGTGGCAATATTGGTACGGAAAACGCACCCGTTTAGAGTGCTACAGACTTGGACGGACTCTCTGGGGACTTACGTGGGGGTCAGGGGAGTGTGGCGGCGGAAGGAATACACACTAGTGTCGGTCTATGCTCCACCTAAGCTCCAGGTGTCCACATTAAAAGGTGTGGCGGAAATACTGCTTGCCACGTCCGACACGATGCAAGTTCTTGGGGGGGATTTCAACGATGTCATGGCCCCGGAGCTGGACAGGACGGGAGATAGGGGGAGGGACCGGCCTCTGACGGCCCTCGCCACCATGATGGAGACGCTAGGTCTGACAGACGTATGGCGTTGGTTGCACCCGACAAGGCGGGAGTACTCCTTTTTCTCGGGGGCCCACAAGGTGTATTCCAGACTGGATTATATCATCATGGCGAGACACATGTTAACTAGGGGAGTTCTGGCTGAATATAAAGCAAGGGGCTTGTCGGATCATTCTCCCCTTTTGGTGACAATGGCCCCACGGGTACCGGGGCGGGGGCAGTGGCGAGTATCAGCCTGGGACATCCAGAACTCGAAGGTGCTGAAGGGCATCCGGGCAGATGTCAGGGTCTGCTTAGCCGAAAATGTAGGCTCGGTGTCGTCGCCGGTGACCCTATGGGAATCCATGAAGGCAGTCATGAGGGGTAGGGTCCAGGACAGGATTGCGGAGGAAAAAAGGGAACGGCAAAGGGAGTTACAGGCGCTGGAGCGTCAGGTACTTCGGTTGGACAGGGAATATCTCGCAGACCAGGCACGGGAGACACTGCGCCGGTTACTCGACGTTCAACGGCAGTATAGAGATCTGGCTACGGGAGAAGCCAAACAACAGGCGCTGGCGACACTCCACCGGTTGTATGACGTTGGCGATAAATCAGGCAAGTTACTGGCGTGGCTCAGTGGAAAAGAGAGGGATGCAAGATGGGTAGAACAGGTGCGAGATGAACGGGGGAATCTGGTAAGTTCTGATGCGCAGATCTCGGAAGCCTTTGCAGGGCACTTTCGGACATTCTATGATGCCCGGGACCTAGGCTCGCAAGATGACGCGCTACGGTACATGGCGGATCTAGACTTACCGACGCTCGCAGATGGGGACATCAAAGAGCTGGAGGCCCCCCTAACGTTGGACGAGGTTAACAAGGCGTTGGCCAAGCTGCGGGTGGGGAAAGCGCCGGGCCCGAACGGGTTCCCAGCGGAATTCTTTAAAAAAACAACGGATCTTTTGGCTCGTCACCTGTTGGCATTATTCGAGGGGGCACGAGGAGAGGGGCGCCTCCCCCCGGATCTCAGATTGGCCACGATCGTCCCGATTTTCAAGGAGGGAAAGCCGCCGGAGGAGTGCACGTCATATCGCCCGATCTCACTGCTTAACACCGAGGTGAAATTACTGGCGACGGTGCTGGCCCTACGGCTGCGGAGAGTGATCCCAGATTTGGTACATCTGGATCAGACGGGCTTCCTCCCCAGCAGGGTGACGAGACTGAATCTGCGGAGGTCGCACAACTGGCTGCAAGCGGTGAGTGGCCGACGAGACCCCCACTGGTTTCTTTCCTTGGACGCGGAAAAGGCGTTCGATGCGGTGCATTGGCCCTTCATGGAGGGCATTCTGGGGCGCATGGGTTTCGGACCTGTCTTTCGCCAGTGGGTGCGATTACTGTATACGGACCCGAGGGCACGGGTGAGGGTAAATGGGGTCACATCGGGGGAGTTCCCTATCTGCAGGGGTACGCGGCAGGGATGCCCACTGTCCCCCCTGCTCTTCACGCTGACGATAGAAGTGTTGGCGGCGCGGGTCCGACAACATTCGGGGATTCGGGGTTTTCGGACGGGTCCGCTGGACGAACTGGAGGAAAAAATATCCCTCTACGCAGATGATGTCCTTCTTTATGTTACCCACCCCGACACGACGATCCCGATAATTTTCTCGGAGCTAGAACGGTATGGTGCCCACTCGGGCTATAGGGTGAACTGGCATAAGTCGGTGTTATATGCCCCGGAGGGGCCGGAGGACTGGCCGTGTCTCCCGGACAGGCTCCAGACAACGACGGATGGGTTTCCATATCTTGGAGTGTTCATAACACTGGACCGGACTGTCTCCTACGACAGGAATGTCGGGAGGGTTCTGACCGATTTCATGGAGGACGCACACCGATGGCGTCGGCTGCCGCTTACAATACTGGGGCGTGCAGCCATGTTTAAAATGATAACGCTGCCCAGGTTCTTGTATGCGTTCCAGAATGAATACTACCCGGTGCTTAGGCGGGTCTTTTGAGAGATTGACTCGGAAATACGTGGCTTTCTCTGGTTGGGTAGACAACCCAGGGTGGCGTTAAAGACCTTGCAGCGACACCAATATAGTGGGGGGATCTCGCTTCCCAACATCGAGGCCTACTACTGGGCGGAACACCTGGTGTACATTAATGACTGGCTCCATGCCCCAGCGATGCACCCTACGTATGCTCTAGAGAGGTATGTCATGAGCGCCCACTCGTATCATTATTACTTATATGGGGGCAAGGGCTCGGGACGGTTACTGTCGGCCACAAAAATCACCTTGGCGATGTGGAAAAGGGCGACCCGGGAGACTGGCTGGGACAGGAAACTCAGTAGACAGACGCCCCTATGGCGCTGCACGTGGCTTCCAGAACTAAACAAGTTGAGGGGGTTCACGCACTGGGATGACATCGGGGTGTCGACACTGGGAGATATACTAGTGAGGGGGGAACTGAAGTCCTTTTCGATGTTACGCAAGGAGTTTGGGCTGCTCCCCACGCAGTACTGTAAGTACGCGCAGCTGAAACATGCCTGGCAGGCAGAGGGGTTACAGACTGTCTCCCTTCCCGAATACGCACCGTTGGAGGGGAGACTGCTGCAGGAACATGTGGTGGAAAGGGCGGTGTCCCTCACATATCGGACCCTCATGAACAATATGCCCGATTCTCTGGGGGCGCTGCGGGCAACATGGGAGGCAGACGTGGGTGAGATGGACGAGGTGGACTGGGATACAGTTCTCATGCATCCGCGAGAGGTGGCGATTAAGTCCAGGTTGCGGCTGATCCAATTCAATATTCCGCATAGAACATATTTTGATAGGCTGCGCCTGTACAAAATGGGGCGGATAGGGGACACGTTGTGTCTGAGGTGCGGAAGGACAGGAGGGAACTTCTATCACGTACTTTGGCTCTGCCCGCAGATTCAGGGATATTGGCGGGGGATCCTAGGGGAACTGAGTAAGGTGCTGGAGGTGCCACTACCGGAGGACCCCAAGTTAGTGCTACTGGGTATGACACATGATGTGGACCTCCCCCGCCCGCAGCTGACTTTCCTGGTACTGGCCCTGGTGGTGGCAAAGAGGGACGTGGCAAAATACTGGGGGGGGCCCTCGCCACCCCGACTGGAGGAATGGAGGAGGGGCCTAGACGTATACATGGCGGCCGAGAGGGTCACATACAAAGCACGGGGCTGCCCCAAAAAATTCAGCAGGGTCTGGTCCCGGTGGCGGAAATATCATGGCCTGGAGGGGGGTCTCTAGAGGGGAGGCGGAGTGGTGGCGACCAGCACGGTTCACGGATCGTGTGTGCAGCCTTGGGGCACGGGCGGCGGTGTATATTGACAACAATGGTGCCAACCGCAGAATACGTACGGAACAGACTTCTTATGTAATGAGAGAGGGGGGGTGGAGGGCGGGCAGGGGGGGGGGTGTTGATCAGTGCTGACCTGTTTGTTAGGTTGTTTCATTTTGTGTTTGGAAGAAAACCAAAAATGCCAATAAAAATAAAAAAATAAAATAAAAAAAGATTCATGTCGTATTAGACAACCTCCCAGAAGGTTGTCAGATTTTGTAAGATAAGATTGTTTCCTTTTCCAGGTTTCCCCTTCCCCTTGTAGCTCTTTTGCATTTAATCTTCTTTTTCTTATATAAGGGAGGTATGTAACATCCTTGCAAGCTCCCGCATGCGACAGCCATCCAGAATTCCTTATTATGTCACTTCAGCTGTGCATGTTTTAATGTGTGTTCTCATTCAATCCTGTAACTTGGATGGTTGGTCACCAGGAGGTCAGTTTTCACTGGACCATACTGCTGCCCAGTCATGTTGCTGTGCTGCTGAATACATCTACATGAACATCTACTACTGAGAGATTTATTTGCAATAATTATTTTTGTAAAAAATGTATGTGATGTAATTTGTAAAGCGGTGGCAGTCCGACGGCAGTGAGCCGTCCTCTGTACTACGAGTTGGGGGTCTTGCCTGTGCAGAGACCGCCTCTAGACCACTGGCACCGGCAGCACACCACAGACGGCCAGGGTCATGGTCGGGTGAAGGCAGCCTCCATTGGGCTGTACAGAGGTGCAACACTGCCGTCCGTATTACGAGTTTGCTTTCCCAGGAGCTGACCACATTGGTCGGACCACCGGCTAAAGGTCAGCAAATACTACGGATTTGAGGTTCATACTCACTCCTTACCAGTTATTCGCAGCAGAAAAATACAGGTCAGTGCTTTGGTACATAATACCCATAACCAGGACTGACAACATATCGGTAGGACTACGGCAATAGGTAGGTGGTATTTTCAACATATATCATGCATATGTGTGCATTCAACACATGTGCAGTTGGAATGTACACACATGCATCAATATATATTGACATACATAGCCCACCGCTGCAAGACCACCGCAGCCACACCGCTGGACACTCAGCAAACTCGTTATACACCAGTCGAACGGTCAAAGGCGCAGCACTCTCCTAGCAGTCATGGACGTGGTCCTTTGGCGGTCAGACCGCTGAACTCGCAATAAGGCTTTTAATGTTTTTTATTGTAATTTTACATTTTGAATTTGTAAATTTTTGTTTTAAAATGCTACATTTTTAAATGTATATAAAATGTAATTTTGTTATTTGATATTGTTAGATTTTTAAATACAATTTTAACTAAATGATTAGATAAGTTGTATAATGTAAATTATTTTACAGTTTTTATATTTATTTCACATGTATTAATATTTTGTGTTTATGTGTAGTTATTGTATGTAAATATTTTCCTATTTTTTAATTACATGTTCTTATTTTATACATTTATTTGTATATTCTTTAAAAATCATATTTACTTCTTTTTTTTGCAAATGTATATCTCAATTTTAGGTTATTCGTTTACAGTTTTTAAAAATATTTATATTTTTAGTAAAGTTGTTTATGAACATTAATATTCTTTAGTTTGTATATATTTAACCTGTATTAACATTATGTTTTCAAAAATGTTTTTTTACTAAATATATTTATTATTGATTTTATATCTTTTTAAATGTTGTGCATATTGTTTGTTTTATTTTTTATGCTTAATTAGTTTTTATCTAAATAGTAACTGTTTCTTGTAATCAACTTTTATCGTTTTTCCATTTGAATGATTTTGTAAAATGATATAGTTTTGTGGGAATAGTAAATATGACCCCTTTACTATCCCGTACCTTCCCCAACATTGATTATGTTGCAGTGGGAATACAAATATGACCCCTTTACTGGTCAATATTTTCCCTAAATGGTTGAGATTGCAATGGGAACAGTAAATCTGACCCCTTTAGTGTCCAACACCTCCCCTAGAAAGGGTCAGATTGAATTGGGAATAATACATTTTATCCTTCCCCAAAGTGATTTAGATTGGATTGGAATAGTAAATCTTCCCCTCCAACACCTTCCCCAAAATGGTTTGTAGTTTTGTGGAGTGTGTGGGTTGTAAAATAAAAAATAATGCATGTCTATATTTGTACGTATTTTTATTTAAGTATTTTATTCAATGTACATTTTTTAAAAGAAAAATAATACATCTTTTTCACATCTTACAGTGGTACAATATTTGTTCTAACCTTTTTGTATAGTCTACCATGTATTGTATCTTTAACACCGTTTTAAACTATGTGTATTTTTAAACATTTTAACAGAAATGGTACATAATTAGTTTTTTCATACATTTATTGTATACATAGTACATTGAATTCTTATGTTTTTAGAATGCATTTTTGAGTATCTATTAATCAGTACTATTTAATATATAATTATATTTTTTATAGTACTCTTTAATTTTATACTTTACTTATATAATTTGTAACACTTTTAATATATTTTTGACATTTCAATTGCTTTGTATAGGGAAATTGTTTTTTTTAATTTCCATTTGGCAGCCATTTTTTTTACTGCTACCTGTATTTTGTACTCTCTCCGTGTCATTTTGAGGTGGATTTAGTTTGTGTGGGTCATGGTTGCCACTTGCTGTTGGATGGACAAGATAAGAGACTTTTAAAGTTTTTCTACTGGGTTTTTGGAGTAGGGGGATATGGGAAGTTCTGTGTGGGTTAAGGTGTTAGTTTTATATGGTACGCTTGTGTGTGTATATATATATGAACAACAGCAACCAGCTCCCACAGAGACATCCATGAAAGAAGGCACGGACTCGAGGCAGTCAGGATACGACATCTGTTTTATTGGATCAGGTCACCCTCAATCTCAGAGATAACAAAGAGACGCATTTCGGCTTACTGGAAGCCTTTATCAATCTGGTTGGCGCCATTGCATCAATAGTTTATATAGCCCCTCCCACTCAAAGCATTGATAGACATGGACAACATACTCAGAAGCATGAAACCACAGTGTAACCCTGCGATGGAAATCCAAGATTTCTGTGCATGAATAACAGGTAAAAACTTACAGTGACGTTTGAATTACATGGTGTAAATAATCAACTACCAAAACATGTTGTCTTGGTTGAATGTATGAAATAAATTTGTGGTGTACATGCCATCCGCTTTAGCTGGGAACAAGTAATTACATATGCTATGTGTCGCCAAACTCTCATTGCGCATTGCCTGTAAGTAAAAAGAAGCTAATTGTATTGCATCTAATA